>NW_022158689.1:675766-1275766 GCF_000260195.1 Fusarium odoratissimum NRRL 54006 | reverse complement strand
CTGTCTCAATTGTCTCCAGAAGAGCGATGCTACATGGAAAGAACAAAGTGATGTGTATTGGTTTCTGTGTAAGTCTCAGTATGTTACAGGCTCTGGTCTCGCTAACATGGTCATGGTACAGACAACGTGCGATATGCGTTTGATGTTTGCCTATACTCTTACCCAGATGCGGCAGACTCGGGTACTATTAATTCCCCTTGCAACATTGAAAGCTCATGCGGCTCTCTCGAGGATGCTCTGACGGCATCACTATTGAAGACAACCCCCGATAACCAGTTCGACTATTGCGAAGCCGAAGAGTCAGTCATCAAGAGTTCCAGTTACAACCAGTGTATTGGCTGTCTGCAGTCAACATCGAATCAAAAGTATCTGGCCAACTGTAAGTTCTCTGTTTGCTGGTTCTTCGAAATACCGCATTAACAAATCCCTAGTTCTGGTGGCATTGAAAGCTGGCTGTATTCAAGAGCCTAAGAAAGGCGATATACTTGGCCTTAGTGGCACAATTTTCACTCACACACTCATTAACATTACTGATCCTAACACCAACGAAACTCTACCTGGTGACGATGGTGCTCCTGTTGGCTCTATGACCACTGGCACAATCGTCGGTATCGCTGTGGGATGCGGCCTAGGCATAGCTGGCATGGTGTGGCTTATCTTCATGTACTGTCGACGAAGTCGACAACGCCGCGGTGCAGCAATCAAGATTGAATCACCGCCTCCCGATGCACCAATGAATGACCCTTCTATGTACGGCATTCACAAGTCTTCTTACTTCACTGACAATGCTGGATATCCCGGGCGCTCGGCGCAGCCTCATAACCATGCTGGAAGCCACATCCGCACAATGTCTAACGCAGAGTATTACGACAGTTTCGAACAAGATGACAGCGGTATCAATGGCAAGGTCAGCTATCACTATGCACCGCACTCGAAGAGTAATGGTCCCAATGCTGCACTGCCTGCACACCCAGCCTACATCCCTAGGGTCGTGAGCCGCCTTCCTGATGCTAAGGCACCGAGTTCCGTCCGGCATACCATGAGATCCAATGTTCCCGATTCATATGCTCTCCAGACATATCTCAGTGCTGCTGAGCCTGCAGGTACTGACACCCAGCGGATCGCAGAGGTGGCATCTCTGAGTACTTCGAGCTCGCGTGCTGCGAGCCGCAACCCTTCTCCTGTACCACATCATCCAACCACTAGACCACCAGCATCAGCGGCGGCTCCAATTCCTGTCCCTGAAGCCGCCAAAACCAAGCCATCCTTCGCATTCCCTTCTCTATCAAAACTCATCATTCCCAAGAAGCAGGGGACCCCACAGCTAAATCTGTTATCAGCAACCCCTATATCGGCGATCGATAATGATCCAAGACATGAGCTAAGGATCTCCAGGCCGTTGGCTGTGTTGGATCCAAGGTTTCAAGACCGACCGTTAGGAGGTGGTACAGTCCTAGCAACTGAGGTGCCGGCGGGGTTCAGTGACGACTATCTCAAGAGGCGGGAAGCAAACAAGTCTCCCATGTTAAGCGGCAACAGTCGCGTCTATGGATGATGATAAATACTATATATTCACATAAAGAGTGTGCGTATTTCAGTAATTACGGTATTACAGAAACTTTTGGTTTGGCTCAGGCTTGGAGTTATTTGGTTGACACATCCGGGCACGACGTGCCCTAGATCGCTACGATACAGATGGTGGGCACAGGAGTTCTATAGTGATAATTCTTTCATTCATCCTATTGCATACCCTGCAAGTGACAACAGAAAGTGGGCTTGTTTTAGCCCAGTCGCTGACCTGGGCCACGAGATCGCCACGAATCTGGTAAAGGACCTGCGTTGACACCAGTGCTACGTCCAGAAGACGGGGAATTTCCAGGTCGGACGGCGGTACCGAAACCTCTGGCAGAGACTCTTGGTGTCTGTACAAGACGCTCAAGCCAGGCAGGGGTTCTCAAAAGTCGAGGACCGTTCCCGAACTCAGGCCAGATTCTTGTGAGAAAATCGAATAGATGGGCAGCGAGTAGACCCTCAATTTCGACCAATGCCTTCTGTGGTCCTGCCATGAGCGCGGTGACAACTATCATGCAGATTGGCAGGGCCTGTGCGGGGATGGTAAGAACGAGATACTGTGTCTTCTGGCCACGCTGGTCTTGAGTAGTGGTGTAAACCATGGCAAGAATGAGGCCGTTCATGTACATGAAGCTCGTCAGGCCGGCAAGGTAGTCAATCATCTAGCGACGTCGTTAACCTCGGTACAGGCACATGACATACGGGTACGTGTTTGGGATATTTGATGTTTTATTGCTATGATATAAAAATGTAGGGAGCTAAAAAACCACTCGAGTGAATTGAGGATCACACGAGCCATCCATATAGACATCCCACCATGCCTGCACCGCAGACCAACCCGGAAATGCGAATGATGGGTGATCCGAAGTGCAGGGGTGATCTTCCTCATTTCCAGGAACCGTGATAGCTGAAGAGGCAAAGCACTATCCGGGCAGATATATGAGGGGGGTTTTGAAAGGAACACATGGGAGAGTAGCAAAGCACGAGTGTGTAGACGCAGGCTTACCAGAATTACGGTGCAGACAAATAATATGTAGAACACAAGATCGACCTTGCGTGGGAAACGTGGGTTTCCCATCTCCAACTGAACGCTATAGCGATACAGGAAGAACGAGTTGAAGAGCAAGTTGATCGGCTGCATTTCGATTAAGAAACATGTTACGAGTCGCCAGATTTGAGGTGGAAACATCCAAAGATAGGATGGGTGATATATCAGACGCATGGCAGGTAATAACCCGACGATGCAACCAATGGAGGTCAACACTGTAGCAGTAATCAGGTTCCTATGACATAGTTAGCGAGTGCTATCGAGAGCACGAATGAACATGAGTGACTTACCGAGAAACGGGTGGCAGGGCCCAGTAGGCGGCCATCACATTGTCAGCCATGGTTGGCAGCTTTGCTCAATGCGACAAATGCGACAGTGGTAGTAGCAGGTCAACGATAGCTGAGTTAAGAGTACTTTTTCTGCACAAGAGAGAAAAAGAAAACAAGTGAAGGTTCAGCTGATGTGTTATGTAGAAAGAGAAGAAACGTGGGACTTCGCAAAACCAGGCAACCAGGGACTCATGGTTATTGCTTGCGTGTCATCTTTGTTTCCGAGATCCTTTGCCCTTGGAAGAGTATGGAAGGAGAGAAGATGACAGCTTAAGAAAATTCTAATAAATGCGCAATCCGCTATAGCGGGGCGCCAAATCAGGACCGACATTCCGCCGAGATTTGCGGCCCTAGGTGTGGCTAGTAGGAGCTCGCGCCACACTTGGTGAAGTGTGTGTCATGGAAGCGGAAGTGACCGGGCTCGGGATTCTCAAGCTCACGAACATATCGTCTGATGTTGCTGTAAAACTTTTTATTATATTCACTGTTCAATTGTTTCTAGAGCCATACGATCTACGGAGCCTAGAAACCTGGGCCCGGAAGCATCAACATCACAAAGATAAGATCAAACCATCATCATGCGTGCTCACGATGCTATGCAGAGCGACGAGGCCAATGATGCTGCTTGGGAAGCTGCCAGAGGAGGTGTTGCAGGTGCAGTCAAGTGGGGAATAGGTGCCGCAGTGTTGGGTGCTGCCGGATATATCTGGTCGCCGTTGTATCGATCCATGACGATTCAATTCAAAGTGTAGGGCTCATTCTCACAGCTGATCCGTCCTGGTACTGACCTTGTCAAGGTATTTACAAATGTGTGGCATGGTGCCTGGAGCCATGATCGAGGCAGACTCACGGCTCAGAGCATACGAGCACCGAGTGAGAATGCAGCGGCGGTTGATGGGAGACAGGGCTAAATGGGAACGATATGAGGAAGAATTCATCAAAGGTGATGGCAAGTGATCGCCTCTGGCGCGGAAACAGAGTCCCTATGATCTCAATCTCTCACTGAAAAGTCTTGACTGTAACTGCTTGGGGTATAAAGGCGTACATATGTCACATTAGAGATGACCATCGAGTCGTCTGTGTAAATCACATTGCTTTAGCATCTTTCCTTCGCTTTCTCAGTCGAATACCAACTCCAACGCCAATGATGCACCCATGCCTAGATTCATCTCCATATTCTATACCCGAAATCGCTTAGGATCCATGTTGATTTTGCATAGCCGAACGACGCATCCGCTGAGCTGGAGTAGTGTCTGCACACCTTCTAGAACCTTCATATGTGTAAAGCCAATCTCTTTGATAAACTCCAGCTTTGCATGTTCGCTCAACGTAGGGATTGTTTTCGTAACCTTGAACATAGTGCTGATAATGTCGTGGCTTGAATAACCTAGATCCCAAAGTTCTCGGAGTGTTTCCAGTGCGGAATCAACATTGCCTTCATAGCAAGCCTTTAGCATCGCCTGCACCTTGATTGGATGAGGCGAGTCAACAACCTTGAAGACATTGTCTCCCGAGACGAAGCCAAAACCGGCAAAGGTAGATTGAAGGTTGTTGATGGCTTGTCGCATATCTCCCTCGGCGCTGAAAACCAAGGCTGCAAGTCCATCATCACTGTATTCGACCTTTTCCGCCTCAATAATTTGCATGAGTCGCTTTACGACTTGAGCGTCTGTTAACTTGGCGTATCGTAGGATGGCGCATCGTGATTGGAGGGGTTCGATGATCTTGTTGGACTGGTTGCAGGCAAAAGCGAATCGTGTAGTGTTGGAGTAGATCTCCATAGTTCGTCTAAGGGCTTGCTGAGCACCCGAAGTCATGCTGTCGGCTTCATCGAGGATAACAAGTTTATGGCGCCCTGCAGGTAGAGTGACCTTCTTTTGGGCGAAGCCCTTGATCCTGTTTCGGACAACATCGATACCTAGGTGTGTCAGTGAATTCATTCATTCACATAAGGGGATCCAAGTACCTCGCTCGTCACTGGCATTGAGCTCCAAGACCGCTTCCTTGTACGATTCACCTAAGAGTTGCCGGGCCAGACATAGAACACTGGTGGTCTTTCCAATACCAGGCATACCCGAGATGATTACATGGGGCATGTTGCCTTCTCTAGCAATGATCTTTAGTCTTTCAATCGTTTCTGTGTTGCCGACGACATCGTCAAGGAACACTGGTCGATACTTTTCCACCCTAGGAACAATCAGTGAGCAATTCTTCAATGGGCATAAAGGGCATACCAGGGAAGCTCATAATTTGTGGTTCCATTGGAAGAAGCTTTGAGGGCCGCCTTTGAGGCAGAGTTCGACGATTCGCCACGCTCTTCGGGTTTTTGGGAAGACATTCTGGGTATGCTGTTGCGGTGAAATCGTTGATCCTACAACTGAAGCCTGAAATGGTATGTCAATCAATCACTTTACGCGACTGAGAGAATAGAGACGCGTCGAGTGAATGGTCTGTGCGCCGGAACCTGGAGCCAAGGTAGTGCCCCACTCCCGCCACCGCTTTCTAACTTTCTATGGCAAAATCTTGTCAGTGCGATAACTTTTTTGAGTCTGTCAAACAGCAGAGATATCACCAACGATACCTTGAATCCACAGCTTCTGGACGATCCACGACGACAATACCACTGCAAAACCACGGAAACAACAGTAACTTCAATTCCCAAGCTTCACACAGTATCAAGCAGCCATGGGTGTTCAGAAAAAGACTCGCAAATTCGCAGAGGTATGCATCCTTATCGATAAGCCGCGCAAAAGTTGCCCAAATTTCAACATATCCACGACGATGAAGATGGGGCGCGCAAACGTCAAAAGCACTTCAAATGCTGACCACAATACGCAACAGGTGAAACGAGTTATCGGTCGTCGCGATGCCAGACTAAAGGAAAACAAACTCAAGGCTGAGCTCGCTCAGAAGGAGAAGGAAAAGAAGACCATCAACGGCGAGCTTATCCGAGAAGCGCCTCAGATGCCCAGCAACATGTTCTTTCAACACAACACAGCTCTCGTTCCTCCCTACAACGTCCTCGTAGATACCAACTTTCTCAGTCACTCGGTTCAGCGAAAGCTCTCTCTTCTCGACTCCATGATGGACTGCCTCTATGCGAAGTGTAACCCTATCATCACATCCTGTGTGGTAAGCCTCCAGCTCCAAGCTTGAACCCTTTGTACCGTGACTAACAGGTGTTTCCACTCTTAGATGAGCGAACTTGAGAAGCTCGGACCCAAGTATCGACTGGCCCTAAGGGTTGCAAGAGACGAACGATGGACACGGCTTGAATGCGACCACAAGGGCACCTATGCAGACGATTGTTTAGTAGACAGGGTGCAGAAATCCAGGATCTATATCGTGGGTACAAATGATAAGGCACTCAAGCAACGGCTACGAAAGATTCCTGGTGTGCCAATCATGAGTGTGGCGAGGGCCAAGTACGTGATAGAGAGGTTGCCAGGTGCGCCTGACTCCTAGGTGTTCTTTTTGTTGTTTGGGAATGGGGAATTTGCATTTACGAGTTTACGACGCATCGCATAGCTGGGTTCTGGCCAGCACTAATGTCGTTGAGCCTGGTTACTATTTGACAGGGTTGTTATGCGATGTTCTAGGGTAGCTAGGCACAAAATTCAACGGATATTCACCCTCATTCATAGTAGATTGGCAAGCTACCTATTCAATTAGATGTCTGGTGTTCACTTAGGCCATGCCTCTTTTGTTTCGAAGTCGGTTTAGTTGAGTATATAACTCACTTAGCCCAACGACCGTTGTTGAACTCACCCAGTGTACCCCGGATATAAGTGGCCATGAATCCTGTAGTGACATGTGATTGGGTGTTCATCAGTACCTCACTCCTAGGTATGTATTGGCGTCTGACATACATCTTAAGATACGCACTCACTTTCAAACCTCTGTATCAAACCGTCAAAAACAACTTACATTAAGTCAATATTACCCACTGTCTAGTATTGTTGACAATAGAAGCGTTCCTCGACCTTCGGATACCTCTCACACCAGCGCATTATCTGACGCAGATGGATTCCAGCCCAAATGATAATGATCAGTCATCAACATCTGAAGCCCGCCAGAAGCGCTCACGCGTTCTTCTTTCATGCGCACCATGCCGCAACTCAAAGTTGAAGTGTGATAGAGAGCAACCATGTGGGCAATGCTCCAAAAAGGGACGCGCATCTCAGTGTGCCTATGCCCCAAAACCTGAACGGAAACGGCCTGCCAAAGGCATGTCCGCACGTTTGAAGCGTCTCGAGGGCATGGTGCGGGAGATGATGGACTCTGAAGGTACAGCCCCAGGAACCCATGCAAGTGCTGGAGCCAGGGCAGGATTGGCGAACGGTACTGCTACAGGACCGGACGTCCAAGGCCATGTCGTACACAGCGAGAAAGGGGCAACCTACGTGGGCGCAACGCATTGCATGGCGATGCTGGAGGATGTACGTATTCATATAGGAGTCTGCGATGAACATATGGAGCTGAGACTAACAGTGAGTTAGATTGAGGACTTGAAAGACTACTTTGAGCAACCTGAAGAAGCGGGAGAGGATCAAATCCTAGACGATGAGATTGATCCCACAGAAGTCATGTTGAACACAAGAGCTGGACCAAGGAACCGAGAGGAGCTGCTAAGTCGCCTACCAGAGAGAAAGGTCGCAGACAGACTTCTTTCGCGTTACTTTGCATCGATGAGTCCTTCGCAACGTTAGTATGTCCCGCTAAACACCCAGTGCTTTTACTAACAATTGCCAGATATTGTTCACCGGCCAGTTTTTACCAGGCAGTATTCTAAGTTCTGGCAAGACCCTAACGAAGCATCATTGCATTGGATAGCGCAATTATTCATGATGCTCAGCCTTGGCGTCTTTTTCAATAACTTTATCAACTCGAGTGAGCTCGAGGGTGACTCTCCTCTCCCAGCTCAGGACAGGATCCGTCACTACAAGGCTTGTGCTGGATGGGCTCTCGTCTGGGGCAAATACACACAACCATCTTCGGCGACGCTCCCAGCGTTCTTGCTCTACGTCGAGTCATCTTTCCTCTTTAACCGTGCAGCTCAAATGAACTGCTACGTACTCTCAGGCGTGTGTATCCGTCTGATGCTCAAGATGGGTCTCCATAGAGACCCAAGCAAACTGGCGAACATCTCACCTTATGAGGGCGAGATGCGGAGGCGCATGTGGAACATGGCTATTCAAGTCGAGCTTCTCGTTTCTTTCCACATGGGCCTCCCGAGCATGCTACAAGGTATAGAAACTGATACTGCAGTACCACGAAATCTAGACGACCATGACTTTGACGAAGACTCGACGGAATTGCCGCTTAGTCGACCACCTACAGACTGGACCTCCATGACATATCCAATCCATAAGACACAGATTCTTCGGGTGTTTGGACAGATCGCGAGACAAGCTCATGCTCTGACACCGCCAAGTTATGCTGAGGTCGCCAAGCTCGACAACTTGCTGCACGAGACCTGGAAGAGTGTCCCATCTTTCATGATGGTACGGCCACTAGATGAGTGTGTTGGTGATCCGCCCGTTCTGCTCATCCAACGTTTCGGGTTGACAGCCCTATACAACAAATGCCGTATTGTATTGCATCGTCGGTATCTCGCAGAGGCAATACCGCAACGTGAGCATGATTACTCACGCAGGCAATGTCTGGAGGGTGCTTTGTCGCTGCTCAATTACCAACACATTATCTGGGAAGCTTGCAAGCCAGGTCACGTATTGAGCCAGCATGGTTGGTTTGTCTCGTCCCTCGCGGTTCATGACTTTCTCATGGCCGCAATGGTGCTTTACCTCGTCGTCAAGAACGAAAATTACTCAGAGGTTGGAAGTGACTATGACTGGATGTCGCAGACTGCACCAACGCCGACTAAAGACGAACTAATTTGCATAATCAAGAGGTCTTGGCTCATCTGGGCAGATGTGTCACGAGACGCAGTGGAAGTCAAGAAGACAGCAGATACACTGGCTACAATGTTGGCCAAGCTCGGAGCTCCAGTCGAAGAGCCGGCGAATGCCCTTGAGCAAGCTGTTCCCAGTGTTAATGGTGATAAGGAATACTCTTCGCTTGGGGCTCCATCTGTAGACCCTAGCACACTGGGGTCGATCGGAGGTGATCCGGCACTGCTATCGACTCTGGGGTTGGGTAAGACGTCCCAAGAAAATACGATAGATAAGAGATATGCTGACAAGGATAGGCTCATCAACGGGATCTACATCAGATCAGACACCCCTGGATCTTAATCTGGCAGGAGATGCAGGAACTAGCATGAACTTTACGAATATGGGGACGGAAGGTCTTCAGTTCGATCCGGCTTGGATGGATACTGCAGCTAGCAACATGGACTGGGTAAGTTGCGTCGTAGTCGTTATCATGAAAGCTGTGCATTTGGTAAACTAACAATCTCGGCAGCGTTACCTCGACATATCGCTGGCTCACAGTCATGATGCTGGACGCAACGAGGACACTGGTCAGACGTGGATAGAGAGGGCACCACCTTTGGAACAAATGGATATCATGGGTTCAGGAATCTGGATTCCAGATCATCCTGAATCCACTTGAGGATGATCAATCAACATCTTTAGAAGTGTAGTTATGGTTATACTAGAGTCGATCATATTGCCAATCTGAAACCAGGCTTTGACCACGACAGCTTATCGTATCTCTTGTTGATAACTTGTTGAGTCAGATAGCAAGGTGAGAATGCTGATAACGTTGGAGACAGATCGCCCTCGGGATATGTCACCGCTTCAACAAACGAAAGGGTGGTGTGGCCCTCACGAACCGTTACAACCATCGGGCCATGCAATGCATACACAACATTCCGAGCTAGGTCCGCTTTCTGGGGAAACAAGATCCGGGGAACTAGCTAGCAATCCCCGCAGAGCATTTAGATGTTGATGATCTGGATGAAGCTCATATCAGGGAACATATAATTCGAAGTGGGAGAGGATTCAGGCTTCTCATGCTTGACCTTTGTTTCTTCTTTTTGCCAACAGGCAATATTGCCGCAGTATTTGGTGATTGAACAGTCGGCACAAGATCATCATTGTGACAGTATCACCAATATTGCGAAATGGCTGACGTGTTCGCCTTGAAACACCCACCGATAAGCATGTCAATACACGATATGATAACAACTGAACCCAATCCAAAGGATCACGGTGATTACAGGGATGTATGACGTCGATCCGGGGAATTGGTTGATAAAATTAGTGGCGTCGTATGCTCCGCGGAGATGGTCATATCAGTTGCGGCGTCGGGATCCCATCCGTCGACACCACATACACTTGCACAACACCATATAAACAGCACGGAACTCCGGCCGAAGTATATTGTACGTTTGAGAATGTCGGCTTGCAGTGCAATCCAATATTGAAAGTAATATCTATTGATCAGGTCGTGTGATTGCGTTTGATAGACCGCCAATTCGCAATCTGAACCTTCTAGAACAAAACCAGGGTTCTAGAGCATGACGCCCGGGTCCGTACGCCGTGTATTGAGCAGGTGACCGGCAAACCACCCCTGAGCCGATTAACCCTGGAGGACCAAAAGGTATTCATGCAAATCAAAGTTGCACAAGAGCAACATCAATCATTGTTGGCAGCGTGAAGTCCCAGCGATGGACTGTTTCGACCGTCTTCTAGACTGGTTCGTAATGAAAAACATCAGTGATTTGTATTGAATAAAGTAAAAATACCCCAAGGAATTCTGAAAATGCCTTCAAGCATCCAATCTATTAAGAAACTGCACAGTCCACTATAAGTCAAGTCAACAATGCTTCCGCCACAGTAATAACCATGACAGTACCGCACACTAGGGGAAGCCATCCGCCACGATGGAGAGCTCTCAACAGGTATAGCATAGAATCGTTTCGTTTCATTTCATTTCGTTTGCGAGTCTGGTGACCAACAAGGGCTTCATCGCCATCCCACGACGCCGCTATCAGTTGCACGAACAAATAGGCAGCTTGATGTTGGACGTGTTGTCAAGTCGATGAGAAATGGATTCGGGTTGAAAAATTTTGACTGGAGAGTCGTGGTACTGCCTGGATACTTTTACCTAATTTGAACGCTACTTCGGCACTTCCTCAACCACCTCCACTTCTATCGTGGGCAGCTTTCTGCCCTGGTCTTTGTCTTTTTGGGGTTGAATACCACCAAATATCTGGCCGCCGGCCAACTGGGTCTCCAGCTCCAAAGGAGAAAGAGACCAAGACCTGGATCATGGACCTGGGACCCGGACCTCAATTTAGTAGCGGGAGCGTGCGTTCCTAGTCGCTTCGCTCCCGCGGGGATGCGAAGATCTGTTTCGTTCGTAGAGGGCAGGTAAAGTCATGGATCGTTTGTTGACCTCCCAGTAGTACCGGTATACTGTTCCTCTGCTGGTTGGTGCGACCGGCTGCCCGCTTAGATTGATTAACACTCTAATAAGGTTGATCACGGGCAGAGCCTCAGGGTGGTTTTAATGGGCTTGGCAATGGTTGGTAACATTGTGGTTTGATCGTTCATGATGGTGAAGGTGGAAGAAGGGTAGAGAAGAGGTTGAGAAATTGAGGGAAGGTTTGTAAGTCAATACATTAGATAGGTGTATTCTGAAGTGAAAAACAACTGCCATTTACGGGTAATATTGCTGGGACTGATAACTAATAAGCGCCTGCCCTATCAAAGTTCGGCCTGTCGGCGACAAAGCTGAAGTAAGTGCAACTGACCTGTCCAATATGCAAGCCTGATGCTTCAGCTCGTGCGGCAACCTATAACTGTCTTGTGTATTCCGTGCCCAGACAGAGATCATGAGTTAGACCATCCTCCTCTCCGACCAACTCATGCCAGTATGCCTCGGCTGCATTGCAGTCACCATCATGAAATGAGGAGAAGTGAGGAGTGATGAGGTACATGAGACATCGGCTCCCCTCTCCGACCTGATATTGGATTGATGATAGTGTGGAGGAGGTAGTATCGCGCCATACGTGCCAATCGTGGGGGAATCACTGCGCCGCAGAGGCCAAAAATGGAGAGGTCAATTCCATCATGGTCTTGTCTGCTTAATGTGCGCCGTACTGTTAGGTGGTGATGAGGGGTTGATTTAGCAAACAGGTACTAGACCAGGTCAATATCAAGGGACGGACCAGCCGTGGTCTTGTGATACATTCATCAGGCTAACATGAACCGAAAAGGAGAAAGCAAATTACTCTAATTCTCTATCTATATGTCCCGACAACAACATTGTAGATGGAATCGAGTAAAAGCTATGTAATGGGAATGAGGACCGGCGCCTATTGGCGAATGATGGTGTTGGGGTATGGCCGATTCCGCAATCTGGAACCTGGAGCATCCCCGTCGTTTGTCAAATTGTCTCTCATGTCATGACATGGGTGGCACTGCATTTGTCTGGTTGTTGGACCTGGACCTGGAATTCCTTGTTGGACACCGACACCCTCATGGTTAAAATGACAATTCAACTCGACGACAGATATGCAAGAGCTGCCGAGATGTTACCCAGATCGGCCGCTCACGAGTCGAATCTCCAACTCACTTATTATGCAGGGAAATATTAACCTACACCTATCCGACAGTAGGCTGACTTCATGGCTGATACAAACATGGGGCGCTAAATAAGCTTCCATGTCAGTTGACTCCGAGACACCGACCTGGAGATAGCAATACATCAGTGAGTTCTGGGCGATAAGCCCAGCGGCCTGGATCGCCGATTCAGAGACAAGCTTGAACTAATCTCGGTGTGATTGGCCATCCCCGGACTTTCAATCTGTGCTGGTTTTAGTCGAAGAGAGGGTCTTCTTTGAAGTTTTTAACAATTACGAAGTGGGAGACCGAAAAGAAGATGAGCCTTTTCACAGCCAGATGCGAGTGAAATGAGGCCTTCGATGGCATTGCCGGAGGGGCAAATGGGAACACGAGTTTCGGTGGCATTGCGTCCAAACCTTCGCCTTCTAACGACATCCAGCAGGCTCTCGAGAGGTCAGCTCGTGGTGTAAGATTGATAGCGATAACCTGGAAACAAGGAGGCTCATACCACGAGCAATCAATTTTTGCCCCGATTGGTCCAAGCTTGACCATCTTGGCCGATCCTCTATCCACCTTGACGGCTCCAGAAGCTTTTTCAAGGCGTAGCCGGCCGATTTGAATTTTTTTACCCTTGGTGACCCTGTTGCCGTGCGCGTCTGGCATTGGCTCCAGCTTTCATGTTGGGTGGTGAGTTAACGTAACGCCTCTGAGTTCCCGGAAACCATTATTTCCATCATCATCACGAGGGTAAGGTAACCTGTACTTGGGTGGTCTGTTTTGACGTCTGTAAATGGCCCACCGAACAACTACGTCCGACACCCATGGGAATGCAGCCCTGGTGCAGGGGCGCCTGTAGGCGTCACCTGGGGTCGAAAAGGCAACATCAGGTCTCTTTATCTTTCGTATCTTGCCCTGTCCTGAGTAAGTGAGGAAAATCTCTTCATTTAAAAGGACGGTCAAGAGTTAAACCCGTTTCATCCGGAAAGGTACTTGGTGGAAGTACTGATAAGAAGACTCGGAGTGGTTCCGTCTAGGTTCAAGAAGGTTAGAGGAGAGGCAAGGCGAGACAGGTGACTTGCTGACCGAAATCCTAATGGACAAAAAGGGCAACTGTTAATGTACTCCCATCATGCCACGATACCTGTGCCTTGGCTTGAGTCGAACCATCAACAAAGGTACCTTGATAGTGCAGGGTACTTCTGTAGTGACGTTGAATTAAAGATGGCGTTTCTTTTCAATTCTCTTATCAGTCGGTCGAGTCGGTCTCTGCTTGCCGGTCCGGGTGTGGTTATGGAACTTCTGGTCACTTTACTTTCCCATTGTGACGATGAATCCGGTCTTCGTTATCGCTTGGTGCTCCCCCTCTATCCTCTTGCTTCCTCTAGTTTTCTATCATCGAACAAGCCAAGTTGGCGAGCATCCATCCCCAGTTTCCAACCCGCAATCTTGAATCTTGTTCCCCATTTCCCCATTCTTTCCATGCTGTTCTACTGCGCTTCTGCACGCATAGTCAGCCCTGGCACCCTATTTGTGTAAGCTCTTGAGTGTTGCTGTTATTGCGATACCCCGCCAAATCAGGAACCGTCTTTGGATGAGACAAAAGTAAAATACCCGCAGGATGAATGATAAGAAAGCAGGCAAACAATTTCATTCGCTGCCTTATGCTACGCGGTTAATCGTCACGCAGACAGGCAAACTGAACTGCAGCGTATGCTTGACGCCAAGCTTGAACTAATACTTAAATAAAAGTTGAAAGTAGATTTTCCAGTGCAAGTTAATAAGTGGCCAGCTTAGCTCAGACCCCTCATTCATCGTCAAGGTTGTTCTTGATCCCTTCATTCTTTTCGAGCTACTTGCAGCATTTGTCTTGGCCCTCTCTAGCTACAACCTTTTTGGACTTCATCGACGCCGTCATATTTTTGGTGTCGGCCCCAGATCGTACCCACGAGGGCCCTTCGTGTGTGGCTTCATTCAGTGATATCCATACCTGTACCCACCGACTGAGTGTGAGTGTGAGGTTAGTTTCAAGGACTCGGCGCTATCTCTACACCTTGGTTGTGATGTCGCATACACCCCCTCGCTATCAACCTGCAACCGCACGCCATAAACCGATACCACCCATACCATACCTTACCATACCATCCATACCTACATTTGAATACCTTACATAGGTATAGATTCTGCTCCTGCTTGGGTTTGCTGCGCTGCTCTACTTACACACACCGACCGAAGTCGCAGCCGACCTATCTTATACTTGTACAGAGCCCGGCTCTCGTGTCTATTCGTGAACGACGACTTGACCATATATCTCTTGCAGGAGATCGACCTTGACCGGTGCAACGGAACCCCTTGTTACAGCTGCAAGTCGAATCATCCTCTCGACTCAACCCATCTCAACCTGACTTCATCATCTGAGTTCTCGGCTCTCTTCGCTACGCATCCGAACCCTTTGAAGCTGCGTCGTCGCTTACAGGACCCTGAAAGCACCACGCTAGAACCTTTTCCAATTCCACTTTCACCCACAATCGCACATTGGGTCAGGGTTGTTTGTTGGATTACCATTGCCTTACCTATTTAAATCCACCTAGGAACTGGGGCGCGCACACTGCACTGCACGCTGAGCGCAAGCCTGGCCTGGCGCAACGCCGCGACGGAGCATCGTGACCTCTTTTTTATTTCTTTTACTGGGGTTTCGAGTTTACTAGTCGACAGTCGCTTTGTTGTGTCCTGTCTGGGTTTCTCTATATTTTCCTCCCCCTCTTCTCTCTCTTCTTGACTTTTCTCACGATCTCCTACTTCTCCCTCCTCAGCTTCGAGCAGACCACCAATACCCTGCTGTCTGCTGGTGGTTTGGCTTCCGCACCTGCATTGGCTCACCCTCTGATCCACCACCACACTTGAGTTTTCACGTACAGACTGTCGCCTGTACCTTTCAACTTTACCTTTCACTTGGTGCTCATATCTTGTTTTGCCCCCCAAACCGGCATTCCGAGGACCACCCCCGACATAATACCGGCTGTGGCTCTGTTCCGACCCGGCTAATAAAGGCCTTTCTGCCTCCGCTCCGTGGCCGGTGGCTTCAGCCCTCGAGTCAAGTTCCGATCGCGACGTGATATTTTCTTTTTCTTCCCGCTCACACAGAGAGTGCATCAGCGCACTGCTATAGCATGCCCGCTCAACTAAACGGGTCCATGACCGCCAGCATCCCCATTAGAATACCCGGCGACCAGGCCCAGGCTCAAACTCAACCTGCTGTTTTTTACAAGCAGCACAAGCATTCCAGATCTTCTTATTCCGATTCTTCTCCGCTCGCAAATTCAAGGAACAATTCTTTAACTTTCCGTCCTTATAAGAGGCTCATGTCAAACCCAGACAAGACGATCGCTGTCATCAACGCCAGCGGGCGACAGGCTGCGTCTTTCATTCGCGTCGCTACTGCTGTTGGTTATCATGTGCGCGCTCAGTTGAGAAATCTCGACGGTGTCGTCGCTGCTGAAGTTTCGGGGAATCCTAATGTTACCGTATTTGTTGGCGAGCTCTACACAAGACATCAGCCCTCTGAAGCAAATCGTGATGTTACCAAGCACGGCCCGCTGGCCGGTGTCGGCGTCAACTACGACTTGATCGCAAGTCTGTTCCGCGGCGCACAACTCGCCTTCATAAATACAACTTTTTACGGCGACGAGATTCAAATCGGAAAGGCCCTAGCCGACGCCGCTAAGCGCGCAGGAATCCAACACTACGTGTACTCATCCATGCCTGACCATGGTGCTTACAACCCCGAATGGCCCTCGTTGCCCCTCTGGGCTGCCAAGCATGAGGTCGAGCAGTATGTGCGCAAACTGAGAATACCAGCCACTTTTGTGTACACT
The DNA here is from genome assembly GCF_000260195.1 of Fusarium odoratissimum NRRL 54006. Classification (NCBI taxonomy): domain Eukaryota; kingdom Fungi; phylum Ascomycota; class Sordariomycetes; order Hypocreales; family Nectriaceae; genus Fusarium; species Fusarium odoratissimum. The sequence continues at coordinate 1,259,409 of NW_022158689.1, read as the reverse complement.
GGTATCTACAACAACAATTTCACCTCCCTTCAGTATCCCCTTTTCTGCATGGATCTTCAAAAGGACGGCTCGTTCAAATGGCAAGCACCTTTTCATCCTGACGCCAAGCTACCCTGGTTAGATGCCGAGCACGATGTTGGTCCCGCGGTCTTGCAAATCTTCAAGGATGGACCAAGCAAATGGAACGGAGAGCGCATCGCACTTGCATACGAATACTTGACACCCAAGGAGGTGTGTCGACTCTTCTCTAAAGGAGTTGGCCGTCCTGTGCGCTATGTGCAAGGTCCCATTGAAATCAAGGTTCGAATCCCTGAAGGCTACCGGGAACAGCTCGTCGGTCTGGAGAAACTGTTCGACCCGAATCAGAAAGATCCTCGAAAGCAACCGCCTTACTTCGGTGACCCCAAGGTCGAAGTCAGTTGCCCAAGCGAAGCCTTGGAGTTATGGGAAGGCCCTCGAGGTATCGAAGAATACGCACGTGAGATGTTCCCCATAGAAGAGGAAGCAAATGGTCTCACATGGATGCTGGACGATGATGCGAGTGACGATGAGGAGGTGCACAACACAGCAACCCACGTCGAGCAACTGAGAATCCACGACGGTGATGATGATAGCGACGACGATAATGACGACGGCCTTGTCATAAAAGGTCGCAAGCGGGACGAGGAAGAGTGGTTAGCATAATGGAAACCCATGGCGTCTGGATCTTGGCTAAAATACGACATCAAAAGCAGGAAAGGGGTTAAAAAAGAAGAGTTAGTCCATGGGAATCTAGAAGCCCAGTCCTGAGGCGATTAAGGAACGGAGCAGACCTGGCGACGCGGTATTGCATTTCGGCAGGAGTTGTGTTTTTGGAGAGGCGTCCCTACCGGCGTAGGTTTGGTCTAGGAACCTAAACGATTTTATTATGACTTGTCAATGGATGAAATAAAAGTAACGAATTACCTCTGCCCTCAATTTGTTGTGCGATTAGCCTGTGGTGTGCGTTGAAGGTAGCATTTATTTGTGGCCTGGTGATGCTCGTGCAACTCGGCGAGACTGAGATCCGATACTAGCAGACTTGTTGGAAGTCTCTTGCTTGAAGGTCACCATCAATCTAAATGAAAGATGCTTGGCTCAAATGTCTGAGTGCTCTTAAGTAAGACACACCCAACAACGAGCCGGCAAAAGAGTGCGTGTCGATAAAGTGAACATGACGAGGGATGGCTGCCTCGACGAAGCTGAAATGAAACAGGGAATTCAGCTGCTTCTTATATGTGATTATGTTAGAGCCAGGAATAATAGATTAATAAACGGCCACCTCGTCATGCATAACACCACTATGTTTATCTGCCCCCTTACATCAAGATGCTGGTTTGTCATAACAAGGTTTAACAGTATATCATGGCAACACCATTCACCACCCCCGCGTATCCGCCCCCCGTACCGTTGAATGTGGCTCCCATGTAAGAGCGCGTGGGGTTATGTTTATTCTCGAGAGATTTGCTTTGTGAATGGTTATCATATGTGGCACTTCTATGCTTTCTTGGTGAAGTTCAGATCACATCGCAAGAATCACACAAGGACGAGAATTGCTACATTAACTACCCCGGAATCAAAGACTCGCCAAGATTATCGCCACGGCGGTCGAGTTACACGCCGCGTGGGGGAGAAATCTGGGGTGACAAGGGGATGAACTCTCCGTTATCTAGCATGATTAGGGGCAATGCAAGAGAGGGTGGTCAGGGTGTTTATCTGTGATGCCTCTCCTTATCTATCAGGACTCTAGATCCAAGATCAAACGAAGCTCTTCAACAACGAAACAATTAAAGCCAACTTATTAAGAGTTAAAATATAGTCAACAGCGAGTTCCATTCTGTGCATGCTAAACAATTATGGCAGAGATCAACCCAAAGAATTGTTCTATCCGCTCTAATCATGACTCCAGGTGCTCGAACACAGGGATATCACATGCCTCACCTGCAACTGATAAGATACACAATTTGGTACAATATTTCCTATCAAGGCCGCGGAGTTGAAGCCGGATATCCACAGGTTCGAGAAGATATTCAAGGCTTGATCAAAAGTGCCCTGGGTCGTTGAAGGCTAATCGAGCCTCTATGATATAACTCAGGCGAGGGGATAACTGCAGCAAATGTTGTAAGACTCTTGTCACCGGCATACCTTGAATATCAAGGATATTGATCCTTGCTGGCTATCCACGATAATGAGACTACTGTTCTGTTTGAGTCAAGCTTATGTCTCCCAAAACTATATGTCCCATGTCTACACCATAGTCAATTTCACATATCATACATATCACACATATTACACATTTCACAAAGGAAAAGACAAGTTAAAGTCAAAATTATATCACCTGCTGCTCCTATGAGCCAAGCTTGATCTGGTATTGGTATATCCCTTGCCCATGTTCTTGTCATAATAGAGATAAAAACAAAAAAAAAAACTAGAGAGCAAACAACTTGATAGCAATGATATAGCGAACACCTCCTAATCTGCCTCCATTTCCCGTCCTGCTCAATATGCCTTTTTTCGTGTCTGCATCATGTGGTTGGGAGCGCCGAGCTTGCTGCGGCTAAGGCCCTCATGAACAGCCTTCATCATTTGGAAAAACTCATCAAACTCATCAGTGATGAGTTTGCATTGGATCGTTCTGTTATTGACCCGAAGGTCTTGAGGGATATAAGGGAAAGCATGAGTTCCCGCCTTGGCAAATCGAATGATTCGCATTCGGGCGAGCGCGATAATGAGTTTTGTGTTATACTCCTCCACCCTAGCCCTCTCGTTTCGGTCCCAGTTCATGATGGCTCCTTCGATTGCCTTAGCTTTGGTCATCCCGTCTATAAGCTTGACATATTCAACAGGGACCTTCGTGCTTCCCCCGTCTTTCCAGACGAGGCGGAACTCTCTCCCCTCTGCCTCAGAACTGAACTCGACACTCAAGAAAGCGGGAGCGCTGGCCATTCGGTGATCATTGTCCTGCTTGGTTGTTCCGCGCTTGCGCTTCGATGGGGTGACAGGTAGGTTGGCCTTGAAAAGTCCGGCTTCGTAGGAGGTCTGGCGTAACTTTTTCGGGAGCAGCTCAGGTAGGGATACGAAAGTCTCATTAGAGTCCCAAAGTTGGAAGACTCGCTCAAAGAACGACTTTCGTAGTGCGGATGAAATAACTTGTGTGTGGCGCACAGTTGCTGGCCGTGCGTTACACCATTCTTGCAGGAGCTCATTAAAGCTCATCTTCTCAAGGAGTGTAAAACCAGATTCAGAAAGAATTGGTCCATCAACAGCTCGACTTGCAACCACCGCTTGGGTCAGCTGCCATTTGCTCTGCGGTGATGAGATCAAGGGGTGAAGAAGCGTTGGACATAGTGACGGTGTTTCGTTTAAGGGTAGTTATTGACCTGTTACTTGAACATGAGTTTGGCGCTTGAATTATTTCACAGGAGGTGTAAACTTACTGAAGAGTATTGGGTATGCGTTTGTATAAGGAGGAGTTTGAGATTGTATAATTCAACTGGTAGCGTTACTACAAAGTAGAAATGTATGCGCATGTATCTGGATGATGTTGAGGATAGAAAGAAGAGAGAGGAGAGTGAATAGTTCCATTTTATCCTATCTATTACAGTAACCTAGGCCTATGTCAAGCTTCGCATATGCATTTGCTATTGTTCAAGTGGTTTGTATTGTTGTGCAAATTTCCAATAGTAACAATAGAATAATTGTGGGACTGCTGCACCTCATGAAGATGTGTGTAACTGTGTAACACTTGTCTTCAGCGCTGGTGCTCATTCTCGCGGCTAATCCTTGGAGCTTCCTCTGGTGGCTCATGGAAGTTCCATGGATGTATTGACCTTGATTCGTTTCGGTCAATGATTTCAATGTCGGTGTAAGAATACCTCACCTTCGTCAAATCCGGGGCTAGCCTGGTTATGTGCAAAATGTGGGGCCGTAAAGTGACTGTAAGTTGCTGTAAGAGGAAGGAACGACCATCGAGTTCTCAAAGACAAATAGTACTATAAGTTCGAATTGATATAATCGACAGCGAGATCGACAGACAGCGTTAAGGGGCTTGAAACCATTGATAAAATTTGTTCAACAAACCCTCGTCACAAAATGCCAAAGACAAGGACTCAACCTCGCAAGAGCAGGCGTATAGCCCTCCAAGAGTTGTCAACCAATGCGTCCAGGCCATCCACCCAACGTAAGCTCAAGTTTCCGAAGTTCTATGTATGGACACAGGACTAATAAATATTATATTAGATACTGCCGACGAGTCAGATGACTCCTTCTCGACTTCAAGTTCCGATGACAGAGAGGACGACTTGTTTGAACTACCAACAGATGAAGTGGATGAGCTTGATGAGGTGCTTATCAACTCCTGGAAGAGCCGACAGATCAGTCTGATATCCTCGAAATTGACGATCAAGAAACCATTAACCCAAGTGTTAATCTCAATGGCGGATGGGTCACCAGACTCCGGCAATTTGCCGGAAAGCCCCCTATGGACATGAGACCATTTATGCCAAATGGCCAGATACCTGTTGATCAGGAAAACAAGAAACAATTCGAGGCCTTCTTGCTGCCAAGGCTGCCTAGTTTACCAGAGGCTTGTGGAGGATCAGATTCTTGAGAGCCCGAAAAAGGGTACAAACGCAGGTTACCTGGTTAGATGCCAAATCGCTTGTGGAATAACTGATAGCTAACCTGTGTGTCAAGCACTATCGCTGACTTCACCCCCACATTCAGATTTTCAAACACACACACCACTTTGCAGCAAGTAGTTGCCGACACAGATGTCGTTCCGAGCCGTGCCACCAGGCTATCACCCCATGGGAGAAAGACTATACAGGAGTTGAGAAAGCAACTCGTCAAGAGTTGCTTCAGAAATACTTAGTGTTCGACCAGCAACAGAGGACACACGCAAAGTATCTTGTTCATACTTTGATTCCCTTTTTTCAAATGTGTCTTCAAGTGTTAGAGCCGATGAAGTATCATTTGGAATGTCGGCGTGTACCGTTCTATAACAAAAGATGGCTTACACACATCCCGAATGATAAGTCTTTGTGGTTGAGGCGACTTGTTTTCCGGAAATGTAGAGGCGAATGATAGGTTGCGGTCTTTTTGATAACGCACAGGCTGGTCTCTTTTTGGGTCTTTGTTGGTGTGTGACAACTTGTACGAAAGAATATATGGCACAACTTTGAGGCTATCTTTTTCTGCATTCTAGACCAGCCATGAGTTTCTTATGTCATCTTAATTGCGGCATGCAGTCGAATGAGAGTGTGCTTCTGGTGGAATAGAGAGTGAATCTCGGGTTGAGTTAACTTCTCACTCAGAGACTCGCCTTGTGGTGTTGAAGATTTGAGACTGCACGTTGAGGTGCAAACATGAACTGGTCAAGAATCTACTAAATTTATACTAAACTATTCTAAGTTATCCTAAAATTTAATAAGACAATCTAAATCGATCTAATGTTCTTATCACTTTGGATTCAAGTCTCGAGTTATCTGCCATCTCCTAGATAAGTATAAGTGGAGATGACTAACATTTCACATCGCGAGCAGAGGTGGTACTCTGCAGTTGCTGCTATTCATTACAACAAACCCATACCAATTTAATTCACGGATACATGATATAGAGTCTTAATAACCTAACAGACACCCCAAACTAATATAAACAAGCATCTGCTGGGCATCCCCTGCGGCTGCTCTTACTCATCAACTCGCTTGCTCCCCAAAGGAGCCTCCTCATCAGCAGCTGCACCAGCATGGCCCTCAGGGAGGGCATTGAGATCATCCTCATGAATATCAAGGCTTCTAAATTGAAACCAGAAACAGCAACCGGCAATTACGGCGAGGATAGCAACGACACCATAGTTCCAAACAAGAAGAGGATCGGCTGCAAGACCAACGAGAGCCTGTCCAAGGGCAGCTGAGAAAGCTGTCATGAAAAGCGCAACAGCCTGAACCATGGAACGCATGTTCTTGGGTGCCTTCGAGAAGGCATACTCAAGAGAAGTAATAGAAGCAAACACTTCAGAGAGAGCAATGAGAACATAGCTACCGGTTTGAGCCCAAACATTGATTTCCACGGCTGCGCAATCTTCACCAGAAGCATACTTACCGCACTCGGACTTCTGGTAGATGTAGTGCTGGACAACTGCAGCCCAGATCATGGCAGCAGCTCCGGTGAAGAAACCGGCCGTGATCTTCTTGATGGGGGTGAAGCGGAAACCAGCTTTTCTGAGGGCAGGGTAAATGAAGAAATCATTAAGTGGAATGAAGATCAAGAGAGCGAAAGGATTGAGATTCGAAAGAATGTCGTTGGGAACGCCATGGCGCTGCATCACGGCCGCCTGGGAGATGAGGTTATTGTTGACTAGTTACCTTAGTTAGTCTTCACACAATTCATCTCAACAGAATGATTAACTTACTCTGATTATAGCAGAGCCAGAAAATTGGGTACCAGCAGAAGACAGCGCATGCATTGAATCCTCGGCTGAGCTCGTCGACCCAGGCGTCGTCAAAGGTCATCCATTTAGGACGGGTCTCGTGGCTGAAGTTTGAGGGCTTTACTTTCTCCCAAAAGTCATCTTTATGAAGATTCTTCCATGTAGCAACTGGATTGATACTCCAGCAACCCTTCTGGGCGAGGAACCAAGTCTTAAGTGCCTGTCCCAGGACGGAGCCGCCAGGAGGCCTTCGTTCATACTTGTGGCGGTTCAACCACATTACGAGCGGACACAGACAGAGCATGAACGTTGGCAGCGTATAAGATAGCCAGAAGCCAATTTCCTTCTCCGCAAACACCATCTGCGTCGTGCGTTAGTATTAATTGTGACATCTGGAATCTTGGACATCAACACCAAACCTCACCACCTAACACCAACAACCTCATTTTCGGGATGAAGAACACATTTTACTCACCGTCACTTGCCCTACCAAAGCCCCTACATTGATACAGAAGTAAAACCAACTGTTTTAATTAGTTTTGAAGTGTTTGTTGTGCCGGAAATACTCACAGATACACCCTTTCGATCGTCACAGCAGGGTCGACGATAACGCGTTCACCAGACTTGAGAGTCTTAACATGCATGTACTGCTCGCCAAGCTGCTCAACAATGAGAGGATTGACGTTAGGTTTGAATCCACCAGTACCGAAACCAATGACAATGATAGCAATGATCATGGCGCCAAGGGCACCACCTTGATTGCCAATAACAGGGGGGATGGCAGACATAATCAGGATGATATGACCGATGATATCGATCCCGAGAGCCCAGCTGATGGTCTTATAGCGACCCCAGTACTGATCAGCAATATAGGCACCGAGAAGGGGCATAAAGTATTGCCAGAACTGGTTGAAGGTGGTGATTCCGGTCGAGGCGCGCTGACCCATGCCGAGAGCACCAGGCTGTTCCGGGTCAGCACCCGTGGTAGAGCCTTCGGGGAGCTTCTGCTGAATGAAATTGGTGACTTGATGGGTTAATATGACTGAACTTCTGTTATTGAGGCTGAGTAAAAACTTACACACAACGGTACAGCCATAGTATGAGAAACTATTAGATGAGTCAGTCAAGAACACCTTGCCAAAGGCTCGGGAAACCCCTTACCGTTCACACAGCTCGATAAAGGCAATACTGAATAGCTTCATAGGAATCTTATTTGGGACTCGGCGCAAAGTGTCTAGTTCCTCAGCAGTCGGAAACTGACCATCTGGTGTGACACCACCAGCGGGGGTAACAGCTCCCGCATCTGCAGTGGCTGGACGAGGGTCGGTGGCGATAGAGGCCCTCTTCTCGGCAGAGATAGAAGCTCGCTTCTCGTCAAGGACTTCAGCTCGGAGACCGGCCACGGTGATGGGCTCGGCGAGACTGTCTCCTGCAGGCGCCATGGTCGTAGGTGTGCTGATCTTTGAGACCGCAAGAATGAGACAAGATAGATGCCAATGCAACAGTAATCTGTAAGACACTAGACAGAGACGTCCGTTACGGGCAGAGGTGTTTTATATCTTCTGGAGTGTCGGACAATGCTACCATAATGGACCTTGTACACCGGATAGCACCGAGTATGATCGGCATCGAATAAGAAGCCAGAGGGAGGCAATTAGACAAAGCCAAGACGCCAGATCTGACGAGAAAACGCGAGATATGCATCTTGGAAGTCAGGAGGATGTATCAACTGCAAGGATGCAGTGAAAGAAGAAGGTCGTAATTGCTACCTACTATAAAAGGCTTGATACCAGGAGCCTCACGACAAGGGTGGATTCCTTCTCATCCTGCCAAGATATCTCATGCAGTTTGATAGTCGAGACAGGATTTTACGGTCATCAAGGAAGCGATGTGCATACTGTTGGTTGGGCATCTTATACCACTGTATGTACAATCTAAACGCTCCATGTTAGGATGAGGTTGATTATACTAGTCTCACATTTACTTGGCAAAGGAAAAAAAAGTTCTTAGTAGCGCCCTTAAGCTTGCCAATGCAAGCCAATGTTCGGGAAATTTATTTCTGCATCTGGGCGATAGGGTCTGTGTGAGACTTCAGATCGCCACCTATGTTATGTACATAAGCTAACACTTTGAAGCTCTACAGTCGCGATATTGCATCAATGAACTCACAAAGAGTTGTGCGACTTTCGCCTCTGGTCGCAAGAAGCTTTTTGATAAGGACCAGAGTATCGAGGTATTGATGCCTTCGACCTGGCAAACCGTATAGTCCTTATCTGTGGGAATCCAAGTTAGGATATGACTCCGACAATGCGACACAAAGGTTACGGAGCTAAACTCAGTATGCATCTGAAGCAGTCAAAACGTTCCTGATTAGCCAGCCTGCAGCCGTACCGTGATAACGAGGATGCCAAGACAGACACTTGGGGGGGCTAGGTGCTGGTGGTCGTTGCTGGATCTTGGCATAAGAAGATCCATGGAACTTTAAGAACTTTTGTAAGTCTGGGCATGATAAATGGGGAACAGATAAGTAGGGGATGGTATGGGATTTGCGTGTTGCAGTCGGTTTAAGGTTGTCTGGTCGGCCATGATAAGGGTTCGTACCAATGGGATACGAAAATTGCTCCAGGGCATATTACTGTACTATGACTTATACTCAAAGATTTACTAGTCGATGGTCCTTCTTGTCTTCATGCTACCAGGAGGTGACAGAATCTTCCTCGAAGGACCACTGTAGGCCAGTATCGTTGAATCAAGATATCCCTTGAAAGATACAATGACATTTTTGCGCCCGTCACCAAGGACATCTACCGTATTATCTACCAGACCACCACACGAGACCATCTCCAGCTCTCTGTTCTGTGGACTGCCACCTTCCTATTCCCGCCTAATCGCCCCGCACTACAATAATCCTTGAATGCAGCTTAATTTAAGCTTCTTTCAACGAGCAATGATCCGCAGCAATTCGATTGGACAGGATCAGTACACTCACCCATACAGAACTTTCTGATTGCCAAGTCGCCGCTTCCGACAACATGATCAGAGAGACAGTCCGGAGTAGTACTTTGTTTAGCAAATGTGATTTGCTGTATATGGCAGTTGTGATATAGAAACTATGGTAAAGCGGATATCATCGGATAATTGATGCATCGACAGCCTGGTGATGTTTTAACACAACAGCGGTTGGTTCTGGCAGCTTCGTCACAGGTATCGTACTCTCGAATTATTGCAAATATCATGAACCCCAAAAGTCCGCATATCTCGCCAGGTTCGGTAGTCAGGACTGGACGTACTAGATGTTACATCTCTTTTTTATGTTCCCCTGTCTTGAAGAACGATCCCGTAAAATCAGTGGTTTCAAGCGTCTTGAGCATACGGTGGATGACCATCGGTTTCCCGAATTAGCTGTTTGTGCCCAATGAGGTCTGACTTGCCCGATCCTTTATACTTCAAAGAATATCAAAAATTCTCCGGGAATCTTGTTTTGTTGTCGTTATAAATAGGGATATAGTTTTGCATTAATGACCTGATCTCTGTGTCGGAGTCTAGCTGTAAGCTGTTTTCTGTTCCTCCTCCTGTCGATAGTAACCGACAAGTCTGACGTTAGATATAGTGATTGCCATCGTAAAGTTTAGACTTAGGGAACAACAGCAAGTATTGCATAACACAATTCGCATTGCCGAACGCAAGCTCCGGACTCGTGGAGCCAACCAAAAGGCACTTTGCCAGCTATAATTCTAGATCATAAAGAATGGTCAGATATAGCATATAGTGTACATCTATGTCTTCGTACAGAACTAACATGTTGTAACAATAATGCCAATGAGTCAGGTGATCACTTCTTGTCTTGGAGTTCTGTTGACGCAGACTGTTTTACTTGAGGATGACACTATGAACTTGATGGGGTTACCGATCGACCAACTCTTCGATGACCCGGGAAACGACCTCATATGATGAACAACGAAGAAAAAGAAGAAGAGTTGGTACACCCAAACAGCAATACAACAACAGATAATGGGCCACCAGACTCCACCAATTTGTTGGCAAGCCGTCAATGGACATGCAGCTGTTGATAGCGAGATACCAGTTGACAAAGAAGTCGACACTCGACTCAAAACAGGTGTCTTCTTTTGATACTACCAAACAATAGGCGAGCCTGAGCGACATAGCCACCAATATTGTTTTACCAATAGCCATGGTCCCAGGAATCCACCAACCTATTCAACGACTCGAAACTCTGAACATCGCGAGGGTCTTCTCCACCAACATTCTGTAGGTCGTAAAAAGCATTTTTGGGAAGGCCAAGCCGCAGCCAGTCGATCTTCTCGACCTACGGGTTGCTGACGAAAGCTTCTGTTTCTGGGGTGCGTATAATTGTATATTGATGTCAATATCAAAGATGATCGAGAATGAATGGTGAGTTCTGCAGACGTCACGCAGAATACTTGCACAGCACTGATGGTCGCATAATCGAGAATGATGTCTGAAACAATTTTAGGATCCCCACGTGAATCCATTCTAACGGGTATCTTTCCGAGTAGAAAAATCTAATGATACAGCCGTGACAGAAAGCCCTTTTGAATATCCAACTCTATTGCATTTCTTTTAAGCTCCCGGATTGGTAAACACACAATTCCCCTTGATCTGCAGGTCATTCCATTTTCACAGGACCTAAGCATTTCCTTACAGCTTGCCCTTGATCAAGTTGTTGATCATCTCGCGACCAGTGATGCGAGTGGTATCCCAGAGTGTGGGGAAGTCGAGCGTGCTGGAAAGGCCATCGGCGAAGCCAAAGAAGAGCATGGGAGGGATCCAGCCGCGAGCGTACTCGAGCGCAAAGCAGCCCTCGGGCATCTTGTATTGCTTGACATCGCCGCGGCGAAGGTGGTGGATGCTGCCGGCGGGGTACACCTCGGCCTTGTACTCGCCAGGGACGTAAGCCAGCTGGGTTCCAGAAAGGATGTGGAAGTAGTCGTCGGCGGTGTGGCGACCAGTGTGGCCCTCGGTACCAATGGCAGTGCCTGTTTGACAGAATGTTAGCGATTGATATGCAATTGCAGCAGGCAAACATACCAAAGATGATGAGGTACTCGGTAACACTGGCGTGGATGATGTACATGGCACCCATAGCACCGCCAGCGTTGTTAAAGACCCATTCCTCCTTGAGGTTGATGTGCTCAGGAACCTTCTCGTTAAGCTCCGTGACGATGTACTGCACAACCGATCGGGTGTCCTCTCCGTGCTTAGCGATGGCTCGCTTAGAAAGATCGTCAAGGTGATCGAGGTCGAAGATGTAGAACTGGTTCAGGTTCTGCTCGACAAAGTAGACTACGGAGCTCAGGAGAGCTGTGAGGAGACCGAGAACCAGGAGGAGCTTGTTGAGGCCGCTGCCCTGCGACGCGGCGGCCGCAGAGGACTTTGACTTTGACTTGTTCTTTGCCATTGTGTTGACCGACCAAGTTGAACAAGTTGAAAGGAACAAGTCGCGTGAAGAAGGGGGCTATTAGTTCACAATTTCTGTTGAGCCCCGGAAATTAACTTAATAAGCCGTTCGGAGCTGGACCCTGGAGCCGCCCGGCCCCGGGATTAGCCCATCAACATATTGACCGTTCCGCATCGCGTTTCCGACCGCAATTTTCTAGTCTTGGCACCCATGTGAAATCTATCTGCCAGCTCATAGTTTCGTTTTCGTATTTGTATTCGCGATTATAAATATCTTCAGCCTCGTCAAATATATAAATCTATTGGCTATCTTTGCAAACCATCAAAGAAAAAAAGCATTGCTTTTCCCCATTGTTCCTCACCGCAACCTCTGTGTATGCGTGGTTCTTCAACGCCGTACAATTACACCTCAAAACTGGGGAAGAAATAGCAAAGAAGACCAACTCCAATCCCAATCCCAATCCCGCCGCGATAGCTTCTGTAAATCGCTAAACATTCCTTCATGCCTTCCAAGTAGAGTTACACATACCGCCTTCTTCCTGTTGGTTTCTAATCCACGTCTGAATCTCCCATGACCTCTGTCCTATCGGCATCATCCACGTCTTCGTCGTCGTGAAGAACTGTCTGATCTTCAATCTCGGCATCATCCATTGTGACATCTCCCATGGTTATGTCACCAGCCGTCATGTCTCCCACTGTGACATCCCCAAGTGTAACATCACCGTTCAGATCACCGTTCTGCTTATCCATATCGTCATCCAGATCAAGATCTGCATCGTCCTCTTCCGGCTTCTTTGGTCTGGGTCGCTTGACTGGCGCAATGACACCAAGTTCCGATGACCGTGGCCCCCAACGAGCTAGACGTCTTGTCGCCCGTCTCAACGCCCCCGCGTAGGCACTAACTTCTTCGCCAAAGTCATCCTTCTCCTTTGTAAGAAGACAAAGACCACCTACGCCCTTTTCTCTAAATGGCCCTGGAGTCTTGTCTCCATATGTTAGGTTCCGGGGAGTTGAAGTTTCATCATCGCTATCTTCAAAGGGATCTTCTTGGACCTGTAGTCTTTGATAGGCTCTGAAAACGGCACCGTCTTGTCGCCTGAGTTTTCGACTCTTGTGGTGTTGGCGCCGAAGACCACGGTCAAGAATGTACTCGACCCTTTGGCTCCTGTTTCGCTCAACAGCGAGTTGATGGGCTGTTGGGGGGCGGGGTTTTCTTGCAACAACACCCTCATTGACATTATGTGCCGGAGATGAGCCCTCAAAGATCTGATACTTGAGGGGTGCGCCTCTGCGATTCGAGGTAAGACCGCGACCAAGCCCCCTAGGCGGAGGTGTTGATCGCGTGCTATCCATGTCAGACTCATGTTTCGAGGGCCTGATGCGGGGGAGGATGGCTGGACCCTCATCAGCGAAAGATGGCCGCATTTTGCCTCTCTTGGTGTCTCTTTCATTGAGGAGAGCCTGGTCCATCTCAAGAATCTTCGCCCTCATCTTCTGTTTGGAGCGTCCAAATTCAATCTCTTCTTCAGTGTCTACGTTTTCTTTTGCTTTCTCTTCTGGGGTCATCTCCACGAGCTCAGGCACGCCCTGGTTTGCAACATCTAGCCCGTAGTCGACCCCAGGCCCGAAAGGGTTCTCCTCACAGCCTTCTTCCGTGAAATCGGATTCAAGATAGAACCACATAAGCCAGAGGAATGCATTCGCTCTCGACTTGCTCGTGTATTCAGTCCTCATGATCAGGTCGTGGAGTTCGCGGTGGCGAGGAAAGTGAAGCTCGGCGATTTTCTGAGCTGTGTTGCACATGACAAATATAAGATTGACAGGATTTGTGCGAGGAGTGTCCAACTGCTTAATTTTGTCGAGAGAGTTGGGTTCCTCTCGATCTTCTGCGCCACCTTTTAGAATAGACTTAAGACGAGGTGCATCCTGAAGCTGCTTGTAGGCATGAGGATCCTGGCGAGCTTGAAGTGACGGGATGGCATGGTATGTACGGAGCTGAGCTCTCATCTCAGGAAAGACTGGAAATGTTAGCGGTGGTTTCAAGGGTGAGAAGATTGACCTTACAATTCAGGGTGGTATTCATTCGGCCCATGTTGACAAGAAGACACACCATAGCCATTCCCTTTGCGGCTTCTCTATCACTTAGCAGTTTGTCGCGAAGCACCTTGCTAGTCTTTGAGCTGCGGGACATTGTATCGATATACAGGTCGGCAAAGCATTGACGCTGGAGTCGTTTGGGCTCATATGAATTGGTAAAAACACACTGCTCATTGTCGAACACGGCCTTGAGGAAGTCATATTGAATGTCTTCTCTCCAGAGAGGCTCGCCATCTTCCTTCTTTAGATGGCGTATCTTGCCAATCGTCGGTTGATTTGCGACGTCCTTATTTTGTGATGATTTCGTTTTACCTCGCGACGATTTTTCTTGAGGATCGGGAGTGGCATTGGCCATCTGAGTATCGTCATCCTCGGTCATGGCTCGCGAGACAAAGGACTTGGCTTCGGGCTGGCCGGGTGAGCTGGGAGGATCGACCTCAGACGTCGCGGCAAGAGAAGCAGGAGACGCCATTGTAGGTGGTTGTGGCTTTTGCCAAAAACGAGGGTGTTCGCAAGGGGTCGCGAGAAATTGAGGTTCAAGGTCAAGTCGTCTGGATTGATCAACGGCGCATCGCGAAAGGACAATTCGGCTGGACTATCAATGTTTGGCAGGGAGATGGAGGTGGGGATTGATGACTGTGCCGAAAACCAGATTGCGCGCAGATTGTTTGCGGGTTGCGTATGCGAGGGTGATGATAGTATTAGTGTTGGTGTTTTAGAATAAAATAGAACGAGTAATGGTTCTGGGGCTTGTTGATACGTTGGGAAGAAATGGAGATGGGAATGGAAGTGAGAAGCGAAGTTGCCAGTTCCTCTCCTCAGCCTTTTCCTTGTCTTGCGTTAGTTTGCCTGGGGCAGCAGATACGCCCACGAGCCGGGAAGTTGCTGAGCGCGTCACGGTACATTACCACAGGAGCCCGTCGTACCTGATTCACGACTAGGGACTCCGTACTCTAGGTAAGGCAGGGAGGTGTTCAGTGGAGCAAGGAGGCTGAAAGAGCTGTGGCTTGAGGTAATATTGTGGCGTTATTCTACCTGAAGCATGGTCCGTGCTGGTCGCGCTGCAACGACCCGAGCTAATAAGCTGTAGCAGTGGCCTAGGCATTGTGTTTTCTAGCAGGGGATCGCACTCCCTCATCTCTTTACATCAACAAATCTCATACCAAAGGGAGCAACCAAGCCCACCACGGCTTCGGCCAGGACGATATACATACTAACCAACAGGGACATTGTAGACGGGAAATTTTCTCTTTTGAAGTTTCGAGACATCGCAGAGAACTGGCCAGTCTTGCAGAACAGAACGTTCAAGAGACTGAAGGACATTCGACAAACAACAGAACCAAACTCAAAATCACTATTGTCGGCAGCGGTTCACGTCTTTTAAACTCCAGACACCCAACATGGCCACTCCCGTCAGAACGACTACCATTGGCGGTCCTCCAGTGACCGACAGCCCAGGTACTTGGCGTCACCCACGACTCAACGAGATCGCCAGGCGTCGTAATGCGACGACCTTCTCCGAGAAGAATGTGCGCCAGATCGCCTATAATGTCATTGCGCTGCTAGGATTCTGGTCTGCGCAGCTCTTAGCCAAGCTTAACATTGGCTCTCAAGTGTGAGTTTTCGCGGACGTCTTTTGCGACCGACCAGCCGTTAACTCCAGTCTTTAGTGTTCCTAGCTCTTTTAGGATATACTTGAGCTGGGCATGGTTCATTCTCAACCTCATACCATTTATCAACATTGGCATCGCGTGTCTGCCCTTGATTCGACCGAAAGACGATCTCTCCGATATCCCTCTGACACCTGCTCAGCGCAAGCTGCTGGGCCTGGACCCCTCCTCGGCCGCCCCGACCCCCGATGCGAAGTTCAGCACGCCTCCTCGATACTCACGCACACCTTCCATAGGTGGCTCTGTTGGAAGCCGAGGAAGCTATGGCAGCTCACCCCTTTCTGGGCGAGGAAGTCCTCTCGTACAGGGAGCGGCTGGCTCACCGTTGGGCAGCCCTCTTTTCCAGAAGAGCGTCAACAGTTTCGGCAATGGAAGAAGGTCTTCTTTTGGATCAACGAGCCCATTTGCGGCTAGCTCTTCTGCCAACCTCTTCTCAGATCCTACCTCTCCCGGTTCCGCTGGAGGCAAGCGAACAAGTGTCGGGTTGAACAGCAAGTGGTTATACGAGAAGGGACGGCGACCGTCAGGTAATGCCTGGAACTTGTGATTCAGGGTTGAATAATGAAGGTAGACATTTTGGACAAGCACGTTCGTGATACAGGAAGGGCTCAAGCTATGTGAGTCTTGCCATTCGGCCGGGAGACACTGTGTTCAATGTGCATGGAATCTGGCCTATTAGAAACCCAATGTTGATATTCTTGTGAAGGGTTCGCAGCGGGAGTCAGAAAACTCCTCAATAACAAAACTAATGATTTACATGCACCACCCGACCAGTGATTCAAGAAGATCGCTGCGGAGATACCAAACTGGGTATTCGATAAGCTCGAAACTGCACGGTTGTCTCATGCCAACATGCGTAGGGAGGCAGATATTCTTGAGAACATAGCATTTCTCATGCCTCTGCAGCCGCACTCGACCAGCAGAGGAACTGACAAAGATCCCAGGCCAAATTCATTCAGTGCATTCCAATCTTGACAACAGGACGACCCGTGAAAGCGTGAGCTTCTGACTTGGCCGCGATATCTTCTGCCTCCTCCATCGTGAGCAAAGTCAAATGACTGCGTATTCCATGCTGAACTACAAATTCCATCATCTCTCTAGTCTCATCCATACTACCATGGACTGTTCCCTTGACGAAAATCTCTCTCAAGATGAGATTCATAGGGTCGAATTTAAGACCATGCTCAGGAAAGCCAGCGGCGACTAATACTCCTCTTGGTTGCAAGCGTTGAGCAGCCCAGTCGTTGGCAGCATCGTCGCTGGTGCATACAATGGTAGCTTTGAGACCAATTCCATCGGTAAAATCAGAGATCTTCTGAATAGTTTCTGGGTCATCAAGCTTGAGTATGAGATCCGGTTGGAGGTGAGAGGGAACTCCAGAAGCGAGCTTC
The DNA here is from genome assembly GCF_000260195.1 of Fusarium odoratissimum NRRL 54006. NCBI lineage: Eukaryota > Fungi > Ascomycota > Sordariomycetes > Hypocreales > Nectriaceae > Fusarium > Fusarium odoratissimum. Next base: position 1,242,364 of record NW_022158689.1, on the reverse strand, counting down.
AAACCAACCTCATGGTTGTCAATAGCCATCACCCTATAGCCTCGAGCCTTTGCGAATTGAATGCCCAAAATCCCAAGGCCACCTATACCGATGATGCCAATGGTCTCGCCCTTTATTATATCTGCCTGGTTAATGGCATGCCACACAGTTGCCTGAGATTGGTTGTCAGCATAGCACGGGCAATAGAACACTTTCAGCTCTGGGAAACACACCCCGGCACACATCAAAGGGGCCGCCTGCTCAAAACCTATGCTGCCAGGCAAGGACACCACAGCACCATGCCAGGAAGCCATGTATTCGGCAAAGGCCCCATCACGACGAATGATGCCACACATAGTCCTATTATCACAGAAACGTGGATCGAGCGACCCAAGACTCTGCATAGCCCATTTGCATCCGTTACAGCCTTGGCAAGGATCCATAAAGTTTGTGACTCCCACACGATCCCCTATATGCCATATCTCAGGTACATCAGAGCCAAGACCGACTATTGTTCCGGCTGGTTCATGAGAGCCGATGAAAGGCAACGATACCTGGGTTATGCCATGATAAACCATGAGATCGGTGTGACAAAAGCCAGCGGCTGCTACACGGATGAGAACTTCATCGGGCTTTGGCTTTGGCACAGGGACATCATGGAGAAGGGTGTAGTTCTTATGAAACTAGATACGTCAACGGGTGCGAAAAGCACAAGGTCTAGGTAGACAACTTTACCTCAACTAGTCTTAATGCCTTCATCGTCTGAGGTACAGTAACATGGGCCGACATTTTTCCAATATTCTTGATACAAAGTAATGGATGACAATGGTTGCAGGAGAATAGTCGTAGGGTTTATTTTGCGAACAGCCAGACGAATTCTCCAGGTTAGGTGCAATCACAGTGACAGATAAATGAAAGTAGCTTACAATAGAGACAGAATCGGAGCGGTGCGAACACAACAAAGTAGTGAGACAGCACATTGCGTGATTCTCACGCTGACATGTCTTGGCTCTTCTTAATCAAGTCAGTCGCCAGCATTCGTTATTTTGACCAGTTCAGTAATTCCCACGACGCATCATTTATGAACTCATATTGAGATTTCATTCATTGAACCAAGGATTACCCAGAGCGATCATATGTATAATTATCTAGCCTGTTTCGTGTTTATAATTTAGTCATGAAGCCACTCTTCTCATCCTCAAAGATGTTGGTGAGTGTTCCAATATGAGGCAGAATCTCAACCGCAAATTCGTCGCCGTGCCGGAGCGCATCCTTGGGGGTTCGGCCCATTCCAACACCTGCGGGGGTGCCAGTGACAATGACAGTTCCCGGAGGAAGTGTAGTGCCTTGAGACAGCCAGCTGATAATCTTAGGGACAGAAAAGATGAGGTCACTGAGTGAAGTCAGTGGGGAAGTTCGCATAACTGTGTGGTGCTACTTACTCAGTGCCGCTCTCCTGATACACTTCGCCGTTCTTTAACCCTCGCATGTGAAGCTTAGTAGGGTCTGTAATAAGAGATTTGAGAACCAGTGTTGGGCCTATAAAGGGAAATTGTTAGCTCAATCAACCATAACCTCAGATGAACTTACCTAATGGACAAGCCCCATCAAAGCTCTTTGAGAAGGACCATTGAGATTGGTTTAGCTGTTGAGTACGGCTGGAAACATCGTTGGCGGCAGTGTATCCAAGAACGTAGTCCAAAGCTTCGGCCTCGCTGACGTTCTTAGCCGTCTTACCAATTACCACAGCCAATTCTGCCTCGTAATCACCAGACTCGTCCACCTGGCTCAGCTTGGGAATGGTCCCACGAGCTGGCCAAGGATCCACGATTGTTGTCGCTGGTTTCCTATCTACAGGTCAACTCAAAGCCTAGTCTTGTATTACTGATCAGGCAGACTTACATGAAGATGACCGGGATTGCTGGGGGATCAAGTCCACATTCGGCAGCGTGCTTTCTGTACTAATGGCGAGTCAGATCCTGCGATTTCCAGAAGTAGCTTGACATACATTCAAACCGACACACCGAATAGTACCGATCTCATTTTGGGCAAGAGGGGACAGGACGCGGTCAATGGTTTCGGTAGTACCAGTCGAGGATCCTGGGGATAGGACTGATGAACCTGACCAAACATTGACAGCAACCTCTTGACCCTTGCGTAAGGCAGCACCAACATCAATATCCTTGTCTGCGGGCTGACCGATAAGGACCTTGGAAGGACTAGATCTTGGTACAAAGCGTACGAGACCTACAAGAGTTGTTAGGGTGATGCTTTAACGAACTTCAGATGATCTGCTTACGCTGGAGGGCAGATGAGGCCATAATATCTTCTGCGTATGACGTGGTTGGGGAAGTACTTAAGATCAAAACAAATGAAGACAGGAACCAAGAGATCGAGGCCTTGGGCTCTTTATAAATGGCGGACTTAAGCCTAGCGACATTGAATGGACAAGTATCAAGGCCGGCTTCGGCATGTTGATGTCCATGTAACAACGTGCGGGAACTGGGGTCCTGGCGGGGAGATGCCGAACTGCTATCGGTTCGGGTAGAAGCCCCGGAGGGAACTACTGGAAAGTCAAGAACATACATAACCACATATAAATTGTATGCATATAGTCGCCTATCGACATACTGGCAGGTAGCTAGGCAATTGACAGTTTAAAATCGGACGAACCGGAGTTTTTCTACAAGATATTAAATATAAAGTAATTAAAGCAAACGCTCTCTTCTATTTCATCCTCTATATTTGCTAGTCTTAAGGCAGCATACCTATATCAGAAGATGGAACGCGGCAACACAAGCAAACCACCTGCATTTTGGTCAGGGACAGTACTATATTAAGCACTACTGCCATGACTGATATTGGTCGAGGGCCAAAAAAGACATGAACCCGCAAGACGCAAAAGACAATGCGTGATCCGAGAATCGAACTCGGGACCCTCCCATGGGAGAGGAGGATTTTGCCACTAAACTAATCACGCTTCTATTTGTTAATAGATGCGAGAGTTGATAGCCTTTGTAGGAAATGGATGCTGAACTGTATTCTGTGTAACGAGAAATTGCTATCTGCCTACCTATGTTGAAGAGTTGAGACGGAGCAAATAGGTGATTGCGAGCTTCTTATATCATTCGAAGCTGATAGGATCCGCCTATGACTTGCTTAGGGTCGTCTTGCGGGGCAGAAACGAACCTTACTGTATTAGTTTTAACTCTCTTCTCCGCCACAACGCTGACTTTAGCCCAATATAAGCAATATGGATCGAAGCTCAAAGTACCGTGTTTGCATGCAAGTTCGGTATATAATCTAATCAGTTGCTACAAGCAGGAGGGATGGGGGACAGCATAACAGTCCAAGTTTTGGCATACCGGTACTGGATGTTGACACGGCACCAAAGAGGGTAAAGGCCAGCTGGGACTTACGCTGTCTACGTCTGGGAAGTTGATACAATTCCAGTAGACAATATGTCCTGCAGTGGTACAGCCTTTGATAGTATAAAGCTGGCCCAGGGTAGAGTTTGGATTCCAAGAGCGAGGTTCGTGTGGTTCTCACGTCAAGGCAAGGAGAGAAAAGTCCTTACGGAGGGGCTTCTATCTAGCCTGAGCCATTACCAAAGTGGACCTTTCTTGTGGACCTTCACTGTTTCTGACGGAGCCCAGCTTGAAGCTTCGGGTACGTACTGGCCATGGTCAACCTGAGCCCCTCCACCAACAGTCGCCCACCTGAGCTGCAACACCTCGCCTCAATATCGTTAGGTATTCTACGTCACTATATTTCTTCTGGTCACATCGCCGCCAATCCACAAAGCTTTCCTCAAGTCACCCACCCTACAAACGCCTTACCATGGCCAGCAAGGTTGACCGCATCGTTGCCCGGCTACAGGCCAAGATCGAAGAGGGCGATTATTACGAAGCTCAACAGCAGACCCGTGTCGCGGCATCTCGTTATATCAAGACCTCCAACTGGCCTGCCGCGATCGATATCCTCTCGAATGTATCCCAAGCTTTGCTGCGCGCGGGGCAGGGTGGTAGTGGAGGAGATCTGTGTGCTATGCTGGTTGACGTCTACAAGCAGGCAGAACTCAAACCTGATGCTACCGCCAAGGGTAGACTATTGACTTGTCTGCGACTATTTGAGGCTGGCGAGCCTACGAGGAAGAAGTTTATCGGTGAAATCATAGCGTAAGTGCTACATCGTTGTCTTGACGAGATATCGCGAACGAGCATACTGACATTATTGGGGAAAGTTGGTCAGCAAAATTTGGCGAATATCCAGCTGGAGATCCTGAGCTTCACCATGTCGCTGGCTCACTATATGCTGAGGAGCACGATACATACGAGGCCGAGAAACATTTGATATTGGGGACCAAGGACTCGCCCGAGATTCTGACAAAGATGGAATATAATTGGTACAAGGAGAGCGAGCCTCATCAAGCGGCTCTCTTCGCCGGCCGCGCAGTTCTCCCATATCTCCTCGTTGGCAATGTTCGTGCTGCCAATACCTGCTACCGCCTCTTCACCAGCTCCCTCTCCAACGATAACCCGAACCTTGGTGTCCAAGACGTATCGAGCTCCGCTGGTGACATCCGCATCTTCCCAAGCCTGCCTCTACTCAACTTTCTTGGCTTTCTCCTTCTTGCTATTCAACGCGGCGCACCCGAACTCTACCGTGCTTTGGTGTCCAAGTATGCCACACAAATCAACGAGGCGGGATCATGGGCCGAGGCGCTTGAGATGGTTGGAGAGATGTACTTCGGCCTGTCCAAGCCTCGACAAAGCAACCCCCTTATGGATATGATGAGCGGTTTCTTTGGCGGTGGTGGTGGCCAACCAGAAAAGCCAAAGCGTAAGCAGGTTACGCAACGGCAAGATGCCCCCGCAGCGGAAGGTCTAGACTAGATGATTTGATCTGTGGGGTTGGATGCTGGTATACCATATTGCCTTGAGAAAAACATAGACAGCAGGCGTTGTAAGGTAAAGAAAAGACTGGGCTAACCACGGGGCTGTTCTTCTGGTTCAAACATCCAATTATCTTCGGCAAGGGCTGCCACTTTGGCTCGTAGACTTGCTCTCACAGCTTCAAGAAGTTCTAATGCGGCGTTAATACGATGAGAATAACAAAGACAAGCCCATGTCGCACCTTCAGGTTGTTCGGTCATAGCATGACGATGCATCTGGTGATGTTTAACTGCTTCTGCCAGACGTTGTCTTTCCTCTACTCGCATTTTAGCATTGTTAGATCTCTAGTCCTGCGTATGTCTTACTCTCACACTCTTGCCTATGATCTAGGGGCAACTCATCCTCGTCTTCCATTATCGGTGTCGGAAGGTCTCCGAGCTCAATTTCTCCGTGCTTATCGCGAACTACGATCTCAGATGTATCAGATAAAATATCGACGTCTGAATGCAGTGTTTCGGCAGACGTAGAAGTCGATCCAGCGGTAGGTCGCCGGGTCAACTGGCTCTGGAATAGATTACGACGAACGCCTGCTGAAGAGGCGCCGTTGCGAGAGCGGGGAACCCCCGTGCCATTCGTTGTTGTCCGTGTTCGATCTGCCATCGCGAAATCTTCAATTTTGTTGGCCGTTGTGATATGAAAGGAATGTAACTATCCAAGAAGTTGAAGGTGATCAAAACTTGGTTATGTAAAGTCAGATGTTATGTCACCTTCTGTTGACTTTCTGTGGGGTGTCCCGGGGTGTCTTCGTCTAGTCATCTTAGCTGCTTCAGCCTATCTGGCCAGGGCAATTGCACAAACATTTGTGCCTACCTCCAACAAGCATGCAAAGAGCTCAGTATCACTCGCACGACTACCGAGTAGGCAATTAATAAGCTCCTCACTTTGGGTATCTGCTCATATTCACGTAGTCTCATGCTTCTGGACACCCGCTGCCTCCAAGCTCAAAAGTCAGGATTGCATTCAACGTGTAATAGCCCCCCTAACTCCGTCCTTACAAACGTTAACTCTGAACCATGCTTATTTCAGAAAAAGGTATATACTCGACATGTACCAATGATAGTCGAGTTGTGTTCAGGTTTGTTGTCGCCAGTACTATTTGCCATGTGCTCCTAGATGTGGAACATCAGTAGGGCGACCATGTGCCATTGGTGTAATATGCTGTAAGCTCTGTCTCTTAATCGCACAGCTTGTCTTCATCTCCAAGAATGCAGCCTAACCCATCAATACGCCCCAGCATCATCCGAATTCGAAAGTTTCTTCCGGTCGATTTGCGGTGTTCCTACAGGGAGAGGTTGTAAGAGTACTCGTCTTCCATGTTCTGGCTGATCCAAAGGACGACGGAGCTGTGCGGAATTAGTGAAAACAATCGATTTCCTGGGGTAAGATTCTTTCTTACCTAACGCCAACAAGAGCGTTACTGAGCACATTCTCAATTCCCATACCCAGAGCAGGCATGGCGACGCTGGGCACAACAAACTTGAGAACAAAGACAGTGACACCACCAGCCATTCCACCAGCGAGAGCAGCAAAACCTAAGAACAGGACCACGCGAGCCTTCCACGCTACCCCATTTCCGCTGTAGCTGAAGGAATCGGCGCTTAGGCGTTGCTTTTCGACTGAATTGATGATAAGCATGCCCAAGCTAGAGAAAATAAAGGGCAGCCAGTCAACAAACTTGACATGGATATCGGAGCCGTTGCGTGATGACTTGGACCAAACTGCGGAATCGAGCATGATGTAAAAGGCGATTGAGAACTAAATCGCACCAGGTGGTGAGTACCAAAACTATTGACAAAGCGGGCGCATGAAGCCGCGCATGATGCATTGAGAGAGCCATGCAACGAAGAAGAAACGCCAAATACTCAAACAGGGGACACTTTTATAGGTTCAACGTACAATAGCTCCGGCGCTGTAGACACCAGCATTTCGGGCCCAAACCGTGTTAAGCCACTCAGGCCGTCGAAACTTCCAAAGGCGCTCTTCCTCCATGGCTATGGATTATGTGCGTTGCGAAAGGCTTGATTCTTGTAGTGCAAGTGTCTGATGTTGCAGGATCACTGATCGTTGGCGAATGATAGTGTTGACGATGCTTGGGACTGGAGGCTGACAATGACGAGGCTCACGCGTGGACGGGACCGGCCTTGCTTTAGCGCCGGTGGAGATCACGTGATCTATTGCTGAGCAGACCCACACAACCTGGAAGTGCGACTTCGTGAAGTGGGTCGTGGTCGTGGAGACATCCGCGTGGCTGGGTGTCATAAACTGCAAAACACAAAAATCCACTCGCGGAGACGCAAAAGATCCCCGTTGTAGAGAGCCATGTCACATTGATTACCCCGCTGGTCGGTGCGATGCTCACTCCGCTCACGCGGGACCCTGAAAACAATGGAGTTGAGCTGCGGATAGTGACGAGTATCACCTTGGGTTATGTACACAGGGTCTTGTAAATATTCAGGGCATATGTAAGGGACCGAAATATGATGTTGTGGCGTACATGATATTGATGACAGCCAAACTCTATTCAAATAAATATTGTAGGGAGCAGCATTCTCGCCGTTGAAACATTTCACTTTGTATGCCGTTTCAACGGTGTCCAACGGTTCGGATACAGCATCTCTATCTGCAAGATAACGCATCAAGAAAGGGTAGCGACAGGAAGCCACTCTAACGATGCCCAACCGTCGCGAATCAGGCATACACCTAAGTATTCGTCAAATGTAACAGGATATTGACAATCAATCGTGCCTGTTACGTTCATAGCCGGACAAGGAGAGATGCTGGGTACCTGTCATGTATTTACTTGCATGTACGGATACACACCATGCTTTGGAGCAACCATTAGACTAGGCTCTCAGGCACAACACCAAGAGCCATCGAGGTTCGTGGGCCAAAACAGCCAGCCGCTGGGGATTCAAAGCTGACCACCATACCAGCGTGGCGGCGAGCCGTGTCTGCCACCAAATGAATCTTGAGTGTTAATAGCCGCTGGACACTCAAAACAATTGCCGCATCAGCCTCTATTAATAAAGACCGCGGTTCTCCTAACATTTGCAGTGTTGCTAATGTTTTTCAGACAGACGCTATCGAACATGGGCGAATGAGATCCTCCCAACAACACCTGGTCTAGACCTATTCGATCTTAAACATCAGGTGCACCATTCTCCTTTTTACTGGCCTGCCCTTCGCAAACACCTGGCCCACGCATTGACAGGCAGGCATTAGGAAGGTGCAGCAGGCCCCAGTCCCTGCCCGCTTCTGCCTCTGTCGTGCGACCCCGTCTTTTCAGTCCCTTCCCCGTCCCATCGCTTCAACCCGATCTTCACTCTATCATACAATTGCTAACGCGATTTTTGGTAGTGCGTCTCGCCCACTCGCTCGCTCACCTATGCAGTTATTACATTCTTTATTTCTTTCTTAGTGCTTGTTGTATTCTTTCGTTCGAGTTACAGGAGGCCGGCACAGATAACCGCCGCTTCACTAATTACCCATCTCTCGCTTGCTATCTTCACTCCGCGCCCCCCTTGCCAGGACAGGACGCGGTATATCCCTTCAGACGTACTCATAACTATCGAGCAATAAGTCGCCTCCTACTTCCAGGTTCTCGAAGAAAACACGCCTGTTTTTCTAAGCGCTATTTCATAACGGGAGCATACATCTGCTAAATCAAGGCTCGACCTCCCCCTTTGACATTCCTAAGCATCCTCGATATACGCAACTTATCTCACCCGCCCTTGATCGATCTCAAAACGAAATTTCACACAATCATTCGGTTTTTCCCAACGCCTGTCTCACGAGAGATCCTTCTCCAACAATACTTGACATCGATTTCAAGGACGTATTTTGTTTGGACAACCATTCTTAGAGATAGCCGTTTGAAACGACTAGTTCAGCATGAGACCGATCAACTACCTACCGAGACCGGACCTTTTGGTCTCGGTGTTTGCCTCCGTTTCACTGTATGGTGGCCTGGCTATGGCCCAAGATACCAAGGATGACCCCAAGAATAATGACCCATCTGCTGTTCCTGAGGCGACCGATTCGAAGAATAGCGATGCCAATAAACCCACCAATACAGCTGCTGAGCCAGCTAGTACTGAGACGAAGGATAACGCGAAGCCTGCGTCAACAAAAGACGAGCAGCCTTCGAAAACGGAGGAAAAAGAAAAGTCCAAGTCTACTGCGGAAGAGGATCAGGCCAGTACTGCGACAGGAGAGGGTCCAACCAAAACCAAAGACGTTCAGTCCACAATCACATCCATCGCCTCTTCTGGCACGGAAGAAGCTATGCCTACCTTGACAAGATACAAGCCAATTCCTACTTATCCAGCTCCTTCTGTTCCCCCTACTAACAACGCTCCTTTCATGCGGCACTCGAGTGCCCCTGACGGAACCGTATTTATTGCAGTTGGGGCTATCCTTGGCGCTCTTGGGCTCGCCATCCTACTCTGGCGTCTTATCGTTGGCATCCTCCTTCATCGGTCTGTTGAGCGAGCAGCCAAGGCCCAACATGACGAGAACGCAAAGACAGGCTTTCCTGCGCCCCCTGCGCCCTTCTATAAATACACTGATACCGGATCGACAATGTCTCTCTCTGCTGGTCGCGGCGTGCGACGAACCACCCGTGGACCTGTTCTATCGTCAACCCCTAGCGCCTCCAACCTGTTTTTCTCCCCAACTGCCGCAGCATCAGGCAATGGGGCTGGCAATCGTGGCTCTGCATTTTTACCATCTGGCTTTTATGCGGCTGGCACCAGCTCTCCCGGTGGCCAGCATGATAATAACATCAGCATGACCAACTTACGCCCTGATTCTCGCGGTCACTTTGGCACTCCTTCACGACATACCTTAAATCCAAGTCCTCCAGAGTCACCTTCATTCCAAGGCCGAAGGGACATCAGCAACTCGACCCTCAATCTCAATCGACCACCAAGCCAACGCGCCCCTAGTGCGTTCCTCGAAGATCTTCTCGCTGACGATCCTTCGAGTCTGCCGCCTCCACATATGCCTGCTTCGACTGCCAGGCGCTCATCGTATGGCAGTGGCTCCCCTGGCGCGCACAACCGAATCTAAACCGGTATCAAGCGACTTCTATCATGGAAAACTTTACATGTGAGCGATATTATGCTTAATCGTCCTTGTTACCAGAGAAAACATTTGGTGTTACAGGAGGGGCGTCACCTTCGAATCATTTTACAACAGCGGCGTCAAGAGACTGGCATTTTTCTCATCAGGATATGGCTTGCGGATAATTCGATACTTAGTCATGAGAGGACACAGGTGTAATGATCCTCGGTAATGTGTACGTGGGGGTTACGGGTAGAGTTTTGGGTTATTGTCGACGATGGAATAGTTCAGCATGGCTGTAGGCAATGGCGTAGCTTCGAGCCCTGACCCCGTCCGCTATCAGACCACCAAAGTTCTACTCTATGTTTGGATAACTTGGGGGAGTTAACGGTTTTGATCCATACTCCAGAAATATCTTCTGGCTTTCTTAGTACATAATCCTCTTCAACATGATATATTCATCTCCATCTGTCTTCGAGCCAACCGAGTTTGTTTCTGTGACTAATGGCAACCAAACCTGGGAGATTACCATGAATTTGATAGGTGACGGTACACCAATCGTGGTAATTCTGGAAGTTCCGGTATGAAAGAGCAACGTTGAACAAGTGCGATGTTTTCTTTTTACGAGAATACGTTTGTCCCATCGTTAAACACCTACCTTTACGGGTTTGCTCTCACGACTGAGCGAAGTTAGACATATTGCAATCAAAATCAGTAGTTGCCAATATAACATAGCTTTAAGTATGTGATAAATCACTCCTGTATTTCACAGGGAGAGGCTACAGGTAAGGAGCGCCATGTCTATGAACTGACTGTACTCACATTACGCCGTATGTTGTATGTTAAAGGTAGACCGTTCATACTATTATATGCTCACCATCGTACACTCTATTGCATTCTTCGCCCCGTACCACGTAACGCCCCATTCCTAATATTCCACTTTAGCCGACTCCATGCTCCATGGCTGTTGGTCCCACAAGATGTATCGTTCTTCATTATGCATTAATAAGGTATTTCATCCTCGAATCCTGCCCTGCCTGCGCCTTGGCCAACCGAGGGGCATAAACAATCTAAGCTCGGGAGGTCATTGTAGCCCTTTCTCCTCTGATATTGTCATTCAGCTGTTCTTTGTTACTGTGCCCTTCCAGAGACCGTCTTTCCGGATGCTCATCAACAGATACGCTGTAAACCGAATCACGGTTGTCATACCGAGGCTGTTTCGGCTTTGATTGCTCCTTTTCTTTTCGTTCTTCCTCTTCCTGCTGCCTTTCTAGCTCCTCGATCTCTTTGACAGTCTTTTTGCTTGACTCGACATCCTCTTCCGCCTCTGCCAGTAGTAATCTTACTCTTTCGATCCTCGTCATGGCGCCTTCTAGTTTATCCAGACGTCTTCGTTTCTCTTGATCTCGTCGCTCCAGCTCATCCACGCGCTGTTCTAGCTTTGCTCGTGCCCGCCTCTCTTCGGCGACCATTTCATTTGCCTGCTCGAAGAGAGCAGCGCTAAGCTCCTCAACCTCCTGGCTGGTAGCTGCAACCTTGCCTTCGGCTTCCTTGCGCAAGCATTGTTCTCGATTGAGCGCCTCCAGAAGATCTTCAGCTGATGGAGATGGCGGGGGTTGCAACTGTTGTGGGCGGTGCGATTGGCTGCTTATGGAACGCTGGTTGGAAGGTCGGGAGGGGTTGGTGTCGATATGGGGAAGTTCGTGTGACTTGCGCGGGGAGAGGAAAGATGATAGCCGACTGGTGCCGCTTTGTAGGAATGACATGCGAGGGTTTGTAGGCGTCGCAGGAAGTTGCTTCTGAGTTGGAGATGAGGGTAGCTGAGCGCGCAAATTGGCAAGTTCATCTTCGTAATCGGCCCAGCGATCGACGGCGGCAGTGGCCTTCTCATTGAGAAGACGGACCTGGTTTTCGAGGTCTTCGATACGGGCCTGGGCCTCAAGTAGTTGAACTTGGCTGTGATCGAGAGGTAATGAGTAGCCACAGCCCGGGCAGCACGGCGTAGAATCAGCAGAGAGAGTGGGCGCTGCCATTGTCATGACCATTGTCGTTGACATGGCCGGCGCATATATGATGTTGTATGTGAGCCGTCGGCGGTTACTGAAGATGCAGGGCGGACGTTAGGAGAGGTTTATAGTTGCAATAAGCCATACAATCACTGAGAATATGCCAGCGAAGCAATTATTACCACCAAGGGATGAATATAAAAGTCGTGGGTGTTGTTTCAAAAAGAAAGGTTTCAATGAATACAGGGATAGTCAGCTCAAGTGTCCCTATTTTTGTCGCTGAACCGAATGCGGGCAGTGGCTTTGGCGCCTTGGACACGCGATAGCATGAGGGGCGGGGAGGCGCTTGGGCGGCTGAGCAGGCGATTTCAGTGGCGCGTGTCTTGGTGATCAGGGTCCAGTCGTGGCAGGGTATTTTAGACTACGAAACAAATGGTGTTTCTTGTATCCCAACGCATGTTACAGTAGTTAATCGAGACATTGCGAGTTGATGTTATTTACGTTGATTTCTTCACGTACCAAGACCAGGCAGTTGATTTACCTATCTGCTTTGTTTAGGTAGTCATTTGTTCCACTAATGGAGCAAAGACATAGACAATCAAGTGTTAAAGAACAACAAACGACATTGCATGACTCAATCTCGTAACAAATTGCTGTTGGAATGAATAAACAGGGTCACGTCACGTCACCATATCTGATCATGTTACATCGCATGCAATAACTCTGGGAACGCGCTTCTCAGGTGGTATGAGCTTTAGATCAAGTTTCTAAGTTGATTCTAGGGCAGGCCCAACTCATTATCGTCCGGCGGTCCTGGGCTCAATTCTCGTCATTGTGGATTCTTCTTCGAGTCCCGTCTGTTTTATCGGATTTGAGCAACGAGTCCAGCCAGACGAATTGGCATTTATGCGAGAAGCCTCGCGTCATGAGATGACGACTGAAAGCCATAGTATGAATGGAATCCTGTGGCTACAATGACGAACGAGTGCCTTGTTTCCTGTAGAATATAGAGTTTGTGTGTGCTCTTGTTCCACGGCGGACAGGCCTCCTAGCCAGATTATTCTGAGACAAGCGATGTCGGGTGTCCTTGTTGTATCAGGGCAGCTCTCAAACAAAACTGCAAGCTCAGCTTGGCTTTGCAACCTTTCGAGGCTCGCAAATGCCTGTTTCGGGATCTCTGTATTCTTTCCAACTGATAGGGACCATATCATTACCCGCCTCACTCGTAGCCATAACAACGCCCAGCTCGTTTGAAGCCGTCGATAGGTAGTAGTTGGCCTGGTCTCCGAGAGAAATCTAGCACGAATATGTCAACACCACCACCCTATACGAAGGAGTAGGGAAACTCACCACTTGCGCGCGGACGATGTCGCCAGGCTTAAAGGACTCGTAAATCTTAACCTTATCCTTTTCTGTTGCCCTCACGTCTTGCACTCTGATCACACCCTGCCACTCTGTCTGCAAAACTGTGTCGCCAACTTGCTGAATCACCACAATGGCTTGCTTTGGCATCAGGCGCAGGACACGCGCGAGGACAATATTCTCGACGTCGGGCAGTATCTCGCGCTTGCGGCCATGGCGGGAAACGGAAATAGTAGCAAGCTCCTCTGTCGTAGGTGCAGTGATCTTGTTGAGACGCTTTTGAGGGCCGGGGTTCTTTGTCGGGGGTGTCACGGTGACTCGGCCAAGCAGAGAAGAAACAACATTGCCTTCGTAAACATGTGTACCGGCCCCGGGCGCAAATTTGGTGACCGGGCCTAGGACATTGCCGGGCAGGGCAACGGAGGGAATGTCGTCGACAGCCATAACCTTCGATTTAGGTGCTTAGGTGAGCTTGCGGTGAAGGGTGTGAAGGCTTTGCTTTATTCAGCTCCCGCGTGGGTGAATATGCTTATTCACCGGAAGTCGTCAGCTCAATCTTTGCGGAATATCGGAGTTGGGTTTTGGATGACGAAAGCTCAATTCAGCCTTGCAGTAATGCAGTCTCATTGTATCCAGACTTTGCTGAAATTCTCCCATCCATCGGGACGGCTTTCAATTGCGGGGCCGACATTGGAGCTTGTGTGTTATGTAAGCGCCAAAGTGGTGCTTAAGTCCCTGCCGACTAACTCCGTCCTACACATAACTGAGTCCGCCGAATCGGAGCCGAGCTTTCATGCAAGAACACTATTCGACGACGAGTCTATCGGATCTTTATGTTCCTCCTCGCTTACACGATGCAATGCAGTAGTCCGGCTACTAAGAGATGCATGGGCGGGGAAGCGGTAAGGTCTTTTGGGCATGGAGAGATAGGCTTTGTCATGGAAGCAGGACAAGGCAAATGCTGAGCTACCATACCTCGGATTCGAGGTCACCAGACCAAAGAGCCGTTATGTTGTGCATGGCATGACAAGGAGGTTATGCTGAGTGACTGCCCAGACTCCCCAAAGACTCTGGTCCTAAGTCGGTTGTCAACTCGTCTCGAATGAGTTGGTCTAGATTCTAGCCATAGTTTTGGGTACAGTCACAACGTGTTTACCGTTCATCGACCGCGCTGAGCAACCAAAGTCGAAGGATTCAGCTTGTAGCATTCGACTTGTTCAACCGCCAGTGCTCGACAACCTCAGCTTGTACGATGCGTATTACGCCCGTTTAAACGGGCTGAACTGGCAACATCTCCCAGCAACAGTTGCCAACCCAGGTAACTTGGCACAATGGCACGTCCTAAAATCTATAAAACGCAGATGTATGGTGCCTCCTGGAGTTCGAGGAATGGCTTCTAGTGCAAATAGTGGAGGAGGTGGTTCCGCGCGGGATCTCCACACCCACGCCCACACCCCTTGGCAAAAACTGGCTAATGAGAGGCACTTCGTTTTCGTTCAAAGATCCTAAAAGGATGTTTTGCTGGTCAGAGCTTACCTAGTATACGTGGAAACTGCACGAGTTCCAGAGCGAGAGGCCGAGCCGAAGAGCATCCATCATGATGTTATTCTCGACGAACCGAGCCACTTTCGGCCCAGGTCTCTGTTTCCGTTCAGTCGCTTTGTGTCTTCTCTGTTGTTACAACCACCATTTACAGAGTTGTCAGAGTCAATCCGGTGACTCATTGCTTGTTATTCCATCATGAGACTCTCATAGCCGTCATCGAAACTGTAACGAATCCATCCTTCACGTCACAGGCACCGGCCCCCCTTGGCGCTATCTCCGCGTGGTAGGCACCCAGGTTTATTGCCGTAATCCGAATCTGTTGAGAGTCGGTTCAAAAGGTCTCTAGTAAAGGGATGATTTTACAGTGCTTTGTAATCCATTGGGTCCTTTGTTTGCTCTCTTCATCGACCATACAGCCGATGCAGCCACACCCAACCCACTCACACACCCCCCTGTAGACGGAATCTACTTGCTACTGTCATTTTGACGAGATTCTATTACTTTTCTAATTCGCCTTTATTTCCTTTCCCTTCGTCTTAAATTCCCATCTATCTCTTGTGTCTTTTCTCATTTCATCACGCCAAGATCGACCTGTGGGCCGTCCATCGATCGTTTTTGTTTCTTGGCAACCCATTGCGAGGTTGTATTGCGATCTCAGAGACGAAAGTCTATTGTTTCCGGCTCAATTCCGTCGCCTTTCACTCCTCATAGTGTCATTGGTCTCACGGCGGCCTTGTACAAAGTTGATATTGCTTGTGAGACTGTCTCTGGGTATCATTCGATATAGGCTTTAGTGGCTAGCCTCAGAGTTATTCCACAACCCATATCTGTTATCCAACATTCACAGGATATACGAGATTGATACAACGCAAATATGCCTGATCCTGTGGACAAGGAGCTTCAGCCCTCTAATACCCAAGCAGCTTCTCTCTCCCCAACAAATTTCGAAAAGTCCAGCGACTCAGATGAGGACAAGATAAGGGAGTTTGGAGAAAAGGACGCCGAAAGAAGCGAGAAAATTGATGAAATCAGTGAGAAAGATGAATCAAGGATTGCAGATCTCGAGGAAATCAAGACTGGCGCGACTGAAGCTTCAGCAATTACACCGACAACATCAGGAACTCAAGCTCAACAGAAGAAGCCATGGCATAAGAAATTGAATCCTCTCCGCTGGGGCTCGCCACCTCCAGTTCCTGAAAAGCCAGTGCAGAGCAGGGAACATGATGCTGGCTTCCTCAGCAAGTTAACATTCCAATGGATGGGGCCGTTGATGCATGTGAGTTTTAGCACTTTCTCAAATTCTATCTCGCTGGTTATATTGCAGATCTGCAAGCCACCAATTTCTGATATGCGGCGCGGCCCGTCTTACAACGCTTTTGCTGACTCGATGATATCAATAGGCTGGCTACCGAAGACCCCTGGAAGAGAATGACATCTGGACTGTCAATCCGGACAGAGCCGTGGAGCCACTGACTCTGCAAATGAAAGCATCGTTCCAGAAACGGGTTGAAAGAGGTGACAAGCACCCCCTATTCTGGGCTATGCACGAGACTTTTAAGGGTGAGTTTTGGACGGGAGGCGCATGTGCCCTCTACACCAGCATCATTCAAGTCATAAGTCCATTCACCCTTCGATACCTAATTCAATTCGCTGCCGACGCCTATGTAGCGAACAAGACTGGTGGGCCTCCGCCCCATCTTGGTAAGGGTATTGGGCTGGCCTTTGGCATCACACTGATGCAAATCACCCAGAGTCTGGGAACGAACCACTACATCTACCGAGGCATGACAGTTGGCGGTCAGAGCAGAGGAGTTTTGATTGGACTTATCTACGAAAAGTCGCTGGTCATTTCAGGCCGCGCCAAAGCTGAGGGTGCTTTGCAGAGCAACGCACCTGGTGCAAAAGACGATGCTGAAGATAAGAAGAAGGCCAAGAAAGCCAAAAAGGCGAAGCCGGATGCGTCAGATGGTACAGGCTGGGGAAACGGTCGTATCACTGCTCTGCAGAGTGTTGACACGTATCGTGTCGATCAGGCATCTGCCCTCTTCCATATGGTATGGACGTCTCCTATTTTATGTCTCCTCACTTTAGCACTCCTGCTCGTCAATATCACCTACAGCGCCCTGGCTGGTTACGGTTTGCTTGTTATTGGAATGCCGTTCTTGACGAAGGCTATTCGAAGTTTGTTTCACCGGCGACGAGCGATCAATCAAATTACCGATCAACGTGTGTCTCTTACCCAGGAAATCTTGCAGTCAGTCCGCTTTGTCAAGTTTTTTGGATGGGAGAAGGCTTTCCTCGAACGTCTCGGTGATTTCAGAAATAAAGAAATCCACGCCATTCAGATCTTGCTTGCTATTAGAAACGCACTCAATGCCGTTAGCATGTCACTCCCCATCTTCGCCTCCATGCTGTCCTTCATCTGCTACTCCCTCACGCATAGCGGTCTTACGGCTGCCGAGGTCTTCTCCTCACTGGCTTTGTTCAACGGTCTCAGAATTCCTCTGAATTTGTTGCCGATGGTTCTGGGTCAGGTAATTGATGCGTGGGGCTCTGTTCAGCGAATTCAAGAGTTTCTGCTTCAGGAAGAGATGGTCGAAGATATGACAATTGACACCACAGGTGATGATGCGATTCGACTGGAAGGCGCCTCTTTTACTTGGGAAAAGTCCCACAAGGAAGAGTCTGAGAAGAGCGAGAAGGACAAGAAGCACAGCCAGGTCCAAACTCCTCAACACGAACCTTCAGGTGATGACACAAGCACTTTGGTCGAGGAGCGAGAGCCTTTCAAGCTTCAAGATCTCAGCTTTGGTGTAAAGAGGAACGAGCTTGTTGCTGTCATCGGATCAGTCGGTAGTGGGAAGAGTTCTCTACTGTCTGCACTTGCTGGCGACATGAGGAAGACAGATGGCCACGTTACCTTCGGCGCATCCAGAGCCTTCTGTCCTCAATATGCTTGGATTCAGAACACCACTCTCAAGAACAACATCATATTTGGTAAAGATATGGACAAGAATTGGTACAAAGAGGTCATTCAAGCGTAAGTTCCCTCCGTTGTCTCGCTTCAATTATCGCTAACATACTTTCTAGCTGCGCGCTCCAGGCAGATCTCGATATGCTTCCCAATGGCGATATGACGGAAATCGGTGAGCGTGGTATTACCATCTCTGGAGGTCAGAAGCAGCGTCTCAATATCGCTCGAGCCATCTACTTCGACGCCGATATCGTTCTTATGGACGACCCCCTCAGCGCTGTTGACGCTCATGTTGGCCGTCATATCTTCGATAATGCCATTCTTGGCCTCCTCAAGGATAAGTGTCGCATCCTAGCCACCCACCAGCTCTGGGTACTCAGCCGCTGTGATCGCATCATTTGGATGGAGAACGGCAAGATTCAAGCCGTCGATACGTTCGAGAACCTTATGAAGGACCATAAAGGGTTCCAGTCTCTTATGGAGACAACTGCTGTTGAGGAAAAGCGAGAAGAAGCCAAGAAACCCGACGATGGCGAGCAACCCACGGCGGACGAGAAAAAGAAGAAAAAGAAGAAGGGAGCTGCCTTGATGACCCAAGAAGAAAAGGCCAGTTCGAGTGTCTCGTGGTCTGTCTATGCTGCCTACGTCAGGGCATCTGGTTCCATTTTGAACGCTCCGTTGGTGCTATTCCTCCTTATTGTCTCTCAGGGAGCCAATATCGTGACAAGCCTTTGGTTGTCATATTGGACTTCAAACAAGTTCAACCTCTCTACGGGTGTCTACATCGCGATCTACGCAGCACTTGGCGTTGTGCAGGCTCTCCTCATGTTCGCCTTCTCTGTGGTCTTGTCCATTTTGGGAACGAAATCGAGTAAAGTCATGCTTAGAATCGCTGTAACTCGCGTCCTTCGCGCACCTATGTCCTTCTTTGATACGACACCACTTGGGCGCATCACGAACCGCTTTTCACGGGACGTTGATGTTATGGACAACAATCTTTCGGACGCACTCCGCATGTTTTTGTTGACCGTGGGTATGATCACATCTGTGTTCATCCTCATCATTGCGTTCTACTACTATTTTGTGATCGCCTTGGTCCCTCTGTACATTGCATTCGTCACAGCAGCGATGTACTACCGTGCTTCGGCACGAGAGGTCAAGCGTTTCGAATCCGTCCTCAGATCGCACGTCTTTGCTAAGTTTGGCGAGGGCCTCACAGGTGTCGCGTCGATTCGAGCCTACGGGCTGCAGGATCGCTTCGTTAATGAACTACGTGAATCTATCGACAACATGAACGGCGCTTACTACATTACCTTCGCTAATCAGCGATGGCTCTCAATGCGAATCGATCTTATCGGTGTACTTCTTGTCTTTGTGACAGCCATCCTTGTTGTTACGTCCCGTTTCTCGATCAATCCTTCCACTGGTGGCCTTGTTCTGAGTTACATCCTCTCGATTGTTGGCATGATGCAATTTTCTGTCCGTCAACTTGCTGAAGTCGAGAATGCTATGAATGCCGTGGAGAGACTTTACTACTATGGTACTGAACTTGAGGAGGAGGCTCCTTCACATACCGTCGAAGTTCGGAAAACGTGGCCCGAGAAGGGTGAGATTGTCTTCGATAATGTCGAGATGCGATATCGTGCTGGTCTCCCACTTGTCCTTTCAGGATTGACGATGCATGTCAAGGGCGGCGAGCGCATTGGTATCGTTGGGCGTACTGGTGCTGGAAAGAGTTCTATCATGAGCACTTTGTTCCGTCTGGTTGAGATCTCTGGTGGCAAGATTACCATCGATGGCCTCGATATTTCCACCCTTGGACTTCACGATCTCCGATCCCGACTCGCGATTATCCCACAGGATCCCACTCTCTTCCGAGGGACTGTCCGCAGCAACCTCGATCCTTTCCATGAACATACTGATCTCGCACTCTGGTCTGCTCTCCGCCAAGCAGATCTTGTTCCTGCCAACGCTGCGTCGCCCGAAGAAGCACGCCGTACAAACGATCCCTCACGTATACATCTAGACACCCCTGTCGAGGAAGACGGCCTCAACTTCTCGCTCGGCCAAAGACAGCTCATGGCACTCGCGCGAGCTCTTGTCCGAGGCGCCCAGATCATCGTTTGCGATGAAGCCACTTCCTCGGTGGATATGGAGACAGACGATAAGATCCAGGCTACCATGGCAGTTGGTTTCCGCGGCAAAACGCTTCTGTGCATCGCTCATCGACTGCGAACCATCATTGGCTACGATCGTATCTGTGTCATGGATGCAGGGCGTATCGCTGAGCTGGATACACCGATGGAACTGTGGAAAAGAGGCGGTATCTTTCGCAGCATGTGTGATCGCAGTGGTATCAGGGTCGAAGATATACATGGTGCAAAAGAAGAGATGGGTGTGGTGACAGGAGAGAGCAGTCAACAGTGAGATGCTGATAGCACATGACCATGAAAATGGTGTTCAAGCATATAGATTTAATACAGTCAATCATATACGAAAAGTCCAATGACCCCGAAAGATGCGGCAGCTCAGTTTATAGATCAGAGTCCAGTTATTTCCATATGCTGTGGATTTGTATGTATTATGTGCTTAATTTCCAAACTCGTAATTACTCTGCTTAGACTCATAGAATGTAGGTAAGCTCCGTGTGTCCTAAGTGAGATACTGCAAGGCATGTCGGAGCTTTGACACCTAATTGCACATAGGAACATTTAGGATAACATGCAAAGCACTTGATGGGCCTGCCCAGATCGTCTGAAAGTCGGGAGATGAGGACACTGTTGGAACCCGAGCGCTCCTTGACAAAACGGTGCACTTAAGACTGCTCTTGATACATATAAAAGTATATATTCTTCGTAGCTCGCAAAACGCGGAACGCCTGGCATAACATATGACGCTTTAGAAATCTTCTAGTCTAGCCACTCTTTTATAGGCTTTGCCATTTAACTCAGAAACGCCATCTCGTGACGTCAGCTGGCCTGGCTATATGTACTTCTTGCAACGAGCAACATCCCACAGCTCAGTCCTCAATGCCGTTCCATGACTTCTCATCCTCAGACCGATTTGCAGTTTCGGACTTTGGCGTCTCTGACTTGGGTTCCTTCACAGGCTTGGAGTCCTCCTGGGACTCAAGAGCTATCGCCTTTCGAGGCGGCGATTCTGTCTCGTTTGGAGAATTCGATCGTCTTCGCTTTTCTCCCTTGTTGTGGCTTTGTTGCTTGTCTTGTTTCCATTTAGGTGAGCCATTGCCCTTCGCCTCGTTTTTCTTCTTATTCGACTTGTTACCAGCGGGGGGTTGTGGCTTGTTCTGGCTCCAACTCTCGAGCATACGAGCGACTTGAGGCCCCCAAACCTCTTCACCCTTGGCCAGATCTTCATATTCGAGACAGTTGTCGTTCCCGACTTCGAAATCGCTCTGGCGTGTTCGAGCGAGCTCTGCCATAAGGGCAGCTGAATCCAGCTTGGCCCCTAGATCATGGCAGAAGCTCCTGACGTAGAATCCAGATGTTACAGTTAACCGCACCTTCACGGCGGGAGGTCCTTGGTCACTCCACGGGGGGGGTGTGCTTGTGTCGGGCGACTCGGGAACCAGGTTCGACCCCTTATTAGAGTATGTCGGCTGTGGTAGCTGTCCAAGAGCGCCAGACATCATGGGAGGCTCTTTGGACTTCCGTGATCGCTTCGATGGTGCATCCTTGATAAGCGCATCCTGGCGCTCCTCAAAGCTGCGCTTGAACGATTCGTGCGCCGCTATCGCTTTATCGTCCTGTTGCTTCTCCTCCGGGCTCAACTTCTTGTTGGTCTCCTGTTGCTTCTTAACCCTCCAGACCTGCTCCGCCAGGTTGCGCTCTGCAGCCTCAGCTTCCTCGGTTGGCCATCGGTGATTGTGCTTCCCAGGCTCGTACCATTCCACCAGCTCGATATCCTTAACCTCGACTTCTCGACCCTCGATCTGTCGCGGGATGGGCTTGCCTTCACGTGCATACTCATACAGAGGTTTCCCGTTCATCTTCAACGCAGAGTATAGGGGCGGGATCTGCATCTGACGGCCCCTGAACGTTTCGAGTTCCTTCTCGACTTTTTCACGAGTGATATGCTCATATGGCCGCTTGGTCAGAATGCGACCTACTCGATCGTAGGTATCGGTCGCGGCGCCAAATACAACAATGGTCTCGTACGTCTTAGTGCATTCCAGAAACTGGGGAAGAGACTTGGTGGCGGATCCAATGCCCAAGATAAGAACACCCGTAGCAAGAGGATCTAAAGTTCCTCCATGGCCAATCTTGACCTGCGAAGCTTTCTTGATGAGCTTGCGACGGGCGAACTCTTTGCCGGATTCGCTAATGCGCTTTGCGACCTCGGAATCGATCAATGGTTTGAAGAAGCTAGAGGGATTGAATGCTTGCTGGCATTCGCGAATGACTTGCGCTGAGCTTTGGCCGCAAGGCTTGTTGATGGCTAAAAGCGATCATGTTAATACCATGATAAAGAGAGAGCAAAGTTCGCAACGAAACAGAGTCAGCAATTCACCTACCAAAGACGCCTTCTCGGACCTTGTCCGCTGCCATCTTCAAAGTCTTTCGGGGAAGTCGCATAAGCTCTCCAAAGGACTGGATATGGCCAAGAGAAGAGGAGAAAAGGGAGAAATGGAAAGTTTTGAACTTTAGACCGTGGTGGAGCTTGTTAAGAAGATCCAGCGCCCGCCACCAAACGCACCACTCACTTACTTTGACCTCAGAGCTCGATTCATTGTCTCCGGCGCAGCAAAAAAAAAGTCTTATCAGCAGCATTCCCCGCTAAAAAATTACTTGGAACAATTAAAGTAATCTAAGCTACAATAAGTCATGTTAAATATACGAACAATAGAAACAGGAGAAGCTTGGAGAATGCTTTAAGCACAATTGTACAAGCGATTTGTAAGTTCGGGGAGCACTTAAGATTTAATTGCCTTAAATCCAAAATAATCGTTTGGAAGTTCCAGGCCTCACCGATTCCTTGTAATACGAAACGGGAATACACACACTGCTCGAGTAATTATTTCAGCTCTAGAACCTGACGAGCCATTATCGGCAATCCTTGATTGGAGCGAAGGCACTTTAGGAAACGCGTTCTAGTGGGGCACCCAAGAACACCTCTACCTTGCCCCAAGGAGCAAGAAAACTTGGAGGCTCAAGTCAGGAGGTCAAAAATAACAAGCCAAACGGCTCAGGGAAGTCATGCTAAGTGTCCTGAGTCTTTTTGTCTTGCTGGATAGAGGTTCTAAGCTTTCTTACCTCCCCTCCCTAGCTCACGCAGGTCCTCTGGAAAACAAATGCCCCTGTAACTTTAGTGGGCTATCAGTGGTCTGCCCCGCCATCTTGCCATTTGAAGCGCGACCGCGTTTCTGTAAGCCTGGTGGAAAGTGCCCGACTGAATGCTAAGTTAGCTCTCGACATCCACTGCACATTCACTGTATTCGCAATCTTTCTGCACCACTTTCACATCACCAACACCTCCCATTCTTGCCACGAACAAATCACTTCTCGCTACTCCATCAACCGGTGCTTTCAACGCAGGTTGATATTTATCAACATCTCTGCTCCCTGCCTACCGAGGCCAACTTCATTTTGTCAACGTTTCGTGCGCTCTCAAATCAACAACCAGCCAACGTCTAACGCCCATTTCGATGAGCGCTCTCGAGGCCTGAATATTGCAAACATGGTCGGGCGCCCCCGCCGGGCGTCTACTTCTAGTGTCGATACGGAAGATGAGAGTCAAAGATCATGGAAGCAGGAGAAATCGGTGCTGCGGTTTGACCCCGGTGGTGTAGACCCAGATACGACCTTCGAGATCAAAGATGCCGTCGTTCTCAACAAAGATGGTCACACTCTTGAAAACGCCCTCGATGTCGCTACCCGCGGTCCCTATATCATCCGCGGATTGCTCCATATTGAGGAGCAGTCGCAGAGAGCACGCCGTTGGTTCTTCCACACCATGATTATGATGTAATGAGATCTAACCGTACGTCACAGTTATAATGAAAGTCCGTTCTTTGACACCTTTCGAGGTCAGAAAATGCGGCCAATTCTCTATCGGAGAATCTGACAGCGGTTCTCCAGTCATATGGATGCTGGGCACTTGTGGATGGTTCGAATTAAACCCTGCGCCAGCATACCTCCCCATATACAGAAAGATGCAGGAGGCTATACGGCTCTACTATAGATTGATGGCAATTTACAGGGATAAGAAACCCAAGAAGGCGAAGAAAAGCAAAAAAGATGCGTTGAAGGAACTCTACCAGGTATTCCATGAGGTACGTATCACGGTCCCTGGTATAGCTGCTTAGCTATGCAACGATCCTGACTCTTTATCCAAGTATGCTGCCAGTATCGGAGATGGTTCAACGCTCGAGGAAGTGATTGCAAGATGTGATGATCATGCTTCATTTCTGATTGCTCAATGCATCCAGGACCAGAGCGAGGTCGAGTGGTTCGTGACCCCTTTCTACAAATGGTTGATAAATAGACATCAAGTGAGTACAAGATTGTTTTTCGTCCGGGCAACTGAATCTAATCAATCTTTTCAGGATCTCTACAACAAAGAACTTGAGAGAATGAACAACCCTCCGCAGCCCCAGAGATCCCCATCTGTTGAGGCCAGCAACCCCCCTGTCTCACAGATATTGCCCTCCCGAACTCGCAATGGTTCTTCGGCTCCGTCGACAGCTCGCGACGCAACCCCAGGTATCATTGAGCCTGAGGACAGTCCTCCCCGACGACGATACTCAAGATCGCGGTCCGCTACTCACAGGCCCGAAAATAGTGTCGTTGACTTGTTCAGCTCTACACAAATTTCGAGAGATGGATCAACAAGGCCAGTCAGCGTTCATTCCTCAGCTAGTATACCAAGTGTCCGTATGAGCCAGGCACCTATTTCGGTGGACGCCAAGGACGATGCTTTCCGGAGCGTTCTTGATGCCCTTGAGTGGATTCGCGTAGAGATCAGCAACTCCAAGGGCGGTCGTCTAAACATCTCAGCTGTGGCTAACAAATTCTGGTCAAATTTCAGGTTCCCCACCTACAAAGGCGATATAAAGCCATCGTATAGGGTGCCTATCCAGGAAGTTCTCCATTACAATGTGCACGCTCTCTTACAGGTTCTTGACAAGGATAAGTATGATGGCGAATTCTATTCCTGGCTACAAGAGCTCGCCGAAATGCCATTCAACCCTGTCGCCATTAAACCATCAGAATTTCCGTTCTACGTTATACGACGTAAACCATCTAGCAATAACAACCCAAGCAAACCAGCACCCCCTTCGCAAGCTGGAGCCGCCTCAAGGAACCTTGATGAAGGGTTTTCAACTCCTCCCCGCTCTTCACCTGCAGGTAAGAGCCTCATGCGGCCAGGTCGTCCATCTGGTATCAAGTCCAGTCTTCGTCTGGCAACCACTTCTAAAAAGCGGCCTCACTCTGAAGTTGATAGTGATTCTGAGGATGAGGGGTCAGAGCTGAAGCGATCTCACTACTTTTCTGGCGAGGAAGAGACTATGGGTAATACCAGTCACATGAGTCTGTCCGAGGATGAAGATGCTCAAGAAACATCTGAAGGACCAGTCAAGATTTTTCTAAGGGCAGACAACATCCCTACAACCGTTCCACGTGGCCCTGGCGAGACATGGGTCTGTGAAGAAGAGGATTGTGGATATGTGGTTCGTGGCGGTGATATTCAAAACTGCCGAGACCGTATCAGACGCCATTTTAACGAGCACGAACAGCAAATGGATCGTGTGAACCTCGCCAGGACCGAAGCCACTCGCGGTCATTTGCCTGTAAAGTATGCTTATTTCCCGCCTTTTCTGATTCTCGTTGAGTTACACCCCCCTTGCATTACCCAGCAATGGCAAAGCCCCCCCGTAGACCAAGTTGCTACGGCAGCCTCAACTCCAACACTTGCGAACAGCCCTGTTGCACCCTCTCTTCAGCCACGAACACCAGAGTCGTCTCCAACCAAGACTCCTGCTCTTGCGACGAGGCGCGGTTTTAGGTCCATTGTAGATGGATTCCGAAGGCGCGCCCATCCCGTGTCGGATAACATCGATAAACTGACATTTTGATAATAGTCACCTAATGGACAAGCTCAAAAAGCTGGGTGAGAAGTCCCAGTCCGCCGAACAGCTTATGGTCAACGAAATCGTGTTACCCCAGCGCATCAAACGAAACCTGCTTGTTTAATGATATCAGACGACACTTCACGGCTCTCGGGCTAGATTATACTTTTCGCATCAGCCCTGTATTTTGTTTCAAAGGAGATACCCCCAGCAATGGCTCAGCGTCGCCTAGGACGAGACCAGTATTCAATGGTCATGTAAGCATTGCAATATCTTGGGAATGGTGCAAGCCACAAAGCTCAACCACCTCTTGCGGATACTTCTGCATGAGTGAGCTTAGAATGCACGATATTGTAAACCAACTCAAGTCATGAATTATGTATCAATGCTACCAATCCACTTATACATGTGTATGAGATACCAGGTCACCCAACAACGATCATCAAATCCGTGATAGATAGCTTAACGGTGCTGTGTCGTAAGAACAACATCTCCTTTGAAATTATGTAAATTACCTGAATTCCGTACCCTATAGTTTCAGAAATGACACTCCGAGTAAGCTCCATTTTAGCTCCTGTTCGTTTCTACTGTACACGCATATCTACCGCTCCACGTTCGAAACTTTGCAGTTCGGTCGTCTAATTTTCTACTCCATCCGTAGCCATCTTGTCTTTACCCAAATTCTTGCTCACCTCGAGAACAAATGCCTCCTCGATGGCACCCATCCTCTTAAAGACACGCAACCATCGTTGTCCCCATCGTCGGATCATGGCTTCGCGATCGCTTGATCCGTCACCTCCCTCCATCAGCTCATCCTTGCTTCCACCAGCCCAGCTAACGAGAGCGTCATTCATGGCACGGAAAAGATCCCGAGTCGATTTTATCTCCTTGATGCGTGTCTCGTCGGTTTCGGGTGCAGCGACAACATCACGGCTGCGACGCGTGACTTTGAAAATCGTATTAAAAACAAGCTCAAAGATGTGAGGTTCAGTGAGACTATCACCGCCATCAGTGCCGTTTGCTGGCGTGCTTGCCACAAGAGCCCAGTCTACCACGGTAAAGGGGGTCAAGATGGAGTAGTTGAGAAGTTTCTCGATGATTGAGAGAGCGACACCAGGGTGTGCGTGCCAGTAACTCATGACGGCAGAGATAATTTGGGCGCGCGCCGCCTCGGAGGAATTACCGGCTTCAAGTAATCGACCTTTGGTCCGGTCGATACAGGCAAGGACGTGGCTTAACGACTTGGAACCAACCCAGCAAACGGCGGTCATAAAGACATCTGTGCTAGCAACTATAGGGTCCAATGATTGTTCTGAAGCTTGGGTTTGAATGCTCTCGAAAAGAGGCTGGAACTCCTCATCTGGTGCTTTCCGTCTCAGGAGACTGGCGATTTCCTGGCCCTCTTTAGAGAACGGTGTTTCTGAAGCATTTGTCAGTAAGCTGCGCTGGGCAATAGAACTTGATACATACCAGAATTCTGAAACTTGAAGTCGGGAACATCTTTCTCTTTCTCAGGGCCTACCAAGGGTAGATAGGGTTCAGGGAGGGTCTTCTGAATTCTCTGGGCAAAACTCAGTCTCACCTCCTTATCCAGGGCACCCTTCAAGAACCACTTGCTGGGATGGGCATCCGGCAGTTGCGCATCATCAACCCATTCGGCCCACTTCCAGGTGAAGCCAAAGTTACTGAGATGGTGGGAAAACCAATCCATGAACCGATAGCTCAGCTCCAGGTCCATCTGAGGGCTGTTCCGGTAGAGATATCTTATAGCCCTACCAAGACTAGGGGCAATAGCGGCTGGTGCCAACTTGCAGGCCTCAGTGAGTACTGAATGGTAGTACACAAGCTTTCGCTCGGGTGTGGGCAGTTGGAACAACTGCGAGAACACTGTATCGACAGCAACATCCTCTGGCTTCCATGTATTTTTCCCATCGGGAAAGTTCTTCAATTCATCAAAAGGAGTGGCACGCTTAACAAAAGTGCCGTCGGCGAAATAGCAATCCAGGTCCATCAAATAGCGAGCCGTCACATTACGGTTGAAGTCCAAGATGTTGATCGTGTCAAGAAGGCCATCGCGAATAAGGGATGCAGCGATGTCAGTCACAGCTGGGACAGAAGGGACCTCCTGTTGAGAGTAGACTGAAAAGTAGATCTCTGGGAACAGAGGTCGAGGCCCTGCAATGACAGCCGCGGGGATGGCGATAGCGGGAAGCGCGTGTTTGGGCGCATTCGAGAGTTTGTCTTGAGCCTCGATATCTTCCAGTGGCATCTCCCAAGGTCGTGGCAAGCATGATAGTTCCCAGTTCTTGGCTGCTTCAGACTGGAGCTGCTGTTGGAGCAGCATACAAACACTAAGTGACGTGCCAGGACTCTCTTCTTTGCCCTCGGGGTGATAAGGATCAACAAGTGCCTGGAGGGCATGAGGTTCGGAAGCAATAATGTCTGTCTTCTCCATCAACTCCGCGGCCTTTTGCTGAAATTGTCCAGGGGCGGACACCATGATGTAAGGGATGGTGAGGAGAATTATCTTGACAATTTCGGTACCAATAGTCTGCCATAAGTCAGTAAACAGATTCAGGTTGCCACATCGCTAAACTCACGTCGTCCGAACTGGCCGTTTGGAGGTCCGCAGCTCGACTGAAGAGCT
Organism: Fusarium odoratissimum NRRL 54006; assembly: GCF_000260195.1. NCBI lineage: Eukaryota > Fungi > Ascomycota > Sordariomycetes > Hypocreales > Nectriaceae > Fusarium > Fusarium odoratissimum. Next base: position 1,213,743 of record NW_022158689.1, on the reverse strand, counting down.
CCTCTAGGATGGGAAAGAGGCCATCCCCTTCCATCAAAGACTGCAGACAGGCCAGAAACTTAAGCAGCAACTTTACATCACGCCACTCGCCCTGAGCGATCTTGTCTGCTGTGATTTGCCCAATGCGAGCGAGGATCTCGTCAACGAACTCGGGCTTCAGGGTATTGATGATGTGAACAACAGCGGCAACGAAGGGCGTCTTGAGAGGCTGCTCGAGCAGAATTTGCGTCACCAAGTCGAGAAATGTCTTGCGAAGATTTTCGTCGTCATGATTTTCGGCCACCATATGTGCAATGGATTGAACTTCTTCAGCCCATCGGCGCAAAGGAGAGTCTGCGATGCTGAGAAGCTGCCGTCGGACGCGCACAGGAAGAGGTGCCGAGTCAACTCGTCTTCTCTGGTTTCGGCGATCGTAATGGTCGTCATCGTCTACGTGACAATATATTAGCAGGTGAATTGAAGGGAACGCGACAGCTTCGCGTAGCTTGCTTCGATTTAAGCTCAGTGCAACACACCTCGATATCTTCGCTTGCGGTAGCCGCCTGGTCGTCTATCGTAGTCGGCCATGATGCGCTTCTCGTATTTGAAAACGTAGCTGCTTGTCGAATCTTAATGGTGGCTCGTACTGATGATAAGTAAAAGTTTGTGAGGTCGAATGCGAGGCTGCGTCACTGCTAAAAGTTTGGGGGGAGGACATCCACTAAGGGACGGAATTAAGTAGAGTGATATTGGCTCGAATACCTAGCTGCCCTGAGGTGCATGAACTAGCGTGGGATTGGAGCATTATGGTACGAAGCCAAAAGTATCGCGAGGCTAACACGCTAACACCTGAGCTTAGTGTGAATGCCTGAGGCAGGTATATGCAACCGCTGACTTCAGCCTGCTTGCGTTCCTAGGTTTCTCCCAACATAGCAGTCATATTACTATGTATTATTCAGAATCATCAAATAACGGATTAAATGAGGCCCTTTGGCGGTATTGCGAGGCTACAAAGCATGCGGCCAATTTACAGGCTATCACATGATTTCGAGCTTGACATAATATAGCAGACTCAAGACTCAACTTTTAATTCTCGATATTGGTAATCACTCAAGCAAAATGATCTTCGAAGAGTACTACGTAGAAACCAGAAAAACGTGCATTTTGTCAACTTGCGCGTTTGAAGTCTATACATAAAAGCTGTATGCTTTCCAGAGACGTCAAACCCTGAGCTCCCCACGTGCTTCAATGCGTCACGTCATTCATTCTTCTGCCTTTTATTTGTGATTCATAAGCAGTCCCTTATTCTTTATATCGTCTTGGACCATTGACGACTAGACCAAATAATGCCAAACTCCTCCACGTCTGCGGGAAAGCGAGAGTAAAATGCCACAGGGCCGTCCATGGCCAGCTTCAACTGATAAATTCGTTGCAGCGTCGAGGACAATATCGGGTGCCGGATTATGTTCACCGCAGGTCATACCAGACCAAACCTTTTCAATCACTCAGGCGTCTCCAACCAATCCCAGGGTCGGAACCCTCTGGGCAACCATGGCAAAGGCATAACGCGGTACCAAAAGAAGAATTCAACAAATGTCATCATCGCCATTCGCAAAGCCAACCATAGCCGAATAATTGGGTTCCTCCCTTGAGACGCATACAATGAAAAAAGAGCACCGATCATCCTCATGCATCGAAACGTGGTCTAAAAACGTAATTCCCTGTGATATGCATCAATGGGGTTATCCCTCGTCGTGACTAGCCTTAAGGCAAAACTGAGAGCGGGTTCATATAAAGGGCACGCACAACGCCCAATCCCCTCCCTGCCGGGAAAGACTCCAACGCTCGCCAGAACACACATGCCTTCTCATCTGGCCCTCGACGCCTATACACCGTGCCTTGTATCAAAGACCGACGCTATTAGCTTCAGGACCATGTAGCGCCTGCCCGCCATCTGACCCGGCCTTAGCCTGGGCCATTGCTCCCAACCACTTTTACTCAGCTCGGTACTGGGAGTGGACGAGGCAGGACTCTTCCACAGCCGCGGAGAGCCTGAGAAGGGTGTAAGCAAATGCAAACTACCCTTCGCCTCGACGCGAGGCCGGCTCAATCGAGTTTCGCCATCATCTCCTGCTCCGTCAAGGGTGTGAAGTGGTCGATATCAAGGCCTTGAGATGCTAGCACGGGTCGAATGTGTGCTGGAACAAGCTTTTGGTTCAGGCTGGGGGCGATTGAGAGTTCTGGATCATTGTTAGCTATATTACTGATGCAGAGCTCTATCGAATCTCATCATACCATGACGTGTGAAATCGAAAAGCGCAGGGAGTTCACGAAGCTGGCCAGTGCCGTGTCGCGAATCAGGAAGCTTTGTATTGGGGTCCCGAAGCTCGTCAAAGAAAGGGTGAACCATAGCATCGATAGCTGACTGTCGCTCGGTTGGGGTATACTCAAGGAGGCGGGCGATGAGGTCAATAGCATTGGCATCCGCCTTTCGGAAGACCTTGTTAAATGGATGAGGCTTGATCTGGGGGAACTTGTGCTCCATGTAGTTGGGGTTCATGGTTCGAATTTGTTCTCGAGTAGGAGTGCCAAGGACCTTGATAATTTCGACGAGCTGATCAATGCCGGACTCGCCAGGGAAGAGAGGTTGACCAAGCATCAGTTCAGCCATCACACAGCCAGTAGACCACACATCTAAACCAGTCAGCAACGAGGTATGATCAGTATTCATCCAGCAATCTTACCGATCTTTGTGGTATAATTTGTCGCACCAAAGATAAGTTCAGGTGCACGGTAGTACCGGGAACAGATGTACGAAACGTTGGGCTCATTAGGGACCAAAATTTTCGCACTTCCGAAATCGCAAAGCTTAAGGATGCCGCTGTTGGGATCCAGGAGAAGGTTCTGAGGTTTGATGTCTCGGTGGCAGATGCCCTGAGAGTGGATGTATGCCAAGGCTCTGAATAACTGGTAGATGTACAACTTGACCTCCAGGATGGGCATAGTAGTCTTCATCTTGTTGAAAAATCGAGAGGCTCGGTAGACGGTCTCGGGCACGAACTCTTGGACGAGGTTCAAGTAAACCTCATCTTTCTATGAGGGAATTAGCGGATTGGGTGAAGTAACTGGATGAGCAAGATCACATACACGTTCTCCATTGGAATAATAGAAAGCTTTCAGCTGAACAATGTTGGGGTGGCGGACAATGCGCATGATCTGGAGCTCACGGTTCTGTGTTAAAGAGAAAAATTAGTAAATAGCCCGGACAAGCTGGGTTGGTATCTAGTACCTTGAATCGCTTGTCCTGAAGGACTCGCTTGATGGCAGCATCCTCTCCAGATGGGGACAGCTTGGTCTGGAAAACAACACCGAAGGAGCCATTTCCGACAATCTTGCATTGCGTGTATTGCAGATCCCGAGTTTCTCCAGTCACTCCATCTTGGACCTTCTCGCGGATCACCTCTGCAATTGTGTCAGTTAAGCGGTCATCTATCAAACCGGGCACAAAGGTTCAGGCCCAATGGCAGGGTTGGTATACTAACCTCCCATCCGGAGGCTGTTGAAAGCGTTTGGCCGATGAGCCGACATTGTTTGGATGCGTATGTCCTATTCGAAGCAAAAATGCAAGCAAAGTGGGCAAAGTCGCCGGGGCGGTTCAATGCAAGAGGAATGCTTTGTGTAGTGGGAGCCGTGATGGGCAAAAAGAGCGGGCCTATGTTGGTGACCTGATTGAAAGAAGCTGAATCGCAAGCAGAAGCTCGGCCGACGATGATTTCTTAGCAAAGGTCTGTATTTGCGCAAGAGACGAGTACAGGACACTTGAATGACGATGGACGAGTAATGTCTCGGTCGAACAGGGTATCGGCACGGGCGCAGAGGGGCGACTCGTGAGGTTAATTCTGCACGCAAAGTTTAGCAACCGGTGAATTTATGGCTAGTAAAACGTCTACCGGCTGTCGGAATAGACTATAGACCGTATGTGAGCTGGAGACAGTGACTGGGACGATGCGCAAAGAATTGGCAAGGCCAAGGGTATCTGGGGAAACAAAGAGAAAACCGAGGGGGAGAATCGGTGGTGTTTTTGGTGGCACGGGACAGGCTGGAGGGGGGGCGGGGCAGAGGGGAAGGGAGGGGAGGAAAGGGAACGGTGGGCGCGAGAAAGTGGGCAAGAGACGGGGTATAAAAAGCTGTTGGTAACGAGGGAAAAAGGACGCTGGGGACAGGGCCTAAAGATAGATCGAGTACTAATGGAGAGGTAGAGCCTTAGGTGGCGACGCAGGTGAGGGACGGGCAGGCCGTGTTGGGTCAGGTCTCTCTTTTCCAATCCCAAGGACAACTTTTCGCTGACTGAGCGCGTGGGTACAAGTCCAAATTGATAAGTTTTGAAGCAAGGCAGAGTGGGAAGAAGAGCGAAGAGGTTGAGATGAGGAATATGCGGTGCATGCGTGCGGCAGGATGCGCTATGCTACCTACGCATGCATTCAGTGGCATGGATTTGTTTGGGTAGGTTTTGGATTGAATTTTTTTCCCTCTTCTCTGCTGTCACCTGTTTCTGCACTGGCTGCTGAGGCTTATGCCAGGGGTAAATAGTGAAGTAGCTGCTGCAGTCACATTGACCTTGATTGAAAGAAGCCCGCAATTCACGCTGGCAAGTTTGAAAGTCAAGCACTTTGCTTTGGCGACCTTGAAAAAGCGCTGAGCACAAAGTGATGGATAGCCAGGCGTGTACTTGGTGCTAGGGGAGTGCGGGCATGGAGGCTGGCGCAAGGCGGGTCGGGGCGGGGTGCTGGCTAGATGGAACACACTCGTGACAGCCCGTTGACAGAATGCAGCCAGAGGTCAAGGATAATATGACGAAAAGTTGTTGCAAACCCAATGTTGAGGGAGTATAATACAGCAAAAGGAAAGGGAATAGATGCATGAGGAATAGAAGGGCCAGTGATGTAGTTCACGTGAAAGATATGTACTTACTGTAGTCCGTAATGCAGTCGACACGGGCAGTGATGACGATGATGCGCAGTTGGGACTCGTGGAGCTGGTGACCTCTAGATCTGGTTACGGCTGCTAGCACTGAGCGATCGTGAGATGCGTCAGATTTTCGACTAATAAGGAACAAAGTGACAAGGGCCTCTGATGTTTGTTGGAGAAGGGAAAGACGTAATCAGAACGACTTGACACGAGGCAGGGTGGTTGCTTGTGTTCATGTGAGTGCAATCGGGTGCGGTGCAGTACTGTGCTTTTGGCGGCGTATGTGGTGGTGCAGCGGCTAGGTACTGTGGCAGGGCCAGGCAGGCAAGAAGCAAGTCAACTTGAAATGCGGCGAACGATGGTATGAGGCAGCGTAGACACGATGAGGCTCTTGTTTCTGGATTTTCGAGTTTGACGAAGGTTTGCAGAAAGCGTCGAAGAACGGATGAGTGCACTGCAGCAGCAGAAGGCAGCGGCGCGAGCGAAGAGTTAGGTTGAGAAGCGGCTCGAGCGGACAGACGTAACGCGGATGCGGCTTGCGATGTGGCCCAGAACGGAAATTGTCAAGCCAGTATGAAGTCTGAGAGCCCGTGAGGCATGCCAAGGGCGATAGTTGAGAATAATGGAATATGATGGCAGAGGAGGAATGCTTGACGTCCAGTGAAATGAGCTGAGCTGGGCTGGACTGAGCTTCTCTGCGATTGTGCTGAGCTCTGCTGGGCTGAGGAGCTGTTCTGAATGGGGCTTGGGCGTGAGGACCTAGTCTAATGTTGCGGAACCTGACTGGGAGAGCTTGGGTGGATCCGACCTAGGCGAACGACGGGTAGGAACCTGAGATGACACCCAAAAATCAGTATCTCGGATAGTACTCTTCGACTTAGGCACCTGTACCGCTGCAGCTCGAGGTGGTGCTTGAAAGAGTAACTCGCTGGGACTTGCGGGGCGTTTTCTGCTTAATCAATACAGAGTGACGACATGGGCAAGGGTAGAGGCAAAGGTCAACAAGAACCTCTAGAGTTAAAGATTAACGTCTATCGTTAGCCCGAGACGGTTGTTTGTGTTGAGCAAGACGTGTAATGAAGTGGTTTGGGAAAGAGGGGGAATACTGTTGGTGTGTGAGGGGTCAACCAACAAAGCTGGAGCAGAGAGCGACAGCAATATAGGTTCTGCCATTCGTCTCATTGCCAGGCAGACATGGATGTCTCTTGATACACTGCAGTTTCCAGACACGAGAAGCGAAAGATGCAAGCTATTCAGGACATGGGGCCTTGAGTCGTGAGGAATACGGATGTTATGTGGGATTGCATGTAGGTACCTTGGGTTGGGTGCGAAATGGCGGGGAATAGGGAGTATCACCAGTTAGTTGGTAACTGCAGGTTAATTGAGTAGGCCTGGTAAGCTTTCGACATGGGAAGCTATGGTATTGACTTTTGGGGAAAGTAGTCACCAGCGAATGGCTCCAGCAGCACAAAAGATCGGGCAAGTACAGTTGTGCTGAATTAAGACAGCCATCCTGGATTACAAATTTGATATTATTTGGGAATCAATACCACCTGCTAGGCGTTGAGATGGGTTCAATTGGTACGAAAAAAAAAAAAACCATGAATGTCTTGTGAGCAATTTGACGCCCATTCAAGGAAGACCCGCAGTGTTGGGCTTGCTCATGTGCCCATCTTGAGACTGGTCTGGAGGCATAATTGGAAGGAAGGCCAGGTACCCAGGCGCTAAAGTCCGGCAGGCGAGAGTCTCCCTTGTCTTGCATCAATGAACCTGGCTCTAGCTCACTGAGCACCAGACTGCAGAGTTACCTAAGGTAGATGAGGTGCCGCAGGGTAAGGTACCAACGCGGTAGTCTGTACCTGATCAGACGGGGATTCAATGGCGCTGATGTATACTTGGGTACCTAAGGTGCACAAGCAGAACACCTTCATGTTGAGGCCATGATATTCAGTAAATGTATTTATTATTATTATTCACATATATTTGTCACTCCTTTGTACTTTGACAACCAGATGCAGCCAATACTCTGTACATCTGCCATACACCTTGACCTTGGAGTAAGGTATAGGTACAGGTCGTGCTGAACAGAAGGATCGATTTTGTCCCCCGTGCCAAAGCAAGGGATATATGCACTCCTCACGAAGGACAGGACAAGCTGAAATCATTTTGAGAATATCGTGAACCATCATATTCGATTGGTAGTCATCATAAAAGACTCAGTATACCGCAAGAAATTAGAGAAGAAAGACCGCCTCAATCTGAGTTGAAATAAGTCGATTCTTACCCTACCTATTTGCATCATAAGGTAGCGGAAGCGGCCAGGAATTCAACGATAAACGGATACAAGTAACAGAAACAATAGGAACAAAAGCATGTACTGCATGCACACCTAGGTATCTAGGTAGATTCATAGGTCCCCCGGTGGGCTCGGCAATGTAATAAAGCACTGATCATTAACTGGCACCTAGTATCCTGAAGATACATGGGGGGTGCTGTCTTCAACAAACGACGCAGTGATCGATATACTGCAACTTGATAGTATTAGAAATACTCGCGGAATCCTGGGTGAAATTGAGAAGTCAAACTCGGATCGACATACAATAGGCATTCGAATGTTCTTGGAGATGATATACACCCGGTTTCAAGTATAACCGATAGCCCAGCGAGCATTTTTAGTTCACATGATTTCCAAAGTGGTCTGGCCCAACTGAACTTCAATTCGCCAACAACCAGCAGATGTAATGTCACCTCACCTCACCCTACGTACAGCAAGTTGCCTCTTCCATCCCGTCTCATCTGAAACCTCCTTGACTTGAGGTCCTTTATCCATGCACGACGAAGCTAACAAGACAGCCTAGCAAGCGTGTTGAGGTGTCTGCTTGCCGAAGCATGTCTGTTTGTTGAGCCAGCAGCGCAAGTACAACAACATTCCCGTACTTGGCAACAAATATCCAGGGATTATCACGTCGCCAGATCTTTAGATGCCCCAATGTTACCAGTGTTCAATCTATCGATCAAAAAGCAACGTTAGCGACAAGGGTGATGTCGGGCAGAGCAGATAGTTAACAGCCCCTGCAACTCCCCTGGCATTGGCCCGAACCGACTGGGTTTTCCTTCATGGTCGGTTCCCATCTGATGTTGAAAGTCGAGATGACGACGGACGCTTTATTACACTGAGCACATGCACCTGCGGGGCCGTGGCACGGTGAGGCTGGGTGGATCCCTGACGTCTGAAACTTTGGAACCTCAATAGATATCCAATGAAGCAGTGGTTAAAGGTTGTTGTTGTTGTGCCCTAACGGTTCATCCACAGGAGCCACCCGAATCCTGATTGATATTGGATTTTCGAAGGAGCTGAGGCCTGACTTAGATAGTTTGGGGGGCATGCCGTTGGATGAACCTTAAGTGGACGCACAGCATGGATATCCGCTTGCCTTCGGATCTTTTTATCCCAGTGCAACCGCAACAGACATTCCCGTCCCTCATGAGCTATAGAGTCGTCAGCGGCCAGTGGCTGGATAGTAGGATGGCTGGGCGGCGATTGGTGGTGTCGAGGCTTGATTAAATGGTGGTCAATGTGGATACAGGGTTACTAAGTGTCAACGCCAACGGTGATCTGCCTAAGGCCAATCAATGGGCCAGACGCCATGCTGATGACGTCAATCTAGAAAGACTAACCGTACGGATACAGTGCCGAAGTGCTTTATGCCCGTGGGTTCGGTTTAAATACAACAACCAAGCCATTCGGTGTCGAAACGGAAGATAAATCTTGCACAGACGGGCGGATATACCGTTTTGGAATGACAGGCGAGGTCACGCCAAAAGCCGATGCGGCCACGGCACATGGATGGCTAGCACCTCACCACGAGACCGTGATCTTGATGACGCTCGTCAAATAGCCTCCAAAGGACTCGAACACTAACAACGCCCTAGTCTCCCAGAGCCCATCAAAGCCCCTGGGGACGTCTCCACTTAGAGCATGCTGACCACAGAACCGATGGCGGCTCTGGACCACTCAGACGCTCCTGGCAGTCGCGGAACCTGGCGAGGCATGCGAGCACCGTAGGAGGGGAGTTTCCCAGGTGGTGGGCAATCATGCTAGGTGGGTGGACTGCGGAATGCAGACGGTCATGAGACCCCTCGTATACAACGCTAATGGCCATGGTTGAGTTTAGGTTTGTGAAAAGTGCAAGGTGCATCTGATCAACATGAGGGAAAAAGGGGTCCCTGATCATTATGACCAATCATCAAAGTTATCAGAGCAAGGTTGAAGTTCTTACAAGCTGTTTTGACGATCTGGAACCAACCATTGGAGTCTGAAACCAATGAAGCATCGTTTCTTAGTATAGCTGCTTCTCCAAGCCGTCAAATGGAGGTCAATAAACACGCTTGCGGCTCAATTGACATACTGGAACTCGGCAAATATTCTTGAAGGCCTGCCACGATTCACCCTGTCAAAAAAGGTCTCTCCATGTAACATCATAGGGGAATAAAACGTGTCGCCAAATTGGGCTGACCGCGGTGACGCCGGGAAATGAATCAATGACATGAATGAGGGGGGTTCAATCTCCAATGTCTTCATATACGGTTTCAAAATCCAAAGAGAATGACAACGCCACTAAAACATGTAAGCATGACTTTGGAGGCGCCTTTTGGCCCCAAACAATGGGTCTCGAAGTCGTGATATCTCCAATTCTATGTCACCTGACATGTGGACGAGTGGAGCTAAAGATTGGACCATAACCGCCTAGATACGCTAGATAGACAGGTTGTGTAAGGCGACTAGGATAGTTCCGTCAATTTTGAACGTCGTAGATCGAGGCCGATTGGCAATCAACGATGAGACGGCTACGGACCGTGACTACAAAGTACAAAGTTCAAAATTGAAACAAAGCCGTTACTGGTAGATTATCAGCTAAGACTGAAGTCAGTTTTCGGCTTACTATGACTGGCAGTGTCCCAAACTTACATGAAGGTTGAGGGGGAAAAATATAGGTATTCGAGACAACGGCAGCTAGGGGCTGTTTTTGCATATGTTGATATTTCTAACAGCACACAACGCACTCGAATATGGATATCGTCGTTGGATATTGGGGGACCATGCCAGCTGTCAGGATGATATCGAACGGTTGTGTGCACACGGCTTGTATGGGGTGTTGATATATCAGCCCAATTTTCAGCCTCACTGTTGGCGCTCATAATCGGACTCTTGCCTTTTTTCCCCTGGACGTTTTGCTTGACTTGTCAAAGGGACTGGCATTGTCGAGTTTCTAAAACTTCATAACTTAAATCCGAAATCTCCTTTTAGCAGACTCTCGTCAATAATGATCCGGTATTAGCAGCGTGGTTCACGGGCTTGTTAGTGTTAGTCAATCTATTTCAGTATAGTACGTGTTCAGTCATTCGAGCCAGTTGTTATACCAAGTCCCCCAACGCCCCCCTCGCACAACTCAGCAAGGGTTCACCGGCTTTGGCGATCCATGGCACAGACCCAGTAGAGATCAGTGACACCCTACCCTCATGTAAACCTTGCAAGTGAGATGGTAATTGCCTATTTCATTCACCTGAACTGCTGTTCCGCCTTACTGGCAGTCACCGTCTCGTCCGTGTGGTACGTGTTGCAGCGGTGCGTCGAAGCTATAGCACCATTACATGCCCAGTCTACATTGTCATCCAAAACAGCCGCTTGATGTTGGTTGTATCCTCGATGCATTTATGGTTCTCATTGGCCTTCTTGCCAATGTATGGCAGTAGACATGGCAAAAATGGTATGATTCTTTCACACAAAACATCCTCGGCATGGGACAAAACAGGCTATCTAGAAACTGAGGAGTTATCAAAGCCTGAAAACAAACCTCGAGACTATAATTCTATTCCTCAGGGCTGAGGCCATGCAATTTCACGTGGACCTGAGTCTTGGGGTATATGACCAGCATGATGAGGCTTGGCTACATGGCCACCACAATAACAGAGTGAGGACTGTAATTGGACTTTAATCGGAGAATATCACCAAGCTAACTTTCCCCTTGCAGGAAGTGAAACACTTTGGAAGCTTGAACTGATGAGCGGAGAGCTACCCCGTGGTCGAGCCAGTGGGCATATCAACGTACTATTGGATGGCATGCTGTACAGACTCGTTAGGGACTCGGCTAGACTATGACAATATCTGAAGAGGTCAAGACCTCCAGCTTCGTCTCTCCTCCAGACCTCCTGGAGGAATGACTTTTTGCTGCCCCGTTCAAAGCATTGTTGAGTCCTTGCCGTGCTGACATATCCTTCTCCTACGCAAGCCAACGGTTTCTGTCATCAAACCACTGCTTACAGAGCAGCCCTAATACTCAGTCTCAGTTGTATTTCGCCATGAATGAACTCTCTGGTAACCCTATTGGATGTTCATCATCGGTCTCGCTCACATACAGGCATTACTGTTATATCGCCACGACGGCGAGGTGTAGAGTATGACCGGAGTTGGCAGGCGTTATTTTATTTCACTGCGAGAGGCTTCCCTCGTCCGGCAATGCAGGGTTGATATTGTGTGCAGTATGGTCCTAGTATATGTTCGTATGCTGGTAGTGATGCTGCTTGTCATATATGACTGCAACCCGGGGCTTTACCCATGTCCCCCGGTTCCAATGTTTCTCTTGTACGGGGTACCATGATCTGACAAATGTTACGGAGTAATCTCTCTTACATTCCTATGTTTGCCAGGGCTTCTTTCTTCTACATTAGACGAATGATGTGGATATGATGACTCTGGTTGGAGATGAATGTGCATATCCGCTGCTGTAATACATGCTCTATTGACTGATTGTCAATCATGAAGCAATACTTATCACATGGTCGTCCGTAAGCATATGTACCCCCCAAGCAATAAACCTCAGCCAGCCAAAGGGCACACTCATCTCATCAGTCCTACGGTAACAGCTCACAGCCCCCCTAACCCCTGTGCACACGCTTCCCCATCCAGCGACGTGCATCTTCTTGATCCAAACCCTGGCCATTCTCCAGGTACAAGGCATCGGGAGGCCATAGCGTTGTATTTGCGCGACCGTGATCCTTTGAGATTTATCCTTATTTGACTTGAATGTGTATGTAACATAGTATGAGCATGTGCCCTAACCTAGACTGTTCTCTGAGGTGAGTCTTGCCAACGCAACAGGTTTGGATGAAGCATCAAGCTTGGTATATCGAACCACGCCTGCGTTGACGCAGCGTTTCAGGCATGTTCAGCTGACGTACGAAGACTTCTATCCGCGTTTAGCTATTCAAGAGTGTCTGAGGTATTAACACAATGCAGCCGTTGCAAGCAATAGATTCAGACCTTTTTCTTGACTTGGTTCATCTGGCCCCCAAACCCATGGCTGTGCGGGTATAAGCACTGACTTTGGCTGGTACAGACTGGCATCCTGTCGACGTGCTTAGGTAGTGAGGCAAAATTCCAACGAGAACATGTCCGATCTGACAAATAAAGTCTCGAAGCTTGTCATGTCACATTGGTGTAATCAAGGCTACCCTATATGCTAGGATATATATATCCGTCTCTTGTGATGAGCTCGTAACACGTTACTTATAGCTAGCTACATAGTATTCTGCAACAACCCATAACCGCGATGAAGCAAAGAAACCATGGTGCCGATCAATGCTACATATATTTCTTAGCCTCCCTTCGAGCTGAGGAATGAAAGAAATCCGAAATCAGGGCCTCTTTCATCGGCTCGAGCCGGTAAATCGGGATGCATGTTAAAAGAAGCAAGCAAACATGCCTATCATAAACATAACTTGTCAAAAACCATGTGCTTGTTCATGAAACACGTCATGATCAGTTTGTTAACCCCTGAGGCGCCACATTGACGGTAGCGTGGTAATGTTCCTTGCTGAGAAGACAACAGGCAAGGGAGGCAGCAGCCGGTACCTCTTAACCAAACACGTGAATTCATCCAGGCGGCAAGATTTACAATGACTAGTCTTCATCGTTGACTTTGTCAGCAACCATATCCTTGGCAGTGTTGATAACCTTCTCGGGAGGTCGTTCGACATGCTCAGCAGGAGTCCCAATGCCACTCGGGATAGGGGACAGTTGTGCGCTCACAACTCCGCTGCTAGGAACAGGAATTTTGATATCTTGAGGTGAGCCAGGTACGATCTGGGGATCCAGGCCAGGAATATGGATACGCTTGGCCTCATTCTGATATGCTGCAGGGATGATCTCGATGATCTCGTCGCGTGGAAAATTGATGACTGGGATGTCAGTGGTAGAGCAGTGCATTAAATAAGCGTAGAGAACTCGAAGCACAGATTCGTGTGCAATTATGAGAAGGTCGTGTTGTTCTCGCTCGAGTTCGAGAATGATGGGCTCTAGGCGAACAGCCAGATCGTGGTATGACTATTGCTAATTAGCATTGAGAAGATAGCCGACTTCACCAGCCCGTAGTTGAAGCATACCTCTGCACGCGGATACCGGTGGTGGTAAGGGTCTAATTCGTGCTTTTCGACCTCATCGGGATAGATCTGGCGAATCATACGCTCTGACATCTTTTCGCACACGCCTGGGTTGATTTGACTGAGTTGTGTTCGCTGACGGACCTTGTAGCCTTTCTCCTTCAGGACGTCAGAAGTTTGCACCGTACGCATACGAGTCGATGTCCAAACGGTGAGTGGCGGTAGAGGCACATCTGGACCTCCTTCCTCGATGTTTGTGAGGCGCTCCTGCTCTCGATGCTTCAAAAGAGCCTCGGACATTTTTTGGGCATAATCTCTCCCCTCTTGGGACAGAGGGGCATCGGCCTTGTACGAGTCTTCTTCTGCTGTGGTACCAGCCCGGGCGAAGAAGGTTTTCCGTGATTTGATATGCAGGTTGGTGAGGTAGAAGACGATTCGGTGGGCAAGATAATTGAAGCTGACGTTGTTGTAGAAGAACTTTTCCCCGGCGTTGATCATCTTGATGTAATTCAGCTCCTTCTCATTCATGGTTTCAAATACGGGAATCTTCATCTCAATTCTCTGAAGGTATAGCTTAGCGGCTTCATCAGGTTCCATACCAGCGAACTGCGGTCAACATTCAACATTAGTCATAGTTGGTTCAGGGAGATGGTACTCACGTCTGGGGATGAGATCTTGACATTTCTTGCATTCTCACGAAGGATGCGTTCATCATCAACAAATGACTCGATGAAAAGAGTCTGCTGCGTCAGCGATTGCTGAGACCCGACAGGATGGGTGGTGACTTACTTGAACATCGTGCTTCGCAAATTCCTTGGCAAGCGAACGCCGTCCGTTAGCAGTAGGGTTCACTGCATCGTAAATGGCGACTTGTCCATTGTCGTGATTCAGCCAGGAGTATATGTCTTCGCGGCATTTCTTCAGGATTTTCTGGCGCAGAATGACAGATGCAGGCGATGCGTTTGGGAAGAAATAATCATCGGGAATAGATCCATCGGGGCCAACAGTTGCTCGACGGTAGTCACCGAGGTGAAAGATACGAGACTTCACACCAAGCCACCCTAAATACCGTGCCATGGAAACACATATATGTCTGGAATGTTGTTAACTTAGACCAGTCACAGAATCATGAAACCTACGTTTTCCCACGTGCAGGTGGTCCAACCATGACGATTGCAATGCGGCCAGAGTGAAACAATCGGCCAGACATGGTACTGTAGAGCTGAGCTGGGGCCAAGTCTTGACCATGAGGAATGTCATGAATGGCATCGATAAATGTAGAGCTCTTGCGACGGTACCGAGGAGCATTGGCCGCAATCTCAGCGGTTCTGTCAACATCAGCTTCATCGCTATCATGAATAAAGCAAAAGATATCTGTCTATGGCGAAGGTTCGAAGAAAGACGGGGATCGACATAAAGCGACACTCCAAATCACAGGGTTCCGTGATTCTAGGAATGAAGATACCGACTTGAAGTCTAAAGATAAGGAAATTATCTAGACACAGGGCGAGACGAGTGAAGGGAGGAGATGAGAAAGGAAAGCAACATACAGAAGAGTATCCATCTTGTCTCTCGTCGGTGATGCCTATACAGGATGCTTGTATGGTAAGATTTTTGTGAGGAGGCCGTATTCGAGAGACCGGAGACTCTGAGGCTCAGCCAAAACGGACGGCTGGCGGTAACTTGGGAGTATAGAGACAGTTCCGGCTTTCGTTGGGTTCAGATAAACACAGTCCTGTTGGCAGTAAAGCGAGAAAAGGAGGACTGCCGAGCCTTGTGTTTTGGCGAAGCCCTCAACAGCCTCGATCGTTGAGTGTGATGGATCTTCAACAAGGGTGAGCCTCAAGAAACAATTAGTGGCAGAAGCCGGTCGTTGCCGGCGGGGTCAATATTTAAAAGCGAACAGGCCGGTCGTCTGATGCTACTACGATGGAGCCCTGGGTTGATCAAAAGGAAATTTCGCGTTTGAAGTGAACACGAGAGAGATAACCTAAGTGAACATGGGAACGAGGAGCAAAAAGTAGTAATCGGTTGGTGTTGAAGAATAGTTATGCCACAGGAGGGGAGTTGGAGATCAGGTGCAGGTACTCTTCGAAGTATCTGTACCCACGAGGAGGGACGTCATATCCCAGATATGCGTTATAAAGTTAGTGCAGGTGAACCCTAAATCCTTGAGATATAACACCGTCTGGAAGTATACAGTACCTTGCACTACCAGAACACAGCCGCTTCTGGCACAGCCTACCCGATTTACAGTGAACGGCTGGGACGCTTCTGCACTTTCCATTTTCCTCCAGCTGTAGGGTATCCTCGGGACGTTGGTCTGTACTAGCCACAATCCCTCGGGATGGACAGTTGGAGAGCGCCACATCCGACTCGGCATCATAGGTGGCTCGTGCTCCCCACCCAAGAGCTGTCCAAGCCAGATGAAAATTATTCTCCATCTCCATCCAACTGCGCTCGTCATCACGATCCTGGCGTTCAGAGGCCTCGGCATTCAATCGCTTTCGAGGGTATTTTAATAACTCCTTCTATTTCAATAATTTCACCTCACCGAATTTCGCTCCGGCTGGTTGATCGTCCACCGTCGCTGTCCACTATCTCTTTATTCGCACCTCTTCCGACCTCTTCACATCCTCGCTTCGGCGCACCTCAGTCACAATGGCCTCCGCAGCCGCATTGGATCCCGTTAAGACGGCCCTGCTTTCCAATCCCATCGCTAGCGTTTTAGGAGATGCCCTCAACTCGTTTAATGAGCGAAGGGCCAAATTAGGCCTCTCCAACCCAGGGACTATCGAGAGTCTTGCCAAGGAGGTTCAGCGCGATGTCTTCCTCAACAATTACATGTTCACCGGAATGCGTGCCGATCTCACAAAGATCTTTAGCATGGCTCCTCTTTTCCAGGTTTCCCACCAATTCGCCATGGGAGAGCGCATTAACCCCTACACCTTTGCTGCGATGTACGGAACAGGCAAGGTAGCTACCATGAGCCATGATATTTTCGCATAGTAGGTCGCTGATTCATCAACAGGTCTTCTGCCA
The DNA here is from genome assembly GCF_000260195.1 of Fusarium odoratissimum NRRL 54006. Classification (NCBI taxonomy): domain Eukaryota; kingdom Fungi; phylum Ascomycota; class Sordariomycetes; order Hypocreales; family Nectriaceae; genus Fusarium; species Fusarium odoratissimum. The sequence continues at coordinate 1,197,315 of NW_022158689.1, read as the reverse complement.
AGGTAATCTGGATAACGAGGGTTCTCTCTCCGGTCGATTCAACTGGAGATGGTCCGACAAGTTTGTTTCCAAGTCTCAGATCTCCATTTCTCCTGGTGGTCAGGATATGGCGCAGTTCGAGCACGAGTATACTGGCAACGATTTCAGCGCATCCCTTAAGATGCTGAACCCTTCTTACCTTGAGGGTGGTGTGACTGGCATCTATATCGGAAGCTACCTCCAGTCTGTTACTCCTAAACTTGCCCTAGGTCTTGAAACTCTCTGGCAGCGACCTGCCCTCACCCAAGGCCCCGAGTGCGCTGTCTCTTATGCTGCCCGGTACAAGTCCGCAGACTGGATCGCTACCGCTCAGCTCCAAGCTGCTATGGGCACCCTTAACACCTCTTACTGGCGACGACTCTCGGACAAGGTTCAGGCCGGTGTTGATTTGAGCCTCGGTCTCGTTCCCTCTGCCGGTGGCCTCATGGGTGGTGGCCTTCAGAAGGAGGGCGTCACCACTATTGGTGCCAAGTACGATTTCCGCATGTCTACTTTCCGAGCTCAGGTCGACTCCAAGGGCAAGCTTAGCTGCGTTCTGGAAAAGCGTGTTGCACCGCCCGTTATGATGACATTTGCTGCTGATATTGATCACTTCACGGTTTGTGCCCTCGTCCCCATCCATTCGACCATGTACTGACAACCACTACAGCATCAAGCTAAGATTGGTTTGGGTGTCTCAATTGAGGCAGCCCCTGAGGAGCTCCAAGAACAACAGGAGTCTCTTGGCTCCCAGCCCCCCCCTAACATTCCCTTTTAAGCCCTGAGCTTAAACTCCCCTAAAATCCGCGACGACGCGGCACTCCCCGCTCAAATGAGTGATATATCTTAATGATCGCTCAACTGTGAGCAGGCCAGGACGAAGTTTCGACCTCACCCCAAACCCTTCTCACCACACTCGATGTCTTATTAGTCGTCCTTTTCGTCTCTGGTGATACCATGACTTCCGAGCCCGAGGGAGACCTCGTGCTTATGTGGCCTGGCCAGCTTTAGGTCCCGGTCCAACCCCTATGTGCTTGGAAGTTGGGTATCTGTGTATATTATTGTCGTGGACTTGCATCGTCCTGGTCATGTGTATGAATTTCCTGTAACGCACATTACGGAGGGACGAAAAGTCGGTCATCGCACTGTTGTTGTTTTTAAATAGTTTTGAACGAACTCCTCATCTCGGCGCTCATGGCGGCTGCGGTTGTTTTAGTTCGACGTGTTGATGGGTCTGGATGAGCTGGTGAATATCAGGGCAAGCTACGAAGAGATGGCCTCCCTGCTCATGTATATGTGTACAAGGAAATAGACAAACTTGAAGCTACGGCCTTCGCCTTCTCATGGGGTGTATACGAGAAATGGTCATGGATTATTTGACTTCTTTTCAGATGCAGAATGTCTTTCAGCACAATTGGTAGATGTTATCACGGGATATTTGTCACTTGAAAGTACTTTGAGGCTCTAAAATCAAATAATGAAGACTTTTCTCCCCTCTAGCGTGCGGTATCATCTCCGTTTCTTGTCTCATACTTGCGTGTATCATGTTCAAAGTACCCAAGCTTCGAAAGTTAGCCATGCGACAACAAGTTGTCACGCCTGCCCAAAACGCCTCGCTAATTACCACAGTTCTGTTCACTTTTTTTTTCTTTTGAAAGACCAATACAAAAAAAAAACACAAATGAGGTCCTCATAGGATACCAACATCACAAAACCATCTCTGCATAGCCTGCTGTCCAACTTCATACTAACAACACAGTCGCTGCGGTACCTCATCACTATCCATATGTTTAATCCCGTGCCAGTTCCTCCTTGTAAATGAAGACTCCTATAGCTATGCATGTCCAAACATCAGAACTGTCGTAAGTATGTGAAGTATAATCTAGTTGCATTCTCTCTCTCGTAACGTGGTTATCGGGATGATGTAACAGGATGACTGTTACATCACTGTGCATTCTCGTTCAGGTTGGTCGCCGCTCTTATTCTTTACTTTGTCTTTGGACTTGACCCTCTTATGTCCATGTTTATGACCATGGTGACGATGATGATGCTGTTCGGGCTCTGGTTCGGCGAGTTGCTCTGTCCCATCCACGACATCCTTTGATTCCTTCGACTCTTTAGATATCTCTGCCGTCAAGACACCCGTGGAGTTGGCAGAAGACATGCCAATGCCATTGGGTTCATCTTTGGGCTCCGCCAAAGGCTCTTTGCTAGGCCGCATGAGACCGCCCAATCTGCTCATCGAGAAACTAATGCGATTTTCTCCATTCTGGCTACTGGGCCGACTTCTGTTAACCAATGTAAATCTAGATGCTGCGCGTGACAGCCTCGATGCTGTCGATTCTTCGTTAGGCGTGACAGCTGGAGAGTGGGAGTTGGGGGTATGTGTGGTCGAATCGGTCCAAACAGCGCTGGGACGCCGCGAGTCCCCAGCTAGAGATCCTGGGATGCGATCGATATCTTCGCTTCTTCGTGGCCTTTCGCCCTCCATAGAGAGGCGAATACTTGGTGGTTTACTAGACAAAAGTTGTGAGTTTTCTAAGGTCGGTGTGCTATCAAAATAACCTCCCTCCAGACTACCCAATCGGTTGCTTCGTGAAGGAGTAGGAGGCAATTCAATGCTGACTTTCGAATCGTTATAGGAAGGCGGTTCTGTCTCTGTCTCGTCCACAGATGGAGGCGAGACTTCGACCATAGGCATAATCTGATAGAAAAGAAGATAAGGCATTTCCTCCTTCAACGCTGACCTGATATCTTCCACATAACTGACTCGGTTTTCGATCTGGAGGTCATCGAACTTAACCCATTGTGCTTCCTCGTAATCCGGTGGCGGGTCGAAATTATGCCGTCTATTGTCTTTCAATAACTTAGGAGCCACTCGGGCGAACGAAACATAATGGCCACTTTGTAGTGAGTCGCCCCGGTGGCAGATGACGGACTGTAGGACGAGCTTATAGTCCGTGTTAAGAACGTTCATATCTTCCTCGGCCTTGGGTTCATCTGCTAGCATGAAATGGGGTAGTCTCAGACTATCGGGAATGTCGATAAAGGTATTGTGACGTTTCGGCTGGCCGGACTCAGTCATAGCGTAACGCTTGAGACAGATGCCAACAACCGGCCTTTGCTCAAAGTTCAATGCGACCTCCGTATTGTTTCTGGGCTCACTGCTTGAAAGCGCATGCCAAGCTGAACTGAATGTTAATATTCATATTGGTCTTAATGAGGTGGCACAAACTTACGAATCAGACGGAAAAACTGCCAGGCAGGAATAGTAACTGCCTTCACAACTGTCGAACCTTTCCTCATAGCCTTTTGAAGCATTGTGACATTGTCTGGGGTAGAGGGGCGACCGTCTTCGTCCAACACTACGCGCTGGATAACGCTGGTTGACCTCGTTCGCATGCTTGGCTTGTTCTTCACTATCTCCACAGTCGTAACCTCTCCCTCTTCTTCATCATCAGGGGCATTTCCGTCCTTGACATTGGGATCTGTCAACAAAAGAGGAATTCCCTTTTCCGAAGTTGGCGTTATCTCCAACGGTGTATTTACCAAAGGGGATGTTGGTGTTGATGCTTCGCCGCGTTCTTCAGTGATGATGCGAATTGTATCCCTATGCTTGAGTGTTGGTGTCTCGCTTCGACTCTTCTCTTCTACCCCGAGCTTCTTCCCGTCTTCGCTATCTCGTTTAACGTCTACCTGGGCGTTAAAGTATTCTTCGAGGCAGTCTTCTAATTTTAGACCCTTCTCCTCAGGATCTGGAGGTACAGCCAGATTCAGGAGACGCTCGTAAACAACCTTGTGGTCGTCCTTGTCCTTCTTGCCTTGATGGAAGAGATCGACTTGCAGTGAAAGTAGAGGTAGCTGTAAGGTTTCTGTTATGAAAGCAAAAGCCTCCGAGGTGTCTTGCTGCTCAAGCATCCGTGCATCCGACCATCCACAGTCAGCCAGAGCGTCCTGTATTAACTTGGTCTGTTCAAATGTTAGTTTGAGCATCACTGAGATTGCACCTTTGCCACTCACCATATCCGTATGCACTAATTTCCCCGTCCTCAACATGTTAACCCACATCCGCAAAAGATTGACAAGTTTGTTGCGATTGTCTTCTTCTGGGAAATCATTCTTGAGCATACACTCGAAAGCATCGATTTTGGCAAACATTGAGAACAGAAGTGCATCAAGATAGCAAGTCACATTGCCACGGTTTTCGGCGCCCACCATATCCACGCTGGGATCATAGGGGGTAATGATACCCGCTGCAGCCTTTTGCTCCATATCGATGAACTCGACTGTCTTATTGGGGTCGTGGTCTGCAAACTTTGTTGCCATGATGTCGGTAACATGATCGGCGGTGACATTGGTTATGTTGAGCTCGTCTAGTCGGCGTAAAATGTCCTCAATCTAATAGAAGGCAAAGTTAATGACACGATCCTTCATACCGTGAGTCGAATCGTACTTGTGCGGTATCCTTCTCTTTCTCTGCTTCTGCTTTTGCTCCTTGTTTTGCGCTGTCGTTTTTGAACAAGGCCATGAAAGCCCCAGCGGAGAGTGGTCGAGGCTGGATAGCTGCTTGTCAGAATACTTCATCTTGGACTATAACAAGCTCGTTGCTGGATGCAGTTCCATAGATCACTCATCAAGCAAAAATTCCGATTCAGGCAATAACGTACCTTGTTTTTGTTGCTAGTGCTGTCAGGAATCGTTGGGACAACTGGCGCTGGTGTAGCCGACTTAGATCGCCGGCCATTCTTTTCGCGCTTGCTGAGAAACTTTCTAGGAAACTCCTTCATGGTGTTTGAATAGCAAGGAAGAGACGAATGTATCGATCGAAAGTAAGAGAGGGACTCGTCAGGTTCAACGAGGGAGAAGCAAGCCACAAGTCTTCATTATCGGGGACGCATCCGTTGTTTGGGAAGGGTCGGGAAGTGGCTCGAGTGCGATGCGCGCGAGGGGAGAGATGGAATTGTTTGGTTTACGGCTTTCAAATGTTCGACGAGTGAAGGAATCGATGGAGGAAGAAAACACGAAGCAAGTGTCTCAAGCTTTAAGAAGAGAGGGTAATTTTCAGCTAGTAGGAGCAAGAGAAAAAGCGAGGAAGCTGAAAGACATCCTTCAGTTGGAGGGACCTGTGTACTTGAAAAAAAAAGGCCGAGACTGAGTGATCAGCAAGGAAAGTCGGGCGTTGGAGCGCAAGTCTCAATGGCCGAACAGCCCACGGGAGCGCTTGTTGAGGGGCTAGAGGGGGTGACCTGGATGTTATCGTACTAAAATAGAAGGATAGGCACCTAGGTTGATAGTGGCGGGGGTGGGACAGCCTCTGAGGTAAGGTTTAAGGTAACAAGAGTTGCAGGACCCCTGTGCCTTGTCAATCCTGTCACTCCCGTCGGTAAGGTAGGTAGGAGGTTTGCTTTTTCTTCTTTGTCTTCCATTGCCTTTTGTCTATGGAACAAAAAAGTGGGCATAGGAGTTTGCAGCTATTATTCAATTGCCTCGAACAACTATGTACACGTCAACATTACACTTCATTGGCTAGTGTGACCGGTTCAACGGCGCTGATATCCTTTCTTTTATTCCATTCCAGGCCGGTAATCCATGGAGCCGATCCTAGCCAATTCCGCGTAACAACAAGGACAAAAACGGCGGCCTTGCAGGGCGAGCTAAGCCAACGAGGAAGTTGGCAAATAGTTTATGAAAAAGTCAAGTGATTTACGAATTACTGAAGCCTGGCCAACTCAACTCTACTACGTAACATACACACGTGTTATCATGTGTGATGGAACACTCGTCTGTGCATCAGCTCCCCTTCTCCTGATGGACCTTATTTTGGCCACAGCATCATTGTACATGTGTAGTAGGTTCTGTAATCTTATTCTCAAATCACCTAACCCACTCGGTTCTACCTCAGCTAAACTCAGCCAGAACTCTTGTAGCACAACAGTTCCACCAAAACACACTTTGCAATGGGAGATACTCTGTATCATTTGGTGGCTTTGCACTGCCGTCATCACCATGATCATCATCTTACTGCACTTCGTCACACCGTCAGAGCCCTTCTATAATCGCCCGTCTGGCTCTGTGGGCTTTAGGCTGAGATGATGCACTCACATCAGGACCATAGGCACAACAGAACTGGTGACCTGAGAAAAAGCGGACTATGCAGGCTTGTGAGTATGTCAGGCATAGCTAAATAGGTAGACGCATTCGATCGATCGAAATTGGATCTCTAATTCGTACCTGAATACGTAGGCAATTAGGGCTTGTGCCAAATGAACCGAAAGTCCCTCTAGGAAACTGAAGGCTCTTCGGTTTGGTGTTGCATATTATTAGCCACAACAAGACGAGTTCCTGATGGCCTGGTGAGCCTGATCTAGGTATTGCCTGTAAATCTTTGATCGTGACGTATAGGCCTTTAAAGATTATCAGACCGCTCCTCTGGACGTCTACTACAGCAGTTAGATCGACCACCGTGTCGGATGTTAACTACCCCATGTTTGTCCGACAACGTATGGTTGTTGATGTCTTCGGGCCGCCCGTTGAAAACCTGGTCCGTTGGGAAAGCCACCTGTATCTGAACTCGGTCGCCAGATCGGTCTTTGCTCTCAAGAAGCATGGAGATAAACCGGGTCGACGGGCCCACGGACATCCCGCGCCCAGCCTTTCGGGTCCGCTCCATATTTTGAGGCATCTTGGGCTTACATGAAACATTGAAGTATGTCGTCGGACTGTTGCGTAGTCCGAGACCGATAAATGTTGGTGGACAAAGAAAAAAGACTCGGGCAAAGTGATGTCGTCCGTTTTCTCAAGACCAAGACCATTGGTGGCTTCGTAATTATGCTCTCTTGGAATACTTGTACAGTACTAAACCTGGTTTTTAGATCTGGGTAATGGAGGGGCGATCGGAGTGCTTCGGATGTGGTGAGATGCTTAAGACTGAGTAATCAGATAATGAAAGCCAGCTTAAAGAGAGAAAGCTGAATTATCGAGTTTGCATATCCAGAGTAAGATACTTTGCGCGGAACTATTTTTCTTCTTCTTCTTTTTTTTTTTTTTTTTTTTTTCTTTCTTTTTTTTTTTGATAAAAACACTTGTGTGGGAGAATGAGAACTGATAGAGAATATGTTGACATTGAAATCCATAACGTTGTAACTCTGGCCACAGATCTTTGCTTAAGTATTGATATGGCGCTTTCGGTATTAAGAGAAGAGAAATCAAAAGGAACAAGCTTCGATTCAGTAATGAGAGTTATCACAAGTCTCAAACATGAATTTACTTACCTACTTACCTTACCTATTCTTTAAAGGATGGTCCATACGGTGTAAGAGCACAGCCACAATTACAGATAGGAACCGCACGTGGCGCAGTCAAGCGCTAGCCGCTTAGATGGAAATTTCCAAATCCACGCGACAACCACACATCTTTTCGACGACGAGGAATTCCAACCCACGAGCCCATGATGACTACGGTACGAGAAGGAGCTCGCATGGCGAGCTCGTTGGGACGGAGGCACCTGTCTCTGAGGACAGGTTCGGTTTGTGTGCAGCGCTTCGCCTCGACCGAGGCAAAGAAGTCCTCCGCTCTTGCAGATCTTGACAATGCTTCGTCTTTTGCGACAGGTTCTCCCGACGAAGCGGCTATCCAGGCCTTCAATTCTAGAGAAAAAGCTGCAGAGACGGGCAAAAAACTTCCCGGAAATAGGTTCGTAGCCCAATTGCTCCCCTTGACCGAGCTCGAGTTGATTGACTTGCGATAGATACCAATACCATCCTCCCAAGTACTACCGTGGTCCTCTACATCCCGTCCAGGTGCCCAAGTCCTCCGATCCGACTGCTCGAGACTTCGTTCCCGGTCCTTTCAGCTTTCCTCGATTAAAGCACACATACGAAAGCACGATTGCTCCAGATCTGATCGCCATGACATATCAGCATACCCCGCCAGGTTCAGAAGTTCCTGTTTCCAATAAGGGTAACTTGAGAGAATGGGACGAGTCTTCGCCTTACCACAAGAACCGACCTCGCCGAGGACCTCGAGGTGGTGGCTCTTCAAGGCTAGGCTTAGTGGAGCGCCCAATTGAATGGCACAACGTACCTGATATCGAGGCTATCACTATCAACTCATTCGCTCCCATGGGCGCCCAGAACAAGGAGTACCTGCACGTGTGCCGTGCTGTTATCCAAGCCATCTCTGGTGCCTTCCCTGAGGTCACACGAGTCAAGCATGGCGTCGTTCAGTGGGGTGTCCGAAAGGGTGACAAGACTGGCTGCAAAGTGACGCTGAAAGGTGCTCAAGCTTACGACTTCCTTGATAAGCTCATCACTCTGGTTCTGCCTAAAATTAAGGACTGGTCTGGTATTGATGCTACTACTGGCGACAGTGCAGGCAACCTGGCGTTCGGTATGAAGCCCGACTGGATGGCATACTTTCCTGAAATCGAGTTCAACTACGACGTGAGTCTGCTTGTGCACTAATCAAGACATGGCGAGCTAATTGTGAGCAGATGTACCCTGCACGACTGATGCCTGGTTGCGATATATTCATCAAGACGACTGGTACATCAGATAGGCAAGGCCGTCTCCTTCTGGAGGCACTCGGCCTTCCCTTCTATGGCAAGGCTAGGCACTAAATTACGATAGAAGGTGTCGTTGTAAGGCGTTGGAAACATATGTCATCTCTAAGTAGCTGATATGTAGCATAGATTCATGTACCAAGACGAATGTATCATAAATGAATATTTAAAATTCAGGGCGAATTGCCTATACCATTCTATTTTTATTACCCTCCGGTTTCTTCATCTCTCTTGACCCCACGCCCTGTGCTTCAGTTCAACGCCCAACTCCGTCCCAATGCAGCCGTTCGTTATGTTTTGATGTTTGTTCCCACCAAAGTTTCTCAAGCCTTGTCGATCTTCTCGCGTAATCCGTTGACCACCTCGTCGACAGCCTCCATGCTTGTGGCATCGACCTTGTCAGTCTTGTGACCCCTCTTGGTCAACTCATCGGCAAAGAGGTCCATCGCTGGTTGGTAGTTGCGCACCGCTGAGCTCAGCGCATACACAGCCTTGCGACGAACGTCGTTATGCTCATCCTCTTGGGTCGCTAGGTTTACAAGTAGCGGAAGTCCCCCCATAGCGAGCAAACGCTCCTGGGTGCGCTCGTTGTTCTGTACAGCGGTTCCCACACACCAGGCTGCCATCTTGCGCATCTCTCGCTCGTCATGCTTGAGCTGGTCGAGTAGTGGGGTCCACAAGCTGAGATTTGCGATATTGTTTGCATTGTCGAGACCCTCAATAAGCTGCTCAAAGTTGTCAAAGGCAATGAGTTTGTCGTCAAGAGAGACCTGCTCAGCATCGTCCGATGTGATTATGTCCATAGAGGCCTTCATCAGGTCGGCGTCAGAGGGACCGCCCATGAGCGATGCCATGAGTTCTGGGGTGAGCTGTGTGGTGGGAGCTGGAGCATCAGGATCATTTCTGGTGGCATCTGATTGCTCAATACTCCATTTGAGGAGTTCGTTGAGTCGCTTGTCATCCATGTTTCCTTGTTTTTGTAGTGTGTTTCTTGATATGTTGTTTGAGCCGAGTTTGTTGAAGGAGTAAGAACAAAAAACATTAATCTTTTGATATTTGCTTTCAATTTTCAACTTGACCAAGCATATCGATTAGAATTTGCCCATTTCTGGAATCTTCAAGAAGACTCTAGTCCAAAAAAGGTCTAGCTCAAGACATGTACACAGAATATCGATCCTCCGTCAACCGACCAATTGTCCTCTCGTAGTTCGATAATGGTACATTGCAGCCCAATGAGTGCCTTATGATGACTTGTACATGCTTTTGAGTCAAAGAGCATAGTAGCACCAAGCTTCTGCTGGGGATAGACACCGCGATTCAACTGACAGCAGTTCTACGTGGCAGAGAAATATTTCATCATAGCTCCCCTCCAGCTCAGCAAAGCTGCCCCACCTTGCAAGGTTGCCCCTCATCGCTGCTTTTGTGGCCGAGACGGGAGAAAGAGCTTAAAGCGAGAGCGGAAAAACCTAAGGAAGGATTCTGTACAAGATACCAGTACTTCAGTACGCCAAAAAAGCATGATTTACCAGAAGGCATTGTGGCTGGTTGAGACGACGCGCGTGTGTTGCGTTGCATGACACTTGCAGGAGCCTGGCCACAAGGCTACCACGAATACTGAAGTCTAAAGTCCCATGTTCAAACTAATGGAGCCTAGTCAGTGGACGCATTTCGCATCTTCGAGAGGCGCCGGAGATCCCGCTGTTCGTAGGTAAGTAAGCGAAGGCATTCATTCTCACAGCCTGGTTACTGGCCGACTGCTCCAGCTGGTGGGTTTCCCCGGCTGGACTGGGCAGGGGCCAGATACAGGGGTCTAATTCAGAGTTTAGGAGATCTGTTGATTGTGATGCCAATATTTGACAGCCTCGTGGTTCAGGGGTGCTCATATGGCGGTGTTGAAGTTAGGCTGCTAATGACATGAACCACACTCACGACGGTGAACAAGATATGAGCTCTATAGAACAGAAACTCATCTCTAAAGACATAGTACACGTTCAGCACCACAAATTGGTTTGTCAAAGAAGTCTCTACATAGTGAAGGGGACGATACAGCTGCGTAATATCGAGGCGGTTCTCGCTCCCAACCACAAATCCCTACTCACCCAGGGCAGACCAGTCGGAATGAACGGGCGAGTGCTGTCTTTTCAGTAAACGAAACAGGCCCTAACGCGTATTTGGTATGGTTGGTCAGCAAGAAACTTCTTCGATACAAAAAGCTCTCTCCGCGTAACTCTGCCCTGAACGAGTACTTGCTCGATTAGCCACTTGTGCTAATTATGGAGTGGAACTCGGGAGCTGGAAGCTGGGTACCAGTTCCAATCTGCGGAGCATCTGGAGATTTGGCATGGAGATAACAACCCCTTTTCAGTTGCTGAACCCAAGTGCTTGGAGTCTTGGGATGGTTGGTTGTTCTGAATGATGAGACCCTGCAGAGTAGGAAGCAAATAGACATTCCGCTCATGTATGGGCCTCGCCCAGGAGTGAAGATTGGACAGCATCTCTGAGCTATGTGTGGCTGGGACTGACCTGAACAGGAGCTATTTGCGTAGACTTCTTGATGATACAAAGATGCCTAGGCTGGTATGTTGTTTACAAAGTCATTGATGTCTAATAGAATGCCATTCTGAAGAACGAGTCCTCAGCTGAAACGCTAAGATATTTCGCCAAGAGAAATAAAAGGAAGCCTCAGAGGCTGCAGCATTAGAAAGTTCCCTAGCTGACGTCTTCGCCAGCTCGCGTGGCGGTGGATGAAGTTCTGCTTACGACGTCACCTTGTGCAGAAAGGATAAAGTCAGGACGGTGAAGCGGCCCGTTTTACTGTGTCGGGACGTGCTTGCAAATGTCTAGGAGCTTGACAGAGAATCACTACTTGATCCGAAGGGATCACTAGATATTTTGACCTTGAATCACAACCACTTGCTCCGATATCAATTCTCCAAGGAATTGGCGATCACGAACCTTTATTACTGTTGTAGGTAAGCTCCCCACCTCAGCCACCGCTATAACCATTCCACTGCGACCGCTGCTCTGCAACCACTGGGACAAAGTTGCTCTCAGGGCATCCTTCTCTGCACTACGACCACCACGAACCAATCAGTAAAGCGGCGAGCAGCTTGGAAAGACCTGTTTTTCTGATTGCCCCGCCTCTATTTTCCCCCTAGCAGTCAATAGCAAGAGTGCAGCTCTCGCTCCTGCTCTAGATTGTGCATTGTCTGCTCAGTTTCCCTACCCAATTCTGGCAGGCGGTCTCTTGTCCCCCCCCTTGTCCCCAAAGTGTCCACCTCAGCAATTCGGGCCCGCCCACAACTTTCTTGTGACAGCGTCGCCCGGCGATACTTGTCTCCTTTCCCCCTCCCCCATTCTCCCGCCTCCGTCTCTTTCCCTCTCCCATTCCATTCCAAACTACTTCTCTTCAACTCTTCTAACCCCCGACCTCCGTCTCCTTCTCCATCCAACGTCTCTTTTCCCGTAAGCTTGCTCTTCCACCTACTAATTACTACATCTTTCGTCTCTCTTCTTTTATAGCTCTTCGTCTTTTCTTCTTTGATTCTTGGCCGCTAATCCCGTTTCTGGACAGCTTTCCCATACACACACCGTAATCCACAGCCATGGAGGGTACGTCGCATCATACCGCGTCGCTGCATCGTCGGATCTAAACAATCCGTTTTGAGCATCGCGAAGATCATCTCCAGACTCATGCTGACTTGTGTTTCGCTTTATAGAAGAAGTTGCTGCTCTCGTCATCGACAATGGGTAAGCTCCCCCGCCTGTCTCACCGACCTCTGGACTATCTCCCCGCCTCTCTGCTCCTGGACCAGATCTGCCACCCCATCGTCCGATGCCCGACACTGGCCTCGACATTGATGCTTGGGGAGTGTTTGGTCTTTGAATTGGTGCAGAACGATTTCAGCATGTCCATGATAGCTAACTTGATATCAGTTCGGGTATGTGCAAAGCCGGTTTCGCCGGTGATGATGCTCCCCGAGCTGTTTTCCGTGAGTACCCCACTTTCTAGCCTCTGCGCCCAAAGAATTGATATCGCATGTCCTGGGCGCAAGTTAATCAGAAACCCAATGCTAACATTGTAAACAGCTTCCATTGTCGGTCGCCCCCGTCATCATGGGTAAGTTGTAGCTACAGCGGCAATTCTGCCGCCTCCTTGGTGGCTGGCCACTGACAAGTTCTCAGTATCATGATTGGTATGGGTCAGAAGGACTCGTATGTTGGTGATGAGGCTCAGTCCAAGCGTGGTATTCTCACTCTGCGATACCCCATTGAGCACGGTGTTGTCACCAACTGGGACGACATGGAGAAGATTTGGCACCACACCTTCTACAACGAGCTGCGTGTCGCTCCCGAGGAGCACCCCGTCCTGCTCACCGAGGCTCCCATCAACCCCAAGTCCAACCGTGAGAAGATGACCCAGATTGTCTTCGAGACATTCAACGCCCCAGCTTTCTACGTCTCCATCCAGGCCGTTCTGTCTCTGTACGCCTCCGGTCGTACCACTGGTATCGTTCTGGACTCTGGTGATGGTGTCACTCACGTTGTCCCCATTTACGAGGGTTTCGCCCTTCCCCACGCCATTGCCCGTGTCGACATGGCTGGTCGTGATCTTACCGACTACCTCATGAAGATTCTTGCTGAGCGCGGTTACACTTTCTCCACCACCGCCGAGCGAGAAATCGTCCGTGACATCAAGGAGAAGCTCTGCTACGTCGCCCTCGACTTCGAGCAGGAGATCCAGACTGCCGCCCAGAGCTCCAGCCTGGAGAAGTCCTATGAGCTTCCCGATGGTCAGGTCATTACTATTGGTAACGAGCGATTCCGTGCTCCTGAGGCTCTCTTCCAGCCTTCTGTCCTGGGTCTTGAGAGCGGTGGTATCCATGTCACCACCTTCAACTCCATCATGAAGTGTGATGTCGATGTCCGAAAGGATCTCTACGGCAACATTGTCATGGTAAGTTTCATGAGAATGAGCTGTCCGAATTGTTCTAACATTCATTCAGTCTGGTGGTACCACCATGTACCCTGGTCTCTCCGACCGTATGCAGAAGGAGATCACTGCCCTTGCTCCTTCTTCCATGAAGGTCAAGATCATTGCTCCTCCCGAGCGAAAGTACTCCGTCTGGATCGGTGGTTCCATTCTTGCTTCCCTGTCCACTTTCCAGCAAATGTGGATCTCCAAGCAGGAGTACGACGAGAGCGGTCCCTCAATCGTTCACCGCAAGTGCTTCTAAGGTGTGTCAAGCTCCTGGTGACTGGGGAGGCTTCTTGCTAACTTACTAAGCTACCCGACCGACAAACCAAATCCTCCCACTCGCGCAACGACGACAAGATCATGGAGGTGGCGACAGACGCTAAGCTTTGGGTGGTTGGCAAACGTCAAAGTCGACTCTCATATTTACGAAAAGTTTTTGACATGGTCAGAAGGGTGGGCGTTGCGCTTACGAAGAGATGTGATGGCCCCTTTGTTGTAGTTGCGCGTGTAATGCGTGCCTAGGGGTAGAAGCCGAGGTTGACATACAAATACTTTTTTACTTTCCGCTTAGAATTTTTTGAAATGAAACGAGGTGATGACATGATGTTTGCTCCTTTGCGTACATTAAGCATATCCACATACATGATGTCGTAATTAAATCCTCACAAGTGCTTCCATAGAGCATTGATCACGGCGCTTTACTTGTGGTGTCTAGGGGTTGAGAAGTCTGGTAATTGTTTGCGTCGTCTGTGGTTAGGTCACGTCCCTCTGGTGAAGCAGTAGATGTGTCTGACTGCGCTTCAGCTTCAGCAGCCGTAGCGGCCTTCTCTTCCTCAAGTTTCTTGTACTTCCTACGACTCTTTTTCGAAGCACTTGCAGCTCTCTTTTGCTTTACCTGGCCGACAATAGCCGATCGACTCTGATCTCCATTGCGAAGTTCATCGACACGTTGCGCGAGTAATTCACGGGCGTGCTTCCGGTTCTGGTCTCTCGAACGGGTTGCCTGAGACTTGACGACGATGCCAGTGGGTATGTGCTTCAGCTGAACTGCGGAATTGGTTTTATTCTAGTGTAACAACTATGTAAGTTGAAAGGACTTCCAAGGACTGAGCAATAGCGGGGGCGCTAGAAAAGAGATATGCGTACAATCTTTTGTCCACCAGGACCACTACCTTTGACATAGGACTCTTCGATCTCAGACTCAGGTGGGGGCTTCGGCCGAGGAGGGAGAGCTTTCGCTAGGAAGATAGATGTATTGTGAAAGGTCCGTGTTGGAAGTGCTGGGGGAGTGCTGTAGCGGATGGTTCGGAGGAGTTTGAGCGGCGTCATTACGAGGCGATTGAATGCAGACATTCAACAAGAAACATCAGATGCTTTGTGCCAAGGCCGTGAATTAGAGTCGTAATCAGGTTAAGATGAAGATTAAGCACTGTGGACGAGGCTGATTTCGGCTTCCTGTGCCACGAGGAAGCCACAAGGAAGCCACAGTCACAGCCACGAGCCACGAGCCACGAGCCAGTCGCGTGTCAGCAGCCCACAGCGAGATGGTGATCCAGTAAATTAGAGACCCGCACCCCCTGTAGATTTCAATACATCGAAGCCTTAGCACTTCCCTGCGGTGCCTCCGGTACCCAATTTTCGGGAGCGTCGGTACGATAAAGGCACAAGGAGCCCAGATAAAGGAGGGCCGGCCTTTCCCTGATCCTTATCCTTATCCTGATCCTGTATTCTCCATTGCCTCAACCTTTCCCCTGGATCTACCACTTCAAGCCATTCATTTCAGCACGCGGCAATTCTACGACGACGGCTACCGATATCTGCGATTCAACAACAAATTTTTGACCCTTCATTTCGACACAATGGCCGTTCTTGGATCATTTCGCAAGTGGTTGAGCCTCAAGCAATACCAGCTGGAGGTCACTTTCAGTGTGTACATGTTCACGCCCTGGGAGAAGTTCTTTTTCAGTATGTTATCTGTAATCCCATATGTTTTAAGTTATTGTCTTCAGAAGACTAATCCATCGCCCTAGGCTCCATTGTTTTTCTGCTCTTCAGCTTGACCTTCATCGCCGCCTGTCTTTACCTCCCGCATCACATCTCTTTCCTCGTCGGTCGCGCCTGGTACTATATCAACGGAGAGCACATTGACGTTGCCGAGGTGGTGCAGGAAGCTGTTAAAGATATGTCTGCGAGCGCGCTGTCCGGGACAGCTGCAAGTGTCGTAGATGTTACTAAGGAGACTGTCGAGACGGTTGTGAGAGAACTATAAAATCCAGCACAGGATCGCTCACGCAAAAATTCTGGAAATGCATACATGCTGGACATTGGCACCGAAATGGCCTCGTAACGAGGAGGAGGCTCTGCATAAATGAGTCGTAAGAGCCGGTCTTTAACCAAAGGTCCGTGAGAGATGGCTCGGGCTTCATCTGGTATACGATATAATGGACATGGATCTACAATACTTTGGCCAATAGATGGCTGTAATGATAATACACTTTTACCCAATAATCCCGCTGTTCATCCCACTGTTCGGTCTGTGCAAAGATGAGCAAGCCGCTGGTCTCGATGTGAAGGAAATTTCTGGTAACGTCGTAATCATAACTTTTGGTTCTATGGGTCTGCAGACACCTGAAGATACGCCTGGCTGAAGGCATATACTCTGAGTGAACTATCCTCTCCTGCAACTGCCACCTCAAATGGCCTCTCGGCCCCCTCTCGTACAATAGGACGCCATGCAAGCTGGTGAACAGCCTTGGGCAAACAGTAACTAGAGGCAACGTCAGCAGTTGGTTCTTTTATATCGGTGGTTTACGAGCACTTACTCTTCATATGCGGGCTTCTCAGTGACATCAGTTCCATCCTCCTTGATTAGGCAAAGACTGAGTCGGCCAAGTTCTGTGCCAACTGCCAAGACAAATCTACCGTCAATAACCTGAGGGACAAAATCGACGGATGTTACAGGGGATGCAGTCGGGATGGAGGCTGTCTGGGAGAACTGAAGCTTTCCATCTTCATTAGGTTTGGCGGCCCAGACGCGGACTTGCTTGTCACGGCCAGCAGTTGCGAATACTGGCGCCTTAGATGACGCAGGCGCCCACGCTGCGTCAAGGACCATACGTGTGTGACCCTTGGGATTGATCTGCAGGAGCTTGTACGCAGCTTCATCCTCAGGGGCGCGCTCAAAGATAGCCCATTGGCGATCGCGCCCTACACTTAGGAGGAACTGGTCGTCAGAGGAGAATCGAAGGCGGGTGGCTGTTAGAGAGTGTGCGGTCAGAGGCGGCTTGAGCTCAGTCCAACGATTTGTCTCGAATAGGCGAATTACGGCGTGGTTGGTCGAGCTGGCTTTGCATGCGCTGGCGACGAGAGTGCCATCGTGGCTAGCTGCGAGACAAGAAATCTCGTAACCATGTCCATACAGCTTCTCGGTTTCCGGCCACAAAGTATGTCTTGAGAGTGTCTCCTCGAAAGGAGGGTGATCGATCTCCAAATGCGACTTTTTGACTATCGAGGCTGGATCCATGGCCTCACGATCCCGGTCATCAATGGGCTGAATTTCTTGGTCATCTTCCACGGCATCAATTGCCTTGTTAGATAGTCCCAGGACTGGCATATTGGCGGCATCTGGCATGTTCTGAACATCCATGCCACCACCGATGCCTGCAAGACGGTTGAGCATCGAGGCAACAGCTTTGGGTTCGCTAAAGACACGCATGAGTTTCTCATCGGCCCCTGAGACGAATTGAGAAGCTCCCACAGAGTCAATACAGTTGAGATCATAGCCGTGAATCTGAGGCCGGGACATTTCATGCCATGTCTCATTTCCTGGTCTGTCCCAGCGTGTATGCAGTCGTGTGGTTTGGTCAGAGCTTGTTGACAAAAGATACTCACCATTCTTGGCCCACGTTATACCTGTAACAGCTCTGGTATGCCCGGAAATAGCTACACATGGCTGCCAAAAGTCTTCCGCGAGGACATATTCCCATCGTCTCCAGCTACCGGTACGGCCGAGGCAGGCTACTGATTTACCATCAGGAGACCACAAGCCCGTCCAAAATCCGCCTGTGCTTCCAGTTGCTGTTGTTGCACCCTTCTCCCTGCTAATCTCACCAAGTCTCGCCATGCTGACCCAGATTCCAGAGCTAGAGTCAGCTTCCCAGATGGCGAGCGAGTTATCGGCTGATGTCGAGAGCAGCTGTAGCTTGTCATCATCCTGTCGTTGCCAGCGTGCACTGTATATCCAGTCCTCGTGGCCCAAAAGAAGTGCTTCGAAAGTAACGGAGAAGTCCTTGCCGGCGGACTGAAGACGATGTGCCTTGTTGGAGGGTGACTTTCCGGGTAGGTATGCGTCGCTGGAAGGGTCTGAACCACTGGCAGCAGCAGCGGGCAGCTCTCTTCCCTGATGGAATCTCCAGATACGGATGTATTTATCCTGGCTCGCTGAGGCGAGTAACAGATCACTGTCAGGGGCACATGTCTCTTTGGCGAAGCTCAAGCTCCGTATCCAACCCTCATGTCCTGTCAAAGTGGCTTGCACGTCGAACTGAACATTTTCTGACTTAACCTCAGCTGTGAAAATCTGCACGATATCTCTTGTGCCAGCAGATGCTAGCACCAAAACATCGTCTTCATCTCCAGCGTAGCTGAGTGATAGGCACATGGGGAAGTATTTGGGTGTCGTCTTGACGCTTTGGAGTAGAGTGAGCTGATCATTCTCGAGGTTCCATAATTTTATGGAGGCATCTGCACTTCCAGTTGCGATAATCCATTTCTGGGCCCCCTTGATCCTCAAGGCAGCGATACAGTTGATAGCAGCAGTGTGCTCCGTTGAGGTGTGGATGGGCTTGAATTCATCACTGTTGCGAGATGCTTTCCAGATGATCACGGTCTTATCGTCTGAGCCAGAAACAAGAAATGAGTTTTCATCCTGGTCTCCTTCGGGGAGAAACGTCAAGGCCTTGACAGTGCTCTTATGCCCATTGAGCAGCTTTGTGACTCCCTTGGGAGATTCCGACTTCACATATGTTAGTACCAAAACACCTAGATGGTCTGCCAGAAAGAAGCGTAAAGCAGGGTATATTGACATTAAAGCAGCAAGGTGACTCGAATACTAACCAAAGGTCGCCATAACGCAATGTTAATATCGGCTCCAAAAGCCAAAATCCCACATTGGCTCCAGTCCGCAACAGCGGTCTGCCGGTTGGCCCCCGAGGAGAGATATTCGATGGAGACGGGTCTTGAGCCCATTGTTGTCCCTATCGCCTTTCGTCGTCTCTGACGTGAAGTCGTTATTTTTAGAGGTTGTAAAGATGAGTCTGAAAAGTGTGTGCTTCTTGACTTCTGATTGGCTGTAGAGACGTCCTGCTGAGATTTTTGGACCGGCTTGCTTATGTCATCCGATTCACGCTTGCAAGTGCCTTGAAACACCAACACATTAAGAAAAGCAATTAATGTCAACTGCCTACCAAAGGTCACGGGTCTATTGTTACAGAGACACCAGTGAAAACATTCTCATTCGCGATACAATCCTCTTGGTTTACTCATCTTCCTCTCGTTGCCGGACAGAAAACCTGGCGTTTCCATTGTAAAAGGGTAATAGTTAGCCTCTTACACCACATCTCTTTGATGCCTTAGACACAGTTTCGCTACCGCCAACCAATACCTCGGGGTCACCTTTTATCCACTACTGCAAAAGCAAAGTCACGACCAGTTGACAGCAGTAGCATCAGGATCACGCTCCCAGATCGTCACTTCGCTTCAGCTTGCACATCTCTGTCACAATGGCTGAATCGACATCGGCCCCCAAGCTCAACATCGACGTCGAGTTCTCGTAAGTCGCTTCACCAAGATTTTCATCTTGCATGTATTATATGATCTATCAGCTCCCGCTTGCACGGTCTTGACTCAGACTCAGACTCAGACTCGAGTCCACCCCCTTCTGCGCTATCAAATTTTCTCCTGGCGGGAGTGTCCACCTGAACCACGCTTGTGCCTGGATTCTCGCTTCCAACGAGTCTCTTCTCTGCACTCTCTTCGATCTCTTTGCTTTTTCTTGGCCATCCTGTCCACTGAGCTAACATTGTGGCACTGCAGTGGCGGCCTGGAGATGCTCTTCTCCAACAAGAGGCAGCATGCTCTGACCATTCCCGCGGCAGATCAGGACGGGAAACCCGTTGACATCGCGTATTTGATCGACCATCTATGTCAGAATGTCATGGATGATTCTCGCAAAGATCTTTTTGTTCTAGACAACCACCTGTACGTCTTGGCCACCGATTACTCTCTATCTCCGTTTATGTTTTCTTATCGCTATACACACTCCCCTTGACCATGGCCACGGCCGTGTTGGTTCGAAAAACACTCCAATTCTTCTCCTACCTCATTTGATTGTCTTTGTCGCTAATAGGGGTGGCAATCAGTCGACCAGGTATCCTGGTTCTGATCAATGATGCAGACTGGGAGCTCGAAGGTGAGGAGGCCTATGAGATCCAGAGCGGTGACAACATCTTGTTTGTCTCAACGCTACATGGAGGTTAGATTGTTGCACTCTTCGTCCGCTTTGGGCCTCAAAACATCACCGCGGGTCGGTCAGTGCAGTACCGGCACGGCTTTTATTGAAGAACTTCTACATGCATGCACATATACATACAAATCTACGCATTCCTACGTATGCGTACAGAAAACACAACTCCCTTGCATATCGAATTGTTGAGAAATAGGCAAGGACATGGACATGGTATGCATCGAGTGCATGCGCAGCCAAGTCCACAACAGGCCAGTCTCGGGCTGACTTCAGGTTTCGACACGGCGGGACTGATACGCGAATGTTAGTTACTTGCTCCTTTGGGTCTCACTGTCTTGTCTTTGTTGTCTCCCGCCTCGTCTTGTCTGTGTATCTTGCCACTCCGATGAAACGGCCGTCTTATGTGGACAATGAATGGATCATACACGTCGCTTGCGCGTGTATCTGCGCCTGCACTCCCCGTCTCAGCCAGCCCTGCAACGGCCTTTAGAACCAACGTCTCCAGCCTCTGGTCTAGGCGCATCGATCTTAGCCCCAGCAGAAACCCATCTTGCATCTAGAGCACATACACATTACAAGGAACGTGCATTGTGTGCACAAGCAGCATCAACGGCTTTGTGGAGGCGAAAAAGGAAAACCCACTTCGACTTGCATGCCTTACATCTACGGCCCTCGAGATCAGCAAAGCCTCATTTCTTTAAAACTTGGAGGGAAAATGGAATGGCGGACAATGACACGACGGGCTGTGCCATTGCAACGTTATCTACGGCGGTGAAGGGAAGATCCCACCCAAAGTGCTCTGCCACATAGTTGGGATGCAGAGGTACGAAATGAGGCTTCATGTGCGTGTGCATGAGAGTAGATCCATTTTCATGTGCGTTTGCTGGGCTCTTTGGAAGAAGCTGGCCATCCAGGGGAGAGGGAGAGAAGAGAGTAGAGGCGGGGCGGTGAATTTTAGGGGAGGGGGGCTTGTCGATCAAAGCCAGAAAGAGAGGTATGCAGCCCTAATCTACATCAGTCTGCATTTTGTACGCATGCTATGTAGAGCGAGCGTTACTGTAATTGTGAGCTATGGATAAAACAGTTATTGCTCTCTGCGATAGTTCGAAGTCCTTTGGATGTGGGCAGTCAGTCTGAAGAAACCGAGAAACCTCAGTTCATGAGTTGTAACTTGTTTCAATAGCAAACGGCATGTGCATCACCATCACATGAATTCACATGGCATCTTCACCTTTCATATCAACGCCTACAATATCTCTTGCATTCTGCCAATATGCGTGGTCATTCGGTGCCTCACTTAGGTATGTCCTTTTCCTCATGGATGTCTTTTCCCCACAGTGAGCAGGGCCTCTTTTCATATGGACAACCGTCAACTGTAGGCGAGACAACATTAGCCATACTGTACCTGGACTCTCATCACTCATCTCCATCTGAGCCCCTGATAACTCGATCTCGGCACCAGGATCATCATCCTCCATCGAGGCCTTACAGCTCGGCTCAGCTTTGTCAATTTCTCTCTGATGGCTTGGGCAGCATTACAGCCCCCAAGGTTCCTAATTTGGGGCATCCGTGTCTTGGTTTTACTTGTGATCCCCCGCCTTCTTGATCAGCAGTCAGTGACTTAGACTAGAGGGTCCTTTTGAAGAATTCTGCTATCATGTGCCCCTACAAAGCTTGTGTGACAGGTTTCCTTCCTTACTCCTTTAATGGCTGGTACTGAGGTGGTTATGGCTAAAACAGTTCAGTTCGGTTGTTTTGTTCCGGGCTGGAAAGGTCCAGAAAGACGCCGTTATTATTTGAGCCTACGATGCTAGATGCCAGCAATCATCCCCATCTTAGCGATGATGTCTCGCACTGGTTTGTTTGTTTGTTTATCTGTCTGTCTGTCAATCGAAACGTCTTTGGTCATAGTGAAAGGCTCTGGAGTGTTCTTCTAAGAATATGTTTGTTAAATTCATATTATCTACTATCTTGACGCCAATTTCTCGATTTCGCCCCCCTGTGGCTACTTTCGACCTTTTTTTGCTCCCATTTCATTATTTCAGATGCTGCCATCTAATTGTGAGTCCAGTAACTCGATACTCAGTATACGAACGCTCGTAAAATGGTCTAATAACCCATGGTATATCCATTCATACAACTCCAAAAAGCAATTGAAGCCAGTGCGTACACTCGCGTTTGGATAACCATAAAGAAAAGACGAAGAACTGAGGAGACGAAAGAAACAAGAAAAAGACAAGACTTCTCTGGCAGATAAAACCACCTTTTCCTAGACCGCCGTAAATCATGAACCAAGCCACCCGCTCCCTTACATCCCCTTACAAAGACCGCCAATTAATAGAACGATAAGCCAAGCTGTCCTTAAATGAAGGAAACCGGAGAGGCTTCGGCAGGGCTTGATGCAATTGGTATCAAAATAGCAAAAAGAGAAAGGTAAGGGCGAATCCCCTGCATCATTGTGTTCAGACAACCAACCACCCAAAGAAAATCAACCGCTTCGTTGTGGCCTCTAGAAGAGTCCAATTTTTCAACTCCTTTTAAAACACCCGCTTCTGTAAATTCTGCTTTTTTCTTTCTCAAAAATGGAACCGCTGTTGTGCCTCCCGTATGGTAGTACTGTTGTAAATTTGGTGAAATGAAATGCGTGACGCTGCCGAGTCATATCCAAGTTTGTGCGGTAGTTCTGTCTCATGATACGAACGATGAGTTCTCAGTACATGCGCCCATGGTAGCCCATTTCGCGCGTGCTACCGGTCTCATATAACATGCCGTTGTTGTTCGGTGGCTGGATATGGTGATGACCTTGTATGTCATACACCTCATAGCCACCAGTGTGAGTCTGGCGAGACATGTGGTTGATAGGACCGGGCTGGCCTCGAGTCACACTGTAAGAAGCGAGGCTGCCCGATACAGGGAGTCCGTGAGGAGTCACTGGTGTTGGGGCAATTTGAGGAAGAGGATATTGGGGCACAGCTGTCATGGTGTTGGCAGGAGGAGACTGGGATGCCTTGGCCTTGCGGTCAGCAACCGTGCGGGCTTTCCCTCTACCCTTGATCCCTTTGTTGCTGTTCTTGTAGTGCGCGGCGAAGTATTCGAAAAGCTCGCGATCGGCTTCGGAGACTTCCTCGCCCGAGGCAATGATATTGGCGAACTTCATTGTAAGCTTCTTGAGTGTCTTCTTGTGGAAGTTATTTTGGTGCGTCTAACAACTGATTAGAACATCATCTATTTCAGGGGCCATCAACACATACCTTCATGTTTCCAAGTTGTGAGAATGTCTTGTTACAATCATCGAGAATGCAAATGAAGGGCTTGAGGCCTTGGTGAGTCTGTAGGTGGGCGCGAAGGTTGCCACGTTGAGCAAAGTGGCGATCACACTTGTCGCAAGCAAACGGGCGTTCGCCAGTGTGACGACGTCTGTGAGTCTTGAGGTTGCCAAGTTGAGAGAAGGTCAGGTCGCAGCCAGGAAAGTCACAGTTCTAATGGTGTTAGTTAAAAGTCATCGGCCATGGAGGTTCTCACTCACGTATGGCTTGATGCCAGTGTGTGTCCTGCGATGAATGTCGAGATGGGTCTTTTGGGTGAAACTCTTCTGGCAATTGGGGCCATCACAGCGATATCTCTTTCGAGCTGTCTTACTATCCATAGGACCTGGTGTTCCTTGACTTTCAAAGCTTGCTTCGGAGACAGGAGACATTCCAGGAGTGAGTGGCTGCTGTACTGTATCGACTTGCAGGTCTGCCTTGCGTTGGATGGCTTTCATCAGCTCATCCACTTCTGTTTCGAAGTTGATCTGATCACCAGGGTTGAGAGTTTCGTTGGAGGTGATAGTCTTTGAGCCCATAGATGGGTTGGTGCCCGAGGATCTGACAGTCGAGGCTTGCGAATCGCTCCGTGCCGGGGAAGGTGCTTGTTCGGCATATGTGTACTTCATCTCCCGAGAATAAGAGGGCATTCGGCCGTGGTCGTTATCATGTCCCATAGGTCGGCGATCATTGTATTCCATTTTGAAAGGCGTTGAGTGGTGCGGAGGCGTCGGCGGGCCTTGATATCCTCCAAATTGGTAGGGATTGGGAACCTGGTAGTGAGGTGCTGTGAGGCTGTTCACTGGACCTGAACCGTAGGATGGCTGAACCATGTAAGGTGCCATGACAGGTCGTTGGAGAGGACCAGTGTTGGTGGCTCGAGAGTCAAAAGGAAGCATGTGTGGAGATGCCATCATAGTATAGTCGCCCGGAAGTTGTTGCGACCAGCGTCCCCAGTTGGGAGCGTCTGAAGATTGAGCTGTAAGGGCCATTTGCCAGTTCAGATCAGTCCTGCTCTCAAAGCAAGACTGGTAGGTTCTGTTGCTTAGACTGATTCAAACGGAGTAAGTCAAGAAAGACTTGGTATTGCTTGAGATGATCAAGAAGGGCCGGAGCAGAGTGTACGAAGGCGACAAGAGGGACCTGAACTATATAATAGAAGAATAGATATGATGTAGAAAGAAGAGATTGTATAAAGTTTTCGAGTCCTGGGTATGGTTCTTTGGGAGACAGACTTGACTAGATGGCTCAGAAATTCAGAGGAAAGACCCAAGTATATATCCTCTAGCTTCAGAAGATAAGTTGATGTGCGACAAGGGTCAAAATATCTTGGAGCCAATAGAACGGTAAAGGTCGGAGATCCTCTTCAAGGCGGGTCTACCAAGTCTAGTACTCTATGTGACCAGGCCCTGGGATTGTAACAGAAGGTAACCCGGGTCTCGTCATAAGCTGGCCTGCGTCTTAGACTGAGAGCTTCAAACCCCTCCCCACGCGCGGGTACCAGGCATGGGCATGGGCTGGGGGTGGGTGGTCGATCTAGTCAGGGCGCCGCAAAACCAGAGTGAGGATGGGGTTTCTGGGTCGAAAAGATGATCAAACGGAGGGGTGAGGAACAAGAGCTTGCTTTTGGGAGATGGACAAAACTAATCCATGTCTAGCTCCTCTATCTAGACTGGACCCGAAGTAGTTGTCTCTATCATTTTGATATCTGAACCAGCCAGGTTCAAAGCCACAGTTGAGACATTAGTAGTGAACATCAGCAAGGGGAAACAGTCCCCCGGAAGTTTCCATGGGAGAGAGCTGAGTTGATCTCTCTCTTTTCTCAATGCTAAATCGATCTCACTTGGCTCCATCGATTTGGGCGGCCGCCAGGTTGATGAAAGTGAAATAGGGATTGGTCCTGAGGGTTCGATATTCTCCCTTCAGAGTCTTTACTTGAGAACCAGCTCAAGTTATGCTCCATGTCTGAAGCCGCGATTGAGGTTCAACTTAGTCGGCTCCAAACCTGTATAATAAAGTCGTCTTCTTCATCTTGAAGACTTGATGTCAAGTTTAAAGACGTGGGTGTGGCATTGGGATGCGGGATCTTGACAAGGGTCTTTTTGCGCTAAAAAGGACGCCGCTCCTGGGAGAGGGCTTGGAGTTTGGACAAGGGGTGGAGGGGTGTCCACAGGCGTGTGTTGAGGAACAACCATGACTGAATAACTTCAAGGGATATCCCTGAACCCCGGGACATAATCTCGAATTTTTCATCCTCTCCATCAAGGCCTCGCCCAGCCGGACGCCGCCGGTGTAGTGTTTGAGCTTCAGCGCGATACCCGGCTGCTGGAGCCGGTTGCTGGCATCGGCAGACATCAGTTACTGTTGCTGATGGATTCTGGGATCTGTTAAGAGCCGTTGACTGAGCTTGTGAGATGCTTCAGTCCAATAATTCTGGCTATGTTGACTCTGACGTTCAGCAGTTGTGATGATTTGCTCGCTAGTTGAGCTATGGTACAGTCAAATCTGGTCAATCATTGAATACAACGTTCAGGAAACTGTCATGAGTCTCGAGTTGCATCCACTACAGGTTCATATTATAGGATCCGCAAGGCGGCTCCGTGTCTTCGAGCTGTGTTCTTCCTTCAGGTGCACAATGTGACGGCGGCTTCCGCTGCCAACAGGGCCTGCTGATTTGAACTGGCACTGCGGACCCATTAATCCTGTTGCCCATCGTGAAGCGGTAAATTGAGGTTTTACTCGGGACCGTTTTGCAATCTCTCAGCCGTTGGATTCTGTCCTGTATCCCAGAAACTCCAGTCAGGTGAGGTGTGCAATTTTGTGCTATGCGGAGTTGTTCCGGGCGTGGAAAGAGACATCAACAAGTACTGCTGCAGCTGGTTATGGTAAGGCTGGCCAACATCGAGTCCCTTGCGTATACCATACATACCTACGCCACATAACCACCTGTCGATGATGATGAATTGCCATTCAGTCGATTCCATCATCGTCATGAGGCGTCGTCTCCTCTACTCTTTAGATAGTATGAAGGCGGGACGGCATGTGAAGCGCCTCTTCTGAGCACGTACAGTAGTGGCGCTGGGTCAGTCGGCATAGAATGGTTCCTGGAGACAAATGCGAACACAACGGTCAAACGTTCGTAGCAGTTTTGGCTCCGCCAGACTAATGTTAGCACTTCAGAGGCTTGAGGCTAGGGTAGCCGTTGTAAGACAATTGGGTCGAAACAGGACATGATTGTTGACTATTGATATGAGCTTGAGTTGTGGGACCTGGATACATACAACCGCTCCGTTATCAGCGGCAATGTTCTCTCTTTCCTTACCCTAAGTTACAAACAGCGACGCTTTGGTTCATTCCTGCTCTTGTGGTGAAGGCTACGTGGTTGTCGCTTTTTCCACGACACTGCACTACCCTACGGTTTGCCATGGCTATGAGGAGATGGAGGAAGTTGCTAATTAACATGGGTAGAGGAAGCTGACGGTTGTTGTCGTTAACGTCTGTTCTCAATACCCGTTCTCTAACCTAAGCCAGGTCAGGGGCCGGCAATCAAACAGAGGCCCCAAATCCCGGGACAGCCGCTGTTAATTCCTTCATGGGGACTCAGGACCCAGTCCAGTATCATAGATGTATGCGAAAAAAAAAGAAAAGAAAAAAAAAGAAGCCAATACCTGTGTTGCGAGGCGGAATAGATTGTTTTTCGCTAATCCTTCACTCTGGGGCTAATGAGTCCTGTCTTCCGTACCAACCCACAACACGAGGTATGCCTTATTTAAAAGAGCCCTTCAGGAACTGCATGCACGGCAGTTATTCTCCTATTTCATGTCCGGACAATATCCGGCAGCACTGCACTCTTTTCCATAAAATACAGGGAACAGCACAGGCCAGCTGTAATCTGGATGATTAGGTACCTATCTCATTCAACGTCTACGAAATACGAGCGGCACTCAGCACAGGAGATTTCTCACCCAAGGGACAGACAATTGTGTGAATGCTTCTCTCAGGTTTACCAGGGTGCAGATGCTCGCTTGGTTCCCGTGATTTCAGAACCAGTAGCGAATCTGGAGCTGAAAGGCCGTGCGTCCAGGGTTGTCGTGTTGCGTTTGCACGCATTCACTGCGTACAAGCCGGGATAATGCTTCTTTCTTTTGTTCAATCACAACTGCGGAAGGTCGTTTCTCACTCACCATCATGCGAGCCAATCGAAAGAGCACCTCGAAACATTCAACATGTTGCCCGCCAGTTCACTCATTAATGTGCTACGTAATGCCTCAGTCGCGGGGCTTTTCATTATTGAGCACGTGCAGACAGAAAGATTGTACCCTTTCGCATTGACCTTCGCCCTAGACAGTTTTGAAATGCCATCGCGTAACCCAAGCTCGGGTTGGCACCGGCCCGTTGTCCATCTCGTCTTGTTGGTTAGAAAACACAGTATCACCAACAATCACAGACCTAGGACAAACCAAGGACCCCACATGTTATGTTGTACTACAGCTCTACTTGATCACGATAATCTGAGTTTCACAGCAGCGATCTTGTAGGTACTTCAACCTTGATTCTCTCCCCCTGGCCTTCGGTACTGTAGCCCAACGAGATTATCAGAGGCACGAAGCAGCATTTAACACACTGAACTCCGACATGCTGGTAATACCTGGTCAAAGCGTCTCAGCCTTTCAGTATTATCGAAATCATGGGACACAATCATGGCAGTTATGAATGGTCATCCATATTAGCTCATAACGGTGTCCCTTAACGGAACGGTGTTGTTTTCTCGGCCGATGAGAAAACAGGGACATCTAGTCTAAGTGGACACCCTTGTCCTTCTCGCAAGGCCATTGGAAGGGGGGTGTACGGCCTGAATCTATTCCGAGATAAAGCCACCCTTTGAGGTTACGGAACAGAAAATGATATATCATTTCACCACGACTCCTGAATGGACCATTGATGGACTTGGATCTCGCTGCATCAAAATCTCGATTTTCCGGCCTTGGACTCTGGAAGGGCTGAAGAATCTCGCAAAGCAACAGTAGAAGGGGGGAAAGTAGCGTAGAACTGAGCCATCGGGTTATCATGGTCTCCCAATATGGACGCTCAAACCCTAGTGAGCTGCGCTTGAGTGAGGCACGGCACCTCAGGTCGATTGTGGGGGTTGTTACGTTCACCTTGGCCAGTGATCGTTATTTTCGCAACAAGACAAAAGTTGGTAAGCTCCAACATCGTGAGCCATTCAGTTTGCCATGACGGCGGGGCAGCACAACAGGCCATGTGCAATCGCTATTTCCTCGACTTGGTAGCCTTGTTGGAGGCCAATCCAATCAGGTTTGTGGTTTTTGAATAGACAATTGGCAGTGAGCTGTAAGAGACACGATTCACATATTCGATTCCCCTGTACTCAACGCCTGGTGATACACTCCAACCTTAGTTATTTGGCTGCCGGATTTGTCTTGTTTGAGTTACCCTGCCATAAGGGGTATCGAGGGAGAGCTGCAAAAGGCTTGTGGTGAACTGCCTGTAGAACAGTAGAGTCGTGACGATACCCAGGGAGTTACTATTGCCATATCTGGGGAAGCTTGAGAGGAAGAGCCTTTGAAACCAACCAGGGTTCAAGCAAGGGTGTTTTACGAGGGGATGGTCAGGAGTCAGGAACAGTTACAACACAGCAGGGGCAATAACACTGCGCTACGCAGGCGCCGTCCATCTCTGACTACCGCGAGCCCTTCAACAAGTTCTTATAGTTGATTGACGTATCACATCGGTATCGTCAATATTGCCTCAGATGCGCTAGACTTATTGCTGCCCAGGCATAGGTTGCAACGCAATTCGAGACCAATATTCGCTGGCAATTCCCGACACCCGGTCCTTGCACTACCTGCAAATTCTGACCTTCTTATCCTGGCCCTCGAGGTTCTAACATTAGATGTTTGTTCAAAACAAGAGCGCGGCTGTGCGGCGACAAGCCGCACTACCCGGGTTCATGCTTATTGAGGCTTGCCATTGGGCGCACATGATCCTAGCCAATGGCTTCGAGGAGCTCCCAGAGCTTTGGGAACATTGGAGATCCTTTTGCTGATTGGTTGTTCCATGTGGACTGAACACGGCAGATCGTCTTAGACTCAACGTCTGACTATGATGGTTCTCTCTCAACTTTTACGATCAAGACTGAGCCGGGTCGAAAAATAAAGGGCGGTCTTTGAGGTTTCTTTTTCTCGCTAAAGACTGTTCAAGTGCGGAATTGCATTTGAAAGCCCATAAGGCAGACAGCGAGAAAAAGACTGAGGACAAGCTGGTTGCCAGACAGGGGTCATCATTGCCAGGGGTCTCTATGGACTCCAGTTCAGGGCAGTTCTGGGGACCATGGGGCCGGCAATACACGGCGGGGGCCGTCCTCCGCAACAGAGACCGGCCGGCGAACCCACCCCGAACCGACTTTTCTCAATTCTAACTCTACAGACGCCGCGTTATCCCCGTTATCGTCACAGTGGATGTCGAAATCTACAAATCATTCGATCTACAAGTTCTAGACAAGTCATCGGGCTCTCTTAATGGCATACTCTTGTTGGCTTCAATAGAGTAAATCCTTGTCAAGAAAGGCGTGAATTTGACGAAATTTGGCGCAGCCACCATGATTTTAGAAGTGTAGCCATTATTGTAAACATAACTGAGGAGCCTTTACTTCCTAATTCTTATATGGCCAAGCTTCCTGTTTTTTCGTGAAGAAGGTCGGTCTTTGATGAAGCAATGAGGGCTGTCATCCACTTAACTACACGTCTCAAATTAAATCACCATGATGGAAATGACCGGCCATGGAGCATGTGAGCATAAAGATAATCCCAGTCGAGGGATAAGGAAGATACCGACGATAATTCAGCCCTGACAATCCAGGACTGACGAAGCGGGACCATGAATTTCATCTCAGATGACAAGACGGGGCAGTACAGTCCAAAATGCGGGCATCCATCTTGTTCAAGGACAGGCGGCTCAGCGAACAGATTGACGAAGTCCTACTTCGTCCACGATACGCTCCAATCCTCTGCGAAATCATCATCAAAGCAGCCTCGGATTGAGAAGATGGCTGTCTGGCCAATAGAAGCCCTTCACCCGCAACTCAACGCTTCCTGGCGGGATCATGCCCCATGAAGAGACCCTTGCTGCCAAGATCTAGGCACACCCACACCCGCCATGTTTGCATGAAGCTCAATAGCATGCAATAAATACACCTGCAGCTGGCTGCGAGAAACAGGTAAAGCCTGCATGTAATTCTTGCAGCGTTGGACCCTTGCTCTTTCCAACGACCGAGCCTCACGCAGCCCATCAAGTATGCACATTTGGGATGTGCATAATGAACAGGAACGTTTCATCGAGCTTCATCAGTTGTCAGGTTCCAACTTTTCTCAAACGCTCATCTCAGCCCAATTTAGAATCTTCTATCCCCTTTCTTCCTCTTAAAACCCCCAAGCCTTGTTTTCTTTTCAAGTCATGGTGCGGCTACGCATGCAGGAGTGATGCTAATCCGATATTTTCGAAGCCCTGGCCCTGCGGTTGTCGAGATCTGGCACTAACGTTCAGCTATCTGCTCCAATGCAGGAACGTAACACATACAGAGCATGAGTAGATACTATTGCAGAAACTTCACCCAGTGACAAGCCGCTCACGTCAAAATGTTTTGTTCAAGGCTTGAGTCTTTCCACAGGCTGTTCGATACTTTGATTCGAGCGATTGTATCAGGCTTGCCAAGTGTAATTGTGCGTAGGCAGTGATGAGAAAACTGACATGTCAAGGATCGAGAATAGCCTCAGAAGCCACCAGGCTGAAATGTTGATGTTTCTGATTCGACTGCCTGCGCTGGCCATGGTGTGGAAGTAAACCAAAGTCTCGACAAGGGAGCGAACCCACCACATCGGAACGCTTGAGGGTGCAGCCAAACCCATAACTCGTGTGTGTGTCAGGCCAGAAACACGGCCAAGGTTACCAAGGATGACTTCAGTAACTTTTGCGAGCTAACAAAGATAGGAGTGGGTTGATTGGGGATTGCGTTATACCGTAATCCTTGTTCACTGTTTCTGTTTCGTTCCCCCTCTTCTTCCATCGTCTCTTTTGGCGCACAGCTCTTCTAGCTCTGTCAACTAGGGCTAGTGTGGATTGTTCAAAAAATGACAGCGCGAAAACTCCTGTAGCTGACGCTTTCATTTCCGTACTCATCCCAGTTAACAGATCAGGGCAATGCTCTACGACGGAGACTTCAAACAGCGCCGGAGATGTTTGCATGAGGAACCAGCCCGCAGATGCTCCGTGCTTTATTCCCTGACCTTGATGTTTATTTCTGGGTAAGCAGGATACTACATTACGACAAATCCTGCATGAGCATTCGAAAATAAGAAATGAACAACTGATAGCAGAAGCTTGGCCTGAAGTTGATGATGGAGAGGGTAAGCCCGGGAAGTTTTCGGTTTCGGGATCTTCTGGCCCCGATCGTTCGGTACTGGAAGACCGGAAGATCGGAGCACAGGCGGAAGCTTGATACGGCAGATCGGGAGATATTCGAGGCTCACAATTGGTGCATCACCGCTTGCGGTAGCTCCCGGAACAGAGGGAGCCGTAGTTTATTCCTCACAAGGCTTTATGCGCTTGGTACGCAGTGCGCTACGATTGTATTGCTGTTTTGGTCGCTTCAAGACTGTTGTGGTGGTCCTCTCTGTGTGAGAGCAGGGTGCATTATTTGCCCACAGCGTTGTTCTTAGCTCTGTTTGCTCGCGAGCCTTGACAGCGGGACAGCGGCTCGGCCTTTAGTTGCTACCAGCTGTCGGGGACTGCCGCTGGCTGGCCAGTTGTCTCCACGATAGGGGTATGTTTAGTAAGATCTCTCAATCAGAGACCCGAGGAGGTCATTGCGCAACACATCCCACCGTGGTGTCGGGTCCCGCTAACAGGGGTCCCTGGCTGAGAGGCGTCTAGCCATGGCGATCTTCAATATGGCTCTGAGCAACTTCAGACTCAAACCAATGCTTTTGAGTGCGTCACCGGGATCACCAGCCAACGTCAGTCAGGTGCTGAAAATTTGTCACTGACAGGTTTATCGAGCTGCGGAGAAGAGTAAAGTTGCCGTAGGCACTGCCAGCAGAGATCGGGAGTTTGAAGTTAAGGATCTGGCACTAGCGAGTAATAGTTGCTGCCCAGTTCCTGTTACGTTACTGCTCTTCGAGCTAATAGAAAATCGGGTTTTAGTATGATTGATAGACTGAAGCTACGGATTACCGAGAAGGGCAAAATTGGGAAACGGCATGCCAAAGAAGCGCGGGGGAAACGGGAGAGTCACACGGACTCAGCCTAAGGGGAGCTCAATTAATTAGGGCACCTGCTAAGGCTGCAGAGGCTGTCGAACATCCTGGACGTTGCAGCTGTCGGTTTGGCACACCAACGTCAGTGCGTATTGTGAGTTGAGAAACCACAACAATAAGGCGTATCGGCTACACTAGGTACCGAGTATTATTAGAAAATCAGTCAAATCCCCAGTGACGATCCTGAACCACACAGCTCCCCTCATTTTCGTCATCATCTAGCTAACAAATATGCAAATTGCCTTACTCTTTCGCCCTGTTGCGACCCTATAACGAGAGTTACGCAATTATCCTGCAACAGCCCCTGCTTGGTTCAGTCCAAGCAGCTGGGTTCTTGCGACCTGTCATTTCTGGCGAATCTCAGATCCTCGGTCAGCAATTCCAAGATAGGCACTGCGCCAATGTAACCCCGCGGCAATTAGCCAGGTTGGCGATGGAGCGGGCTCCCAGGTGACCGATTTGAGCTTGGGCTGGGATGGTAATCGGGTCGCTCACCCAGCTTCCCAAGGGCCAAGGTCGCAGCGGTACCTTGCAGGAGGTAACAGAAATGCTGGGTATCCCCACCATGACGCTGACCATGAAAACCTGTTGTAGGGTATGAATACCACAGTCTGTATCATCACAATCAGGTAAGGGAGGTGGTTACTCAGGGTTGTGATCTTTGTAACGGCGCAGGATCTGGTTTTGAGAGATTCTGCAAGGGAGATTGACGTGGGAGTTTCAGACCAAGGGAACCGGCTCGATTACCGCTTGGCCCGTAGTCAGTAGTGCACACTAGGCGAGAGTATATTTGATAGTCATAATGAAAGCTCTATAGTTGGCCATGAACCTTATTTGCGACACCTGGGCAAAAAGGTGTTGATCGTTCCCTGCTGGCCCGTCATATACGCCATAGGCATTGCATTGTGATCTCCATGAACCCCTATCATCGCCCTACCGGAGAGCAAGCTCTGACTCCTTATTCCTAGTCTTAAGTCAGGGTTTATACCGCAATCCATGCTGTGGCTGGTATCAGCCTTTGTTGATCTATCACTTGTTATCCACAGATGATTGAGACTGACTACCCGCCTCATTTACCAACAATCCCTTACAGCCCTCGAAAAAGCCTTAGTCTTTTAAAGACACCGCCTGCTCCTGATACGAGCTGTCCTCACCGTAAAGAGACTCTAGCGACCCACAGGACTGGGTCCAGAGATTAGCCTTGATGAGATCCTCGGGCGAAGTAAATCAATACCACGTCGTATCTGCCCAAAGAGACGCGTTGTAACGCTGGTTCCTCGAAGAGTATCAGCTTGCGAGCTGGACACCCGCGCGGTGCAACAGTAGCAGCGATATCTTTAGGGCCCTGCATTATCTGATCCTATCTTCACGTCTGGTAGATCTTTGTTTCCCTCCCCTGCCCTGGAGTTTAGGTTGTCATGTTTGATCGCCAAAATTCGCAAGCATCACCCCTAATCAGCATGACGCCGTCGGTGAAGCCGGCTCGATCTGGCATTTAAGCCTGTTCTTTTGTAAAAAATGAAGCTCGACATCGACCCGTTTTTGGGCGCCCGCGGGAAGAGCCTTGATTAGGGAAACGGGCGGCTAAATCTGGGGCCGTAGTGGCCGTTCCCGCGCGTGCTTTTGCTTTTTAGGCCTGAATCAGAAATGGCCATGGTAGCGAGAACAACTGAATACCTACCGTTGAATGATGGATATGATGCATGAAATGGTTGCTCGTCTACACGGCGACAAGATAGGATGAGCTGAAATTTGTCGGTCAGCGTTTTTAGCATGAATGGATTACTACCAGCTATGCATGTCACAGAATCTGTATTGAAACGGCACAGCGTGGGATGGATTCAACTGGGCTGTGGCGCGCGCGCACGGTTTTGCGCCTCGTTCATACACATGGCCAACAAGTTGCCTGTGCAGTAGAAACAAAGACAAGGACAAGGCCTGCTGCAATGGAGTGACTGAAGTGTCATCTGCAGCTGACAATGACATCCCAGAGAAAATTGGATAGGCTGCCTCTTGGTGTCGCACACCTGTCCCAAGCCCTTGGTTGAAGGAGATCCCCCAAAACACCAACGTCATTTTGGTATAGGTACTCCGGCTGGATAATTTTTCAATAGACCATCCCTTGAATAGGCTTGAACTCTCTCCTGCGGCGCAGTAAAAGTGTAAGCCATCGATTGGATCATAGAGACAGATGATTTGCATCTATTACTCGTGATCCGCGGCCTTGGTTCTTGCAACGGGCCTCTTGTCTCAGGAGAGACTCATTCCTAGTGATTAGCACCTCGAGATATGGTTCTTCACCATTCGCGCAATAAGATCCCTCGAGCATCACTTGCATGAACCTTGAGGGCTAGACTGTTATTCTGGTTCGAATCGCGCGATCAAATTATGTTGCAGATTCAAGACACGGAACTATCGAAGATATGGAATGTATTGGGACAAAAAAGCAAGCAAAATCATCATCGTTCGGCAGATGTATTTCCAGCCAGATGGATTCTCCGAGTCTCAGCGCGCAACAACTTAAGTCAAACCCGCGCCTTCCGGGCCGAGACGGGATTTACGTTTCTTGTGCTCTCTTTTGGGTGGTATTTTGACACACAGACATTGATTGACAACAGGGCATGCATGGGTCTTATACGAATTCTTTGAAGGGCCTATGGGATATCTTCCCCTGTAAAGGGGACCCATTAAGAGGAGTCTGAAAGCGTCTCAGTAATGAGCACTGAGCCTTGAGTTACGGACAACAGTTCGTCCCTTCCGGAAGGGACTGGGTGAGTGTGCACGGCGCACATAGAGAAAGAGTCAGTGATCCACCTGACGTTTTGTCTCTGCTCCGATATGATCTGAGGTGAGGACGAAAAAAAGGTCGGTGCTTTACTGTAAGGCAGTTGCCACAAACCAGACTGTCGGGAGAAGAAGCAAGATCGATCGCATAAGAAGCTCAGACTCCCAAGCTAAGGTAAGACTGCCACAACCAACAGCAGGCACATCGCGGCCCGTCCATTTGGTTGTCACCCACCACAAAGATTAAAATGCGTGAGATATGATGAATGACATCTGCCGGAACTCACACTTCCCCTAATGCGCAAAGTATTACGTCTGCATTATCTCTTCATCTCTTCATCTCATCAGCTGGCCATCGAGCCCCCCTTTAAGCGGAGAATCCGAGTCAGCCGCAGCGCAACAGAGAGGGCGCCACCTACTGTAGGTGAGAGATGATATCTGATTTTGTTAAGGGCACAGTTGCAGATGACGACTCCATCGGGTACCTTGCTAAACCATCTAGGGTATTCCTTAACGAGCTGAGAGGAGTCGGATTCGTGAACGATCCTGGTCATCTCATGCTCTCGTCGTGCCGCAGCCTCAGTTTGAACTGAGCGCGTCTGAATTTGATAGACATTCTTGGAAACTAGGGTAACCACCCAAGGATCGATGCCATGGATCTCTCCAGGCCCCCGTCAATTTTGCTGCAAGATCTCATCTCTTCCCCTGTTGAGCAGCATACAAAGTAACACAACCAAACAATCAGCGCAGCTCGAAGTGCTCCGCAGAGGATCAGTCGACGATCATAGGCCACTGCCCACCACAGAATCGCAAGCAATACCACAAACAATCATGACGAGATGACGAGTCGATATTTCAATATCCAGCCACTGTAACTGAATCGCCAAAAGAAACCCTTAGCCAAACACTTGTGATGGTGGTGAGGTGTAGCCACTACACGTGCTCATCACGCAAGCAATCAATCTATCGATCAATCAATCCATCAATTCAACGGCAGTCAACGCCAGACATGTCTTTCGATTGACGCACAGCATATCCCGTCAAACGAAAGAAGCCCTAACCTTGAATTTTTTATTTTTATTTTTTACCTACACCACCATACAAATGCAAGCTTCTGAGTCGAATCGCGATGCAACGAACTCATACCCCTAGTGCTGGTTAAAGTGCCCGGAAGGATTTCCAGAGACCAATGGCGTCAATGGATTCTCTTCTCGTCTCTTTTCTCTTCAGCTCTCCAATCCTGTTAGAGGAAGCCCAACTCCAACTAGGGGAGGGGACCCGGTTAGTCAACCCAGCCCCTCCTCGCGACTAAAGCCGCTGGTAGATTACTCAACCCTACTTCGACCTGCTGAGGTCGATCATTTATCACATTTCAGCGATGCATTCTTTTGGGTTCTTGGGAGGGGGTGTCAATGCCCGAACAAGATCAACCAGGTCAGGGACTTCAACTGACGCCACAGGTGAGTGAAGAAAGCATCTGGGTTCCAACATACTGAGATCGTGGCTCATGCGCCTCTTTGCCCTTTCCCGATCCCGACGTTTTCCCCAACGCCCCGGTATCGATAACACCAGAGCCAATTGTTCAAGACAACATCGTAAAGTAGTCTCAAGCCTTACTTCGCCATGGTAAACTTCATGATGTTCAGCAGGGCGAATGCTAAAAGCAGGGCGACGAGGCGAAAGTTTAGCCTCACATACAGTGGCGATATTTTTACATGACCCAGTAGTCTGGGATACTGCCAGGAGAAAGATGTTCTGAACACAACATCGAGTATGTACGACAGCGATGTGCAGTATGTCTTGCCCTCTGATGAGTACTCATTTTCCACTTCCACGGATCATGTGCTATCCGGGCGAACCAGAACACAAGGCCGCCATTTGCCAGAGACCTAGATCCCTCCAAGATCCATCCAGGGCGGGTGTCGCTCTGATTTGTGATATACGACGAGAGAAGCCCAGACGAAGGCACCTCGAGTCGTTATTCGCGTATGAATCTCCGAAGGGAGTGCCCGAAATCTATCGGTGCCCTCCTGTTTGAGTCCGACCTTCTACTCCTGTTTACATACTTCTGTTTCGGGGTTCAACTTAATCTGCATCGAAATGATGCAAGATGGGAGGTTCCAATATTGATTTATTGTGGCTCTAACTCCCCGACGCAAGGGGCAGAACGCCTATGGGTCCGAAAATGGCTTTGTACAGGCTGTATAACTTGCTTTCAGAGACAACAAAGAAAGGAAATGTCGTTGTTTCCCCCTTCTCGGGGTAATCACGCATGTACGATCTTTCCTCGTGGTCATCGTTTTGTGCCAAGGTTATGGCGAATTCGCCTGTGATTACTTTTTTTTTTTTCGGTCCCGAGGGTGCGCGGTCGACATTCGTGGCTAAACGCCAAAAAGATAGAGATGTCATGTCTCCTATCGTGACGCTTCATGAGTAAACATTTTCAGCTGACTGTAATTAACATGCATGCAAGATTCGATCTTGGAGGCTCTGGTTGGAGCTTGTGGGAGACGTGGTGCGGAGCCAACCAGGGTCTGAACAGGTGTCGAGGTGACATCGCGTTTACCAAGAAGAGGGTCCTCCCCACGAAACTTGAGTTCCAGCCTTCGCCTCTACAACTTTTGCAGGTGGATAGCCTTCGCAAAGCTCACCAAGACTTGATATGCCTGTGTCATTATTCACATGGTCCCGAGACCCGATCTCCAAGCGCCCTGGTCGCGATCCCCCATCTTGTTGAATCAGAGATCCTAGTCTTGGCACGATACCTTCGACAAACAAACTGTTCTACTTTCTCGGGGGACTGATGGTCGCCAGCTGATGATATTTTGGATCACTTCAAAACACATAAGCAAATAAGGCTCGCGTCAGATCTCGGACAGGCCGGGAAATAACAGGGGACAAGAGCAAGCGTTCTGTCAACCCAAGCATTCGGGATCCGGGGGGTCAAGCGATCAACCGAGAAGGGCCTGTCGACGAGCACTTCGGCTCGTCCCGTACTGAATTCGCAAGTTCTGCCGTTTATGGAACGGTATCACTTCCTGTTCTAGTCCCAGACTCCGATGACAGTTGTGTTTTGGGATTCGACAGTTATTCTCGGACATGGAGGATTCTCGAGATGCAACTTCACCCTCCTCTTCTAATAAACGAGGAGACGATACGACGCAATCCTGAAAATCTTACTATATGGAGTGTCTCGATAATGGAGGACCCCCCGGATTCACTACCTGTCATAATCGGCTATGGCATCACGCGGCCAGTATATGTCTGCTTTTATGCCTTTTGGGGTAAGAATCGCGAAACTACCATGCCAACAGAGGCCTTTCTTGACCGTTTCAGCATATATTGTCGTATTTGCCGAGGGTTATTCGTAACAGAAAACTGGCAGAGTCAAGATAAATCGGCAGTAAACTACATGGTTGTTCGTTCACCTCAAAGGCGGCAGTGAACTGCGATTTGCGCGTTTTTTTATGCACACCGTATCGTCATGTTTTGACCAAAGATACTGTCATGATATGGGGCTGCATCAGTTCCTGAGACTCATGTGCCGTTCGTATGGAAGATCGCAAGAAAGTTCTTGTCATGTAAATTCGACTGTCGCCCGATCACTCACCTGTCATATCAGAGCTACGCCTGTTTAAACGCAGGCGTCTCACGCCCACAAGAGTCACCCCTGCTGCAGAGCATGATAATCACGCTTCTGTGCTTCACAAAAAACATATTGAATGGGCTACTGGAGCGGACACGGCTCATGGGGATGGCCAGGCATCGAAGAAACGATTTGGATAACCTATCATATCACTTTGTCATGTCTGCATCATTAATTTGCGACTGATGACTCGCGGTGGTTGTTAGATGTTCAAGTCGACGTTGTACTCTCAGTTACGGCGATGTATTCTCAGCAGTGAATGGATGGGCGATGTAGGTGATGTATCTCATCTGTGCCCCTGTACGAATCGACTGATTTTGCTGTCTCAGGGGCCAGGGTTGAAAGGATGCGCTTCCCCGTGCGAAAGGTTTTCAACAAAGCATAAGGGGGGGGTTTTGAAATGGAAATTTGTCTTGTCTCTTTGGCCCAAAAATTCTCGTTTCCACGGTTGGCGTGATCTCTTTCCAGCCGATGGCGGCTGCGGAGAAGCTCGGGAAGGCTCAGGCAATCTGTGGTGTGACTGTGACTGGATGTCGGAATTTCGAGGGTTCGATTGACTTTCGGCGAGATCTTGACACTGAATCCAGATACTCAAGTTTCAGGGACCGGAACAGAGTCTGTTTGATTGGATGTGATATCCGGGGTATCTGGAATGAGCTTTCAGTAAGTGTTCGTGAAGTGTGTGGTTTTGGTGACTACAGGTGGATGTATCAATCCATGGGGATGATCGGGACATGACACAGAGGTAGCTAAGCAGAATGGCAGACAGGATTACTTGTATGTAGTGGGCTAATTCGTTCCCTTTTTTCGTGTTTCAAACATCTTTTTACCATGGCTGATAAGTTTTGCATTATCGGCACTCAAAGTTCGTCACTTCGCGGTGTAGGGTATGCTTGACTCAACTGATGCTGGAGGCGGCGTGGTAACACTCGGTCATTATATTGCGACAGTTATGATTGTAGTGCATATGATAGGGTAGGTGCAAGGTTCTTTCGTGGTATTTCTCGTTTTCTGGGTGGCTGACTTACACCGTAGCTGTGATGTTTTGTTGGGATGAATCATGTTCGTATAAGCATTCAGAGCCGTCGCACGAGACACTAAACATCTTCTACTCTTTCAGTTAATTACAAATGCCATTCGGGAATTATTACATACAACATAAATCAATACAACTATACGCAAGAACGAGTTTCAGTGAACAGTAAATTTGATTGAAAGTACTGATATATGTGAGGGGGTGGTGTCCCATGTTTGCCAACAGCACCAACTATTGCCTTTGGTTACGGCTAGAGGTCTATACGAACCCAAAGCAAGAAGAGGATCGAATGATGAAGCATGTTTACCACGCGTTGAAGCTACCGAGTATGACAAACCGATTCTTGCAGGTGTTTCACTGCGTCATATCTCAAGCTCACGAGGTAGAATTGAAAAGAAACAACTACAGCCAACATATGGCAGCAAGATGTCTGAATCACGGCCAGTATCTAATATAAAAGCCATTGCTCCCACAGACAACGGGAACTCAAATTGGCAAGAAAATAAAAACAAAGCTTACAGCTACTGTCCGGAACCAGCTGCAAATCAACATCTTCAAGGTACCGACCTCTTATAATAATGTGTGTCCTGACCTGCACCAAGTACGACTGTGCACAATGCCAACGAGCTATAAGTGGCACTGAGCAACTCAAGGAATGTCCTGAGTCGAGCCAGGGTATCAAATGCGAGACCACTAATGAGTATATCACCGGGTATGTCTCAGCTGATCAGTGCGAAGTGTGTGAGATGCGTAGGATTAAGGCCGAAGTGGCTGCTGCGGCAGAGGAGGAGGAGGAGGCGAAGAAGGCAAATGCGACTTAAGCAGCGATAATAATGTGGATGGGTTAGATCAACGCGGCTCTGCCATATACTATGCAATAGAGTGACGAGTGCCCTAGGCTGTATGTCTCTTGAATTGTGCTCTTCGCTTCCTAGATGCCATCTAAATCTAAACTGTAACCGTGATAACGTGAACCCACAACGCCATGCCAGTCAGATTACACCTCAAGCCCACTGAGGAAGATAGTACTTGACATTTTCATACACCAAGAACGTCACCCACGTCGCGGGCATCACCCTAACAACGCCCGGTACCATACCACGATAGAACCCTCTGAGTCCATCCTCGGTCCATATCCTTACAACAACGCCTCTGATACCCCGACCGAACCGCTCGTCAGCTTGGTAGTTCTGGAGTCTACTCCGGAGTACTTGGTACGGATACGTGACAGCACCAGCGACGAATTTGGACAGACTCGATAACCCAACTGTAGCCTCAGTGGTCATATGCTCCCTTTCGATGCCGTGCCTCTCTCGACGCCGCGCGTGGTACCATTTCTTTGCGGGCTCGTATACTGCAAACTGCACAGCGCCGTGTGATACTCCTATCAGAGAGATGCCCAGGCCACGGTAGAAGCCCCGAATGCCTTCAGTCTGAAGTATGGAGCGGGCGCCGGCCAACATGGAAGGATATGCACCATGAGAGCCTCGGTCAGAGGATACCATGCGTACTTTAAGGACCCATATAGGGTTGGTCAACGTAGTCGTTGCTGCGCCTGCCAAAGCGCTAGCGATGAAGTAATCGCCTCCAGAGGGACGTCCTCCAAGCCGACCCTGCCACGTAGCGAGAGCGCGCTCGAAGCGCGACTTGAAAAAGAAGAAAGAGGCCCAACTAGAGGCATTTCCGACAAGATTAGGCGTTAGACCGCGGTAGAGAGAGGCGACAGGGTGAGGCGTAGATGTCAAGGCACGGAGAATGGATACTGTTGTTGGACGCACAGCATCGGGGGCTGCGCTACGATAGACTAAAGGTAATTGTCAGACACTGAGATTGTGCCGTAGAGGGGTAAAAGTCAATCAGCCATACTCTGCATGCGAGTCTTGACGACGTCGAGAGGATGAACAGTCAATGTCGCGACTGTACCAGCGCTGAGACCGGCGATGGACTCGATGGTCGCGGGAGAGAGTCCCGCATGGTCTGAATCGGGCATATAGGAAGATTAGATAATTCTATAAGCCGAATATCATATTTCGCGAGGGTAAAGACAATAGAAGAGCGCCATGAGGTAGAGTGGTGGTTGAAAAGGTTGAAGGTCACTGAAATAATTATTCGATACAATATTTCTGCGGATCTCAAAGCTACGGAAGCTCGGCCGAGGCTTCGACGTCACCAGAGCAATTCTTGCGTCTTCTGCCGCATCAAACCGGAACTCACACGATCAAATTTCATGGAAAGAGTATTATGTGACAAGGTTTAATTATGAGTGGTATTCCCTTATTCTGGGCGTCATAGCGTTGCAAGATGATACATGGTGATTTTTCACACTCATTCGTACAGTCAACCCCTCCTCCCAAGCATATCTGCGGTCGTCGTCAAATTTTACCACGCCGTGTCCCAACGCCATGAATGCTGGTGGTAGTTGTCCCTTTCTCCCTTGAAAAACATCTCCACAAGATAATGTACACTGTTATGTTTTGTATAGCTGTAGAACTGCTCCCTGCTTAGGAGAGGGGAGAGAGAAGGCTAAATGGAGTCAATTAGCATTGCTTACGTATGCGATTCGTAGGGATCGATGCATACCGGATGACTGAGGGTCGGGGCTCGCTTCGGGTGTAGCCTGGGATATATAATCAGTATTGCCGTTGTAATCGCATGTCGTTATTCGAGCTTGTTCGTACCAAGATAGAGGATCAGAGGAAGATAACCACTGTAACACAAATCAGTTATCGCCCAACAATAAAACCAAACGTCGACGACATACTAGTGGATGGCAACGCGCGAAACGTCAATGAGCTTGGCAATGCGCTCCTGTGCTAATGGTTAGCGAAGCTGTGATAGATAGATACCTCTCCAAGCTATATCATCATACCTTGGACTCCTCGGAAAGGGCAAACATCTTGAAGTAATTCAAAGAAGTGTAGTTGACTGATTTGAGAAAGTTACACAACAAAACAATGCAGCTCAACCGGATGTTTCAAAGCTCGAGACTGATAATCTATAGACCGCAGTCGTTTCTGGCGTTGGCGTTGACGTCTTCCCAAAAATTTCGGAGAGCTGCCGGGAGCTGGAAATTCCACCTCCGAATCGCGGACATGTGGGCGGAAGAACCTCGGTCGACGCCACATTTTCACCTGCACCTTGTGTGGCTTACGCGACAAGGCTACCTCATACATCCCAACCATCAGCCAAAATTTCTAGAAGCTCCATGCCAAGTTGATAACCAGGTGTTCACCTCATCATCGCGGTAGCACAATTTCTGGTCAATTCTTCGCCCTCTTTATTTGTCAAAGTACTCGTACTGTAAGAGACAGAGGTCTCTTCAAAATCTATCATCATGGCGCAAAATAGGCATTGGTATAGCTCTCTCATCTCATCGCAACGCGACAGCAAAGCTAATACTCTTAGGGAACAAGACAAGGAGGCGACGGTCTACATCGGCAACATCGACGAGCGCGCAACATCCGCAATGGTATACGAGATCATGCTTCAGATGGGCCCCATCCACAACATCCACATGCCTCGCGATCGTGTTACCCAGACACATCAGGGCTTCGGCTTCGTCGAGTTTCGCACACCCACAGACGCTGAATACGCCGCCAATGTTATGAACGGCATCAAACTGTATGGAAAGAGCTTGCGCGTTAACAAGGCCAGCGCAGACAAGCAGCGTGCCGCCGAGGTTGGCGCCGAGCTGTTTATCGGAAACCTCGATCCCATGGTTGACGAGAAGATCCTCTACGACACCTTCAGTCGCTTCGGTCCACTGCTCAGTCTGCCAAAGGTCGCAAGGGAGGAGTCTGGCGCGAGCAAGGGCTTTGGTTTTGTCAGCTTTGCCGACTTCGAGAGCAGTGATGCGGCTATCGCGAACTTGCACGGACAGTACATCTTAAGTAAGGAGGTTTCGGTCCAGTATGCTTTCAAGAAGGACGGAAAGGGAGAGAGACATGGTGATGAGGCTGAGCGTGAGCTCGCTGCTCAAGCGAAGAAACGGAACATCGTCCCAGAAGCACAGCCTGTGCCCCAGGCGTTTCTACAACCGCCACCTGTTGCAGCTGCGCCTCCAGCAGGTTTCGATCCTTCAGCTATGGGAAGAATGCCCCCCGTCGGTGCACCTCCACAGGGCGTCCCCGGTGGGTTTGCACCTCCCGGTCGAGGTCCGTCGCCATACAATGCCGGAGTTCCGCCCCCCGGAGCCCCTCCAAGAGGCTCCGTTCCTTTACCACCAGCTCCCTCAGGTTTGCCTGCGCGACCCCCACAATCACAGGCTGGATACACCAACCCAGCCGATTTCCACCCAGGCAGTTTCAGACCACCCTCCGGGTCTCCGGCGCAGGGCTTCCCAGTTGCTCCCCCGCCCGGATTCCCTGCTCCTCAAGGCGCCCCCGGTGCTGCTGGTGCTCCCCCCCCTGGTTTTATGCCCCCTCCAGGCTTCCAACCGCCACCTGGATTCCGTCGGTGATCTACTATCTTCGCAAAAGTCACAATGCATCTCTTGAATGGAGATGCCTTTAATAAGCTCAGGACTCAACAGAGTCCGGGACCTTGATTGACGCCGTTATCACGGCCAAAAGCACGACTTTGGGTCGTATCTAATTACCACTTTCTGCCCACAAACAGCGAAGACCAAAGACATGTATGGTCAGGTATCGTACAGATCTCCATAAACCCCCGAGTCTGATATACAATCATGAAATAATTTCTCTTTTTAAACCATGCGGGAGAACTCCTTGCCATAAACGCCAGTC
Source organism: Fusarium odoratissimum NRRL 54006 (assembly GCF_000260195.1). Classification (NCBI taxonomy): domain Eukaryota; kingdom Fungi; phylum Ascomycota; class Sordariomycetes; order Hypocreales; family Nectriaceae; genus Fusarium; species Fusarium odoratissimum. The sequence goes on along the minus strand of NW_022158689.1, from coordinate 1,152,388 downwards.
CTGTGAGCTCTACTTAACCAGGTTATGCTCTCATTCAGAAACTTCCTGCAAATGCCTCTTGGGCTTCCCTTGTCGCCCTCGCCCATTCTTGCGCTGCTTCTTCTTCCTTGCCTTGTACTTCATAAGAGTGAGCAAGCATACCGTCTGCAACGCTCTGCCACAAGACATTGCCACTACGATGAGCCTGCTTGGCTGCTGCTAGGGCGCTTTTCAGGGCTTGATCGCCAACGACGTTCTCGAATAAGCGGCTGCGCATGATAGCGAGTGTGACGGCTGCGCTTAGCACATTCTTAGTGGATTTGGACCCGGCCATGGCAGACTGTATGTGCTGCTTTTGTTGATTGAGCTGCTGAGGTGGGTCGGTGCTAATAGCGGCCATAACGTTATGCCAGGCGGTCCGTAGGTCGACATTGTGGTGGTTTAGGCACAACGGCCTTAGCTCCTCGATCAGATCGAGTGTCGCTCGATCGTTTCGGTATGAAGGATGCTGCATGATCCAAAGCCTGTTCAGACCAGCTAGCATGGCTAACTCGCGATGTGCGGCTTTGACACCAGTTCCACGCTGGTTCAGATCAAAGTCAGGCTTTTGGAAAGTGTTCATAGCAGCATCCAGTTCCCCTGTGCCTTGGTCAAACACTCCCGATAGGTAAATAGCCAGCAAACGCAGGATGCCCTGTGTAGACGGTATCATAATGTCCTGAAGCTTCACGATGTATTGCTTTACCAGGTCCCATTGACAGTGACTAGCTGCGTATAGGCCAAGTAAGATGGTGAGGTAGCAGTGAGCTTCCAGCCGCCACTCATGCTGCGCAATGGCATCTTGTAATGAGATGGACGGCCCATATCTAAATCCGGCTGTCGCTTTGTCCCCTAGTACATGTCAACAAAATGTCTGGACAATGAAGAAATGCTACTTACAAGTTTCCAGGGCTTTCACGCCTTCATTCAAGAAGTCGGCTGTCTGTCGACCATGTGCACTGGACTTGTGCATATTCACGAGACCTGTCAAAGTGAAGCTAGCGACATGTTAGCTAATTTGGTAAAAATGCGTTAGGGGTGGTAGCTCACATAAGGGAATTCAACTCGACTTTGGTCATGAATGACATGACTAGAAAATCCTCTGGAACACCCTCACCGCTTCGAATGATGCCTGCTGTGTCACTACTAACAGTATGGCCAGTAGAAGGTTGCTTCTGGACCGGAATGAGAAAATCGGACTTGACGCTATGCCAGTCGGTGCACGCATCCATGCGATCTTGAAGCATTTTAAGCTTATCAAGCATCAAATCCAAGCCAGAGTGATTGATAGTGCAGACAAGATCCAGAAGTAGCGTCAGTATATCGAGTTGCATGATATGAATTGTTGGTTCACACTGATACTTCGCTACTTGAGCAATACAAGCTTGGACTTTTTCGATGTTGCCATCTTTGGAGGCCTTGAGAAGTGCCAGACCTTCAAGAATGAAAGCAAACACACTCAGGGCATCGTCGCCACGGGAACTAGCTGTAACTTGAATAGAGCGAATGTTCTCCAGTGCACTGGCGTCAGCTGTCTGGCCAAGCTCCATGTAAAATGAAGCCTTCAACAGTCTGAAAGCATAAACCCATTGGATATGTTTGTAGCTGCGAAATAAGTCAATAAATGCCGGACTTCAGACACTACGAAACTTACGTTTCACAGTCAGCGATTTGTCGATCAGCTGCATTCAAAGCAGCCTTGTGATTTCGCTGAAATAGGAGCTTCAACCTGATATAATCCATGCAGTATTTGAGATCGGCCAAGCCATTCTGCCAGAGTCGGTCAGCTGTGCAGGACGAAGGTTAGTCAGTCGTCGCTCACCTTTTCGCAAAGAGAGATGCCTTTTGTGACGGCCGTCTCAGCTTCCATTGGGTTCTCTGTCTCTTCTAATACTACAGTGGCGTATCTCAATCGCATCTTTGCTTCTTGACGCGGAGACAGTCTATTACTTTGCAAACACGCCTCTAGACACGCCAGGCCTGTCGAGATCAGTTTCTGGTACTCGTCTATCCGCGTGGCATTTAGCGACATCGCGACATCGTGTACAGAACCACGGGCCTTATCAAAACACTCTTCGGCCACTGCCACCATAAGATGGACAGTGTCTAGGGGCCTACTTTTTGGTGTGCTTGCGGGTGATTTCTTGGTAATACTCGGAGAGTGAGCGTTAATCGCTGGTGAGTTGACCACGGATGAGAGAGGGCTCGGTTTTGCCCGGGGAGTGGCCATTTGAGGTTGTGTCTGCGCGGGTTGGTGATGAGATGCCTGCACTTTTGGCTGAGGAGGCGGAAGAGGCTGAGTTTGTGGGCTGCTCAGCATAATGTCCATAGGCTTGACAGTGCCAGATTCGTACTGCGCGTCCCAGTTCGTTGTCTTCCCTGTGTGAGATGTAGGACCGCCTTGTGTCTGATCCATGGTTACTGGTGGAAGCAGTGGCAGTTTTTGGATGTCTTGCAGATTCACATAGACCATCTGCTCCGGTTCTTGCCGTGCAACTGTCTCCGATGCGGGCTCATCTACATCTATTATTGTAGGTTTCTGCGCAGGCTGTCGAATTGTCTCTTGCTGCTGTTTGGATGGGTCTTGGCGTGGCTGTTGGTTCTGTTTTATTTGTCGAGCCTGTGGCCGAGCCGGCGAGGCTACCTGCTTTGGTGCAGGTTGCGGTGATGGCTGAGGAGCCGTCACCTGAGGCTGCTGCTGATAGTGCGCGTGCTGCTGCTGGTATTGTTGCTGTGACGTATGCTGCTGCGAATACTGTTGGTGTTGAGACCGTTGTTGCTGCGCCTGGGGGAGTGGATATCCTTGATTTTGGGGTATCGAAGAAGGTCTTTGCTGCGGCGAAGGGACGTGGCCAGACTGCCTTCTCGGTTGAGCGTGTTGTTGAGGCGACGCGACGTGCTGCTGGTATAGATGTTGCTGTTGCTGTTGATGATGATGCGATGGTTGATATTGTTGCTGATACATCATGTTCTGTCCCCCCGTAGATTGCTGCTGCTGCCAAACATTCGCTGGAGGTGTATATTGCGCGGCAGCTGGTTGCATCCGGTGTCCGCCATACGCTTGTCCCGCTGTATCGTATCCCTGAAAACCCGTCTGCATGCCCCCGAACTGCGCCATCTGCTGCTGCTGCTGAAGGTACGGTTGTTGTTGCTGCTGCCGACCTTGCTGTTGAGGCATAGAATAGAACTGCTGCTGTTGAGGGTTCGTATACTGCTGGTAACCGCCGGGCATATACGATGAAGGCGGATTCATGCCGGGCACTGGCAGCGGTTGCTGTGAGCCTTGTTGGCTCTGGCCCTGGCCATGGCCATGAAAAGGCCTGTAGCTCATGACGTCTCCTAATTCACTGTATTCCGCTTTCGGTATCGATTTCAGCATTCGATCTGTCGTTTCGTCGCGGTGCGCAGACCAACGCGATTGCGCTTCATGGTCCGTCTTGGTCCGTCGGTGCGTTTCCCATTCACGGACGGTTTTGTATCGGCTCGCTTGTCAAACACCACAGTCTATAGCGCAATCTATCGAGGCTCGGTCGTCCTGCTCGTTATTAACTTGTTTGCTGCGTCTGCGGATTCGATCGTGTTAGGTTAAAACCATAAAACAACGGAAAGGCACGAGTGCGACAGGATCCTATCGGATCCTATCGTCGTGTCGCAGAGCAATGTGATTGGCCGAGACGGGATGGTAATTGCGGAACTACAAGTCGAACTAACGATTATTCGATGGAACCAACAAAACTTCCTTTGAGAGCTTTATCTTGGTGTGATTATTGTTGTCTTCACTTGCACTTGTTAATAAAAGGTATTAATAAAGAATCATAAGTTAAATTATTCATCATGTGCTGCAATCGTTGCTCGTGACATGCTATTATCTTACACCTTGCGATAAGTTTCCGACATGTCTGCTACTTTTGAACAAACCCCAATGCAATAGATCATCCCTACCAAGACAAAGAAAATCCAAGGCCCATGCGCACTTCTATAATCATACCGCTGTGCGTCAGGGCATGCATGATCCTCCTCCTTGGGTATTAGAAGACGAAACAACCAAATATGAGAGGAAACTCCAACGAAGTCTGCCCATTGCTAATCCTCCTTTCCATATGTAATGATCAACCCATACAAACCCATTCAGCAAAGACGCACCATCGAGCTGTGCGATCTGCGAGTACAAGGCCTCGCCATACACCCTTCTCTGAACACTTAATTATTGTCTCCCAGGTTCCACCATCACTAGCAGTTTCGCTGCCTGAGAGACTTCGGCCTCCAACGTGAATACCCTTACGATCCTCCTTCCTCATAAGACGGAGGATCTTGCCTCCTGGAGTCTGGATCGCCAACTTGGCAGGCTTCTTCCCAGCCACAGTGCCCGTAGCTGAGCTTGGGGTCGAGCCGCTAACACTGGACGCATTCATGCTCAGCGCTGAGCTGGGGCGGGCGAACGGTATGGGGCTGGTGCCGCCTGGATTAGACGACGGTGTAAGTGCCGATCCGCCCAGCGAACTTGGGTGCTGCCTGATGGCAAAGACAAAAGTGTTGTTAAGCGCAAGCCTTTGGCACTGCGGCTGAACCACATAGATGTCATGCCGCTGTGCGTGAGGAGTTGGATGTCTTGTGACAAACTCATAGGGCGGGTTTTCACCTGTGTGGACAATAGGCAATGCAAAGGCAAGGGGGTGTGGAATATCCTTGATGCTGTGCATAAGGCCTCGCTTGCCAGCATAAATCTTCAAGGTACCCTGCCCTTCATCTCCAGGCAGTAGAGCTTTGACAGTGTATCGCTTGATGCCATTGAACCATTCAGCTTGAGCCAGTGCCCTCTTCTTGACGATATCGCCGCTTTCAAACACATCTCCGTCTGAATCTCTCGAATAGCCTCGAACTTCGACCTCGGCGGCGATCTCCACGTCGCATGGAACACTGAATTTGATATGAACCATCTCCAGATCTTCGATTCGAGTCAATGCAGTATTGTAATCCACCATCTCGAAACCATTGCGGAAGAAGGGCGCGCAAGCGCATGGCAGATTGAGCAGTGTTTCGTGTGCGACAGGTGGTACGATGTGCTGCTGACTGTGATGCTCTGGGATATGTGTCCAGCAAATCTCCAGTGGCCTGGTCAAGAACCACCACGGATCGGCTGTGTTATTGGCATTGGAGTATAAACCTCGCCGAGGATACGAGGGGCTGGCAAGACAGCAGTCAATCATGCGCCACTCATTGTCAACGAGAACGGCATTCCACCAATGGTTGGGTCGGGGCATGATGTTGATTTCGGAAACTTCCCCTGGAGACTTGAGGTAGCCTCGAACGATCTCACAGTGGATACCGATAGCAGAACACATCTCCATCACCAGGACAGCATACTCCTCAGCGCACGCCCTTTTGGCCTGGATAACCCGTGTTGTGTCGATTTCACCCTCAAAGTCCTCTTCCCAGCAGATCTTCTCGGAGACCCACGTAAAGATAGCTCGCAGCCGCTGGACATCGCTCCTGTACGGTCGGCATACGTATGTAGTGGCAAGTTGGATGGCCGTTATGGCGGGAGGAAGACCGCTGATGAATCGGGAGTTCTTGTCTACTTGAGACAAGTTAATCCCTTGGTAGTTGGTGGGTTCCTGGACTGGCTCTCCGTCAGCCCCCTCATCTCCTTCGACGCCCTCATAGAGCTCATCAACAGGATTAAGTGCAGGGTGATCCATCATTTGACATCGTTCGCGGCGCTCAGTCAACTCTATTGTACTGAGCGAATTGGAACGATTCACATCACGTCGGACCTGAACCCAATCAACACCGCCACTAAGCCCCATTTCTGTCGCAACGTCTCTGTTGGTAGGCGTGCTACCCATACCTGGCATAGGCGAAGCTCCAGCTGGCATTGAACGAGCAAAGGGTGATTTTGGCGAGTCCATGCCGAGACCACCAGCAACCAGACCGCCCCGGCTGCTCGCGACACCTGTTTTGGCGGTGTCAAATATCTTACGGAAGATGTTCCTCTTGGGTGGTTTCGGTTGCACCAAGCCTCCCAATTCCAAAGAAGGGTCATCGTGGAAGCCGACTTGGGTCTGGGGACGCTGTTGCGCTGGAGAGTCACTTGCATGGCTGCTGTGATAGGTGACTCCTGTGAAAGGAGAGTCCGGTCTATCAATCTCCAAGTCTCGTGCTCCCAGGGCACTTTGTGCACGTTGACGCTTGCCTGAGCGTGCGAGGCTTCCCGCACTAGTAGTACTGAAAGCGCCAGCTGATGTCCCGCTCCATAAGGTCCTTGAAGTGCTCTGTGTTGATGAGCTGGTGTTGCTCTGATTGCCCGATGACGAATTGGTCGAGTTGGTTTTTGTTGTTAATGTGCGGGCAACTCCTCTTCCGATCTCATATGCCGACTTGCGAGCTCGTAGCTTTCGTTCAGGCTCAATGGACCGGCCCATAGACGATTTCGGCCGCTCGTACGGCACATTCTTAGGGGGCGGGGGAGGTGGCTGATCGTCATCAGGCTCGCTAGTCCTTGAGTTCTGACGATGCATTTGCTGAAACCGCTTTTCCATGCGATCAACATAACTGCTGAGCTTGTCTTCTCTTCCTCCACTCTGATAAGACACCTCTTGAGACGATTCGCCGCTATATGTTTCATACCCCTCATCTTGCGCGATTCCCATCGAGGTTTTAGGCCTGCTTCGCTCCTGGTCCCTTCTATTTGAACGATGAGACAGCATATCAAAGGATTCTGGAGACCAAGGATCGGCAGGTGGCTCAGGTGAAGGAGCTTGGCCAGGCCTTCCAAGACCACCACCTAGAACGTCCAATTGCTCCATGACCCCATCCATGGCCTCTCTCAATGGAGAAGGCGTCATACCTCCGGCAGGTGATGGCGGAACGGGGGAGTTCCTGCCAGGGGTATATGGCATATATGACCTATCATCGAAAGACCCTCTAGATCCATGCCTAATTGTTGGTTGTGGCGGCTGTGGCGGTCGGTAGGAATTATTTGAATTTTGCCTCGAGGGCGAGAAGGGGTGGAAAGAGGCATTGGATCCATGACGCGAGATATCAATAGATCTCCTATGCAGATCGTTGGATCCTCCTCTCGTCATCTGCCGGTGAGGAGGTGGTGGGGGGGGAGGCGGTGAGTTACCTCTGTCCTGTCCTCCTCGATAAGGGACTATTTGACGATGGAAAGATGGCGCGGGAGATGGACCTCTTGAAGCATAGCCATAGCTTTGGTGCATCGGAGGAGCAGGAGAAGGCCCCCTTGCATCGTAACCATGAGGAGGAGCTGGCGATGGAGCTCTTGAATGGTGGTAACTGTGCATTGGCGCAGGTGAAGGAGCCCTCGAGTGGTAACTGTGCATAGGAGCTGGAGATGGAGCCCGTGAGCCATAGTGGTGAGAAGGCGCCGGTGAGGGTGCTGGCGAAGGAGCCCGGTGATCGTGCGCTTGAGGTGGTGCAGGTGAAGGTCCTCTGTGGTTATATGACTGAGGAGGTGCAGGTGATGGGCCTCGTTCCGTTTCATGAGTACTAGGTGCGAATGAAGCGCCAGAATTTTGTCGTTCCTTAGGTTTCGGGGTCTCTTTGAAGATCTCGGGTTGTTTCGCACTGGTGTAGTGAGGAGCCTTGGCGTATGCTTCGAATGGCTTTCGAAACGTTCTGGATTTTGTCGGTGCAGTACTTGGTGGTGCGTTTGGTACAGGAGCTGGAACAGATTTGGTGGTTGGGCGGAATTGAGAAGGGAGAAGCTCAACAAAGTTGGAAGGGAATGATCCCACGGTCCTTCGATCTCGGTATAGTCTGCCTACCCACCACGAACCATCACCAGCATTCAAACATTCTATCAGATCTCCCTCGATGAATCCCAGATCTCGTTTCGACTGTTCTCAAGTTAGCGTAATTTGAGGCTTAAGAGGTCTGGTAACAAACCTCTCCTCCCCATGAGTATACAGCTCTACACCAACATGGGAACCTCGTCGGCAGAGGTGGTGCAGCGGGTGCCATATTGTTGACGAATGATTTCAAGCAGAGACTAAACAAGGCCCAAAGTAGGTGGTTTGGAATCGAACAATTCGAGACGGGGCGAAGTGAGGATTTATCGGACTGTAGATACAGGCATATCAAACACGATCTTATCGGACAGGGCTTAACGACCAAAAACACGATATGCGAGGGCCCAAAACGAAGAAGTCTCAGGATGGCGGATATGGTTGTGCAGAGGTAATGAATGAGAAATAAAAAATAAATTACCACAGATCGTGGAATGTACAATAAGGCAAGACAGAGGCCTCGAGGGTAAGGCTCTTGTGAAATGAAGAGCGCAAGAAGCGTGTTGAAAAGAAACGACGGTTTGAAGCTACGCCTGTCAAAAAAGCGGTAGGACAGCCACGGTGCTCGAGCGTCTGGCGTCACAGCTGGAGAGGTCGAGGTTGCTAGGGCAACCCGAGATCGGCGGGGGTTGGCGGTTCAGTTGTCCCACGGAAGCTTTGGCCATTTGAATGCAAGGGGAGCCTTGGACTCAACTGAGACAACAGAAACAATGTTGGATTGAGGAAATCGACGTGCCTAGGCGAGTCACAAAGAAGTTCGCATAACAGAAGGGCAAATCATCAGACAGTCAGAAAATTTTCCTTCGGAATAATCACTTCTTTCTTGAGAAAGGCTGGATCTTGGCTTTTGTGGTCTTCTTCTTAAAGTTCTTAACATGTTCACTACTAAGGTAAGGCTGATCTGTGATACCCACCTGGGTACTCACAGAGCTCGTGCATGTTTCTTCTTGATCGTATTTTCATCTGAACATTATCGTCAGTCGGAAAAACAGGCAATGTGCAGCTGTCGTGTCACTCTTCTGTCAATGGTTCAAGTGCCCTACATGAGAGTGGCCTCATTTTTCGCATAGGTAGGCAGTATTTAGATCCAAGTACCAAGCCAAACATTGGATGGTGGTCCATTTCTACCCTGTGGTCTAGATGCTAAAGTCAACGTTGCTGGGGATCACACACGTGCATTGGCCATCCTCCAAACTTGGAGCTGGGTGTGAGGCTGTGGGTGCATTGCCCCATCTCGCTTTAACTGGGGCCCTGTTCTGGTTGCAGTGTTGCATATCATGAAGATCCTGGGAGCCTATAACAAACAAGACTATGATGAGAGACGGGGATATAGCATGAAGATAAGGAATCCCCCATCAAGTCAACACACTTTTTCGCTTATGCGATGACAATTTGCATTTGACATCTAGATATGCCCATCTGACAGAATCCCATCACCCCAGACACGGAGTTCTCCATACACATAGAGCAATCAATGGATTTCAAAAGTATTCATGAATGGATGCGACAGTTCTTCTAATTGATAATGGATTTTACTCTCGTGACCATGTCTCTCTACCCCATACTTCTTCTGAGACCACTTTCCTCATCCAGAATTCATTGACATCAGCAGTCTCAGTCGTTAAGAGCAACATGCACTAGAATGCCTACCACTCTCTTGTCCTAAGTAAGTTCCAGAGTCTCTTGTGCCTGGAGACGGATGAGCCGTTGTGTTGCAACCTCCACAACCCGTACCTTACCTTAGTGCGTTGGAGAGTGTGCAAGAAAACAACAGACATGATAGAAGCGGACATAAACAAACGAACATCCGCCATGCCTGGTATGGTGGTCAACAGCCCGATGAATTTCAGTCATGTAACCTTTTTCTGTCCCAACTAAGAACCCAGCCATAGAAACAAGCAATCTGGGCACTAAGCAATGTGCCAGGGGTGCCCAACAGGGCATGACAGGCTAAAAGCGACCGGGGGATAGGATAGCTCCCCACCGAGTGTGGCACGGCCTGCAACGCACCTCAGTGAGAAGTCATGAGAGACAAACCAGCTGGTATGTGACTCTTTGGCAGAGACTCCACGAACCTGCATTTTCTATATAAGCGCGGAAGGAATATCTTGAACCAGAGAACCACTGATTCTAGTCTTTTCAATGTTTGATTTCAGAATCTTTTAACAATTTTTAATCCTCGATCTATTGCTTACACCAGTGTCGGACCATCCACTCTATTAGCTGCCCTCTAAGCTCCCGTCTCAAAGTAAACAAAGGGCCAGGGGTTCCATCTGGCTATAGCTTTCGACAGGGTCCGCTTCCCAGACAACCATCCGTCTACCTTGACATTCACCCACATGACTTTTAATAAACGACGACTCCAACTCATCGCGCACGCTTTTGTATCTTGTTAATATTATTCGATTCACTCAGCACACGGTCTTTGCGCATTGCATTGATCCCAGGTCTCAGCATCAGCTTTGTTTATTCCGTTGTCTCCTCTGCCCGAGCAGCGTGAATCCAAATAACGTCTAGACAGTGCATGACGTCAACTCACAATGGCTGACGAAGGCGTTGCTGAGCATTATCAGGTCCTTGAGGAACTTGGCCGTAAGTATCATGATTGGCAGTATCTCTCCACGTTAGCTGATGGTATCCTAGGTGGTAGTTTTGGCGTCGTCTACAAAGGCATTGAGAAAGCAACTGGCGAAACTGTCGCTATCAAACATGTAAGTCCGATCATTTCGGTCGCCTGGTACACGAGTTAACACACAACGTCAACAGATCGACCTTGAATCCAACGATGATGATATCCAAGATATCCAAGCCGAAATCGCTGTTCTGAGCACTTGCGCCAGCTCTTACGTTACCCAATACAAAGGCTCTTTTTTGCGAGGCCATAAGTTATGGATTGTCATGGAATATCTCGGCGGCGGATCCTGTTTGGACCTGGTATGTCTCTCCATAAAATACTCCGACACGAAGTCTCAACTGCTAACCGGGAATAGCTGAAACCCGCCAACTTCAGCGAAACGCACATTGCCATTGTTTGTCGCGAACTGCTACTGGGCATCCAATACCTTCACAATGAGGGCAAGATTCACAGAGATATCAAGGCGGCCAATGTTCTCTTATCCGAGACCGGCAAAGTCAAGCTTGCCGATTTTGGAGTTGCAGCCCAATTGACCAACATCAAATCGCAGCGAAACACTTTTGTCGGAACACCTTTCTGGATGGCCCCGGAGGTGATTCAACAAGACGGCTACAGCTTCAAGGCCGATATTTGGTCTCTGGGTATCACAGCTATGGAGATGGCCAACGGCGAACCCCCATTGTGTCACATCCACCCCATGAAGGTCCTCTTTCACATCCCGAAAAATCCGGCTCCCCGTCTTGAGGGCAACTTTAGCAAAGATTTCAAGGACTTCATTGCACAGTGCCTCACCAAGGACTATGACCGTCGACCATCCGCAAAGGACCTACTACGCCACCGTTTCATCCGTAACGCGGGCAAGGTGGAGGCTTTGCAGGAACTTATTGCTCGTCGACAGATGTGGGACGCCAACCAGAACAGACAGAAGCATCCTATTTACTATCAAGAGACCCTTCAAAGTATGACCCCTAAGGATGAGCAGCAGGAATGGGTCTTTGACACAGTAAAATCTGTCGCACCACCTCCCAAGAGGCCGACGATCAAGCAGCACCGAAAGCCCTCATCCATCTGGAATGCCGAGGAGGCGATGAAGAAGCTAGATGTCAAGGATGGTCCTCTTGGAGGAACTTCTCCCGCCCCGGGTACTGTCAGGAAGTCAACGGTCCGACGAGCACCGTCTTTAGCTCAAGAAACATCAATGCGGCCTGGTTCTCCCCGGGGTTCCATCGCTCCTAAGAGACCTCTCCAACCCGATATGTCGTTTGGCAATTCGGGATCGACTATGCGTCTTTTCAGAAGAGTCCCTTCAGATGGTTCAAATGGGAGTCAAGGGAACCGACCAGTCTCCCCCGACGATGTCTTCTGTGATGAGAACCTTCCCCGTCCTACCACAACTTCTGTTGAACCGTATGGCAAAGAGGCTGTACTGGGGAGACGCTTGTACAACAAAGCTGTGGAGCCTTCTCTGGCCGAGCTGCACGCTCAAACCTCTGCGATGCAGAAGCGAGAAGCGCTGGCCAAATTATCTGATGCTTTCGCAGCATTGGACGCAGTTGATCCTGAGGGGGCCTATCACCTTATGACGAGCATGGTATCATCAATCTCTCAAGACAACAAGCTCAGCGCAACGATCCTTCGACAGCCCGCTCAGAAGATTCCTGGTGACGGCACCCCGCAAGGTACTGTGGTTGTCAAGAACACCACCCCTGCGTCGAGTCCAACTAAACTCGTCATGGCTTCAAACAATCCTCATTTGCGCAGCCATCGACGCCGTCATGCTGATACTCCTACCATGTACGAGAAGAACTTTGACCCTGAGAAGTTGGCCACCGAGAACAAATATCCTGGTCAGGAGGCCAGATCTGGCATGGAGCATTGCAAACAGTTATCCGACGTGCTCTACTCACGTTGGGTAGACGGTCTTCGAATTCGTTGGCCCGCTGTCTGATTCTAAGGCGTGCTTAGCAGGGATGAACGATTTAACATGGCGGCATGACCTAAAATAGGCGGCACTGCGTCTTACATGTTGTACGATTCGTATGCAGTTTCTTTTGCTACTCATTTTGCATTGTTTGCCTTCCAGATGGAAGATAAAAGCGAGTCTTCGAGGAGCTTATTGGCAGCCGTATTTTCATCAGCATTTGACGACCCCGGTCTAGCATGACGCTCACGATATAACGATATGTCGCGGATGATCTCATTGACCTGGTCTACTAGTTTGGTTTTCCTGTTTTTCTGCGAGGTGCGTGGGGCGTTGTAAGGAATTGCATTTAAGAACATGGATGGTACGGAGGCAACTCTTGTTTTAATCTTCATTACATTGCAGCTGTTTCGATACTGGCAGGTAGACAACTAGATGCAGACACAGCCTAGACTTGTTAATTGAGCACCGTAAGAATCTGAGTATAGTCCGTCCACGATCTGTATCCAATAATTTAAGTGACCATGAGGACCTTTCCTCAATGACTATAACGTGCACAAGTCAGCCCAACATTTATCAGGAAGCATCGCTGGGCCCAAGAGCCAACTTGATTCTCCAATTCTTGAACTCATCAGACAAGATATCGCCGTGACCTGTCTCCTCCACCTTGAATAGCTCGATTGTTGGTGACTGAGGCTCGCGTCTTATTCTCCAAACGCCCTCATCGTTTATGTTCTCTGTTAGCCCTTTTGATGAAGCAGATCAGCGATTGGTCCCATTCATAACTGAACAGTAGGCTTACACTCTAAGAAAGTAGCGGCAAAGTTGACACACATATCGGCGTTCCATTTGGGATTCGGGTCGGCATTGACCATATCGGGAATACGATGCGTTTCCATTTCCCTTGCCTCGACTAGAATACCATCCTGCGTGCGAAAACCGACAACAATGCGTGGCACACCGAGAAGAAATGACTGTATCCAGTACTTCATGAGCTTACGTTTGAAGTTCTCCATGCCGCCTGGGTTGCGAATCTCGGCTGATGTCTTGAGTTCAACCCAGTTGATGGGGCTGCCCTTTTCTTCAGGTTTGGAATCCCAGACTGTGGAAATGTGAGTTGAGAATAGAGAACTGAAGGAGTTACTCACTGGCATCAACTTCGCCACCGAGACATAGGACAGATTTTCCGATGCCCGTTCGAACGACAGAACAATATTGGGCTTTGTTGTTGACGGCTTCGTTCTCTCGATTTTCGATGAAGTCGCGGGACGTTTCAGCCCATGGCGCTGGCAGAGTCGACAACGTTTCAAACTTGTATCCTAGATTACGATATGAGCAACCGTAACCTATATTCGAAACAGAGACGCATACCCCAAAACTGCATTACTTCTAATGGTGGTCCTCGTCTTCGTTTGTTGTTTCCCTCATTTGATCTGGAAGCAATCTTGTAGGCGTTGTTCTCCTCAATGAAGCTTTATAAATCAATTTCCGCATAAACATCCCTCGAACTCCTTAGACTTACATGCAATCCTGCGTGGTCGGCTTGTCAGTGGATTTGCTTTTGGAGACGGGTATATCATTTTGGACGTACTTGATACAAAGTGGCATTCATCTCGAAGCTATTCGTCGATAAGTCAATGGGGAAAAGAGAGCAGACCGCCGGGTGAGACCTACCCGTCCATCTGGTCAAAAGGTGCTGCCATAATCTATGCCTGTAGATTAGCTCGTGAAGCCAGACCATCCATGGGCAAAGAAGTCGAACCTTTGTCATCATGCCTCTCCATGTGACAATGTTGGCATCAATCTTCTTGCCTGTTTCTTGCTCGTGCGCAGCGATAGTCTTGAGGAGACTGTCAAGGTGATCGTCTCCGGTATCGTCCAACTTCTGAAATGTATCAAAGCCTTTGGAGAGGTCAGCCCCAAGCTGTGGTGTGTAATAGTACTTGAGAGATGAGTCGTCTAGGTGAAACTCATGGTTGTCGTCGTATGAGAAGCAGGCAAACTCCTGTGAAAGGTTTAGTATAAGCCAGACGGATAGTTATAAAATGGCTCGATGTTTAGATGTGCACCTTTGGTCTTTTGACAGGCTGACTTGCACCAGCAAAGCGGCCTATGGGTTGAACTGAAAAGCGCGCCGACATGATTCTCAATAGAGAAGACACCTGTCTCATACAACGACAATGGTATGGCGATGTCCAGGCTCGGCTAATACGCGTAGCGTTTCTGAATAAGACGAGGGACAGAATTCGCGTGAAAGGCAGTGTTTACTGTAACACTTCTGTCTTAATGTGTGTTGATGGAAGTCTGAACAAGGTGTGACGCTACTGCTCAGGTGTCCCGATCAAGTTCATGGGAATGGGGGTTTTAGTGGAGGTTTGCAGCGACCTTCCTGTGCCTTGCTTTAGCGCTTACACAAGCTCCAGGTTCAGGAGCCGCAACTCGACCACTAATACAAGTGCTTAATAGATACCAACCTACTTACTTACCAATTTGATCTTGCTTTGAGACATCAAGGCTACAAACAAGAGACTCATTATACGAGAATGCTAGATCACACAGTTACTGGATGTGTTCGCTAGAAGGCCTAAGATAGATGCCTGCTTGCTTATGTTAAGACCAAACGATATGACACCAAGGTAAGCTGCGTTGTTTGTGGTCAACTCTAGAGCAAATGTGAGAAATATCAAACACCAGGCTCATTGTTTCCTATAATTGACGTTGAAAAGCTATATAATCGTTCGGACAGCGTCTCAAACGTCTCATTGGGCTTGATCAATCTTCCTGCTTGACCTGTGACGCCCATGCCCAATCAAATATTTGACTCTTCGTCTCGTTTGCTGCCCTAGGATAGTAGAGGCACAAGTGAGGAATCACTTTCGGGGTGTGTGCAACACGGCTCCCAAAATTGCATGACATTTGCCTGCCTGTGCAGGGTGCAGAAGATGCCTGCTTGGGCTACCTACCTTAACTTAATCGCCTGAAGCGATTCTAAGACTTGGAAAAGCTTCACAGCCAAAAATTGCGAGAAAGAAGGCACCTACCACCCTCACTTTACGCTTTCATCTATCTTATCCCATCTTATCTACCGTAACTTCATTTTAACTCTGAACTCTGAACTCTCTTCGATTTCTGTTTCTTGCCTCAACTCAACACCTGCATCTCGTGTAACTACACTCTCATCCACTGAAGCGCCCTGTCTTTCACCTGGATCCCCTGTCCCTTCTTTCACTATTCTTGCGCCTCACGCCCCCAAGGTCCACTAGCTCGCCTTAGGACCCTGAGTTCTCACCCCCAACATACACTATCCTTGGCCTGATCATCACGTGCATTCTAGCGGGAATTGATCGACGACGCTCCCCAAAGCATTCCCCAAGCTGCTTCTGTTTAGCAGCCTTGCTCACAACCGCGGCGCGCAACCATCGACTTATTCCAAGCGTTGACCGCTGAAGCCGGTCGCCGCAGGTCATCGTCGCTGGATAGATCTTATCGCAGCTTCGTTATTGCGCTGCATCTATTTGCCACGGCCGTGTGTTGCACTCCTGTGGCTTTTCGGGTTCGGCTCTCTAGCTATCATCCCACGTACGTTATATCAGCGTACCCATGGTGAGAACGCGCAAAGAAGAGAATCAATCCACAACAAACACACCCAGAACCTCATTAGAGCGCAAATCGAAAAGAAAAAGAAAAGGACAAGCCCAAGATAGTGAACCTGAACTTGTCCAACAGTCGCCTGCCAGAAAGCGCAGGAAGTTGGGCAAGAAGAAAGAGTGGTGGAACATTCGCCGGGTCATTAATGAAGAGTACTTAGCAAACCCCAAAAGTGGTGAGATTAACCACCGGTGCCTTGTAGAGTGGGAAACTGACTCTGACGGTGAGACGTATGAGAACGAGTGGATTCCGGTTTGACGCCCCGTCAAGTTGATAAGACGAGATCACATATGCTAACAAATGCCTTAGTACAAGGATCTCAATGCTGAAGCATTAAAGGATTGGGAGAAAGAGAAACAGAAGAGGGAACGTGAAAGGACAGAGCGTGAAGCTCAACGTCGTGAGACAAGAAATCGGCGAGGACTTCGAGATCTTACACCTCGTCGGGGTAAATCCGAGACGCCTGTGGTGTGCAACAAACAAAAACAGCCAAAACTTGATGCATCGACTCATGACGTATCTCGATTCGATTCTCACGAGCAAGACGTACAGCCAAACCGCAGTTCCAGGATTAAATCCGAAGAGCCTGTGCCTTCATTCATCTCTGCTTCATCTGTTGACGCTGAATCTGTGAGCTCCTACGAATTCTCAAGGGCACCTACTCAAGGAGTTGCTGTTGTGTTGAGTAAGCCTGACAACTTCGACCCATCTGAGTATCAGAGTGTCACTACTCAAAACAGCTCTCAAAGGATCACGGAACTTGAGGATGGTGACCAGCGAGTTACATTTGCATCACAACTAAGTCAAGACACCATCCCAGATTCCCAAGATTTATCCGGCAATTGGGACTATCAAGATTGCGAGAGCCAGCCTGCTGCTAGACCTGACTGTGTTCCAAAAAGTCCTGAAATACCCGAAGATCCATCATCTTTGGCCGAGGATAATCCTGGAAGCAACCGCCAAGTTCGAGAGGTCGTATGCCAGAAAGAGGTACACAATCGCGAATCCATCGCCAGGTCCCCGGAAAGGGAGGCCTTTCAGTCTGCCAACGCTCCTGTGGATCTGAAGACGGAGTATCCTGATTCCGAAAACCCTGAAGACAACCTGCCACCCACTGATTTTGGAGAGTTCACCGGCGCCGCTCATCATTTGGACGACCAGACCGAGGACATTCACAGTCTCAAAGAGACCCACGATTTAGAAGGTGACAGTACTGAGAACCGTACCACTACGAACAATCAGATATTAGACGGAGATAATCTTGGCTCGACCGGGGGTATTCGAGATATCTTATCGCCGGAAAACGAGAGTTTTGAAACCGCAAACTCTCAAGCTAGCCATTCCTCGAACAGCCGAGACTTGCCTGTCAATCAGGACCCATACGGCCAAGATAGCGTCTCGGTTAACCAAGGTTCTGGGGACGGGCAGCGAGTGGTACAAGATCACGTCTTTGATTCTTCAAGTCGCCTTCCATTCGAAGAGGAGATTCTAGGTAGTCAGCAACCGGGTGTGAAGCGAAGTGCGCCAAGTCATCATCACCCCCCAAGGGATCGATACGAAAGACGTGGACTGCAATTCGAAAAGGGCGACGTTAACCCCCAGCGCCCTGATAAACCAACTAGTGTGAGTGGCGTGGAAGATCTCTCCCAGGCACAGGTACTATCCTCCTCAAGCAAGGAGATTGATACCATCGTTCCAGATTCACAGGGCGACTCGAGCCTATCCACCGACCTGAACATTATCACAGACAGGACTTCGACGCTTGTATCAAAGACCCAGGCCACCTCCCTTGCTTCACAGGCCGAAGTTGTTTCGGATTCGACTGCGACTGGCTCGGACATCATACCGTCTCGTCAACCAGGCCACTCTCACCCTGCAACATCTGAGAGAGGGATCCTTCTTGATAGTTCTTTGCCCAGTGACCAAAGCATCCGGCACGTCGTAGGGGAGGCAGCTGCATCTCTACGAAGTTCTCCGGGTTCACACAGGACACAGAAGCCCCAAATATACTATTCTCAACCCCAAGGGTTATACGGCTCCTTAGACATATCGAGCTCTCTCTCTTCCGCGGCTGGGACTCTCAACAAGACTGCTCGTCCAAGAGCCACAATCGAAACTCAAGCGAGTCAGGAGGAAACTTTTGAAGCGTCGCAGCTTTCTAAATTCCAACCCGAGAAAAACAGTGTTTCCGGTCAAAGAATAGGCTCCAGCCAGAGATCGCCTTCTCCCACAACCATTGCAAAGACCGATAGCGTACTTAGCAAGTCTAAGACCGGTAGCGACTCTAAAGGGCTTGAAAAGCCTCGATTGACTTCAAAACAAAAAATGGAGCGCCCGGGTTCACAAACACGGGATTCAGCTGTCGATGAGCTAAAAAGCTACATCGATTTCGGCAGGGACTCGGCGTTGACACATGTTGGTGATTCTCTCGAAGAGAACCCGGGTGGGACGCCTTATGAAGCAATCACCGATGAAGAACCGGTTCCTGGTGCCAGCGCAAGTAGCCATGCTGCTGTACTTCAGTCTCAGCCAGTTTACTCTATGGATCCCTGGAAACCACAAGCTCTAGGAACCAACTCCGACACCCCTGTGTCTTCAATAGCGCCGGCAGCCATTATGGCGGACCCTTCCACCACTGCAGTTGCCAGGATGCGAGAAGAGCTCAGTAAGAGATTTGCTGAATCAGACGTATCCCTCACCCGTTCTATTATTAGCCAAGATGAGGGAGATAGCCTGCTCCCTGCAACGATTTCTCCCACAGTCATCAGTATAGTGAATGAACCAGTTGCGTCAACTCACACCTTGAACTTTCCCAACCAGGATTCAGTGCCCACTGAAGTTGAAAGTTCAGGGCACTCTATTACCATGGGGCAAGTTCCTGTCGAACAAGTTTCTGATGTACTGTCAGAATCTTCAGAGCAGAACGACTTTTACGTGCAAGCGAAAGTCACTCTCCCGATGCAGGCGAGCAGGCGTTCTTACTATGGAGAGGTAATAGAGGACCACAAAGACGAAATTCAAGCCTTTAGCCGCTGCTTCACTGGCGAGACTCCCGAAGAGCCCAGTGAAGAACTCATTAAAAAGATCGACAGTCTTTTCTATAGGCTCTTCGAGATTTGCGACTATCCCCAGGATGTCATTGGTAGTGTTCTTGAGACGCTACCCAGCTCTGAGCTCGCCAGATACTGTTGTGATGCCAATCCCAAATTCAGTTTCTTATTTGAACTGATGGCTGCACTAGACGGGAAAGAAAAGGAAATTCTGATTGTGGTTGGTACCAAGGAACTGATGCGACTACTTTTTAAACTTGCTGAAGCAGCAAAGGTTGAATGCTCGGCAGAAACCATTAACCAGCATGCCAAGTTTACTTCGTTTGCAAGAATCAGTATTGCTTTGACCAGCGAAGACTTCGACCCTTTTAACTTCGACGTCATTATCGGCTATGACTTTCATTATCCGAGTTCGTTGATCGCCAGGCAGTTATGCGACAATACTGTTCGGAAGTCGCCGCTAGTGCTACGACTCGTGACAACGTATTCGATTGAGCATGTATATGGTCCTTTGGATGGAGCAACGGCACTCGAGGTCAAGAACGCAATTCTCGCATCTACTGTAAGTGCAAGCCGATATCTCGAAGAACCAGAACGAGGTTATTATGAACCCCACGAAGTCGCAGAGATATTTGCAAATTATTTCAATGGAATTACCGACACATTGAATTGGGAGCCTCAGGGTATCCCGGATGACGTTCTTGACATCTTCGAGAATCCGGGGACACAGACCCAGCTACCTTTTACAGGAGACGCCTTATATGGAAATGACTTGAAGCGGAAGCATGTAAGTATCGACTTGTATCTTGAAGCTCATATTGCTGATCACCCTCAGTTTAACGACGAAGGCGATGGTGATGCTAAACGAATGCGCACTCTTCCACTTCGCGATCTGCCGACTGACACCAACAATCCTCCTATGCCCATTGCAGTCCGCCAGATGCTCGAAAGTGCTTCCCTTCGAAGCGGGACCAGGGACAGAAAAGCAATGATTTCAGTGCCTTTGGTAACTCTGGAGACAATCCAGGAGCAGGTAAGCACCATGGAAATGAGTGATGTGACAGTATCTAAATTGTTCTAGATCGACGAATACAAGCGACAAACTGCGCAGGCAGGCGAAGTCGAAGTAGAACTCAAAAGCTACATCAGCAGACTCGACAAAGAATTGAAGGACCATCGGAAGACCTTGAGTAAGATTGAGTCTTCTAATCGTGCTGCTCTTCAAGATCGAACCGTGGCTGAAAGGGAGAGGCTCCGAACCGAGGGTGTTGCGGCAGCTGCCGCAAAGGTTGCTCAGAAGGAGAAAGAGAAGCAACAACAGCGAATTGATGAACTCGAATCAGTCATTGCGCGTCTCAACCAAAATCCTGAGTCAGCCAAGAGGGAAGAGGCATTGAGCGAGGTCAAACGGCAACTGCAGCTCTCGGAGAGTAGGCGAACGAGCGCCTTGAGCGACGTGGATTTCATGAAGAGTCGGTACCAGGATGTCGACGCTCAAGCTTTGAGATTGGCAAATGAGAACAAATCATTGAAGATCCAAAACGAAGAGTTGGAGCAAAAGGCATCAGAGAACTTGCGTGCCATTCACGCACAGAATGTTGCTATGGAACGTCAAGAACTCTTGGAACAAATCGCCAGCCTCCAAGCACAGCTCCAGCAACGAGACGCTGAGCTATATAATGCCAATCAGAGACTGGCCAGTGTTTCAAATGGCCGAAACACTCGGGGCGGTAGCATGCCTCGCAGCCCTCGTGTCCCAAGTGGAATGAGCCCACGTCCCCGGGCAGCATTCTCTGCTAGTCGAGGGACGAGCCCTATCGGCCCTGGTCAACCATTCGTGGGACAACAGGCAGGAAATGGAAGATGGAATCACTTACAATAAGAGCTACAGAAGGCAGATGTATGGGAGTATGATGATACCAATCCTTTATATGTTAGGGCTATCATGGTATTTGGCGTATGGGATCGGAAGTTGGGAATGCAGAGCCTCTACCCCAGTATACAATGAACATCTATTTGAGACGTATAGAAGTTTGACCTGTGCTTCTCGTGAATGCCGAAGAGAATACTGACTTGCGAAAATTTGTCATCGCAGGGGATTTTGTACATCAAGCTTTCTTTGACGTAAATCCCCAAGTAGTGCAGCTTCAGTCAAGGTGGAAGATAAGTCACTCAAGTGGATGAACAACGAACTTCAGATATACAAAAAACTCTCAACATTGGAGGAGATTAGCAAAGAGCAAGCGTCGCCAAGTCGCACTTAAGGCTATAACACAATCGATTTGGGGCTGCCACAACCAAACTCCCCCGTCTACCTCTTGGGTCTGAAATTCTCTTCCGTTTCGGCCAACATCCAGTATACACAAGGCTCAGAACACTGAGACCAGGGGACAATCTACTTTTCCTCAGGGTACAGCTCCTCCTTGAGCAACACACCAAGCTCTTCTCGAAGGGGCTTGAGTTCCTCAAGGTACTGCTCGTACTGGCCCTTGTTCTCAACCTTGGTCTTGATACCTAAAGAGCAACAGTTAGCAATGTGGTTAGGTTGGTGAATTCCCTTGCGAGCCGTCGATGGTTTTCAGCAAGCACGGTCCGCATCGAGTTGGGGTCACTGTGCTGATATAACTCAAGAAGGGCAATTTAGACGCTGCCGATCCATCGGTCGGGTGGACGACAACAAAGTGGAATTGATTGACAAAATTTCGTACCTTCGAAGATGCGGACGGCAGTGCCGAAGTCGTTAACCCTTCGGGCGGCTTTAAGGGCGGCAGCGATCACCGAGGGGGCAGGGACGAGATCGTAAGCGAAGGCGTTGTTGAGGTTGCGCTGTGGTTTGGTGATAAGCCAAAGTCATACGACATTTTCGGGAGCCAGCCGGAGAGCAGCGAGCTCTACCCCGTGGGGCTAACATACCTGAAGCTCGAAAACGTCTTGAACACCATCAAACTCCTTCTCGAACCTGCAGAGAGTGGTGGTTTAGCAATTGAGTCCCGCAAGAAACCTGTGCGGCTGCATTGGAAAGTATTCGGGCGAAATCGCGTGGGGACAGAGCTCTAGGCGGGCTTTGCGGCATCTTTTTCCCACAGCCGCAAGACAACCACGCAAAGGCCCCAATCCTCCCAGCCAATTTGCGACGCCTTTCCACAGCACAGAAAACCGATGTTCCAAGCAGACGGCAGGCCATTGGGTATTAGGAGTGATCCTACCTGGCAGAGAACTCCTCAAAGGTCTCCTCGGCGTGCTCGCTTCGTCGGGGAATCGAGGTGGTGAAGTGGGCAACGGCCGAGCGGGCAACCATGGGCTGGACGGCAGGTCGAATGGGAGCAGCGCGAACGCTACGGGCGACACGAATGAAGGCGGACATGTTGGAGAGAAGAGGCGTCTGTTGTCGGAGACTGGTGATGTCTGTTGTCGGAGACAAGTCGTGTATTGGTAGAGGTAGTGGGCTGGCTTTTTCCGGCTCGGGTGATGACTGCAGAGTTGTTTGGGCGAGAGGATGGGCTGAGGATTGATGACTAAGGCGAGGCTAGACCAGATTGCGTAGTTGTGGGCTATAGTGCGAATTGTGGTGCAGGTTCACAATAGGGTGAGACTTTTGACGGAATTGACAGTGTATGTACTGTACTTCGACGAGCTTACTTCCAGTTAGCTTCCATTCGTCATTGCCGCAGGGACCTGGCACGGTAGTTCAATTGATCATGGCAGCTGAATAAAGTAGAAACTGACGATAGCCTCGTGCCACACACGTTAAGGCCATAGAACTTAGTATTCTGGAGCAAGAGTCTTCCAAAATAGCTCGAACTTGGCTTAATCCAGTCTACTGTAACGTTCTGCGCTCTATCGGCAAGGCTGTCTTCGGTGACAGGGAATTGGAACGTGAAGACCACCAATAGTTGAACTGGCATTGAAATTATTGGCACCCACGATTTGATTGACAGCTGCGAGGTAGCCACACCTTAAAGACACAAGCACCGCCACACCGTAGCCACAAGTGACACAAGCTTCTGAGTTTGAGATGAAGGTGATGTGAATTGAGCAATCAGTTAAGCGAAACCTTGATCAAGATTCTTACATAGGCTTTTAGTTTAGCTCAGAGGAACCGTGCTGAGATTCGTTGAAGTATTGATCGATCCGGGCATGGGGGAATCGCCGATATTTGTATGGAACCTTGGTTCGAAATTACAACGACGAAGGATTGGCAGGAAGCCAACTATCTATCTTACGTCGGGTACTGAAGTAACCATTGCGAAGATCGAGTTGCTCAATCTCTCCAGCCTTGTGCTTTCGAGTAGTTGTTATTATTTTCCGGTCTCACTATGAGCGAATCAAGCTTGCAAATGCCATCTGACAACCTGACATTATGCGGTCGTGATACGATGTACGGATATTAATGCCATTGTCTAACGGGCTTTTATCCCGGAGTTTGACATAGCCAATGAGTTTCAATCGGGCTACACCATTCGGTCATCACCGTCGTCTTGGCATCCAGTAAACCTCGGGACACGATCTCACAGGCATAGGCACAGCAGAGTCAGACAAGTGTAATAAGCAACAGTTGAGCACAAGCCTCAGGGGACATCATTAGCATATTGTGTCGTTATGGCATTTCATAAATCACGTGTAGTCTCTAAACATCTTCGTTTCATTGGTGCATCCGGAGAACCCGGCATATTCACATGTAATTGCAGTGTGGAGTGAATCCTCATCTCGGGCATGCATGCGCGTGTGGTGCTTCCTCCTGTGAGCGCGTGCCATGTTTTTTCAAAAGGAATTAGAAAACAGTAGCCAAAAGCGCACAAGCCTGGCCAATTCTTGGTACCCGGGGCGGGCCTGTTGGTGAAATAAGATATACGCATGGCAATTGGGTGAATTCTCGAGATGCCCCCTACAAGATGTACTAGTGGCACCTCGATGGAAGGAAAGTGCGGTGCCAGGTGCCACTTTCACTTTACTGCTACAGCGTCCGCGGCAGCCGGAGATCCAACCTGCCCGGTAAAAGTGCGATTGAGGGAAGGTAGCGGTGCGGATTGAAATTTCCCCTTTTTGATGCGCCATCCTCCTCTGGCTCTCCCTCAATTAAAACTCTACTCTCCTTCTCCCCTTTTATCTCCTTTTTAATTCTACGCATTCCCACAGTCGCTGTTTACCTGGCTTCTTCTTTAAACCATTTCATCTCTCCGGAGAACCTTCTTCTTCTTCTTGTCATTCCTTGTCAGTCTTTACTTATTCGTCTTTCACGTGTCCTTCCCGCGCCATTGGCTCTGTCGCGTCTTCGAAAAAAAGCCACGTCGAATACGTAACTCGGCTACTCTAAATCCCCTACTTAATAAACGGTCCCGCGGTCAACAATTGTGTCGGTTTCAACGTACAATTCGCCCATCATGTCTGCGTCTCCCGCTACTTTCTACGAGCAGCTTCCGCTGCCAACCATCGACCGGCCTTTTGGCGTTCACCTGTGGCCCATCTTTGACAAGGCATTCACTGCTGTTGTCGGCTACTCTGCCAATGACTTCAAGTTTGTGCCTTTCGAGACCCCCATGTCAACTCTCAAGTCGACTTCGATCTTTATCGTTATCTACTATGCCATCATCTTCGGTGGTCGCGAATGGATGCGCAACCGTGAGCCCTTCAAGCTCAAGGGTCTCTTCCTCATCCACAACCTCTACTTGACTCTGATCAGCGGTACTCTCTTGGCTCTCTTCGTTGAGCAGCTTCTTCCCACCGTTGTCCGTGGCGGCATCTTCCATGCCATCTGCGATGCCGAGGGTGGCTGGACTCAGCCTCTTGTGGTCCTGTACTACGTAAGTTTCCAGCAAAGATTGACATGCACTCCCAACTGACAATTGCGACAGCTCAACTACCTCACCAAGTACCTTGAGCTCCTTGATACCGTCTTCCTGTTCCTCAAGAAGAAGCCTCTGAGTATGTATTTGTTCCCAGTGCGACTTTGACAAGCTAACATTTACCAGCCTTCCTTCACTGCTATCACCATGGTGCCACCGCCTTCCTTTGCTACACTCAGCTCATCGGTTCCACCTCCGTCTCTTGGGTTCCCATCGTCTTGAACCTGCTCGTTCACGTCGTCATGTACTGGTACTACTTCCAGAGCGCTCGTGGTGTCCGTGTTTGGTGGAAGGAGTGGGTTACCCGTCTCCAGATCATCCAGTTCGTCATTGATCTCGGCTTCATCTACTTCGCCTCTTACACCTACTTCACCTCGACCTACTTCCCCTGGATGCCTAACGCTGGAAAGTGCTCTGGCGAGGAGTTTGCTGCTTTCTCTGGTATCATTACCATCAGCTCTTACCTCGTTCTGTTCATCTCCTTCTACTTCGCCACCTACAAGAAGCAGGGCAAGGCTCCTACCGGCCGACAGAGTCTCCGACGCATGTCTCAGGCTCCTCTTCCCGACCCTCATCTGGTCCAGACTACTCCTGTCAAGAAGTCCAACGGTGCCACTGCCACTGGCTCTAAGACCAACGGCTCAGTTCGATCTCGCAAGGCCTAAATGTCTGGCTAAGACTATGTCGAATCGGCACAAAGGTATTCGAATGAGTACATCGGCCTATATTGATATATTCTCATTTTGGTAACGACTGCATAATGCTACGCGAGCATTCGAGCCATTCTCGCGTTGGAGTTGGATCTGGATTGATCTCAGCGGCTTCATTACGTATATAAAACAATTTGGAGATTCGCTTTTTTCTGAAAAATGGGCGGCTCGGTTGGTTTCGAAGCTGAGATCTGCTATGAATAATAGTCTTTATGTGTGGGTAGCGATAATGATGGAGGGTGTTGACGATGCTTCTCACGGTTTTGAGTTTACAGGGCGAACACGGGGCATTTGAAAGGACGGGCATGGTTATTGGGACACAAGTCTCGGCCGACTTTGAGCGGCCCCAGGCTACGACGATCTATCTAGAACCCTTGTAATCAATTTCTCAGCTATGTATGATAGAATTATTAATTCTCTCAGTTGTTGAGCCTGAGAGATGAATGAGCCAATTGATGGATCACTCACTTCATTGTTGTAACACTTGGAGAACCTTGAGCTAATGTGTGATTCGTGATTCATGCTACTAGATGAAGCAGGTATTCAATATGGGTATTAACAAGTAATTGGTAGCTTGCCATACATTCCATCTGGAAGGGTCAAGAGGCAAGCTATTAGCTTGCACTACTAGGTCACGAATGTATTTCGAAGGTACATAAGACATCGACACATCGATAACAAATAAGCTTAATGTTTAGTCCGTTCCTTTTAATATAAACTTTAGTGTCGTTCTCCCTTGTGACCTTATCGTAACTCAAGCCACTGTCCTTGAGATGGTGGGCTTGGAATTGTGTTCTTAGTGTCCACATCCACTGCATATGCTGGGCCTACAAATGTGTAGCGATCCGTTGCATCTGGCCTCAGGACTACTGGCTCCTTATATCCCCAGAGAATGCAAAGCCTATCTCCTTCAAGAACGTCAAAATCAACTGCACCCAAGTATCCCCGATTTGTCTCGAAGAATCTGTAGTTGTAGAGTACTGGCATGATTCCTGACACAGCTTCTCTTCGTCTTTCGAGACTCCAGGAGCTGAGTTCTTCAAGGACATTAAGTCTGACTTTCAAGGGAGCCAGGTCTGATGGAGAAAAGGCCATGTTGAGAAGATCATGATCCCAATTTGAGCTCCAGGTTTTTGTGACAGTTTGGGACTCGGACATATTGAAAAAGGTGCTCAGCATGGCTAGATTCATAGCATTATCGACAAGATCCTGAGAGACATTTTTGGATTTATCCATGGATATCAGCCTGATAATAGCCTGGGCAGCCGGAATCCCTGTAACATACTGTGAGTTGCGCGTGGTGAAAGAGTTCGCGAAGGACATGAACGATGCCAAGATCTCTGGATCAGAATCGTGACGGCAGTTTGTGGACAAAGTGATATGTCCCATATCTTTACCCCAACTGAACAGACTATGTGTTTCTTCGATAATGTAAGGGTAGCTTGCACGATGAGCGGGAGATGAAGTCGGCTCACCTTCATCGGGTGAGCGAAAATTGCTGGCACTATAACACCAGGGTGATGAAGCTTCCCTCTTCTTTCTGTAGTTGGGAACCCAGCTTGGCAGATCTGAGTGGCCATATTTCCTAGTGCCTGCGAGGGACAAAAATGCAAGAGGACTGTGGACATGCGTAGTTTGTTGTGTGCGTGCAGCTTTCAGCCAGCCTGCCATGTATTTGGTATAGACTTGTGAGGTCGTGTTCTTGGGACTATAGTCAGGAGTAATTGGTATTCCAGAAACTCCGAGAAGGCCATAGATATAATCTCGATCATCGGTGGCCTGTAAATTAGCTGCAAAAGTCGACACAGCCCACCCTTTGAAGCCATCTGGATCCGGTATCTTGGAACGTGCTTGCGCAAGGAATAACCATGAGATCTTCCCCCATGACATTGGGTTGCTGAGAAGGTTCCATGCTGCGTCTGGTAGAAACTCGGGCTTCTTGTCATTGGCAACAGAAATTACACTTTGGGGAGTATCACGAAGCATAGACCAAGAAAGATTAGCCTCTCCTGGACTGATGAAGACGAGTTGATTTGCGAGAACGATTTCTTGGAATATCCAAACTCGTTGCCAATATTGGTGTTGCAAGAAGTCGGCTACAGCAGACCAAGGATCATTCAAGTGGTTGTTTGGTAAGTCGGGTCCTCGGTCGATACAAAGCATAGGATGGCGCCGCAACCATTCAAGATCGAAGTTTGTCTTATAAGGAGCATTTTCCTTGGGCGTATTCTCATATATGTCCTTCGTAATTGTTTTGATAGTTTCAAAAGCAAGAGAATAATCTTTTGGGCCGACCCAGGCAAACGTGACATGGGCGCGTTGGAAGATACGACGCATGAGCTGAACTTGTTGAGATCTCTCATCAAGATCGTTCTGGTTGATACAAATCGCATCAGCCCAAAGATATCTGACATGTGACTGTGATCGGAAAGAGTCATCGCTTAAGACGCAGAGAAAGGCTGAAGCTAAGTTGTCCGGGATTTTGACGGTGTTTCCTTTGATAGTGACCTGGCCATATTTTTCGGGATCGCCCCAGAGATAGGACAGTGCCGCATACTTGGGTTCATCGTCGAGAGATACAGTGACAAGTTCGAATTCAGAGGAGGGGTTTGGTGGTATTTTGAGGAGTCTAATTTCTGATGTCCTAGGGTTAAGAGGTTTGTATAAGCCTGAAGATGCTTGGCATATGGATTGCGAGAATAATCGATGAGTGAGGGAGCGGGTAGGGATTTGTAAAAAGCGGCGCATGATTGAAAAAAACGGGCAATGAAACGATCTCATGGTCGAATTATGAACATGCTACGAGAGACTTTGGATGAGAGCGTAACCTTCAAATGATTGAATGCCTTGCCCACGGCTACCTCGACACAGCCCCCTAGTAGAGGGAGCCTAAGATACCTTGAAGATATCGATGTTGGGCAGAAGCTACACATTCTCAGTTTGGTGGTCTGTATCAAAACACGGATGCTAAAATCTTTTCGAAAAAGCTAGTTGACGGTGAACGTGTCTATTCAGTCCAGTAGAGTTGTGTCAGTCATTAGCCAAGACCTGCCAGCATCTTCAGTTCTTCAACACACCATCACCAGATAAAACGCGACCAATTGACGTCATGTTCAGGGTCTAAATTAAGCAAAAGCATACACGAACAGTCAGCGATCCAATTTAATTCATGACTACCGACGAAATGCGTTGGTTTGCCAAGTTAAAGACATGGGTTGTGAGCCCATGTTTGCTATAAAAGGAACCCATTGGCTGCACATGCGAGAAATCCTACAGCTATCACAGACAGAGGAAAGAGACACGCAAGGCAACACAATACAACGCAGTCAGGCATTTAATTCGGACTGAAGGGTCCTGTCCTCATTTAGTTTCTCACCTAGAAGCAGAGGCGCTTACGCCCGTGGCACTCGTAGATCCAACCCCTTTTCCGCTGACTGCATATCATAGCAAAAGGGGGTAAAGTTTAAGCCATCCAATGCGTTGCAATGTAATGTTTGCCGGCCTGTGATACGCAGGACAAGTTTGATATTGACGAGGTCTCTTTATTCCATTCCTGGCAGCCAAGACTTTTTTCTGTTTTCTGTTTCTGTTTCTGTTTCTGTCCCTCTCTCTGCCCCCTGCTGATCGATGATCTGCCAGTGAGCAAGGAGGTGCTGATCAGCTCCAGCATCAAAGCGCAGAGACCACGCGCTTAGAGGCAAACGCCACTCAGGTGTCAGCCTCTGAAAGTGCAGAGGAATGCGGGCTGGCGGGGTAAGGCTGCAGGCCGTTTGGATACAGCGTTTATCCCCTGAAACATCAGCCTTGAAGAAAGATGCATAATAATAATATTCAATTCTTGCCCTTTTGGTTGGGTTGCGAGCTTAAGCTATCGCTTGGTCTTTGTTCTTTCCCATTTTGAATGCCGGATATACAGTCTCATTCATTGGCACGTGCTTCCATCCACATCCGAAAAGGCAGGTACCCTGGTGGTCCCCCCTGCAATTATTCAGTTCCCCAGAATTCAATTGGAGTTGGAGTTCGATCTTAATAAAGTCCCCTCGTTCACTTTCTCCTCTTCCTCTCGCCTCTCGCTGGTCTCCATTCAGTTCAGCCTCTCAAAAGAGCCTGAGCCTCTCTTGTTCTTCGATTTCTGTTGCGTGTTGCTCCTTGTTCCTTTCATTCTTTCTCTTCTATATCACCACTCTTCTCTCTTTCTTTTTTGTGAGGTCTCCCAATCTTCCCTGTCTCTATCCACTCGCGATCTGTCCCTACAGCCAGACAACCGCACGCCAAGATGCGAAACCCCTTCCGACGTCGGAACAAGAAGGACAAGGCCGGTAGTGGCGGCCAGAGCTCAGACTTTATTGTTCCCATAGAGTTCCGTCCTCCTGGTGCTGGACGCCCACCGTTATATCCTCCAACTCGACACTCAGCATATCTGCTTGCTCATCTGCCACCAAAGGTCCTCGAGCGTATCTTTACTTTTGTTTGCCCGCACGCCCTTGACGAGACTTATGATACTTGTGAGGGTAGCGCAAGCACGAGTGACAGCGTGTGCATGCTATGCGACCTTCGTGATTTAGCTCATTGTGTTCAAGTTTGTCGCGCATGGCGGCCCAGCGCGGTCAAGATCTTGTAAGTCGTGCCATGGTGGTTCGATGATGTTCAACAGCTAACTGTTTCCTAGATACCATAGCGTTCGTATCGATCCAGTCCACTACTGCCGTTTAGAAGAATGGCTTGCCGAAAAACGTAAAAAGACCTCCCGCTTCGATCGCAATGGTGTCCCTGAGGATCCTGCTCAAGCTCGTCTCCGTCTCCTCCGACGTACTGTCCGTGATGATCCTACACGTATTGGAAAGTCTGTACAATATTTGAAGCTTCCATACATGTTGCGCGAATCCTCCCAGGTTGAGCTTGCCCAGACCATCGCTGTTCTTCCAAACCTACGATATGTCGACTTGCCCGAAGGGATGTTTTGCGATGACCCTCATTACGCGACCCTCCGCCTCGAAGTCCAAGCTCGATGTCCTAATCTTCGAAAGATGACCTATATGGGTGGTTCTGAGCGTAGCCTGGCCATGCTCGCCTCGGGTCAAGTCTGGCCGAATCTTGAGGTGCTGGAATTGAATGACCTCGCGATTGATGCCATGACACTTCGGGCTGTTCTTGGTAGTCTCACCAACTTACAAGCGCTCAAGGTGTCAAACACGCCAGGTCTCTCAGATGAGGTCCTGTCCTCATCAGATGGTCTTCCTACGCTACCACCTATGAAGGAATTAGTGCTGAAGGATACACCGGGAGTGACATTAAAGGGCCTTATCGAGTATCTTGCCTGGCAAGAGACACAGCAAGCTCTGACGGTCCTGACGCTTAAGGATACAGGTGTCCACCCTGCAAGCTTGCAAGAAATCTTCACAATGGCCTCGTCTCTCAAAACATTTGCCATTCAGACCAATGTTTCTGAACAATTCCCAACATCAGCCAATTCACGCCCACTGGCATCAAGAACGCTCGAAACTTTGCGGTTTGAAGTTTCTTCATCTTCAGCGGGTGCCTTCTCCAGTGTGACGATGGGCTATTACTCATATCTTGCGAGCTCCATCCTCGGCGGCGGATTCCCCAGACTAAGGCGGCTCTACGTTCATGATGAAAGCTTCCCTGACCAGTTACAGGGACTTCCACCTCCCAATGCTGCATTCGCTGGAGGGCATGTACGCGCTGGATCTAATTCATCTACGAAATCCACTCCAGGGTTTGCCTTCCCATCATCAAACCTATCACCAAAGTCAGCAAATCTTCCTGTGCCTAGGCGGCCCATGTCGAATATCCAACCACCCAGCAAACGCTTCAGCTCTAATAATCCATTCGCTCCTCGCAATCCCTCGTCGGCAGCTCCCACACATACACTCGAAGTTTTTACCAAGAGTGACGAGTTTGGAAAATGGAATTTTGTATCAGTTGATCCGATGATCAGATCTGCTGCGGCACCGTCTCGCCGACCGGTTAGCAGCTACGGGCTGGCGGCCGATGTCACGGGGTCTGGGTGGGATCGAGGAGATGCTCGACGTAGTGTCATGGTTGGTAATGGTGCTGGCGTGTTTTTGGCCGTGCCTGGCCAAGGGGGCGACGATGGTGCGTTCAATGGAAGCTCTGATCCATGGCGACCTCAGAGCAGTGGGGGATCCCCTCGACGCAGTCGAGAACTGTGGTAGTGGAGTACCTTTCAACAGGTTACGGTTAATCCCTGTGGGCCCTAGAGGTCTATTCCGTAAGCTTATACTATTAATGTTTCCTTTGTCACCTGGGCTCTTGGCAGAGGATTGAAGTGACGGATGATGGGGCATTATGAGGTTACGGCGGATGAAGGGAAGTTGAGATTGATTAATTCTTGGGATCGGTTGTTATGCAAAATACCCTAGCAGTTGTAAAGGAGAAGTTGCTTGTAATCGCTGGTAGATTGAGGCAGCCGTAGGTTGACTGAAAGATCTATGTTTCTGTAGATCTAGAAGAATAGACTTTGGCAAAGAATGTGTGTTTGACAATCCAGTGACATCCGGTGTGTTTCAGCTTCGGGCTAGGGATTCAGTGATCGACGGTAATTCATTCCAGAATTAAAGTTTAATGCCTTCATTATTATATCTGTGTCTGTATTCAGAATGTTTTCATAAATATCATATCGCCACGTCCTTGCTAAAAGGGACTTTGCATCATTCCACGTTGTACATGGAAGTCAACTTGGGAATTGAGGAATACTGTGCAATGTACTCCCCTTTTGCGGTTGCATCACTTACAGCACAAACTATGAAGATCCAAGGATAGAAGCAAGATTTGTGACGCCTTAGTCGATGTAGTTGTTACCGGGTACGTCAATCGTTCTTCAATACTCAGGTTTCATAAACTGCATGCAGATTTATGACGTTATTATGCATGGCGAAGTGTGCTTAAACATCCCTGTCAGGCTGGCATCTGCGCCCAGGGACTCACTGACACTCGGGTCAAAGTCAACACACCATTTGAAGGACACTCAACTACTGTCTATCTGAGGTATACAAAAATTTCTCCCAAGACAGGTCAAGATCGTTGTCTTGTTTTTAGATACTGTATCAAGGTGTAGGTATTGCCGATGCACCCTTCACCATTGTGGACCAAGACTCAGTCGACAGTGTTGTCGCATATGGAGCAGGTTTTGTGTAGTCGTACCCTGTAGCATTGCAACTTGATGTCATCTCCTCAAACTCGGATGCATCTTCATCGTTGTAACTTATACCTGCCTCCAATTCTATCCCCAGTGGCGCCAACAAACAGTCCTCGCATTCGAGTGCTTTGCCTGATCCGCGATGGATTCGCCATTCCGCAAGTTGAAGATGACACAATTTCCCAGTAACTCTGATTAGTCTTAGTGATAGCACATAGAAGCATTGGGTACCTAGGATTGCTTACCTATCTCGGTAGCAATATATATTGAATGAAAGGAGTAGTAAATCGACCATGTATGTTGCTAAGTAGTATGTTAGCTGTAGTACCCGTCCTTGCGTCGGACGGGTTCACTTACGTGGGAAAATTTTGTCCTCATAAAGGAATGCCACAGCATCCATATCCGTGTTGCATGCGGCCTCAATCTTCGGCCGGAGCTCCATCAAGCTGTTGTAGCAATTTTCGTGACAAATCTCGGCCAACTCTTCATCCACAAGTATTTCAAATATCAGATCACTGCAGGGAAAATAAGCAATGTGGCTGCATTTGCAATAGTCGTATCTTACGGATTAGGGCCGTGGTAGAACAGTCCGGGCGAACATTCTGTGATGTTTGTGTTCAACATGCGCAGGCAGCTGTCACTTAAAGTCATAGTCTCGTACGGATATCTGAAACCCAGCTGTTGACCATGTGCGGTTGGGAAAAAATGCGCCGCTGCTGCAGTTATCTCGAAGGCAAAGAGATGCCTCATCGTGTTTGGATAATGCCACTACTTGACGGTGGTAGAAATTGCAGAACAAGTCAGAACGAGTGCCCGTTTATAATTACCACACAAAACTCTATCTGTCATTCACTTGTGGCCACGTTGAGACATAATAATATGAGTATTCCATGAGGTCTGTTCATATGGTGACTTCCTAGACCTCAGATTGGTGCGAATAGTTCCCAGTTCAATCAGTGAAACCTCGCCATGGATACGTTGGTCATGATGTATGTAGCAAGCTACATAGAAACGAAGGGAAACTTATGTCAAGATACCTATATATCTATCTGGCTTATGTCGTGCGATTACTAAATTGACTTCTTGCTTGACAGGCTGGCTTGGTATATCTCGCTCAACAGTTATAACCAAGTGTGTCCCCAGAAGATGTCGTGTTGTTAAGGATTAAGAGGAGTTCTCAAGAGGCAATTGTTCTTGCGCATCAGATAGAAGTTAGTTAAATAAGATTTTGCTCTGTTATTGGTGCTGTTACTGAAGCTTTCAAGTTAACTCTCGCTGACTTTCACAGAAACCTGCGTTGCTTGTACCACTTGAGAGAGTCTTGTTCGTATACGGTACCTGTAGCGCCGGAGACGATGACTTCAATAACTTCTATTCAATGGGCATTAAATCTCTGCCGAGCATTACCCCAGGGGGTCTTGGAGAGCCTTGTTCTTCCAGCTCCTCATGAAACAGACTGTTGTAGAGCGAGGGAATGCCTTCTACGCCAGTGTAAATCCAGCCTGTGTATTCCTTGGTGCATCCTTCGATAGAGGGAAATCCGTTTCTGCCTCGTCCTCTTGGTTCAAATTTCTCATCCAGCATAACACAAACGACAGCCCTTTTATGACCCTCAGCGCCTGCCTCAACCTAGGCAGCGTATTGGTCAACGGTGTCGAGGCATTTCTGATCAACATAGACACAATATCTATATCTTGGAGATATACCGCTAACGGATCATCTGTTCTAGCACCATCTCTCTCAGTAGATCGCTCGGAAACCCACTGAGAAAATTGATCGTGCACCTGTTCCTTGGGCGCATTATTGAAGGTTTCGCAATCTTCCATGATAATCCATTCAAGATGTGGCTCGAGGGGTGTCCAGAGTTCCAAGTGCTTGAGAGTGTGGGTACTCTCAGCCCTATCATTCTTAACCTTGCATGTAACTAGAGTTAAGGCGCTCTCTCGACGCCAGGCACAACTTAAAAAACATGGCGGATGCTATGATTTGACATCTTGAATGCAAACTATAACTCACAGGTCGTTCCAACCAGGCATTACAAGTCATGCAGAGGTGGGTAAGCGAATATAGACATTATGTAGTACATCAGTTACCCATGATACATCATATCTTCAAAGCAAAATGGTTTAAGGTCGAGCAGAAGAGAACCTTCAAGCCAACGGCATCGGGGTAATGTGGATGTAGGAATTATTGGTAGCAAGTCATGATATCCCCGACAAAATTAATTAAACGTCGCTTTCCCTCGTATCGTGTCATAAAAAATGCTAAAAGCCATGCAAGGTACTACTTAACAGCAGATCACTTACATCTTCGGTTTCAATCCTGACACAGAGGAGGAAATGATAAAGTCTTAAGTTCCTCCTGGTATTATCAAGAACCCTTCACGATCTTCCAGCTTTTGGGTACGGTTATTGGGGATCAGAAGGCACAATGATTTACTAGGCTGCCAATAACAGAAAATAGGCGCAGAACGCGATCCTTTGATACCCTCCATAGAAACCTCAGTAGCAATCATTATTCATCCCTAAGACGGCCCTCGTTCACAAACACTATTCCATTAACAGCCACAAAAAAAAACAAAAAAACAACAACATTTGACTCATTCAAAACGAAAATACAGGCTTACATCACCTTAAAATTATTAATAAACGACGTGGCATTAAAATAATGACATTGCACTGACCTTAGCTGGTATTTCACGGATAGATAGAGCCCCGGTTCTCGGCGGTCATCATCTGGGTCTCCGTCCTCCAACGGGTACAGTAAAATACTCGGAAACGCGAACATCCTTTAGATCCTTGACAAGATGCGTGTCAGCCAATGCCTCATCCTTCTGTACCTACACAGTGAAATGTTTCTACTCCAGAGAGTATTGCTTCTGTACCGAAATCGTGGGGTAAGAAAAGAAGACAATATGTGAGGGATGCTATCGACGTGGGGCCCGACCCATGAAACGAAGTCCAAGCAATGCACGAGGCAAGGGTGAAACTATCCGAGAAACAGATTTATAGTGTGGGTGAATTTGAGACATGTTGCCGATAGACCGTAATAGTTGGGTCGTGGCAAGGGAGCGACAGAAACACTTGGTATTTCATTAGTGTTGCGGAGGGAGGAATTTATTTGGTACGTCTAGTTTCATAGGCATTCTCGCCTTCGGCCCGGGCAAGCTGGAACGTGGATGAAAGTTGTTTCGATTATTGATTGTAGATCACTCGCCTATTGATACTGTTTGCCAGAACCGAGTACGTGGACTCTCAAGGGTGAAGCATTACGACAACTCAGCCATCACGTTTAAGCTTTAGATAGTAACGTGAGTTGGCTGGTTGCTTGTCAGCTCCTCAAGGGAGCGGAGACTATTATCATGAGATCCATAGTTGCATCCTTTTCACGGCTGCGCCGACTTGTACTCACAGTATAGACTAATTCTGCACTCTAAATAGTTTACACCCAAAAGTCTAGACAGACACATAAAGTTCACACTTCAGATCTAAAAAAGGACATGGCTGCTTAGAGCAGACCCAAATTTAGACTCTGGACGGGTAGCTAGATGACACTAACCTGATCCGAGTTAGCCAGATCCCACATAGAAGTGGCTGGTGACTCTCCACTGTGACGTTACAGAGAATGCTGTGGCTGTAGGTTTGTGGCACACTAGTTATGTGGACCTGGGGAAAGCTCTCTTCGCTTCTGCAAGTTCAAACCATGGCGTCATCCAGTTTGAGCCTGTCCATGTTCATAACGAAAATCTTCAACAATGAAATAAGGGTTCACGGGTAGATCACTGTCAATAACAAAGACAATTATGAACGCTGGAATTGAGCAAAGGTACAAAGCCTCTCAATTGGTCTGGATTTAGACTCTTTCAACAAATACATTCCAACGAGACGCCTCGACCGAGAATGGACGCTTTCAGTGACTGCAGCCAACGTCCATAGCCAGCAAAGATAAGTCTTCCTCTGTATCTTGGACAGTAAACTCGTAAAGCCGACCCTTGGCAACTCAGGACCGCGCTCATGCAATGATATGAGGCTATCAAGAGCGGAGCAAATTGACCTCATCTCGGACGGAAATGTCACTGTTTTACATATCGCTTCCGGCCGTACCAGGTACGATTTCGTCAATGTAGCTCAGAATATCTTTCACTGTGTTCATCCTCGCGGGCTAGAATGTCCTTTAGCCTTATCAAATCGACATGGTCGAATGCTCAGGTGCAGAATTTGATACTGGAACAAGATTCTCCGTGTCCATCATCATCTAGCATCAGACCAACCTGCGACAGCGGTTCTAGCGTATCAGCGTTGAGTATTTGGACCCTTGGATCGGACCCTTGTTTTCTTGGCGCTTTGCCGACTAACCTGAGACTCAGATGTCAAGGGGTTTTCCGAATCGAGGGGTTCGAGACCTAACGATTGAGAGCTACAAAGGGTGAAGCGCAAAGGGAATAGAATGACGGCTGTATCTTATAGATTCCCATGTCAAGGGATGGACAAGGGAGCTTTGAGGTTGATAGAGTGAATATCTTCAAATGAAGTTTTAGGAAGATGAGCACATTGTCGTGCGAGTTGAGACTTTACCCGGCAGGGATAAGTTTAATGGGAATACGTCCGAGAACTAATTAAGTTGATTGTCGAGTCAAGACTTTTTCTTCTGCCGGAGAAAAAAAAACGGTAGCGGTTCATCGTATCTCGCTCGCGAACCCGACGCAAATGTCGGTCTGGCGATACAAAAAAGCGATCAAAGTGGGTGTATGGAAGTATTCGGAACTGTATGATATGATTGGTCAGAATGCGTCCTCCTGGTACGATACCATGGCGGATCACCGATGTTAGCGGGACCAGTTGGAGCAAGAGACTCGTCGTGAGCTGGAGAATGGGCGCTTCATGAAGGAACAAGGTTGCCCAATCTTGATCGTGTGTTGTCAAGTTCCTGCATCACAACTAATGCGCGGCACGACAAACAGTGTGCCACTCAGGAAATACTTTTTGGTAGTCTATGCCTCAGATCCTCAGTGCCTGCGTTAACACTGCACACTACACACTACAATGTTGCATGCTGTTGCATCGTCTCCGCTTGGTGAGTTGGCAGGATAGGTACGGATACACTCGAAAACATCGCCTCGTCTTGGTATGCAGCATCGTGTCTTCTAATGCAGTCTAATGGATACAGCCATGCCGTGAATGGGTTGAGATCACACTAGACGATGCCTTGAGCAGGCTGGCGCGGTAGAGACCCATTCAGGCGTGATTGACTACTCAAGATCGACCAGATCAAGACCAACATGTCAACTACACTGTCTGCTACTTTGTGATGAGCTGTAAGTGAGTTGTCTCGAGATGTATTCCTCTGTGGGTGTGGAGCTTTCGGATGTGGTTTGACGTTGAGCTGGTGATACGCGAAAACGAGGTCGCAGACAAGACCAGCTGAACAACACCACGGATTTTTAATCAGTTATCATCACCACCTACCGCGGCCTGGTGACCCAGATGCAACCAGTCTCTAAAATACGGGCGGTAACAAATCTGATACAAAATATTCAAGGGCCCTGGACTGTCATCTCTTGATAGTCCAGGGCTTTTCTTTTCACCCGAGATTTGAGTCTCTTGTGGCAAAGAGTTGCAGTCAGAGCCTCGACAGGGGGATGCATTCAAGGTTTTTTACCTGTGCAGATCATGAATGACTCTGACTCCGACTCTGTCGAAAGAAAGCGGTGTCGAGGAATTTTCGGAATTTTTTATCAATCATTCTGTGCCTCGCCTACAGTAGCATCTGCAGCGACCAAAAGATGCCCAATCATGCATTTGGCTGCAGATGCACGTTTGCAAGTCCGTCTTTAACTAGAACTGCAAGCCTCGCAGCAGGGATAAAAAAAGACATGAAGTCAGAATGCTATGGCTCACTGTAGAAGCTCGACATACAGTGACTCGAGTCGATGTTAGTCAGTATGATTTATGTGAGTGATTGATGACCCAAAATGACGAACTAAAAGAGGCTGGTCATTCATGTCCACGTTGTCCGGTGACGACGCCATATTGATAAACCAGTCAGAGGTAAAGACCACGAGCGAACCCACGAGGTTGGTGAAGATCGCATGCAAAACACATCAACACAGTAACTGCATACTGGAAACATGAAATGTTTGTACTTGAACGTATTTACGTCAATCTCGAAATCTCCAACATTCGGAGTTTGTCATCCGGTAGATCATATTCATACAGCAAACGCAAGAGACTTTAAACATGTTAATCGGGATCTGAAGCTGCCGATGTCTCTGATAACGATCCGTAGCGAACGAACAGGTCTCCCAAGAGCCCTGGCGTTTAATGCCTCGATATCACAATCACTATTCATCCTTTCTGGTGTAGCGTGGGGGATTTGAAACGGCTCGTGGACGGCACAAGACTCAATACAAGACAGAGGTCAGTGCCAAGGCTCAGGTGGCTCAGGACTCATCTCGAGACTCGTGGTGCAGGTTGCAGTGGCTTTTTCATGTGTCTCTATGAGTGGTAGAGTATCGTGGTTTCTAAGGGGTTCTGGTCTATTGAATTAAAGACTGTCGATGTTTGTCAACTCTATAGCCAGGCTGATGAGGCTACACCCAAATTCTATCGCCTCTTTTTCAACGACTTTTCTGGACGGACCTAATTCTGAGGAGGCCCCGTAGAAAATAATCCATCCTTTGATGGAGACCCTGCCACATGCCCTGCCATGCTCTGCGCTACGCCCCATACCCCTGCCACCATAAGCGCCCCTGCCTCTCCAAGTATACAGTGTGACAAGATGACCCATTTCACACGGCCATTCTCGTACCAGAATGTGGCTCAAGTGGATCAGGAAGGGACCTGGGACCTTGGCTTGGGCTGAACCTTGTGCTGCTGCCCATTTGGCTTGCAAGAGTCTCTCAGGGACTTGTCTTCATATTAATGGATGCTACTCCCCCAACCTCATGGAACTATTCTCCCTCTGTAATATCCATTCAACTCAACTATCGATTTCCAAGGAGCCCCTCCAATATACCAATACAAGACAAAGACATTCTTTCTGTTTTCGTCTCTTTTGTCTGGTTTTGTCTTGTTCTGTCTTGGATCCATTGTCTCACTTTCGCTACCGGCCACTCTCAAGACCGTCGTCGAACACCACCTGACTACGAAAGACCTGACGACATTGTTCACGACTTTGCTTTCGCTCCCTTTACTCTGTACCCCGCCCTCTTTACAAAGGGCCTACTAAGGGGAATTCAATAATATATAACATATATCGACAATGTCTCTAGCAGTGACGCAACAACCACAAAGGGAGCTTGATGCACCAAAACTTGATACTGCTCTCGCCCAACGGGTACAAACACAGTCACAGCCCCGATCTCAAATACAGTCTTTATCCGTCGAGCCTCCTATTTATTCTCCTTCCGCCGATGCCGACTCGTCACCCGAAAGCACACCTACAACAATGATTCCTTCACAACGACAACTTTCTGCAGCTCCTGCGCTGCCAGCCAAGAGCTCACTCCGAGCTTCAAGATGCCTCGATGGTCTCTTGACACACAAGCTTACCCCCGAGAGTCAAGCTCCTTTCTCTACTCCCCATGATGTCTACCTCTCTTCAGAAGAAGATGCGTCTTCTTCTGCCGATGACTTTTCCGATTTCGAATTCGACTCTGGTAGCGATGAATCCCAGTCAACTCGAAGGGGAAGTCAAGAGGACACCGCCAAGGTCGTTTCAGTTGTTTTCTCTGGAAAGCCCTCAGTGATTGATCTCCCTCGACGATCAGTCTCTCCCAGCATCATCAGTGAAGCTTCTTCCCGACCTTCATCAAGAATGTCTATTTCATCCCGACCTCCTAGCCGCCTCCGCAGAACCACCACTCTCCCAGTCACTCT
This sequence comes from Fusarium odoratissimum NRRL 54006, assembly GCF_000260195.1. Lineage (NCBI taxonomy): Eukaryota > Fungi > Ascomycota > Sordariomycetes > Hypocreales > Nectriaceae > Fusarium > Fusarium odoratissimum. Next base: position 1,111,698 of record NW_022158689.1, on the reverse strand, counting down.
TCCCGTCCTCGACCGACGAATGTCTTTCTGCACTACTTCTTCCGGATCAGTCATGCACCCTCCACGAACAAGCAGCATGGGAACTCGTCTCGAGAAGCAACGACCCGATTTTCTCAGCATTGACCCCTTCGCCAAAGTTGAGCCCGAGGTCAAGGAAGAGGCCACTGAGAGGCCCAAGACACCAAAGTCACCCGGTGTTTTCAAGCGTACACTAAGCTTGGTCAAGAAGCGAAGTCGACCTTCGCTCAACACCCATTTCGCCAGTCAATCCAAGGATAACCTTTCCCTCTTCACACCCACTTTCCCCATGGAGCAGGTTCGAGAAGAACCAGGCACAGACTCCGAGGAGAGGGCCCCCAAACCCATTCTTCAAAAGGCGCCAACCTATCACGAGTTCGCCCAGAGGAGGATGTCTTCAGCACCAATGTCTCCCATGTCACCTATGTCTGAACCCGGATCTCCAATGACACCTAATGGCACTCGTAGCCGTTTAAGGCAAGGATTGGCAGCAGCCGCGAGAAGGCGAAGCGTCAAGGTTTAAAGACCTGACCTGTACTTTTACGAATTATGACTGGGCAAAACGGATACGGGTGCTAGACGCCTCTAATATTTCTCCTTTGTCACTATCTTCTGTATCGACCAAAAAAGGTCCTAGGGCAAAGGAAACAGGCGTTCTATGGACATATTCTGCTGGACAAGAAAAACCGGCGTTGTATTGTATTAACTCACCACTCGAACTGAGAATGGCGTTTTGGGATATATCAAACATGCTTTGCAAGCATCACGGCCTTGGACAGGTCTCTTGGATGGATTTTTGTCAGATAAACTGTTAATGAACAACCGCAAAAAGACGGTCAGGCATATCATGAATGGAGTTTTAGCTTTGTTCTGATGAATAACAATATCACGATTGCTGCTACACATTCTGTCCCTCTGATGTCTTGTGATATGTTTGTACTTTGAGGCTGAGACTATTGATTGTGGTGAAGTGGTTACCTTAGTTCGGGGCGGCCTCTACAAGTGCCTGAGTCTGGGGTTAAACTCAACAGCCACCGACAGCATCGTCTTGCAGACAGACCAGGAAAGGCTGGCAACCTTTGATGGGGCATTAAGAATGATTCTAGAATTGTTTTGTCCGCCTTCGGAATTCAAGGTGCTGTGTTGGTGCTGCCTCTAGTATTGATTCCGGAAATGGAATACTGTATGCAATGCATCAACGACTATCGTCTGCATCTCGTCATGACTGTTGATCATGTCCCCTGTTACTTTTTGCTTCTGTTGTTCCGGTGATGAGGAACATCAGATCAAGACAGGGTGTAAGTGAGAGATACTGTGGGGTACTTCAAGAAACGCTCACAAATGGCGGTGGGCGAAGTACATAGAAGTACTTTCCGCATTCGGTAGGTGGGAAATGAATCGACTCGGTGAGGCACGTCAAGGCAATTTAATATGCCGTAGCGTTATGATTTACTGTTAATCTCGGGATGTCACCAGAGGTGAAATTAAATTCTAGAAGATGAAGAGAAGACATAACCGATGATGTAGTTATTGTCCGTCTAGTCCGTACCTTGAAACAATTCATGCCCTTCTCAAGATCGAATAGTGTGTCTTGGTGAACATAGAGTACCTGCAGATCTCCCCTGGATGGTCAGCCCCTGTTAGCTCATCGCTGCAATCATCTTTGATTGAGATCTACCCCTTGAATCCAATCCCCCAGCAGTAAAAAGTAAGAACACGGCACGGGAGGATTGAACCATCGGGGTCACTCACTCCCAAACTTACTGTACTGTATGTACATGCGAATCTGCCCTGTCAATCAGACTAGTTCATCGCTAATTATATTTCACCGTTCTTGAGTCAAGGTCTATGCTCGAGCACAGTCAGCAAATCCTCAGAGCTAGCCAGTCAGGGGAAGCTCGAATTGCAGTGGAGATGGTGACTTTGAATTACTTGTGGGTATGGAAATGCGAGAATGTCTTGCTCGATGGGGTTTACGTTGTATTTGCCCGTTTCTCATGCTACTGTATGATGTCTTTGCTTTCTTTTCATGAGACGTTGGCCCACACGGGAAAAGCAATGAGGCGGGAGACATGCATGGGTGTGGTGTGATTCGTCTCGTATGTTTCTCTGTGTCTTTTTGACTGTGTTTCATGAGCCAATTGAATTGCTCAATTGATCGTATTCCGAGTGGGTTCTTCATAAATTCATCTCAATTCATGAGCCTTCAATTGTTAGTCGCCTCCACTTTGCCTCTCTCTTTGTCTGTCTCTGTCTGTCTCACAACTCCAAGCTTGTTCCCTTCAACTCTGCGACAGACACAGCTGTATCAAACAGCGTCAGTGTCTCAGACAAGACTTCCTCAGCCGTCAAGCGATCGTAGCGGCTTCAACACGAAGAACCTCTTGCGTGCTCCGTGGGGGGTCTCTAGCACTAAAAGAGGCGCTCGTTCATTTCCCTTTGATGCTTGGACCACTTGAAGGATGTTGCGCTGTGTCTTGCATGAGAACGCGGTGCTGTTGGGAATGTGGCTGGGTCACCATCAGGGGAAAACGTTACGGCGCTTGACTTTGTTCGAATTGTGGCTCCAGAAGCGCAAATAAACGCCAGAGAAGGGCGGTCAGAGTTGACGATGGAGCTTGAATTTGAACGATGTTACTGAGACTTTAAAAGAGTTGCACTCTGGAATAGAGATTGGCATGAGTGCTCGCAGATCTAGCGCTTTGGCGTCACGAGTCACTTGACGTATCTGGAGGACCCTGAAACATATGGTGGACGATCATGCACTACACTGTGAAATACTGGTGATCCTCGTCTGGGGGAGATTGGATCTTTGCTGAATAGCGATCGGCGATCAAAACTTCTCTGTAGATATCTAGTCCGTACTAAAACTTCGACGGACCGATCTGAGAGCTGGCATCTGCGGTGGCTTTCTGATGACAGGTGGAGAAGCAGATACTCGAGTATATGAAGACCTACGAGAAGTAGAATGATGAGCACTAGGATCTGGGGTTCTTCAGCGTCTTGTGTTGAGCAGCTGTGTCTGTTTGGAGATGCTCCACAAGACCTGACTCAGTAGTGAAGCTATCTCGAGACCCCATCCTGGTACGTGCTCGAGTTCCAAGATGGTGGACAGCGACACAGTACAGATGAAGAGCGAGTACAAGACTATTGTAACTGCGATATCCCGACTTGAATGGAGTTTCATGATTCGGATCCGGGTGGAAGGTCTGAGCGGAGTTGGAAGTGAAACAGAAGCTTGGACAGATCGGTGTTGGAGTTTAAAAGCTTAGTGCTAGAAATAGCATTGATGATGCCGAATTGGTGGATTTGTCACTTTGAGTTGGGGTTTCAGGTGTGTTTACCTTATGGAAGCTCTGGCTTTTCTAGAAGAGGTAAGGAACACGAATCGACGGAGCTGAAGAAACTTCAGTGCATCGACGAGTGAAGACTGGACTAATAAGTGTCAACCGTTGACTAAGTCCCCGTCGCCTCAGGTATGTCAACCAGCCAGCCAGTGCTGAGGCGCAGTTGAGAATGATACAGGCTGTTACACGTGATGGTTGGTTATGTTTTTGTGACGAGGACGACTATGCTTGAGAAGCTCAGTCAAAGCGAGTGACTTCATTTTACAGATGACGATAGTAACATGCAATCAACGTTGAGTTCAGCCATAGTTCACTATTATTTCATGCCATTATGAGCAGAGGGCATAACTTTTGTTAGTTCAGTTGCGGTAGAACAGAATTCAGGTGATGTTAGCACCTTGATAAGTATAGATTTCCTTTAGACTTCCAACTTGGAGAGGGAAAGGATCATAAGATTATCCAGTTATGCACGTCCAGAGCCATCATCAAGCAAGACTTTGTCATAGTGTAGTGTAATTAGTCCAGATACTTTTGCCATCGTCAGATTACTACTGAAAAGAACAGCCTCGCCGCAAAAGACAGTCAGGTATTGCACTGACACGGGCACAAAGCGTTCTAAGATTCAAAGCAGATGGTGATAGTGCTGAGCTCTGGTGTCTGCGAGGCACTCAAGTCACGGCCTTTTCCTTGAGTACCTAGTAGTTGGTATGTTTTGGCGTTTCTCTGATCGGAAGTACGTGGCGAAGTGGTTGCATTGCTGGCTGAAACTTTCCCAGCAATCTGACAGATTGGCGATGCATGAGACCATTTTGATGAAGTTTCGGAGGTGAGTATAGCTATTGGATGCAAGTAAGGCTTGTTTCCTCGATATGGGATTGGGAGTTATATATCATGAGACACGGATTATACAAAAAGGAGGATAACGATAGGACTGAGATACAAGGTGATATTGATTGAAGTTAGAAACGAGAGAGAGGAAAGAGTGTACCTCAGTTAATCCTTCCTGTCTTAGATATCTAGACTCTAATCACTAAGAATGAAAATTATCCTCCATTCAGATGATGACTACATTGACATGGTCATGATACCGGCAAATTGATTCACCTTGCACCCAAGACCATGCTTTCTCTGTGGTAGTCAGCCACTCATTGATTAGGCCACTATTCTCCTATATAGGTTGAATGTGCTACAAGACACCAGGTTGTAAGACAAACCTCTTGCATCTACCTATTTACCATCTCCAGGTTCAAGGCGAAGGAACTCACATTCGCGATTCGAGCTCGGCAACCCTTGACAATGAAGCCCATGGTAAGGCTACCGCCATCGACTTTGACACAACGTAAGAACACTTATCTTCTCATATTCTCGGGGTCCAATTTGCGCATAGGTCATCGGGATTTCGTGAGTTCGACTTGACCCGTACCTTCGCGGTGTCAAGTTTGTCATCCAATAAGGTGGGCGCCAGAATCATGGTAGTTATTGCAAAGGCCCCTTCAACACTCTTCTACAATGAAGCAACACCTAGCGCCCCGGAGTAGGGCTTCAAGATTCCTAGTAAAGCCAGTGCTCTTTACAAGTTCATACCCTGTTCGTCGAAGAGCCGCATCTCTCACACCCTCGCCGAAACGATGCTACATCAAGGAGACCTTGAACAACGCTGAAAAGACTCAGGTTCCAGCTCTAACTAATATTTCGCCTAACCTTGCGATTCAAGAATTTCACCCTCAGCTCGAGGTTTGATTGAGGTGATCGAAGGGCTTACGTGAACTGAAAAAAATACGCAGGGAGGCCCTTTCAAGCGCCATGGCTGTTTCGACCGAGTTCAGTTTCTGTTGTGTCGTGGACAGCTACTAACAAGTATGTATGTGGAATCCTGATTCACCCACCTAAACGATATGCTCCTTGTTTGGGCGTTACGACAGAGGCCGTCAGACAAATTGAATGGAATTCCTCGCTCCTTGGTTCATTCTCATAGCTAGATTTCAATGTGAAATCGAAACGACATTGGGCTATCTGCTGACTTCTGGTGGCTCAGCACTTAGCGCACCAGGTTCTTTATTGTTCACTTAAGAGATGGTCTCTTGTAACTCTGCAGGGCCTTAAATGAGAAACGATTCTGCTTTGTCAAATCATTTCGTCCTCCATTCAGTAGTTACATCTTCCAAATGCTGGCAACCAAGATACTGTCAGTTGACGATGGAGTAAAGTGCTCAGGAATAACCCGTTGCCTTCCATACAGGCCAGTGACACATAAGCCATAAGTTTCCCAATTCAGTCCTTCATTTACCCGTTTGTCGAGAAGATTCATGTTTGGCGCGAGCAAGCCAAGACGTCAGTCTCAATCATATATCAGTCGGGGTGTTCCTGATCTTGGCAAATGCCTATGATTTTGAAGCAGAATCCTTCATTGATGAAGAGGAGAGTCATTGATCCGACGAGCTCCGTAACATCAAGCGAGGTTCCAAAATTAGCCAACCTCATGCTTCTACATATGTAGAATCTAATTGGCAAGCTTTGGGATATCTTTCGGGATGGCTGTGTAGGAATTTTGGTTACTATGTCTAGGAGTTCCAACTCTTCATGATGACATCGTGACTAGACCCTTGAATTCTTGCAAGAAATTGACGAAAACGGATGTCAGGATGGACCGCAGTTTTTCTCCTCATAAAACCTCGTATCGACAACAACATTTGAAGGAATCACGACGAATGGTTCGAAAATGAGGACTCTATGCTGTGTTGGCATAATCTAAGACCTAGAAGTAATGCCCTTCTTAATCATCCAACAAGTGTTCCCGTGCAAGGTATGAGCAGCATCATTAATCCCCCGATCACCAGCAGTAGTCTACCTACCATCTAGGGATAAGGTAGCACTACCTTGATGTGTACGTTTTGCCCTCATCCTCAGCACATAGCGCAATGTGACAACCAGAAAAGCCGATCAACATGAAAGCCAGTCCGAAAATTACCATTACTACATGTCCATATCCTTCAGCCAGCTCCACTATCACTGATTATACTCCCACGCATGACAGGATCCTTTGAGGCCTTAAAAAAATTGAGTCTGATAGTGTTGGCGTCCTCATCGTCTTCAGGGTTGATTATATCACCTCGATAGTCTCATCGTTCCAAGTAGCATCGCTCTCATCGCCAGACGCGCCACTTGAGGGGAAAAGAGAACGATGGTTGAATGGATTAACGTAGTTGTGATAAGTTGATCAAGAAGTTTGATGAGCAACTCTAAAACTCGGCGGCCAAGCAGTCATGGCAATTGACACACACAGTCCTTGCCTAGCATGCAGTTGTCGAGATGGCCAGCTGGACCAAAAGCTAGGGGTCTCTTTTAAGCACCATGTACAGGCACGAAGAAGTGTGATATGAGGGCGTCTGTGGAGACTGTACACGTTTGAACTTGATATGCGAGTACCAAGCATCCCGGCGGGTCAAGAGGGTATCTCCTATACAAAGGAGTAGTGTAGTCAGATACCCTGAAGCTCATATAGGTATCAGTGAGCCTTTAGATATGGTTCATCCAAATGATAGACACCTCAAGGGTCTGAACACAGGTCGGCGGGCAATGCTGCGATACTACACGACAACGCTCGCACAAGTAACCCTAGAGCACCAGTTCGCTGGTCTGTAGCAAGGACTGAAAGTCGGATCCCAGAGCAGAAGGAAGAGATGGTCAGGCTGAAACCTGGTGCCTTAGACAAGGCCTTGTAACTTAGTGAAGTGGTCTGTTAGCTCACAAGTTTGGTTGTCCTCATCCTCATCACATCGGGACACCACATCTATGCGCCAGGAGTGGGAAAACGAGGAGTAAGTCTGTACTTCTCTAGATCCATTGTGACAGCAGTTGTCCAACTGATGTCGGTCATTCCGTAGTGGTATAACTGCCCTTTGGTCTGTCGTATATAACGAAGTGAGGATACAACACAAGAGAAGTGACAGAGCAGGCCAGCAATGCAGAGATAGAAAAGATGAGAATGTCGTGGTAAAAACTGGGCCCCTTTGGTAACTTGAAACACTATGGCATGGCCGCCTCTCCTTCCTGCATAGAGTTGCTGCGAGGGAGTGTGAGTTATTGGCTTGAGTAAGTTGACGGAGTGAGGGAAGTGATGATTTTGCAAGAGGAGTATTTGGTGTGAAGATGTAAGAATTAGTGACATCGTGAGTCGGAAAAGTGTTAGGGTAGGATAAAGTTGAGTAAAACTCAGTGGATTGGGTAGGTAAGTCAAATAGCGCTCTTTACGGCCGCGCGAGCCTTCAATTTAGTAGCCAAAGAGCATATCTTTGAGGTTTTGTGGTTGGTAGGTAAGTCAAATAGCGCTCTTAAAGGCCGCGCGAGCCTGCTCATTCCATAAGGCTGAAGAGCGAGTCCTATCACCATTGTCAGGCGGTGACAAAACCTGGTGATAGTCCGAAGACTATCCCATAGATTGGGCAGCTTAAGGTCCTACCCAGGACCATGAAGGACGTGGGGCAAAGAAAAAGGTGTTTGACTTGGACGAAGCATAGTCAGAGAGACCTCAGTCATAGATGAAGGGCGGCCGTTGATCAGAACGAAATTGGAGTCGTTTTCTTCGTGATCATTTGTAATACTGAGATGCTGACAGTCGCAAAGCTTTGCAATTCTTCTGCTTCAGCATATGCTTGTGGCATTATCGCTGACTTTTGCGTGCGATCTGGTATGTCGATAACAGTTTGCGTTCAACGTGGTTGACCTTATTGTTTATGAGCTTTTCTGTTCGATGTTAGCTCTTGTGGTCGCCTTGAGCAAGCAACACATACCTCATAGAGCGTTGCACGAGAAACATTGTAGCGCTAGAATGACTGCTGCGTGGCCATGATGACGGCGCGAAGGAAGTTCGGCCAGAGCAGCTCAGAAACGTCTCGTCTGTAACCATGGTGATTGTAAGGTCATGCCTGAAATGAAAACATGGCGCCTTTTAGAAATGAAGTGATTGGCAGTGGACGAAAAGGATCGTGTTCAGAATTGGGTGTGGTGGAGAAGAATGACTGAGGAAGATAAGGTGGGAGAAGAGTGTATATGGACGAGGGGTGGGTGTGTGCATAAGCAACACCACCATCGAGAAACGAGAAGGGAACTGCCTAAACAGAACCCAAGTCTTGATGCGCGCGGAAATAAATGAAATGAAGCAGTTTGAAGCCTTAGATCCGGTCAAGAAGATTATGAGGAGATCCGTTTGTAAATTTGTATTCATGGATGCGATATTGGGGTTTGAGAGAATCACTGGTGATGAGAAGCTGAGATTCTTGAGCTGGAGTTACAGAGAACAGAGGAGGGGTGGGAGTAAAGAGAAAGCTGTGTTGCGCACGGACCAGATCCGCAATTCAGCTGCGCATCGCTTCAGGGTCCAATGGCGCTAACTCAAATAGAGGTCGGTGGATATATCTTCTGAGCATCGCCTTGGGCGTCGTCCAACTTCATGTCACCCAGTCAAGTGCGCATAGGGAGCCATTCCAAGAAATTTGCCTACTATTCTTGAAGCGCGTCTTTCTTCAAGCTGCAATGCGTGGACTGGCAGCAATATGGAAGAGACTCAGTTGTTCCAAGCTTGCCTCATTTAACCTGCTCCTCCAGTCTCCTCGAGGTCCGAATACTGAGCAATCCTTCAAGTGTTGAGATACGGGTCTATTTTATTCAAATAAGATTCAACAATCATCTCAACACTTATCTTACAAGAGACTTTACCAATATGCATCTTGTCAGACAATGACTGTCTCGCGCCGTAGAACATTCCCATCATGGCTTGTCGTGAGGTAAGGTTCCAAAGTTCTTGAAGAGCAATACAGTCTCTATTGTCACTCTATTTGTGAGTATGTATGCGAAAGAAAGTCAATATGAGAGCAGCTACATTAGATTGTGGTTATTGCTTGAACCCCTGGCAATGGGCTGCAGCGGGGGTTAGTCAAGTCAAGCTATTGTCCATTGCACTGGATATTCAGAAGTCATTGTTGCTAACCATTTGCAAAACTCCTCCCTCAGCCTCTTTCGCTTCTTTTCCGAATCACTTTCGCCTCCTCCCCTTTACCAAAAAACACCAAGTTAAGACCTACCACCCTTTGAAGCACATACAGCTATCCTGTCTTCCTTCTTTCTTGAGAAGATACTTCGCGGCATACTATCATCGCTTTCGTCAAGCCAGGCAATGATTCAGATACCGTTACAGTGATCCAACATGGCAGCTCAACAGGCGACCCCAGTTCTCGTGCTAGGCATTGACTTTGGCACCACGTAAGCAACCAACCCTTCCTCATGTACTCTCTCTAACGTCTTCCTTATAGATATTCAGGCATCGCGTGGTGTCGAGCCGGCGAAAATAACGAGATCAAATTCACCACCAACTGGAAAAAGCGAAGCTTCGCCCAGGGAGACAAGCAGAAGGTCCCCTCGGCGATCTTTTATCATCACCTGAATGATGAAGACCCTGAATGGGGCGCGACAACTCCGCAGGATGATACTGTCCTTCGCTGGTTCAAGCTCCTTCTCGTCGATGAGAAAGATCTCCCGGATCATATCCGACACTCTGTTCAGCTGAAGACAGCTCGGGCTCTAATGTTGAAGGCTAATAAGACCTCAGTTCAGATCTTGGGCGACTACCTGCGACAGCTTTGGCGTCACTGTCGTCAGAACATTGTCAGGGCCGAGGGTCGCCGAATGATGAACGTCTCGGCAGTCCACCTTGTTGTCACTCTGCCTGCTATATGGCCGCACTACGTCCGATCCAGAATGACGGAGGCTCTGGGGCACGCCGGTCTTCTTGAAATCACCCGAGCTGGACAGACAACGTTGACCTTTATCTCTGAGCCCGAGGCGGCTGCCTTGACCTGTCTCAAGGAGAACGCCGATCGCTTCAATGTCAGGGTGAGTGCAAAACGAGTTTCCTGTTACTGGATTTTAGTTAATTGTGTTTAGGTGGGCGATCATTTCGTTATATGTGATGCAGGAGGTGGTACTGTCGTAAGTTTTAGCTGTCGTTTCCTGGTGAACCCCTTCTGACAAAATAGGATCTCGTTACCTACAAAATCGAGAAGCTTGGTCCTCTCATTATGAGTGAGAGCGTCAAAGGTGATGGTAAGTCATCAGGGCCGCTGTATGATGCACGTTTGACTGACCTTGACCAAGGTGGCCTATGTGGCGCCATGTTCCTCGACGAGAGGTTTCTAAAGCTACTAAAGGAAACGATCCCTTTTGAGGCTCAGAAGAGGCTTGATAAACAGACCTTCCACAGGATCATGGAGTCTGATTGGGAAGGCGGCTTGAAGTCCTCCTTCTGCGAGTCCAGCGGAGACTTTCCCATACAGCTCTCGTACGACGGCCCCGTGGACACCAACTTCTTCCCTTCCAAGTTCAGTATCAACGTGTAAGTGCTTGAAATGGCCCCATCGTGGCACCCCGGGAATGTTCATAATTCTCTATCAAGACCTTCACGGGCGTCTTCGTGGTATCTACCTCGTCCTAGCTAACCCAGTGCTAGTTCCGAAATCCGCGAGAATGTGTTTGACCCTGTAGTCAAGCAGGTTAAACAGCTCGTTCAGAAGCAGGTTGATGCAGTCAAGCACAAGTACAAGAAGAAGCCAAAGGTGAGTCTGTTCGTCATCTCGTTCGATGACAGACTGCCTAACATCGTTTAGTTCGTCATCCTAGTTGGTGGCTTTGGCAGGTCTCTTTATTTGCATGAACACCTTCAGGATGCTGTTGGAAACAGAATAGACGTTCTTCAACAGGACGGTGAAAAGCCGTAGGTCATCTCGACGCTTCTTGAAATTCCGTTGATTGACAATTATTTGTAGCTGGACCGCTGTGCTTCGAGGAGCTGTCCTACATGGACTGGCGAGAACCAGTCATACCAGTTCAATCACAGTTGCGGTCGCCTCACGTGTATCTCGTCACAGCTACGGAACACTTGTGAATATTTTGCCCTTTGACGCCAAAGAGCATGATGCCAAGGACCGAGTTTGGGACGATGGTCAGCAAGAGTTCCTTGCTGTCGAGCAGACACGGTGGTTTGTTGAGATCGTAAGTCAAATGGGTACATTTATGTTAATTTCTAACTTCTCCAGGGTGACTCTGTCTCTACGTATGACCCCGTTTGTGCATCCTTCTGGCAGGACCTCACGAGCCCCGACCAGGATCTCCAAATCGACATCGTTACCTCGGACGCTTCTACTCCCCCGACCCGCAAGGACGATTCCGTCAAGCCTATGTGCGTTATAAAATCTTCCGAGCTTCCCAAATGGGATACCATACCGGTATGGACCAACGAAGACGGCCAGGTATTCCACCGAATCACTTACGAACTGCGCATGATCAGCGATGGGTCCTCCTTAGAGTTTCAAGTCTACTACAAGAACAAGAGCATTGCTTGTGGAAGTGTCGCTTTCGACTCTACCGGTCAGAACGATACTGATGACGAGGATGACGTACAGATGGGCTCTCGTCGATCCTTGTATAACTACACCAATGACAACAATATCGTTGATATGACCGATGCCGACAGCGATAGTGATTACGTTGAGGCTAAGGAATGAATAGGGGGATGGGAGTCATGTTTGCTGGGTAAATGCTACTCAAAAAGCTCAAAAGGGCTCAACAATCATTGAGGAGTGAAAATTTTGGTTGGGCGGCATTACGAAAGTTCACAGGCATCGCTAAGGGATCAAGCATCTAGTTGCTCCATATCATATTGGGGCATATACGTCTATGTATATTCCAGTGCTGTATCTGTCAGATAGCTCATACCAGTCACGTCTTTATTCAATTCGAGTGGCTCTTTTACCATCATACGTACTTGACTGATTGTTTCATGCAGTTTTAATCCCAGTGACTAAATTCATGATTTGCGTTGCGAGTCGATTGAGAGGTCCATTCATGATACCTCACAGATGGCTCGTGAGGTCTGCATACTGTCACTGTTCAGTGTGAGTGTTTGAGATGGGCTCAACAACTTTTAGGTACACTTCTGGTTTTATGTCAAAACTTATCCACATCTGTAAAACTAGGGGATATCTCTTTCTACTATTATCCTGGTGACTCCTTGCTAAAAAGCAGAGCTGCATCCGAGAACATTTTTTGAGTTCAGTACAAGACTATAAGGCTCTCATTCTGGCGACTCGTATTATGCGAGAGAGGTATTACGATATCAAGGCTACAAGGTACATTTCGGAATGTATGAGATGAAGAATATCCTGATGTTGACCGAAGCTCATTATGGGAGGCTGATGAAGACGTTAGATATGCGTTCCAGGCCAAACTCGCATCCAACTCTGCGCAATAGGGATCAATATTACTTTGCCATTTTAATTAGATTTATATAATTTCTTTGGCTTTCGCTTCAACTCGTTAACAACTCTCTGAATTCTCGATCTTCCAACACTGTGATGCTACTGGTGACTCCGAGGGCAGTGGGGGGCTCAGTGAGTCACTCGGGGTGGAGGTATATGTTCAAATAAGCCCACACTCTTTCACCAAGAAAGCAATTTGGCGCAGTGGAAGCGCGGTATGTCTATCTCACAATCTGCATCACACAACCTGTACTAACAGACGCAGCCGGGCTCATAACCCGGAGGTCACTAGATCGAAACTAGTAATTGCTAGGTTTCATATTTTTTTGTGATTTTTCCTATCTCGATTTTGGTATTTTGAGTTGTTCTCGTTTCATGGTTTCTTTTTGGTGGTGGTTTTGCACTAAGTATCTTATAGCCTGTAGGTGTGCTGTCTGGCGCTGAGCACGTGACTGGCAACTACTTACACGATCTCTGGTCATCAATCATTGCAGCACACGGAAAGCCTCTTTCCTTTTTCTAATGGGCAATAGATAGAGGGAGTATACAAGACGAGAGTGACTTTTTATTCAAGTTCAGTCATATCTAAGTGCTTAATAAGGTATAAGTTCGCTGATCAACAGTATGCATCAGCTTACCAACTTGTACTGACTTAATGGCAAGAAGAAGACAGTATTGACTGGGAGTTATTACACACGATTACAGATTCTCCCAAACTGTGATGTCCCATGATAAGTAGGCCTAAGCTTGAAGTAGGTTTATAAATGTATAGAATCCCGCCCATGACCGCGTGACACCCAATAGGACTACCCGCAGACGCATGCATGCATACATGCCTCAGCTAAAAGATGACCAAAACGATGATTAGGCAACAGCATGTCTAACTTATTCCTCTCGAACCTCGCTTTCGTCTTTATTCTTGAGTCTTATCAGTAAATTAATGGAGCAACTAGCACAGCAATACATCGACTCGACAAATGTGACGCCTCGCTGGCTACCAGGAGGCGACGCATTTTGGTATAAGCAGAATATCTCACCTGCCAAATGCCAGTTTCTCTTTGTTGATGTCCGTGGAAAGATTCGCGAGTTAGCGTTTGACCACAAGCAACTCGCTGAGGCTCTGCGCGAGAAGACAAACGAAGAGATTGACCAATTCTCTCTTCCTTTCAACTGGATTGAACCAGTCCCAGACGAATCATGTGTCCGATTCCGCTTCGACAATCGAAAGTGGCAGTTTGGGCCAAATAGTCAACTCGAAGAGTGGGAGGGACAATTCACCACTGAACCAGATCACCTGCTCCAAAAAGAAGTCATTTCTGCACATAGTGACACTAAAGTCACCGTCGATTTTGTGAATCGTACAGGCAAAACCCTCAGGGTGTTTTGGATCGATTGGAAAGCAAAAGCTATTCCATATATGTCGATCAGGAACGGCGAAACAAAACGACAGATTACATACGTGGGCCATGTTTGGCGACTGGTAGATGTGTCGAACGAAAAGTCCAGGGCAGTCTATTCAGCACCTGACGAGGGAAATCATGTCGCTATCATCGAGCATCTCAGTGACTCTATCCCTGAGGCATCTCCGCCCAGCGACGATGAAGATTCTGAAACTGATGAAGAACCAACGGAGCCCGAAAACGGCCCATGTCTCTATGTCAGAGACTTCAACGTATGGTACAAAAATGAGAACGATGAAGCCTTTCAACTGTCTGAGAAAGGAAACGAAGAGAGCCCTTACGACAAAAGACGCTTATACATATCGCCAGACAAGCAGCATGCAGTCGCGTGGCAGTATACCCCGGGGCAAGACCGCAAGATCAACCTGGTGGAATCATCTCCAGAAGATCAGATTGAGCCAAAACTTCACACAAAGACATATCTCAAACCAGGTGACCGTGTCAGTGTCGACAGACCTCGACTCTTTAACCTCAACACTCATAGCGAAGTTGCAATTGACGATTCGCTTTTCAGGGACCCTTACCAAGTGAGCAATCTGGAATGGAATCATAACAGCCAGGAATATCTCTTTTATTTTAACGAGCGTGGCCATCAACATACCAGATTGATTGGTATCAAAGCTGACGGGAGTGTCAGGACGCTCGTGGAAGAGAAGAGCCGCACATTTGTAGACTATACTAAGTCATACTTTAAGCTCCTCAGAGACTCTGATGAACTCATCTGGGCTAGTGAGCGTGACGGATACAATCATCTGTATCTGATCGACCTCATAACTGGCTCAGTCAAGAACCAGATCACAAAAGGGTCATGGATGGTCAACTTTGTAGAGTCTGTGGATAAAGATCATCGTCGAATCTGGGTGCGAGGCTATGGACTGAAGGACGGTGAAGACCCCTATCACGCACATCTAGCAAGAGTCAATTTCGATGGGTCAGATTTCAAGGTTCTCACAGATGGAGATGGAACTCACTCTTGGTCTTTCTCTCCAGACAAACGCTACTTGATAGACACTTGGTCAAGGGTAGATTGCCCACCGACAACAGTTCTTCGTGAAAGCGAGTCTGGAGAAGAGATAATGACACTCGAGAAGGCGGATTCGAAAGAGTTGGAAGATAAGGGATGGTCTTCTCCCGAGAGGTTCGCTTCCCCTGGCCGGGATGGCAAGACACCTATATACGGAATCATCATTCGACCCGTCGACTTTGACAGCGCCAAGAAATATCCCGTGTTTGATGAGATCTATGCTGGGCCTCATAACTTTCGGGTCCCCAAAGCATTTTCAACTCTCTCAGATCGACGGCGATGGGCAGATGAAGGGTACATCGTCGTGGTCATTGACGGAATGGGTACAAACTGGCGAAACAAAAGCTTCCATGATGTCTGCTATAAGAATCTTCACGATTCAGGACTTCCAGACCATATCGCTTGGTTGGAAGCTGCAGCATCTTCACGACCATGGATGGACCTCTCTCGAGTGGGAATCATGGGCGTTTCAGCAGGAGGACAAAACGCTGTAGCAGGAATGCTTCACCACAGTGGTTTCTTCAAAGCCGGTATAGCAGATTCAGGTTGTCATGATAACCGCATGGATAAGTTATGGTGGAACGAATTGTGGATGGGATACCCAGTGGATGAGGCGTATGAGAAAGCATCTAACATAACTCACGCCAAGAAACTCAAGGGGCCCTTGATGCTGATTGCTGGAGATATGGACGATAATGTCGATCCATCTTCAACGTTTCAAATGGTGAATGCCTTGAACAAGGCGGGTAAGAATTATGAGTTTCTATTTATTCCTGGTGGTGGACATGGCTGTGGGGGAGAGAAGTATGGTCTTGCTCGCCAAAGGGAATTCTTCAAGCGTCATTTGCAGCAAGAGTCTGAGTATCGAGTTGACATGTATGACACCGGCAGTTGATATTGTGGCTTTGGATAGGGATCGATAATTGAAAAGGCCCATTGTATCCGAAGGGGTAGACATGCTTGAACCCCTGTTATACAACCCCAAATAGTGCAACATAAAGGGCCTCGTTGCCTCAAAAGCCACAAACAGTGGTTACAGTAGCAATTGATTTATTTGCAATACATTATCACAGCCCGCCTACGTACCTTATGTTTGGCCAAACTCCTCAATTGAGGCGCTTGCCTTTGCGTTTGTATTGGGTGAGTTTGACCAGTACTGTAGTGCAGTATTGGACAGCTGGCCTTCTGCAATAGGTTCCCTCCTCCACTAAAAAAAAAGTACTGTAGAGGTAGGGATGAAGATCTAAGCTACGCTCTAGCCCAGGAACCGTTACAACCCCCTTGCCCTCTCTCATCTCTTCTTCTCTGTCTTCTTTTTTTCCCTTTTGCTGTACCGCTTCTTCCTCTCTTCTTCATCGCATCGACGGTTGAAGATGAAGATCTCGTACTTGTCCGTTGGGCTTCTCGCCCTCTTCAGCCCCTTGGCAGCCGCCTGGAGCAAAGAAGGTATGTTTTACCCTCCTCTGATTCATGTCTTAACTAATTTCCATCCTCCCAGATCGCGAAATCTTTCGCATTCGAGATGAGATCTCAAAGCATGAGACCGATCCCGCTGCGACCTTCTACGACATCCTCGGCGTCCCTCCCTCTGCTTCGCTCGATGATATTACCAAGGCCTATCGCAAGCAGACCCGAAATCTGCACCCGGACAAGGTCAGACAGGGAATGCGATCCAAGGCTGGAAAGGACAAGAAGGCCGGCGCAAAGACTAAGCCTCCTACCAATGCTGAGATCAAGGCTGCTGTGAAGAAGGCCGGCGAGGCTCAAGCCCGTCTCTCCCTCATCGCTAACATCCTTCGTGGCCCCGAGCGCGACCGATATGACCATTTCCTGTCCAATGGCTTCCCTCTCTGGAAGGGCACCGACTACTATTACAACCGATACCGCCCCGGCCTGGGCACGGTCATCGTTGGTCTTTTCCTCGTTGTAGGTGGTGGTATTCACTACTTCACTTTGTACATGAGCTGGAAGCGACAGAAGGAGTTTGTCGAGCGCTACATCAAGTTCGCCCGCGACACCGCTTGGGGTGGTGGTCTTAACATCCCTGGCGTCGACGCAGCTCCTGCTCCAGCCCCTGCTGCATCTCCCGCGCCCGCTAGCGACGAGGAAGAGGCTCCTCCTCTGCCCCAGAACCGACGAGAGCGCCGTATGCAGGAGAAGGCGGCCAAGCGCGATGGTGCTCGTCCTGCTAAGAAGACGCGCCGTGCTGCTCAGGCTTCCTCTGGAACTGCTACTCCTACCCCTGCTGCTGGACCTACTGGTGCTCGCAAGCGAGTTGTTGCTGAGAATGGCAAGATCCTTGTTGTTGACTCCCTTGGTGATGTCTACCTCGAGGGAGAGGATGAGGAGGGCGAGGTCCATGAGTTCCTCCTTGACGTAAGTTATCACAATTCTGTCGAAATGGCTAAACTAACATGTGATAGCCCAACGAGCTTGCCAAGCCTACCATCAAGGATACCGCAGTCTTCCGCGCACCCATCTTCCTGTTCAACATCACTGCCGGCCGCTTCCTTTCCAAGAAGCCCACCGACCTCGAGATCGAGATCCCCGCTGAGGATGAGGACTCTGATGTTCCCCAGCCCACCCCCAGCACTGACTCCGCCGGCGAGGACTTTGAGCTTCTTGACAAGAGCACCGATTCTCTCACCAAGGCCAAGGCATCTGGCGCTTCGCAGGGCAAGGCTAACAAGCGCAAGGGCAAGAAGAGGTAAACTTTGGGAGTGCTTTCTAACAAAAGTTGACTGGGGCTGGGAGTGGATGGAGTTGGTGTGAAACGGGGAGGATGCATTTTGTCAAAAGGACGTTTAAATCTTAAATGCTTGCCATGTTATAGTAGATGTCATTCATGAAAAGGACTAGATTTGGGATATGCCTTGTGTTCAGACTCTCTGCTTTGGGCCTTCATGTGCTGACTATCAGTGATATTTTGGGATGGTCTTAGTCAATTGGAACAAAGACGACTTGTAGACAAGAAACCTCGTATAATACCAATTTCAGCTCTAGTTTTCTTGGCCTCTGGCATTGTAGCTGTACTTCAACCTTTATAACGATCCCAAACTTCTAATGACCCGGCCATAATTCATCACAATAGCTTATATATGGCAACTATAGCTAGGCTTGTTCTTCTTTCATTCTTTGGCTTCAAAGTCTATGATAATAAGGCCCCTCCGTACCAATTCATCTGAGCTTAATTAAATTTGGGTTGAGTAGTCTTCAATGGCTGCATACGGAACCCGAACTGTATTACATATCTAGGGTTGCAACGAAGCTGCTGACTCTCTGAGAGGCGGATATTACGGACATTTATATCCGGTCAACCTCTCCTACCAGCACAACATTAGTTGACCCCATTTCCATGGACAAAAGGAGGGAAAGGAAGCAGAATGTCGTAATCCCCGTCCATTGTCTTGCGTGCTTTCTGATTAGATAGCTAGCCAACTCTGTGCTTGCCATTCCGCAACTCCATTGGGAATATGTAGTTAGACAATAACCCACTTTGACGACTATTGATCATGCTAATCTTTTTGCCATTGTTGATCATCTTTTATATAACTCCCGCAAAGATACGCCTTTTTCGCGTTCTTAGCATGTTGACTATTTGTTGATCACCGTTTCTGTTTAACTCTCATCAACGTGTCTGTTGAGCAACGATGACGTCCTCGAATCAACCTGAGAGGCCAAATGTCTCTGGTGATAGCATCACGGAAACATTTCCGAGTCAAGATTCAGCCGAGGACACCAAGGTTCGCAATTCAGTCGAGTCAACTGAAGAAATGGGCTCCGGCAACGTCGTGTTGCAGTCTTCAAAGTATGAAACGAGTTTCCTTCGTAGGATATTGACACCAAAGAATTGTCGATGGAACGATGAGTCGCCACCAGCTTTGTCTATGAGACATTGCTGTCTCTACGCCATGGTATGTTAATTAATCACCTCAACCCCAAAGAGTCAATATGGATTGACAGAAATAGGCATCAGGTATTACAGTTGCCAACCTCTACTACAATCAGCCAATTCTCAACAAGATAGCCGCAACTTTCAATGTCTCATACGAAGAGTCATCCCAGGTTGCAACGTTGTTACAGTCAGGCTACGCAGCTGGTCTCATTTTTGTTCTTCCACTCGGGGATATTCTCGAAAGACGCCCGTTCATCATAGCTCTAGTTTTGGCCACTGCAACAATGGTAAGCTCTGTGTAGCATATTACTATATCCAGCAGCTGACATCATGTAGTGGATAGGACTCTGTGTGACGAATGACTTTACCGTCTTCCGCGCCTTATCTTTTGTATGCGGTGCTACCACAGTGACACCACAGCTGATGGTTCCCCTAGTGGGAGACTTTGCGCCAGCGCATCGAAAGGCCTCTCTTCTTGCTATCGTCACATCAGGACTTATGCTGGGTCTGTTGATGGCGAGGTTGCTCTCAGGAGTGGTAGCGAATTTCACAAGTTGGCGCAACATTTACTGGTTGGCATGCGGCCTGCAGTACCTCATGGTTGCTGTGCTCTTCTGCTTCATGCCTGACTATCCGTCTACCAATCCGGATGGGCTGAACTATCTCTATGCTCTTTGGTCTATTCCTCGTATGATGGTCACTGAGCCTGTTCTGATACAGGCTTGTCTCATTGCCTTTTCGCTGTCAGCTGTGTTCACGTCGTTTTGGACAACATTGACATTTCTACTCGCTTCTCCGCCCTTTGACTATACATCTCTACAGATTGGTCTCTTTTCTCTTACTGCGCTTGCGACCATCTTGTCGATCCCCTTGATTGGGAGGCTGATTGATCGTTATGTGCCTCTACTCTCGACAATAGGCGGCCAGATCCTGGCGTTGACTGGAGCTATCGTGGGAACTTTCACTGGAAACCTCACTGTTGCCGGACCTGTGATTCAGGCTATCGGTATAGATGTCGGTATGCAGACAGCACAAGTGTCGAACCGCGCAGCCATCTTCAGCATCAATCCCAAGGCGCGAAATAGGGTTAACACGGCCTACATGGCTCTGGCGTTTGCTGGACAATTGACAGGCACGGCGGTGGGAAACAGACTATACGCTAGTGGAGGCTGGAGGAGAAGCGGTGGATGCAGCAGTAAGTCAACTCAACAGTCTCTGCGTTCTCAAAACTCTCTTCTTTCGCAAGCAAATTGCTAATGTGGATATGAACAGTCGCATTCGTCGGATTGTCCATCTTGATTGCTGTCGCAAGAGGACCCAGGGAAAAGGGATGGATTGGCTGGACAGGAGGTTGGCATCCTCGACGAGAAAAGCCCGTGATAACACAAACAGAAGATGAAGAACAAGGCGAAGAACAGGACAGGAAGGAGGAAAGGTGAAATAAAAAGTATACAGTTTAAAATAGAGTTGTTTCATAGACGGACAACTGGCCGACAGTTCCACTAGTCACCGCCGCAATATCCTGTCAATCACTTGAGATCAGCCTCAAAATGCAACATCGCCAAGAGACAATAGGCATAGCTATGAACTTTGACAGGGTATTGCCTTGTCAGTTCAGTTTGGCTACTAAAAGAGACTCTCGGAAGCTGAGCCTCCATGAGCCCCTCATTTGGCGTAGCACGGGTCCGCGGGTACCTAAACGGGGGTCCTCTGGCTCTAGAAATATATCCATCTTCCTTCAGGATTCGTTTTACCATTATGAGCGGTAAGCATTAAAAGATGACGGCTCTGTGTTCATCCTTTTCTTCCTCTTATGTAATCTCGTCTGATCGCATCAATTTTCTTGTTTCCATTTCTTGGCATATTTGTTGATCAAGCGCAGTCGTAGCTGCAGGATGGCTATTCCACTTACAATGGCTGGACCACAGTATCATGACGACTTCGATTCTACACCTAAGCAAGGCTCAACACCAACACAAGATCAACCTTTAGACCAGCCTCGAGAACGGGTACAACCGTTGTCAGCTCACGATACGTCATCTCTTCCCGCCAAAGATCATATATGGAAGGCCAGACTTAACCTTCGTCTCTTCTCCATCTGTGTTGACGCTCTTCTTCTTGTCATTGTCTCTTTATTGGCCTCTAGTTCTAGTGATGGAACAATCTCCATCATCTTCTTTGGGGTTATCGTATGTACCTATCTATTCTCATGACTCTTTCACCTATTGACGAAGAAAACAACTTAGACTACCCTTGCTCTAATATGGAACTTTGCGGACTCTATCCATCTCTGGACCAGAAGATATCGCAGCTTTAGTCCCTCCGTACGGATTTGCCTCGATCTCCCCTTATCGATTCTCTTTGCAATCTTGTCACTTACCTGTGGCTATTTCGGTCCTTCGGATCACGCAGTTCCCGGCTCAGCTCCAAGCACAGACGAGTCACATCTTGGGAGACGAGCGCTCGGATGTTTCGGCATCACCAAAGTGTAAGTCTACTGCTATGTTGAAGTCTCACATTTTTATCTTACTGACTTGCAATTGGTTTGTTCAGTCTCGTTCACATGATTCTAGTTTTCGTGGCTTACTACGAGAGAACACAAGCAAAGTCGTCCACATTACAAAATAACTTTGAGAGGACTGAGGGGGATATACCCAGAGACGAGGAAGAAGGGTTGCTATTTAGCGAAGATTCTGTCTCAAACAGATAGTCGTGCTCATTGGCAGCTAGCGACTTGCGTTTCGTTTTCCACGCATTATGCCAATAACATGGAGAGATACCAACACAAGGAAGTAACAAGCATAGGAGATACCACCACCACTAAATCCTTTTTTATCCTGCTCCTAATTTTCAGTCTCAGTACGTTCAATGCCCAGTCTCTACCCCATCACTGCCAACTCACATCTTCCCACCGCCTGGGGGGAATCGGGTAGAGTCTGCTTCCTGTTGAGCTTGTTCTTCCCATCAGTAATCTTAAGGCACACATGACATAGCAAATCCCCAGGGCCGACGTTTTCCTTTAGCTCCAGAATGTCGCAGCCCTTTTCCCCTGCAGTGATAACGGTACCGCAAGGGAAGAATCGGCCAAAAGGTTCGAGTCTCGATTTACAGAGCCAGCACGAGGCAACGCGGGTGACTTGACGGCACATATTGGATAGGGAGGGCCTGGTGAGAGCTGATATATGTAGTCACGTAACGTTTATGAAATCCTACTGCGTACCTGAAGGGGAGTGGTGATGAGCTTAGGACGACAGTTGGGTTTGGCTGCTGAGATGCGAAGTCTGGTGCTTAGGAAGCTGAGATGAGTTGTAGACTTGAGACTACAGCGTCGAAAGGATGTGCCATTTTATAACAGAGATGGCCATTGCAACAATTCACCGTTATCAGTAAATTCACTGAACGTTGCCTCTTACATGCAATCATTGTATTGAGATTCTTTGTTCTGGATTAGACTCCTCGTGAACAACAGGTACACCACAGCGTTGGACGGAGAGAACAATGGCATAAACCTATTCACCGCAGACACAATTCCATCAAATACGTGAACGCACTATTCTGCCCATCGATCATTGAATTACTTATGTGCAGTGCCCCTAAGAACTTCGATGTTGGGTCGAGCTTGTAGCTTTCATGAATTAGACCAACATTTGATGGGCCTAATAATGCATATGGGTTAAGTAGAACTAAAATTAGGCTCTTGGACGAAAGTATCAATCTTACCAAGCAAAACAATAGGTTGTAGACATAGTGACACAAGGTACATAGAAAATCTTCTTTTTAAGTCTCTTAACTTCTTTTGAACTACAAAATGTCGACAAATACACGTCCCTTGCCAAGTCTTCATCCTAAGACCCAACAGAGACCATTCTCTCACTACTTATCATGCCCGCCTCCTCTTCCCAAAGGATATATATACCGCACATCTTGTCACAAAGGAGACGCTGCCCTGCGTAGAATCATGCATGCCAAGTTTCCCAACAAGCTAACAAAAACTCCTTCCCAAGTACTTCGTGTCCAGATCAGCAAACGCTTAGTACACACGCTTGAAGGGTGGCACGGGCTTGCACTCGGCCTCGTCCAGGGTGTTGGCGATGACCTTTCGGTAGGCCAGGTCGACCTTGCCGTGAGGCTCCTTCTGGAAAGAAAGAGTGTGCTTCATCCAGTTCTCGTCATCTCGCTCGGGGAAATCCTCGCGGGCGTGAGCACCACGAGACTCCTTTCGGTTGGCGGCAGAGGTGGCAGTTTGGATACTGTACATCGTGTCAATATTACTTCGGTGTGTCAGAATAGAGTAAAAACTTACGCGCAGGTGAGCAAGTTGCGGAGCTCAAGAGTCTCAACGAGATCAGAGTTCCAGATCATGCTGCGATCCTTCATGCCAACCTGGCTGTACATGCCATCAATCTCCTTCATCTTGCGAACACCCTCGTCCAAACTCTCCTGGGTTCGGAAAACGCTGACATCAGTCTGCATAGCCTTCTGCATGGCAAGTCGGATCTCAGCGGTGCTCTTAGGACCATCAGCAGTTCGGACCTTGTCGAGGACCTCGATGTGGTCGGAAGCAGCATCAGCGGCAACGGGCTTCAGGGCGTCACCCGGGTTGAACTTATCACGAATGGTATGCGAAACGGCACGACCGAAGACAACAAGATCGAGAAGAGAGTTGGCACCCAGACGGTTAGCACCGTGGACTGACACACAAGCGGCCTCACCGCAAGCGTACAGACCAGGGACAACCTTATCCTCACCCTTCTCGTCAACGGTAAGGACCTCACCAGTGTATCGTGTAGGAATACCACCCATGTTGTAGTGGACGGTAGGAAGAACGGGAATGGGCTGCTTGCGGACATCAACACCAGCGAAGATACCAGCGGTCTCAGAGATACCGGGCAGACGCTCAGCAAGAATCTCAGCGGGCAGATGGCTGAGCTGGAGGTAGATGTGATCCTTCTCAGCACCAACACCACGGCCCTCACGGATCTCCATGGTCATGGATCGAGAAACGACATCACGAGAGGCAAGATCCTTGGCGGTGGGGGCATATCGCTCCATGAATCGCTCACCCTCAGAGTTGAGGAGGTAACCACCCTCACCACGAGAACCCTCGGTGATCAGGCAACCAGCTCCGTAGATACCGGTAGGGTGGAACTGGACGAACTCAAGATCCTGGTTGGGGAGACCGGCACGGGCAACCATGGCCATACCGTCACCGGTACAGGTGTGGGCAGATGTGCAAGAGAAGTAGGCTCGGCCGTAACCACCAGTAGCGAGAACAGTGTGGTTGGCAAGGAATCGGTGCAGGGTGCCGTCCTCCTGGTTGTAGGCGAGGACACCGCGGCACTCACCATCCTGCATAATCAGGTCGAGGGCGAAGTACTCGATGAAGTAGTTGGTCTTGTGTCGGAGAGACTGTCCGTAGAGAGTGTGAAGAAGGGCGTGGCCGGTTCGGTCAGCAGCAGCGCAGCATCGGTAAGCCTGTCCACCCTTTCCGTACTGCTTGGATTGGCCACCGAAAGCTCGCTGGTAACTGATGAAATTGTCAGTAGCCGCTGTGTGGGCGGATTTCAAAGTCCAGACTCACATCTTGCCATCCTCAGTTCGCGAGAAGGGGCAACCGTAGTTCTCAAGCTCGATAATGGAAGCAGGAGCCTCTCGGGTCATGTAGTGAATAGCATCCTGGTCACCCAGCCAATCGGAACCCTTGACGGTATCGTACATGTGCCATCGCCAGTCGTCCTCGTGCATGTTACCTAGGGCAGCGTTGATACCACCCTGGGCGGCGACGGTGTGAGATCGAGTAGGGAAAAGCTTGGAGATACAGGCAGTGTTGAAGCCAGCCTCAGCGAGACCGAAAGCAGCTCGCAGACCGGCACCACCAGCACCAACGACGAGAGCATCATACTCGTGGTCCTGAAAAGTGTCAATTGACGAGATCTGTGATTCGCGGATGATCGGGTAGACGTACGATGACGGCGTACTTGTTGCTCACGAAAGGAGAGGCCTCCTTAGCTCGCAGAGGACCATTGCCAGTGATAACTCGGGCTGTGGACAGCTCGTCAGTATTTCAAAGCTGCGCGTAGGATTCGGATGGAAGCGTACCAACAGGTCGAGTGGTGGAGAAAGCTCGAGAAGGGAACCTAGCAGCCCGCGTGAACTATCAAGAGGTTAGCAAAGCGCATTGAGGAGCTGACGAAGCTTCTGCGGCGGACAATCTGTTTCATGATGCCATCACAGAAGCCAGACCAGGGACTACTCACAGCAGGGCCGACGGCCAATCTCCTCATTGCCATAGAAGAAGCCATCATCAACTAAAGTCACTATGACCAAGACCAAACTGCATCCGCGGGGAGAATCGAAAGGGTGGTATTTGACGATATCCTCGGGTGGCGGAGGAGCAGGACTTTTGTTAGATGTGGTTTTGGAGGAGAGAGAGAATGGATTGAATTGACTGTCCAACCAATCGACAATTCCCCTTGATGTTTTTTTGGGTCTCTCGTCCTTCGCGAGCCTCGATCGGACGGATTCTCTCGGCTCCTCGGTTGATCCAACCAATCAGCGTTGGCTTATTAGCAGCGCCGATTATTCGCCGCCTACTGGACGTGGACGCTGTAAGCCACTGAAGATATAGGGACTCGGAAGTCAATGACCTCGCTGTGCTGTCAAATGATAGAGCTCCTTGAGTCCGAGGTGCGTCGTTGTCGAAGCCAATTGGTTTTTTGATTCTCAACTGTTCTCATAATACTGCATCCAATGTTACCCTCCTTCGATCTTCGTCCAACATCAAAGCCCAATGGATCGGGAAGATTCGCCTTTGTGAGTCTAACAAATCCATGACGTTAAAGACAATCTCATCACGTGTCCGCGGATGTACATTTTGCCCTTCGGCTCCCCGTTTCCCCCGCCTATTCCGATACCAACGGCATGTGCTGACGGCTCCACCTCCAGCTGCTGTCAGTCGTAACAACACGACCCGGCCCGGAACCAATTTTCGGGGCCGGTCATCAAAGTCCGGTTTTCGTACTGCAGTCGACAGCCTTGACAACTCACAGGGTTCAAATAGAACGTGGAAAGAATCCTCTTTCTCCTGTGATGAGCTAAAACAATAAAAGACTACGCTTAACCTAAGCGTCATGATGGGAGCCTTGGAACTTATGATCATATATATTCGTAAAGTCTGATTAGATGTTGAAAGGCATTCCTCAGGACACCTCCATATTCTACTTCTTGGTCTTAGACCTCTCAGACTACAATAAGATATGAGATACGTCACATTTAAACGTCAGGACATTCAAGAATTAACAGATAGAATCTTGACGTCTACTGGCTCTACCTTTCTCCATCATTCCCTGACTTTATAATCATGTCGCTCTGTATCTTTATACTGCCAGAATCAGTACAGCCAACTCCTTCTCTTTCTTCCCTTGTAAAACAAGTCCTCCTAACCCGTATGCAACCGCAACCAGGATATCTTACTAAATCTAATTCGATAATACTTCACGAAGCATAACCAAGAAATTGTCGGTCAGCTTGTGGACTTCTCTCACAGGAGGCTTAACGGGCTCTCCAGCGCTTCGTCGCAAGCGATCCTGTCGCTTGGCTCTGCGTCGCCTCTCAGCCTCGATGGGATCTAACTCATCTTCTGCTTCTGCCTCTGCCTCGTCCTCTGAGCCATCATCATAAGCCATGTCCTCGAGGTCTTCGCTGTCTAATCCAAAGTCTGATGAGTTGAAAGCCATTGCCGTTGGCATCATGTCACTTCCTGCATGGCCCTCGGCCGCCATCTTCTGCCTGGTTTTATCGTTGTGCCACTTCTTTCGAGCCTCTTGCCATGCAATAAGAGAGTTGATCTCTGCAATTGCCTTGTCTTTATCCAGAATTCCAGCACTGACACCGCCCTCGAACAAGGCGTTGACATTAAGGGTTCCGTTCTTAGGGCCCTTTCGCAAGAACTCGAGGATACCCTCAATCCAGCCCATGAGCTGTGTAAAGAGGCCATTATCATGAGTATGCACTTCATGGACAAACTTGTAAAAGTTGTGCTCGTGTCGCTGGCAAAGATCAATGAAAGCCTGAACAGTCTGGTTTGGATCAGCCGATGCATCTTGCTCTCTGCACTTGTCGACGACCTATACACATGTTAGCATGCAGTTTCGATTCGGAGATAGCTGCTTCTCTTACCTGGATCATGTCATCAATAAAGACGGCGAAGTCAGTAACACTATTGTACACGTTTGCCGACTTGTAGACTCGTACGAGAGGCTCGTAGAAGATGGTAAAGAGATCTCGGAATAGCTGAAGGGTTACCGGCTCCTCGATTAACTGGAGCATCATCTCCTTGTCCCTCTGTCTTGTGCAGAGCTTCAGGTACTGCTTCATGTACGAAAACAGTTGAGCGCCCTGGCGCAGCTCCTCGTCAATGTTCTCCACCGCGTTGTTGAAAGCGACATATGCGTTGTAGAGCCTCTGGATTTGCTCTCCTGTAAGCCCTGGTTCAATGAGATCAGATCTCATAATCGCCACGATCAAGTCCACATCATCCGCCTCAGCCTCTTCACGAATGGCTACCTTGATGTGCTCTTCGGCATGTGTGTACTTGTAGAGCTTGCCTGAGAAGACAGGATCGTCAATCTTGCTAGCGAGGATATCGATCGACTTTTGGAAGCTCTTGATACCGTCATTGAGTGTAAGTGAGAAAATCCTCTGCATCAATGACCGTGTACCGAATGGTTGAGCTAGGAAGATGTCCAAGACACCAGACATGACTGCTGCGGGGTTCGCAATTCGGATAACGTTCTTGATAACCGAGTATGGGATGAGAGAGTGAATGCGTCTCGCTTGAGCAAAGAGCTCAGGGGAGTTGTCCTCAGCCAGGAAGAGGTGATAGATGACGGCAGCAATCTCAATACGAAGCCACTCAGCGAACTTTCGATATTGGATACTGAGATCCTGGATCGTCTCCTTTTCCTTGATCTCCTTGAAGAGCATGGTAAGTCCGTTGTGTTCTACTATATCGCGACGGAACCTGGAATATGTCAGCTCAGGTTTGTGACCGATGTGAGATAACACTCACTGTTCCATGTACTCATCAAGGTCGGCGGCTCGTTTCCTCGCGATTTCATAGAATTGCTTTTGCTCTTCCATGCGCTTCTCATCCACCTCCTTCCTTCGAAGAATATCTTCAACATCCTCGTCTGTGGGAGTAATGGGCTCGCCACTCAGAAAGTCTTGCATAGCCTTGGTATTAGCAAATTGGGGGTTGTGGAGTACAGATCGCAAGAACGCCCTAAGTGAAATTCTTTGGTTTTCACGCCATAGAACAACAGTCTATGTATCTTGTTAGTTGGCTGTAGAAGTCATGTACTGCCTCACTCATACCTCTGACTTATCTGACTTATCCGAATCCTGGCGGACAGCAGGGCTAAGTCTTCCCCCCTCAGTAGACACGCGAGGAGATGGAATTCTAGGGGAATTGAGCCCTTTGGATCGATTCGATCTGAATGATGCCGCAGACCCAGCCCTACGGTGACCTTCATAGCGTTAGCATAAGTAAACCAATAAAGATGGGGTGGATCATACCAGGCGTCAACATAGATGAATAGCCATTGGGTCTTGTCGAAACTGAAGAAATAGAGGAAGCATCTGATTCGTTTCCATTGCTGAACATGGATGTAAAGGCGATCGTTGTTGTAGTATCTGACTTGTTCTTCTTGGGCATTTCTGGTACAACTCGACCAGGAAGCTCTTGTCGCAATCGGCTATGAAGTTTGGCAAAGTCGCTGTATCTTCGTCCAACATAGTGCTCCAATTCACCCTTCTTCTTGATGCGCAGGATAAATTCGGCGTGTTTGTGCTTTCGGATCGTACGCTTGACTTGGGTGACTCGCACGCCAGCGACATTGACATCCCAACCATTAATATAGTTGCCCTCAGGTAGAGTATGCATGACACCGGTGTCGATAGCATTGCTGTCAACAATCTCAATCTCTGAAAATCGAATGCGCTCCTCGAATCCTGATGATGTTCCAATTCCAGAGACCATCATTAGCTCAACAAGCTTCCTAGCCTTGATGGCTAGTTTTCGTCGCTTCGTCTCCTCTAGGCGATCCTCCGACGATGAAATCTGCTTTCCTGCGAACGACTCGAGGAACTATAGTCCATTAGCGTCAGATCGACCATGGGCAAATCGCATCATCATTACTCACCACTTGAAGCTTGTCCTGCCAGAACTCCTTCTCGCGCGCCTTATCAAGGAAGGGAAAGTCGCGAACATGGTGGACGAAGATGTATCGCAGAATGGGCAATTCGGACTCCTCAGGGGGGACTTCACCGTGATCGGATCGAAATGGCGCGCCGAAGCGCTGGAGGGCGGTGGTAGAGTTGAGTTCGTTTATTTCCCACTTTACCTGCTCCGAAATAAGCTCTCTCTTGAGGTCTAATATGTAAAAGCATATATCAGCATCTATTACATCGCCTTTGATCTCAAATCAATGCGCATTGCAACACTTACAATGTTCTTGCTTGCCAGTCAGCGTCTGGCCTGGTGGCGGCGTAGCATCTTGCTTTGATCGCACTGGGAGGTCAACGGTAGATGGAGGATTCGCAGTAGCATCCTCAACAACTGCGGGCGTATCTCCGGCCTCAGCAGCCATGTCTGTTGCGCAACAGTCGATTATAGAGAGCTTTTCGTGTAGGTCTTGTAGGGAAGAGAAGTATTTCACGGTTCAGAAGGTCGGCCGCTATCAATATCTGTTATAAATTGATATCGATGTATGTAGAACACTTGGCGAAGTTGGGGTAGTTTTGCGTCAGAAGAACGTCCGGAATATTGTTGGTTTGGTCTGGGCTGGACTGCCTTTCGTTTGGCGGGGCAAAGCTGCAGTAAGCTTCGTTAGTACGCTAAAAAGTGCCTTATGGAGCGCAGCTACGTAATGTTGTCGGCTGTTGATAGGGACTCACATCAGCGTCTTTTCTTCGGGGTATCACGAACAGAACGGTCAAAGAAACAGAACCTCAAATGGTGGAACTTTTCTTTCTTTGCATTATAGACCTCAACCTTTTTAAGGTACTCCTCACGCTGGGCACTTGCGTGTAATAAGCGCCAAAGCGAGGGGCATGACGTGTGTTGCCAAGTACCAAGCCACTCGCCCAGACTCTCACAACCCTGCTTTATCGGGTCCTTTTTGCCGTGCTATGGATGCCCGGCATGACAGTCAAACTTTTTTGATATCAAACTAATGTAACGGCTATTTAGTTTTTGGTATAGTCAATGGTCCAGGGCGCCTAATGTAAGGCTGAACAGACATTTTAGTGATGAATTATTATCAATACGAAGGGGGCTTTCCTACGATCTATAGACTGATGCCAAGCAACTCCCGACTTGTCTTTGTTGTAAGGAGTTCTCTAGCTTCATAGACTCGCAGTTTCTTGATTATCCGCTGCCAAAAACTGTCAGCACTACAGTGACGACGACTCATCTCGTTTGATCAGCCCGTTCGGCATCTAAAACAGGCAGCCGATCCTGTTTGTTGATCCGAATATCAGTCTCATTTCGACCTCGATGAATACAAGCCACGCTGGCCACGGTGATATCCACTCTATGTGTGTTGACATTGTGGCTGCTGAGAACTTTGACCAAGCACGGGATTACGCCGCGAAAAAATAAGAGATTGGGCATTTCTTACGAGTAAGCCAATCATTAAAATGTATACCAGAATGGGGAATTAGAGAGAGATTCTTTTGCCCCGCCACGATGAGTTACGCAATGCCGAGTCTGTGCTTTATTGGCCAGCACCTCACATGAGTTGCTAAATGGGAACGTTCCGGACATTATTTACGATATGTCACAGCCCTGGGAGGCTCTTATGTTTTGTCTTCCTGTTAATTTCGATGGCGTAGGGTAGCCCTCCCTTCAGTAAATAAAGTCAGAAAGAAGCTCAACGCTCCGTCTAGGTTCTGGGCTCAGCACGGTTTCACGGAGAACGTTCGGCCTTGGTCAACCGATTCGAGTCTCTAATCCTTGGCAATTTGGGTCAAAGCAGAGCTGTACCAGGCAATTGGGGGACTGACTCCGGGACACGGCTCGGCGGTGGGGAAACGTGACACGGAGGCTCCGAAGTGTGGCGCCGGCAGCGGCTCGGCGCAGGAGTCGTTGGCTTGAACAGGAAAGACGGAAATGTTCCTAACAAGAGTACTAGATACTAGGTATCATTAGCATCGTAAATTATATCAAACCCTTAGAATAAGAGTCAGCGAGACAAATGTCAGATTTGACATCTCTACAGACATTTAGTGAGTGAGGACAGACGTGAGATTTTCAGTAGTTTAAGCAATACAAACATGCCAGGTGCCTCATCTCTACGCATCAATGATCGCATGCCACCATTATCTATGATGCTTGCAATGGCCGCTTACAGAACTGGCTTCAGTGTTATTATGGATTGAGTCGAAACACTTTGCAAGACTTCTTATGACTGATGTAGGGTAAGTTGACCGATCCCATAGTTGGCTTTATCCATGAACCGAACGATGCATCGATATTGAGGTAGTGCTTTATTGAAGAACAATCTCGATGTGAATCAACTATCTGTTAAAATCCCGCCAGTACAAAGGGAATAAATGAGTTATGCGATGTGCGCGCTGTGATGGGTATCGAATGAAAGCAATTAATGTGAGAACCAACAATTTCACAGTTCATCAAAAACGCGAAGCTCCTCCTCTGCATGTGTATGCACCTGTTTCCTCTTCGAATATGGAACACCGCTCTTCTCAGGTCTTCGAAGAGACAATGATGGATGTGCTGCTCCCTTATGTGACTGGATGATAGACTCTGCAACACGAGGTGTGCTCGAGTTATCACCACCCAAGAGTGAACTATGTCTTGAGACATACTGAGCACCAAAGAACAGAACCACCACTGCAAGGAACACAACCGTGATGCATATAATGATAGCTCTCAACCTCAATCGTGTCTTGTCCTGAGACTCCTTGTCCAGACGCTCCCAGAGCTCAACTTGCTCTCGGACAATATCGACTCGATCACTAAGAGCGCGAATCCTTGCGCGGCCATCTTGGACACGGGTCGTGAGTGATTCGATGTTCTCCTGGTGCTCCTTGAACTGGCCCATTGCTGCAATCTGTGATGTAATATCGTTTTCAATTTCACAAGCGTCCTTCTCAAAATTTCGATGGATGCTCTGAGACTCCTCCGCCAACTCCTTCAAGGCGGAAACAGTTGACTGGAGTGTACTCATCTTCTCAAGAACCGCGTAGTATGTCTCGTCAAGTCGCCGGGCTGTGGACGTAGAGAAGGATCCTAGTTCGACCAGTGATTGCTTCAGGCCCCTATGAATGCGTCAGCTATATAGCACTGGATAAGGGTATATGTAGTATCTTACTCGACCTGCGAGGACGTCTTAGCCTGATCTTCCAGTATCTTCTCCTTGGTCTTGGGTTCCGGCGGAGCAGGGACGTTGAGAGCTTTGTTCTCCTCCTCTCTCGAAAGCATCAAGCTTGGCCTCCGACTCTGATCGGGGCTCATGTACGGCGTGACGCCTTCCGAGCGTGTCATAATGTCTACTGATGCTCTGCCTTGATATTGCGGGTTCGCGGACACGGGATGGGAGATTGAGATGTGGTGCGCATGCACGGCGCGGTCCTCATTATATCGATCGCGTTCTTTCTTCTCTCGACGGCCGAGCTTCACGGGCGACGCGAGCTCGGTGATGGATCGTTTTAACTGATGTCGGCTGCTCGAACGAACACTGGAGACTGAGTTTGTAGAGTCTCGGGGACTCGTAAAGCCTGCTGAGGCCATGGCGTGAGCGGTATATCCCCGTTGGTAGTGTGGCTGATCCCGATTCGTCCTGCCTGCAGCTATAGTGACCGTACTGTAGGTCTTGAGAAAAACTCTATGACTGGACCCTGTGACGCATGGATGGGTGGGTTACCCAAAAGAGGGCTTGAAGCAGTAGAATTCCAGGTTTGTTGGGTGGTTGCATCAGGCGATCGTCGAATGGTCAACTTCGGGGGTGGTTTAGTGGACCCCTGCAAACCGGCAGTTTCACATGTCACTTGAATGTAGATGCATACAAAGATCGAAACATCTCCACATAAGCTGCAGATAGTATCCGAATACGTTTTCAATGGTATCAGATACTCGTAGTCACATGTAGTCTTTCCTTTCGTGATATTTAAAGCAGCTCGAATGTTGTGGCAAGTGCCATCGGTTTGTCAAGCTCAGAATGGTGTCATAGTCACCACGATATCCACAACGGAGGTCTTTAACTAAGACCAAAATCCCCAAAGAAACCAGTAGATGGCTCTACTAGAATATTCACGTTTGTTGGTTTCGTCAACTCGACGTTTTAGATCTGTGGACCTCATGTCACTTGCTGTCTTTCGAAGATATCGGTTGGCTCTCCTACAGCAAATGAATCTCAGTTAGAGCTCGACTCAGTCCCGAACCAGCCGGTTTATGAATCGATGATACATATTAGATTTAGAAACCTTTAATTACACGAAGACGAATAACCACTCGATGGCCGGAGAACCTGGTAATTGATCCGCCAAGATTTGATCGCATATTCCAACGCCCAGGTATATTGTGCTGCTCCCGTATTGTCTAACCTAATCTTTCCGTCGCAAGTTGTAGTCTGAGGTATACCGCATCGTAAATCATAATGCTGTCGATATATGTCTGCTCCAATCAAATTTAAACCACCAAAACCATCCCGCGATCATGAGTTGATCAGCTTATTTCGCTTCTCCTTGCGCTTTAGTCGCTCGACTCGCTTCTTGTGCATTTTCTCGGCCATCTTCTCGTATCGCTCAGCCTCCTCCTTCTTTGCTCGCTTCTCCTTAATGGCTGCAATCTTGCGCTGTTTCTTAATTTAGATCATGTCTCGTCTAATGTGAGGAGAATCTGGGCCTACCTGGCGCTCCTGTTCCTTCTCGTCCTTCATCTCCTTCTCCTTGGCCTTGACTTGCGCCATGAGAGCACGCTCTTGCGTTCGCTTCTCATATGACTTCAAGCCAGCGGTAGGTCGGAAGGCCTTCTTGGGGGCATGCCATTGCTTGCCTACAGAGCAGTTAGCTTGGTGTATTCATATACAACCAATGCTGGGAGGTGATGTTACCATTCTTGCGCATGCCAAGAGTCTTCTCCGCCGCAGGAGCGGGAGTCAGGTTTGTTTTCTCCGTATCAGACATACTGTTGCTGTGTATCTGTCTTTGATACTAAGGCGTGTCGTTTGAGCGATCTTGCGCGCTTCACCAATTTTTCTGCCAGTCAAAAAATGTTGCAGCGGGGCACTATCTCAGAGGCGGTGAGAGTCATGATAAAGCTGTGGCTGTGCGCCTCCACACTTGGTCCAGAACTGTGGCTCAAACCCAGGGTCCAGGTAGCTCCCCACACTTTAATTCAGGGGCAGATAAGGGGCGATCTTGTCACGTCGCTTGGTGCTTTTGTTTCACGATCTGAAGACTTCTGGCCCCTTCAGATGAGCTCCTAATAATAATCAAAGGTTGAGCTCGCCTCGGCTCGGCTATTCTTTGCTCCATTCAATAGTTTGACTGTCTTTCTTCGGCGCTGACGAGTCTTCCAATAATGCGCCATCCCGTCCCTGCTTAGCTGTCAGTCGAGGGAGGATCTACGCTATTGGCTACGTCTTTCAGCTGCGGACTTGTAAGCCTCAGATCCAGTTTCTAGGGGAGCAAAAAGACCCGAGACCTTCAGTGAAAGGGCTAATAATAACCAGTCAAAACTCCTAAACCTTATATTCTATGGTCACCCAAGTATTTTTGTCACTCAAGATCGAGGCCTCGGATTTTTCTCAACTCCCCTAGCCATTCTGATGGTCTTCAAGGTTTACAAGGATTTCTAGTTTGCAGTTTCTCGCAGGTGGCTTTGACTTCGATGCATGGAAGCTAACCGTTAAGACGCTGATCAAGTGATGTGATTGGAGCAGGGGTAATGACTGTTCGTATTGCCAACTACATGTTCGTTTACGTTCATGTCAGGCATTTGTATGAAAGGGGGCCAACCGTATGAGTATGCATTAAGGGAGATAGCCTCGGCCAAACCATGAGCCTATCACTGGCCAGAAGCAAGTTGTTGACCTACGCACTTCAATGGTGCTTACTATGTAATTAGATTAATTAACATTATTGCAAATGCATGCATTAGATTACAGAGACATTTCCGAAAGGCAGAGACATTACTATGTGGAGTCTTTGGAGAGACACTTCGAAGGACGCGTCCATCACAAGTCTTCAACCAAGAACATGCCATGAAAGAGTATGGATGAACACCAATAATGCGAGGATTAATCGGGCTCATCGTAATCAACACCCATGACACTACAATGTCATAGTGGGACACGACTGATGCGGGTTAGAGGCCAGATTAGGCCATGTTCCTTCGGTATCGTGGCCGAATCCTACGTAAATGACATCCCGTCTATCATGGGCCCAGAGCCAAGGCCACGAAATGACGATGAACCATCGCGTGCTAAATTCGGGTATTCCTCAACCCCATTAAAAACACGGTAGATATTTTTGGGAATCTGTCCTGTCTCCTGTCAACATTGGATCCGTCCCGAGGCCTCCTTCACCGCAACGCAGGGAGATGGGCCTCATGACGGAATGAAGAGGAAATCGTAATTAGCTGGGCAAATTGGCTTATTACCGTTGCAGATAATAATAGGAATGCCACCCGTGTCGAACGGTATTACATAGCTTCCTCGTTGAGATGTTGGCGAGATTGCTTATGCATACAAGAAAGCCTTCATTTCATCGCGATGCGCCTGAGGGAGGTTATTCGTGGACGAGCTGAACGGTGGCAGGCTGACCTAAGATGGGAATTGCAAGCCTCTTTTTTTTTTTTTCTTTCTCGACCGTGAAAATGGCCGGTAATGAGTGCACGGTGGAGCAAAACGGGGGAATTCGAAGGCTCGAAAGAGGGAGAATCCTTGTACAGTGGCTTAGCTGGTGGACCTGGCTCCATGAGAGTGTCTGCCCATGAACCCCCCAGGTCTGGGCATGACATGAGGAGTCAATGTTACAAGGTGTCAAAACTGGCCCTTGGCAGGCAATGTATGCATGCAGGTTTGTAGAGTTGAGATATCATGCAATTGCTTTGTTTGCCAACACACAATTGTCACGACAACCATCGATCAACAGATGCAACTTGTGTTTTGTCTAAATTGTTCCGCCATGCTTAATTTAGGCGTTGTTGAGTCTTGAAAACCGTCCCGTCTTGTTTATACCAAGTTCAGCCATATTTCCGATGCGCCAAGTACCTTGCGATCATTTTAGTCTGTGCATGATTTAGCGGTGTCGTCGGATATTGGTGTAGATCTGACGTTAAATATGACTATCAGGCAGGCCAGGATAACCTTTGTTGGGGAAGCAGTGTATAAGCGCGTAGAGCAATAGATTGCCAATGCAATAAAATTCGAGATGAAAATTGTTGCCATCGTTACACGGGAGGGGCGCCTGTCATTTCAAGCTCGGTAGCTGTCAATACCCGGATTGAGTTTGTTGAAACAAACCATCCATGATAGAGACAGATCCATGATCAACCCGTCGGCTTGTCTGACGTGCTGTGAATTTCAAAAAGCAATTAGACAGGAAATCAAAACAAAAGCCAATCAGAGGTTGCAGTCTGATACCGTTGCCTTGGTGAATCTCCCGTCCCAGATGAACGAGGCAAAGTGTTTTTACAAGTGCCCCTGCACAGATGGGCAGCAGCCTCAGCCTCAACCGCATCCGTCATCAGCTGCCACATCTTTCAAGGTCTCAATCAAGGGATGACTTTCAGGTACGGGTACCAGTGTGGGAATAGACAAGGGGAATTAAGGCTGTTCCTGGCCCCGTGCGTAGCGAGGATGGCGTTAAGCTGGGACTACAAAGACCAAGGCTTTCACTGTATAATGAGAAAATGCAAACAGCAAAACAAGTAATTCGGCAAACAACTTTCCCGTTGAGATACAATGGGCCAGTCGACTGACCCATCTGTCAAGATCTAAAATCGGAACTCTTTGGCCTGTAAATCAGAGCGCTCGGACAAGGGCAATACGTAATCTTCAAGGGCTCCTGGCAACCTGGTTGATAGATCACAACCTAACTAACCTTGATAAGTCCTGGGGTCATTGTTTTGGTGAATCGGTTTGTTGTGGTCGTGTTCTCGACCTCGTAACCTCTGACCTGGTCAGGCCGATGAGCCAGGTGGCCTGCCAGCTTATCCTGGACAGATCTCAGGTCAACTGGGGAAGAAGGAAAAAGCAACGGATAAGAACTCAATAAAACCCGCAAAGACAAAATACCTAACACAACACAACAGATACGCGCTCTGCCATACTGTATACAGCATCGTATTGTATCTTTCAGGGCTTTTGTGGCGCATAGCAGTTAACGACTGGTTCTCGCCCCGATTTATCATGCAAGCCATGTCTCGCCTGTACGATACTTTACACGGTTGGTGTGAATTAGTGAGGTTGAGAGTGGATAGATACAAACCTGCTTTGTTTCTGACAAGGCGTGTTGGCGGATGGCTCGGCACTATCGTATAGTAATATGAATTCATGATTATTGCATGCGGAAACTATCGTGTCGTTTAAACTCCCTACCTTAACTTTAGTTGTTGTGGTGTTTCAATGGATGGTACCGTTGATCTAGGTCCCGCCCCTTCTTGAGATCGATCTGTTCGTTGGTGGCTGCCTACTACAGCAGCCTCCTGGTCTCTCAATGCACATGATTGGCCTCTGACTTACACCAGATCAAGGTACAGCTGTGTATGGGTTGCAGAGAAATCACCGAAAACTATGTACAGCGACACAAATGCAAAATCGATCATGCATCTTACGATAATTTCTAGGCGAAGGCTGCGCTAGAAACCTTTGTTCAAGACAAATCGTCGATTCCCTTGGCCGTGAAGCTTTCCCGCTCATGTGTCGCTGACCTCTTGGACCGGTACAGACGTTCCGCCATGCCGTCGATAAGAGATACCTGCTGGTTGAAGGTGACTCGGGCCTATGAATTGTATTCTCAAAGTGGTCAGCCGGTTATCATCCGAATCCTGACCTGCAGCTGCCCGCTGACCACCAAACGGTAGCAATGCTTATTGTAACTCAGCCGGTTGCTAATTGACTGGGATCTCTTCCTGTTTCCAGCGTTTGATGGCGTGAACAACTTCTAACTAGTTTCTCTTCAGAGTTTGGCAAATGTCCGAAAAAACGACTCTCGTGGTAGTTATCTATGATGCCCGGCCAAGGCCATCGATACTTGATTTTCGAATGCGCGACCGCCAAGGCCGTTAGATTGTCGCGGCCATTGAGCAAGTGCGCAAGACATCGTGCCGCCCACTGTAACCGTTACTCATCCCTTGACCTCCACTTTGATGTTCGCCTCCCCCGCTCTCAAACCTGGAGGCCATCCCTGGTAAAGGCGCTTGGTGAGTTTGGGCATGGGAGGATTGAAGATCATTGATATGGAGCATCGGGAAGATAATTGCAAGAGAGTCTCTCTCACATGATGGAGTTGTCTTTCCAACATGCATTAGGTTCGACGCTTGATGTCACTTGCTCAAGACTGCTCGCTTGCATCTTCCTCCATCTGTCGTGGGCTTGCAGCGCTTTTGTATGCATGCACAAGTGCACCTTTGGTGCAGGTACACGGCGCGCACTGAGGGTGACATGGGCAGGGTTGTTAGGTGGCCCCTGACAGAAACAGCAGACGAATAACAGAGGCCTGGAGCGCCCAACAGAGCAGCAGCAAGCACCTCGAGAGCGTTCGCAGTGCCGCGAACGAACAAAGAGCCAGGGATACTTGTAGTCGACCTGCGAGGTCACAGTGCAGATGTGGGATTGGAGTCTCATGTACCGATATTGACAGTACCTGTCATGAGATGGTGACCGCCATGAAAGTGTACCACTGCAGTTGATGAAGATCAATATCCAGATGGTAATGCTGTCCTGTTTCAGTAAGATTGGGCGAGGAGCAGGAGGGTTTGTTCATCGCTGATAGCGCAATAAAATGATTATGCTCTTGTCAGACTGTCATGAATAACAGAGATAGATTAATTGATATTTGGCAGCATAAGATGGCATATCCGAAAATTATTAACATCCAGTCAAGACAATAACAAGAAGAATGACCGCTTGGTGCAATTTGCCTCAAGGACAACACAGTGCGGGTCTGGTTTTGGGGTGGATGAAAAAAAAGCTCCACCGCCAAGCGGAGTCGACGAGGCCCGGCCGCCCCTGGAGAGGAAGAATTCATGAAGGGAAGGAAACCCAGGTCTAGCGAAGGGTGCCTGGGTGCTTACCGCTGCCGCCTTGGAAGAAGTCAGAACAAACAACAAGCGCAAGGACTATATGTGTTTTTGATATGACTCCCTTGGCTATGCCCAGGTATTCTCCACGTTTTAGTAAGTGTTTTCACAATGCATCAGACTGCACGCATGTTACCAAAAAGTAGCATAGTTCATCACACACAATCCCTTTTGGGTTCCTTCGGCTTCTTGATCGGGTCACCCTAACACCGAGTCGATTCTGAACCGCCTTCCACTGGCATCCACTCGATCCAATCTTGGCACCCAACACGGGCAGCTGGAGTCCCCGAGAGCGGTGGCGCCCCTTGGCCATGTCGTGTCTCTCTCGAGTGTGGACTGTGGATGCCAGGGCGGATTGTCCAGGACCACGCCAGCAAGCCAGGTACCTGGACTAAGAACTAAGGAACTAGGGATTAGGGATCATGAACTACTATGACTAGGGGGCCTACCTTTGGGCCTGGGGCCTGGCCAAAGTTGGAAGGAAGCGCAGAGGTACTAGAGATGCATGTCCTCCCTGGCCATTTCCGGCCGTCTATTCGCAGTCGTGTTGGTTGCAGCGGTACCTGCCCATACGTACCCCCATCACAGTCAGTTGGCAGTGAGGTGGGGACCCCTTGCACTTGCATACACTTGCGCTTGCTGGGCGTGGCTGAACACAAGTGCATCTGGCTTTACCTCTTTCCCTCTGGCCTGCCTTTTATCACGAAATCGCGTTTTATCCCCCCTCCCCCGTCCCGTCCCGTCCTCTCTTCTTCATCTCTCCGGCCGCACCTCAAATCGAAAACGCCGCCTTTGCGAGCGAAGATTTTCTTCCTTCCTCCTCCCGACCTCTTCTTTCTTGGTGCGATTCCAGTTGCTCTCTTGTTTTTGTAGAGTTGCGCTGGTCTTGGCCGTCCACTCCTTTTCTTTACATACCATAGTTTTAACATCCGCCATTCGAGTTGTTCGTCCAGCCAATTTTCCGCGATTCATCTCGACGACTTTCAAGCCTGTTGCTGCCGTGTTATCTGGTCCGTTACCCCAGTACGACTTGCTCGCCATTATTTGTAGCAATATTC
The DNA here is from genome assembly GCF_000260195.1 of Fusarium odoratissimum NRRL 54006. Lineage (NCBI taxonomy): Eukaryota > Fungi > Ascomycota > Sordariomycetes > Hypocreales > Nectriaceae > Fusarium > Fusarium odoratissimum. The sequence goes on along the minus strand of NW_022158689.1, from coordinate 1,071,259 downwards.
TCTTCTCGAAGCCGACACTCTTGGCCTTTTTACGTGCTCAATCTCAATCTCAAGATCTATACTGATCGTTGCTTGTGACGCCTCAGACGCGACCCTCTTCGACATCGCCAACATTTACTCGAACCGAATAATTAAGCGAGCCCGGCGGTTCTGAAACGGTTGCCTTGCTTGTCCTATGAACCTTTAATTCACACATTGTTGTCCATCACTTCGTTGCCGCTGCGCGGCTGAGGAGAAGATGGCAACCGCATTTGGCCCCGAGCGGCTAACCCGTCCAACTCCCGGCCCAGCGTTCGATAGCCCTTCCGATCGATTCGCTTCCTCAATGAACTCATTTACTGGCCCTCAATCGGTTGAATCACAGGCTCAGCTCGATGAGCCACCGCCAAACCCTCCATTCGTCTTTCCAGCCAAACCGCCTGCCCCGGCGTCCGCGCCCTCTTCCTTCTCGCGAGCGACCGGTCGTCGTCCCATGTCGGCCATTGAGACTCCCAACTTCAGCTTTGGGTTTTCTGCTGAAAATGCAGAGGGACAGTCTCGTTCGGCATTGCCTGACTTTAGTTTCAACCCTGGTGCTCTACTTTCGCCAGACCGCGAGAACAATTTTCTCCTGACTCCTCCAATTTCACCTCATTCTCCTAGAAATATCGCATCATCACAGCGACCCGGCGGCCATGGACATCGAAGAGGTGGGAGTGAATTTGTTGGGGGACGTATCCGCGAGGGCAACTCGATCGCCATCATGAGCACTAGTCCTACCAAGTCAGAGAGTGGACTCGTAACGCCAACATTTCAACCACCAAGAAGAGGCCATCGAAGAGGGATTTCAGGCGCAATCTCAACAAATGACTTACCAATTCTCCAGCCTCCCGTCTTTGATGCCGCCGGCCGAGGAAACAGCGCACCGACTAGCCCGACCACCTTCGGCCAGCCTAGCAACCAGCCGTCTCTACCTCTAGATGAGAAGGTTATTCCTGAGCCTGAATCTGCTCCTGAACCCGAGGCGCCAAAAGAAACTGAGGAGCTTGTTTCAGTCCCTTCACCGAGCGGAAGCCCCAAACAACCCAAAGCTCGTGTCGGCTTCTCTGACACGCTTGAGTTTATCCCACGACCTTTGTCCCTCGTCTCTAATGAGACTTCCAGTACAGTAACAGCGCGACCTGGGCACTCTGTATCTGGCAGCATATCGTCAATTGTTTCAGCTGCGTCTCACAACGGCCGTGATAGCCCTTCGCCATTATCTCAAACATCAACTCGCGAAATTTCAGATTCGAGGCCTAGCACCGCAGGTGCTATCCTCGAGCGTACTCCTGATCAGGCTAACACGCCATCTTCACCAAAGCGTCGAAATTCGATTCCGACATTACTCAATTTTGCTGAGGCTCCCAAAGCGGAAGATCCTGAACCAAGTCCGACAAGGAAGCGCTGGTCATTTTTCGTTCGAGACTCATCAGCTGGAAACACATCACCTGGCAAGAGACCACAGAGCGCCGGGTCAATTGATCTGTTAACCAAGGCATTGCCCGTGACTGGACATGGAATTGATCCAGTTGGCGAAAATGCTGAAATCACTCCCGTCAAGAGTAAGAGCAGCAAAAAGAGTAAGAAGAAAAAGAAGAAGGTGAAAGGCTGGGCTGGGGCTATCTTGCCACGAAAGCCTAAATCTCACAGCAAGCGATCAAAATCCGAGAGCGGCCGACCTCCAACTCCACCAGCTCCTAGAGTCGCTCGATACGAAGGCGAGGATGCGATGTATGGAGAGCCTGAATTGTTGGAGATTTCTACACCAACTCTCACTGTCACCGAATCTCCCAACATTCCTCAAGATGAAGCACCGAAGCGATCAGCAGATGAATCATCATATCCTATGATCGACCTCGACGCAGCTCTCGGCCCGTTCAACACCCCTCTACCACTCAACCCAGAGTGGGAGGCAGCGCAACGAGCTGCTGGCGGTGCCGGCAAGCGGCGACTTCACAGTGCTCAAGGCATGAAGGGCTTCAGTGGTCCTGGTATGCATTATCATCGTCGAGCGGAATCTGCTCCCGATCTACCTCCATTTGATCCAGGCCGTGCTGGCATGCACCGTTACAACAGCAGCTCAACAATGGCCGATGTTTTCGAAGAAGATGAAGAGGATGATGATGACAATGCCAGATCTGGGACAACAGATGACTCTTCTGAAGAAGAGACTGACTCTGACAGTGATGCTACACCTCCAGCTGCTGTTACAAGAGATCCCTTACGTGACTCGCAAGACAAGCTTTCAATTCACAGTTCAAGCCAGCTGAACCAGGCCATGAGGCGAACCACCTCCAGCCTGAGTGACAAGGATCAAATATCTGCCAGTACGGTGCGGGGTGAGCGCTCGAGGTCATCTTTACACGAAAGCGTTATCGCCGAGGAGATGCCAAGCGTGATTTTTCGATCCCCTTTCATGCCTGCTGAGCGAACTGAGGCTACTGATTCTACCCCTTCTTCATTGAGAAGGTTCTCAGGCACCAAGGATCTGTCACCTGGTGAAGTCAGCCCCTTGCATCTTCCTGCCCCAGCCAATGTTCCGACCAGCCCTTACGCCATGAGCTACTCGTCTTCTTTCCCGTCTCCTCGGTCGCCTATGTCTGTTGAGGTTCAGCGAATCTCAACAGCCCCCTCATCAGTTACCGACGACAACAACTTTCGGTCTTTGCTTTTGATGGGAGAGCCTGGACCCGAGGTTCGAGTTTCAGTGGATTATGATATCCCCTCATTGACATCTAGCAACTCTACAATGACGAGGGAAAGCATGTTTCTCCCCAGCCAGCGTCAATCACAGCCCACTCTCCGAGAACCTCGACCAGTTTCAGTTTCCTCTGCTGCTTTTGGACGACGTCGATCAAGTCTTGCCAGTCTCAGCCGTCTCATCAGTAGCTCTCATGGTGAACGGAGCAAGCTCTCAATGGAGGTCACACTGGATAACGACGAGAATCACAAGAAAGCAAAGAGTAGCCGAACGAAGAAACTGGGTCGAATGATGCAGTTTTGGAAGCCCGCTAAGGAGAAAGAGGGTGAGGCGAAGTAATGAATGAGATATGCGACTTGAAGAAACTCTAAAGCGTTGGCGTTCTATGACTGCCGTTGCAATTGCACGGCGCATGTACAATATTCTTTATGGCATCCTGCAACCGAGAAGCTTTACTCGGCAGCCCTACCAAGTCGACTCTATTTGGGGCCACTGCATGGAGCAATGGCCAGATTAACATTATTGGTCAAGAAACAAGGCATCAACAGACCTGGTACAGGCCTTAGATCGATGGAAACCCAAGTATTTTAGTTTAAGGAACGGAATGGGCGCAGAGGTTAATGATTGCATGAATAGCATTGGTATCTGGCATGGCCTCATGTACCTGACTCCCAGGTCGACAGGGCCGATGGTTGAGTCAGATACTTGGGTAGCTTGGACTCCTCAGGGAGTTGGACAACCCATATGTGGCATTTATGCCGCTGTCAATATGAGGAAGACGTAGTGGGATATGAGTTCTAACTAGGTATTTTGCGGAGGCGGCTGGTAAATGCACAGAACTAGTAATGAACATAGTGCTGAAATGACTTTGAATCTGAATCTACGACGACGTGAGGTATGCTTCGTAACCCTATTCCTGACATGATGAATGGTGGGTCTGTTTTGGGACAAGGATGATATCGTAGAGTTTGGGAAGAAGGCGATCACATTCTCCAGACAGGTACAAAGCTCAACATTCAGGGGTCATTAAGTCGTGAAATGTATTCAAGAATGCTGCCTTGCAGTCTCTATGTAAAATCACCAGTAATATGGCGATGCGGGCTCAATAATCCTCCCAAGTAAATCCTTCCCATTCCATTCCGTTCCGTTCCTGAAACGCCTCAAGCAAAGCCAATTGCGTGCGTCTCGTCCAAAAGGTAGTGTCACAAGTCCAAAGCAACGACGCCATCTCGCTGAAGTAACATCACATCCACTTCTTGGCCATATCAGCGAAACCACCCCAAGTATCGCCACCACCGCCACCGCTGTAGGAGTGCGTGTCGCGCTCTACGCGAACAGCGCTGTTGCCGCCAAAACCGCTGGCCATGCGGACAGCTTCGCCTACGAGGCCGGACGAGTCGCCCGTGGCAGCCTTGGAGGCGACACCAAGCATGCGCTCAATGGCGGGTGGGATACGTAGGCCGAAGCGGGCAAGAAGAGCAGTCAGAGCTCCCCCCGTGATGAGGGGCATGATAACGACGAAGAAGACCTTCCATGGGTGGCGCTTAGCCCAGTGGACGAGGTCGCGGAGGAGACGCTTGAGTTGCTTGTATGTCTTCTGGACGAAGCCTTGACGTGGGGAGCGCTTGTAGTAGGATGAGCGACCTAGTAAGTTAGTTAGCACCTCTCGATTCCGAGGTATGAGGCTGGGAGGGGTAGAATTACTGTTCCCAAAGAAGCTCGAGCGGCTGTTGTTACCGCCAAGTCCAAAGAATGAAGCGCGCGAGGAATTGTGCTTGCCATAGCGATCTCCGCCAAAGAAGGAGTCTGCCATATCCGCGAAGCCACCACGGCCACGCTCACGGGAGCTAGAGCGGGAGCGGGATCGCGAACGGCGCTTCTTGTGAGAGCGAGAGGATTTGTGACGGCGAGATCTGCCTGAGAGGACGGAGGCACCGTCGTTCCAGTCGAGGAAGCCCATCTTTTTGAGGATTCTCGGTGGCTGGATTTGCAGTAATTTTTTTGGTGGTGAGATTTCAGAATGAGAGAAAGAGAGGTAGAGGGAGGGAAAGCTCAGACTGTGCGCATTCGTGAAAGAAAAGGCGCTATTAATTCAATTGGAGAATTATCTCGTGTCGTTGATTAATCCTCACTCTGATTCTGAGGAAAATCTGGATCGAAACGAGTAAAGGGCGGATGTGCGCTGCTGCGAACGAAAGATCCAATGCAGATGCAAGTCAGAGCTGTACTGTAAGAGTGAGGTACAGTAGTGTCAGTCTACTCGGCTCGGAGGGGCCACGGCGGGCACGCACGGGACACACACGCGATGATCCTTCCTCACCGTAAATTCGAGTGGCTGGAGATACGATTCGCGCGTTTCAGGGGTCTCTTTTCCCTACTCCACCACTGTACAGTAGCGGGTTGCGCTTTAACCCCTGAGAGCTGGAGTGTCGTCCAGTGGAAAAGAGGAAAGGTTCTCTTTTTTCTTTAGCTTGGAGCTTGGCTTTGCTGAGTTCTGATTCTCTGCTGCAGTCTGCGCATCTCGCGGCGAACTGGCCTGAACGGGACTGAGGAGAGGGGCTGAGAACTGAAGATGCAGGGGTGTGATATGTACCCTCGTCTCTTAAAGGTGATGATCCTCCACGATGAATTGACGAACGATATGCGAGAGTCGCTTCGAGCAGCACGGTTCAGTATTGTAGACTTGCTCTATGAGGTGAGAAGGCTTATTTATTTTGTGAATTCGCAAAATGGTACAACCCTTGTGTATCCACTTGTCTTGTGTTACAGAGTACAGTACAGGTGTTGATATGTGGTTGAGTAGAAATATCCCGGCTGGATGATACGGCTTTATACCAACAGCAACGTCTTGCTGTAACTGTTACCGTTGCAGTACATACTTTGCCACGGAGGACCACTTATGTAAAAATCAGCAGACGGTGAAGCCCGAGGCTACAGCAACTCAACAGTTCGCGTATTGTACAGCAGAACCTAACTCTTTAGCGAGGGCCCGACTTACATGGATGTCCGTTACGCTGAGTCAACCAATTGCCAACTCAACCATGGAAAACCTCGTTGTTCTGTTCAGAATTTTCACGAACTGACTCACAAATGTTGATACTTCATCAACCGTTAGACACGTCGAAGTGACCCGTAGGGCTGAAAAGCCAAAATGGAGACCTCCCGTGCCGTCCCGCTGTGGCCCACGTCGAGAGAGTGCGCGATCGTGAAAAAAATTCCCCGTGCTGGGAGAGAAACCTTACACCGCCAATGCATATATCGTGAGTTTAAAGTGTTTCCATAAATACTTGTTCAGCTGTCTAGTGCCACGTTTTAGAGTATTCTGGAGACTTCGGCTGATGATATCCACAAGTTGGGTGTTATATGGAAAGAGTTGTCAGCTAATATTCAAGGGAAATGGCAGATGTGGCACAACAGGGGATATCAAATTTGATGTAGTCAAACTTTGGATGGATCTCATTGAAGGTGCCAATTGGAGCCCCTTCAAAGATTGGATGGACATCAATTTCATCTGTATTATAGATTCTTGAGTCTGATAGTCTACAAGTAACCTTAACTTGTGCGTCTTTACGAGCCATCAATCATCGCGGGATTACTGGAGCTCTATGAGATGAAGGGGCCTTGATGAAGATGTGTAAAGAAAAGAGATAAGATTGAAATGGCACCATTCAAGCTCTTGTGACCCCATGATGTGTTGGTGATCTATCATACCCGAATGACCCCTTTATGGCCACCCCTTAAATGCCCACCAACGATATCGATATCAAGATACGAGGTATACAATTAGCTATGATAACACGACAGCATGAGTTAATTCGCGATGTGTTTTCAGTCAAGGCAAAAGAACAGGTATTTGTTTCTATGGGGCCATAGCTAAAACTTGAACTTTGAATGGATAACTAGCCTTCTCTCTAACCAGCGACCTTTTAACCCTCCAACCAAGAGTAACTCTTTAGCTCAGAGATGACCTCAGGAAGATCTCTATATACACCCAAAAGTGACAAGATGCAAGTGTTTAGACGGCTTTCTCTGCTGCCAAATGACCCCAAAATAGCATGTAAGTCCTGCCTCTCAAAACTAATGTCGGAAGATATCTTCCCCCAAAACTATTCCCGAAACCAATGCCCTCTGTCCGGCAACTGGGCGTCGATACCATCATAGAGTTCTCTCGGTGCACAGTAACCCGTTGGCAACGCCTCCAGCAACGGTCTATGACTTATCGTCTGAATATACCCTTTTCAAGGCATGCTTCGACAGGCCAATGGCCCCATCTGACCCCACGTCGAAGTCGGCCGGGTTGATGAGGCCTGATCTCCCTGCGATTCAGAACACTTCGTTGTGGATGAAACTCATGTATCGACCTGCAACTTCCGTCGATAATGAGCCCATTTCCGGGCTGACTTGAGACGCTGGTTTCATCTTTTTGGAAACGGGGTCATAGAGTTCGTCTGGCATCTTGCGCTTCAGAGATGGATAGGGGACCGTGAGAACTGAACTGGACTCATTACGTTCTCGTAGTTGGGATTCAAATTGGCGAATCTTGTCTTCAAGATTCAACACAGCCTCTTCATGAGAGACCGAAGATGACCCCCCAAGATCGGCATTGCCATCTGATATATCTGCTGACCCAGGCTTTGGGGTCATGACACCGCGAATTGAGCTTGGTGAAGAAGGCTCAATGGAGGCGCCTGAGTTGGTGGTTGACCCCTCTTGTGGCTCATAAGTCAGTGGCGAGGCCTTGGTACTCTCCTAAGCCGCTTTCTAAACGGCGTCTGGAAACTGATGACTGGCCATCTTGAACGCGGAAGAGGGGAGCGGAGTAGACCCAGGAGACTCAGCATCGTCCTCAGATGCGCCGACAGGAGTACCCAAGGGAGTGGCCCCAGCGATAGGCTGATCACAATGGGGTCTTCCTGAGGAGTCTTTGAGCTCAGCCGACTGGGAGGAAGGGCATTGCGCGGCACCTGGCGCCTCGGTCAGATTGGGGTCTTCCATGATGAAACTGGAGACTACAATGGCACCAAAGAAGGCGACGAGATGAAGTTGGCCCCAATATGGAGGTCGAGATGGCCTCTTCTTGAAGGGGTTCTTGTTGCGAGATTGGCCGTGCTGTGTGAGCTTGACGTCAAGGACTGGCGGGTACCCGCTGAACCGACAGCGACCAAAGGATCGCTTTTGGGAGGCGACGGCTATTGAGACCAAGTATCGCTACTGGAATGTTTGATTAGAGAAAGGAAACGGACGATGGTAAGAAAAAACATACAACGGAGGTGACCACGATGTCGGAGGAGCTTATCTGCGACAGCGAGAGCGACAGTAAGGTGGCTTGGGATCTAAGAACAAATTGTCAGAGATAGAGAACATCATCTTCAGAAGAGAAACGACATACCTAAGCCAAAGGAGGCCAAAAGACTCTAGCTGAAGTGGATTGCAAGATCAGCTTTCCTTACACGCGAAGCTGCGTTTGGAAGCTACAGCAACCGAGAAAGAGGACACAATAACCGGGAATCCAATGATAAATAATCAGTAAATGAAGCATAGAGTATTCATAGCAAACTGACTTACCTTGAAGCGTCTTATGATCTGAGTTGTGAGGCTGGGATTCAACACCGGCGAAGCTTGAGTGTGCAAATGAAGGGATGCGAGAGAAGGAAATCAGAGGAGAAGAGGAAGCAATGAAAAAAAAAAAAAAAAAAAAAAAAAAAAAAAAAAAAAAAAAAAAAAAAAAATATGAAAAACAAGGAACGAAGCTGGGAAGGTAAAGGAAGTAACTAGAAAGCAACTAGGAAGCAAGGGAAGCAAAAGGAGGCAAGAAGATGCAAGAAGATCGTATGAATTGTGGAGATTTTTGTTTCTTAGATCCTCATCAGTGAATGAGCTTGTCACGTCATATAATGAATTTGACAGTGATTCGCTGCCAATATGAGGCTGGAGCTACTATTGGATACCTTGCCTAGTCTCACAGATTGTCAGAGGGGAAAGAGAAATGGTTCAGGGGGGAATGTTCTGGTGCCTAGGTAGCAAGGACACTGCTTTAGCATTGATTACCAGAACTATCTGGAGTATCGTTTCATGTTTTGAGGTCTTTAAAATGAATATATTAAAGAAATAAGTAACTAAAGTCGGAATGGGAACTTTGATATCCTTGTACGGAGGTTGGACTCATAATGTTCTCCAATATACCCCTGAACCAGCATCACAAGGTGCTCAAGTCCGGCACTTCACTCAAGTAGATCCAGGGCATTCTTTGTATGATATAAATAAGTTGGCCCCAAGTCACCAGGTTCAGTTCTTTCATTTCGGAAGCTATTATTCGCATCAAGGTCGAATAGTCCTGGCCACTAGGTTCGCTGACACTGCAAAGAACCAGGAGCCAGAGACGAACAACCTGCAGGTCTACACTACAGTTCCATGGGGTATCAGCTTCTGTGTCATTTGATATTGTTCTGAGGAGTGTCGTGATACGTGCTTGAGCAGTCCCGGGATAAGAGCGGCACCTTCGCTTCACCTGTATAATCCAGATGATAGCCCCAAGCCTGAGCGACTCCAAGATTATTTCGTAAGGTGTATCAGGCTTCGGAGGCTCCAATTGTTGTTGGTTCAATAAGTTATGCGCAATTGGGTTCAAAAGGAGACCCATTTGCTCTTCGTCGCTCCAGATGGCATCGCCCTTGGTCACCTGCTCGGTCTGGAGGAATGTTGCAAGTGCATTCAAATCTCCCATACATGCAAGAACCGCCAGAAAGCGCTCATTACACAATATATCGCCGTTAAGGACGCCGAAAAGCGGACCTGGGAGCATGTTCAGGCCTGGGCGAACGAATGCGTCTAGGTTCATGGGTAGTGGAAATAAGGGTTTCGTGTTGTGCAGAAGTGCTGCCGTGATATCGACCCTGACGGACCATTGAGTCGCTGAATATAACTGATAACGTAGCAGAAAGGTTTCGCACATACCATGATATCATGAGAAGTAGGTCCTGATTATTCTCTACGGTAGAAATGCCGCCCCTGACCTCAATCACCATCCAGATACCGCTGATGTGAACCATCGCTTGGTCAAAATCTAGGTTGGAAAACTACCACGATTTCAGTTATCCGACCAAGAAGAATCTATATATGATGCGAAGCTTACATTGTAGCAGATTAGTGCCAGAACAGCGCTAATAACGCTGTCTGATGTTGCCCAACTCGTATCAGAGCTTGTAAGTCTGGACTCGATACACTGGATTGTCATAAGTGAGCGCTCCAGCGCTATGGACTTGAGTTCTAGTGATGATCGAAGGTATAATGGGATAAGAACATCTGGTGAACTAAAGATTTGCTGGTAGTGCTTCAGGAAGGCAGACTTTCTGAAGGCGAAGGGGGACCAGAATGTATTTGCCGAATAAGCTGTATCCTCAGATTCAGTACGTACGAAACACCTAACTAGATTATCATAGGACTTGAGTTCACTTACTGCCGCTCATCGCATTCTTCCCTGTGGCCATGATAAGAGTAAATCCGTATGCCGAGAACGAATCTTCTCCCCATTCCCTCTCGAAGACAGCCAGTGCGTACAATGTAGGCGTGCCTATTGTGGCCTGGCACTCCTCGGGTGTTTTTGAATGGCCATATTGTCTTCTCTTTGGACTTTCTTGTTTGCCGGTGTGCTTTTGTGCCTGCCATGTCAAGGTGACGAACTGGCGGTCCTTTGATGGCTTTCGTCGGGCCTTGCCAATATCAAGCATAACATGGCGACGGACCTCGGAATCAATTGAATTATGCTGATTTCTACGTGGAGGAAAATTGTTTTCATTGGTATTAATGAAGAGGAGACGTTTCTCCTCTGGAGGCTTATCCATCCCTGCCATCGTGACACCAACTAAACATGTGCTAGAACGAGACAAAGGTTTGGGGCAAAGCATTGAGGAAACATGAAAACAGTACTTTTATTTGATTTATTGTCTAGAGTCAGATTCTGAGGTCATCAATCCCAAACGAGGCCCACCACAAGTTGAGTGTCTTAGTCTTAGACGTGTGATTTCAAAGGCTCCGCGGAAGCAGAGAGGATTGATAATCATACCAGATTCCAACTTCTAAGCACCAGGGCGCAAACTCTAGCTCCTTACCATTATTGAAATACCATTTACCATTCCTGGCACATCTCTTAGAATTTCGATTATAGCTTTTGCCCTTTTTGATTTACCATTCCCCTTCTTTGGCAAGTGGCCAGCGGTCATTGTGTTCAAGGAGAAGGCTGTGACACAGCAGATCCTTATCCTTCTAAGCCTCTTTGGTGATACCATGAACCGTTTGGGGTACAAAGCAGTCATGAAGTTGATGGTTTCTTAATCTACGGGCAGAGAACGATGAATAATGACCTCGACTTTCGAACGCGAAAGATTTAAGGCATGGGAGAACAGGATGTGTATAAATATGAACCAAGAGCCGTCCGCAAAGTAGAAGCATCAAGAATTCAGAATCGAAAGCATTAACATTTGACCTCTAATCATCATCAAATCTTTGCACAGCTTCAGACCCTAGACCACTATGTCAGCCGAGAATATGATCACTCTCTACTGCGAAGGCACTCCCAACCCACTCAAGATCTCTATTGCACTTGAGGAGCTGGGCTTGAAGTACAATGTACGAACCCTAGTCCCAAAATAGTTGTGTCTACTTCTCACGTAGTCCATGTATATAGGCTCGTGCAATTAAACTATTCGAACACGAACAGAAAGAGGAGTGGTTTCTTGACATCAACCCAAACGGTCGTATCCCAGCCATTGTTGACACAGACGAGCATGGCAACGAACTCAAGATCTGGGAAAGTGGTGCTATCTTGCAGTATCTTGTGGAACGGTATGACAAGGACCACAAGATCTCGTATCCCCGTGGTACCAAAGAGTACTGGCAGATGACGAGCTGGGTAAATCCCATACCTACAAGTTACTGTTGAAGATATATCTAATCGAAGCCCCCATAGCTCTTTTGGCAAGTCAGTGGTCTCGGCCCAATGCAAGGTCAGGCAAACCACTTTGAGAGTACGTTACCAGTATTGAGCCGAGATAAAAGGGGTAACTGAACTGATAGAATAAAGTGTCTGCTTTTGGTGATTATCCATATGCCCTGAAACGATACGTCAACGAAACGCGCCGCCTTTACCGAACGATGGACAAGGCTCTTGCAGAAAATCCATCCGGATATCTTGTTGGCGATCATCTCAGCATCGCCGACATCGCCATTTGGCCATGGACTACCGCATACAGTAAGCATTTCACTCAGGGATTGTATACATAAAGGCAACTAATTTCCACCTGCAGAGTACAGTGGCCTCTCCCAGATTGACGAGTTTCCTCATGTCAAGAACTGGATGTACAAGCTCCTCGAGCGTCCTGGGTTTGAGAAAGGCCGCAATGTGCCGGGTCCTCATATTTACCTTCAGCTCAATGAGTTGCCGGACGAAGAGCTGAAGAAGCTGGGGAGGGAGAGATCGGTTTGGGTTCAGGAGGCTATGAAGCGTGATGCTGAATGATGACTGAGCCTTGTTGGGAGGGTTGAATAGATGAAATTATACTTCAACATACTCGGTTCTGGGGTACATTTGGCGGAGACAATTTGTTACAGTTGCTACTGAACAATATGAGAAACTGGTGTTAGATGTAGTATTAAGGGCTGTACGATTCTTCGTTTGCCAACCCGGTTTGTCTATTATATCTCAAATCCTCGCTAGTACTTTTCCATATCCTTTCTAAATTGCATTTACTAAATCGATTTCTTACTCCTCCTTCTTTCGCTGAAACGGCTTCTTGATCAGATCAACCAACTTGCCCAACCCTCCAAAGATCGTTCCAAAGCCAAAGCTCCATCCCCGAACACGGACTGTGTAAATAAAGAAGTAAACGAGCATCCAGTTGGACACACAGAATGCTAGGAAGATACCAAAATCTGCAGTATGTTAATACATTGTGTCGATACGGCTTGGTTGGATCAGCATACCTCTCCACTTGTCACTCGCATCAATATTGAGCGACGCTAGGTAATCGTTACCAGAAGACATTGGGCAGAACTCGCAAGCACTCGTGGCGTTGGGGTTGAGGAGATATCCTCCAGCGGAGTCTGCAAATGCTCCTGCATATTCTTGACATGTTTGTCCCGGGGGAGCGTCAAACTTGGCAGTCTCTTCGGACGAACATTCCACTGGAGTGCCATCAAGAGTCGCTGCCAGGATGCCTCCAATCCAGTATGTAGAGGGGTTCGCGTAGTACATCCAGAACCTCCAGAAGACAGGAAGTGAGGCATATGGGCGAACAACACCGTTGAACAAACCGAACATGACAAAGAAGAAGGGCAAGACCTAATGCTGTTAGTACGACAAGATATATTATCGAGGGCAGACCTTACATTGGAGATGACGGTAAAGCTGGGGGCAAACGCGCAGATCCATTGTCCCCAGCTTGTCATGAAAAGGAAGATGAGAAGAGTCATCAGGAACGTGTAGCCTGAAACAGAGCTCTCGGTTGGAAGTCCAGTGGGCCAGTACCACAACACAAAGTACAACACTGCTGACACTACAGCCGCTGGGATATCAGAAACAATGTTGGCAGTACAGAAAGCAAACCATCCGTAGATACGAGAAGGATATTCTCGGGCTTGCCAAAGCGCCATGTTGGTAAAGAACTTGGGGACGACGCCATTGACGATGGTGGGAGGAACTGTCACGATCAAGAAGCAAGTGAACATGCGGTTCTGCATGTCTTGCATCGTGTAGCCAAGTTTCCAGAAGGTGAAGCCATTGAAGATGCCAAAGATGACCGCAATGAAAAACTTTCCATAGATGTAAGAGGGGTCGCGCCAGTGTTGTCGGAACATACGCTTGGTCAACTCGGCCGTCTGAAGCCAAGTCGGTGCAGCAAATTCAGAGTGCTCCTTGTTTGAAGAAACTACTCCCTCGGTTGCGGAACTTCGAACTCGTTTAAGACCATCAATTTCTTCAAGCACTTTTTGAGCTTCCTCGCTTTCAACCCATTCCTGATTCCAATCAACTTTGGTGCCGTCAGGCCGCCTGTGCGGTCGTGCAGCAGTCTCAAGAATGAATTCGGCGACGTTCTTGTTAGGGGGGCAGACAGCACCGCGGTCCGAGAAGTACTTGACGACGTCTTCTCCATTCTCGCCCATGGGGCCAAAGTAAAATGTGTTACCTCCAGGGTTCAGAGCAAGGACCATATCAAACTGCTGAATAAGAACAGAGCTTGGCTGGTGAATGGTGCAGATGATCGCCTGGCCAGCGCGGCTCAGCTTTCGGAGGAAACGAACAATCGAGTAAGCAGACTGCGAGTCAAGGCCAGATGTGGGCTCATCCAGGAAGAGAAGAAGAGAAGGCTTGGCCGCCAATTCCACGCCGATGGTTAGACGCTTGCGCTGTTCCACTCCGAGACACATGATAACGGCATCTTGGAGGTCATTGAGCTCCAGCAGGTCGATGATCTTGTCCACGTACGCAAGCTTGTCAGCACGGCTGACAGACTTGTCCTGCCGCAGAATGGCAGAGAACTCAATAGCCTCTCTAACAGTCTGAGTTGTATCGTGCAGGTCACCCTGAAGGCAGAATCCAGTGTTTCTCTGGAAGTCCGCGCCAAGAGACCGTCCATCGACAAGCATCTCACCTGTAACGACGCCGATGCTTGTACGCTGCGAAAGAATGTTGAGGAGTGTGGTTTTTCCAGCACCTGAAGCTCCCATAAGGGCGACCATGACACCAGGCTTAGCATATCCGCTGACCTTGTTCAGAAGTTTCTTCTCGCCACCAAGATATGGAACTGTATACTCGATGTCACGCCATGTGAAGATAGACTCGCTATCGGTAATTTGTTCCAAGGCTTCGTCTTCACTTCCTGGGTTGGGGTCAGCGACAACGCCGGAAGAGGTGCTGGCACCATTTCCAACAACTTTCTCGTCATCGACAGGGGCTTCGGCTTTGCGTGCTTGTTCCTTAGCCTTCCGGCTCTTCTTGAAGATTAAGGCACCACCACCACCTTGTGTGAAGCTGACCATCTCTGTTGCCAATACCGTGACGAGGATATAGAGAACAGCAAAAGCAATGACAACGCCAAAGTTTCGCCATAGGTTTGATCGGCTATAGTTGTAGGTAGCTTGTAGATAATCGCTTCCTGAGACTGACTGCGCATTGACTGTAGCTCCGCTAATCGCACAACCCTGATATCCAGACTGAACTCCGGGTCCCTGCGGAACTAGCTGGGAGGGAGCACATTCCATAATTCTATCGGACAGCTCGTTGGTCAAGACAGCCTCGAAACTGTAGCTGATGGGATTGATCCAGTACAGCCAGCCGAACCAGATATAGTCCTTCAACAACTGCGTCTTGGGGATGACGTATCCGGTGTAAATAATGAGCAGGTTGAGCGAGATTCCTGAAAATCGTACGGCTGTGTCAATCTCTGGGGACAAGCTAGCAAACATGCGATACAGGGCTGTGACCATGATGGTTGTGGTATACACAAAGAGCATGTAGATCCAGAACTTTGACACATCCACATCAAGCCCAGTCATGAAGTACATGATGAGACCAAAGATGCACACCTGGACAGCGATAACAGGGAAGTCGAGCAGAACGCGAGCAAGGGAAACAGCGGAGGGACGATAGAAAGCATAGTCGTGGTGTCGAGCAACAACGGCACGCCCAGACACAGCCTTCATAAGCTCAGAGAGTTGAAGCCAGCCCAAGAAGAGAATCGAGAAGAAGATGGTACCGCCACGACTGAAAGCACTTGCCGTGTCCTCGGTCTGTCCATAGAAGAGAGATCCAACAATGAAACCGTTGGAGATGATGATGAAGAGCTTTGTCCAGAGTGTTGTGGTATCGCCGAACAGGAGCCAGGCTTCTCGCTTAGTGCAAGCAAGCACCTGTCGGGGGAACGAGATGGTGTAAGGTGACTTGTCGGAGACGTGCTTTGACTTCGACTCCTGGACGGCCCCTTGAAACCTCTTCGCGTCTTGGTAGTCAGACCGGTGAAGAGACTCCTTGTATGCAGCAACATCTGCCAGGAGCTCTTGGTAGTGTGGTGAGTTCCTGAAAGCCGACTCAAGCTCTTCTGGTGTTCGGGGAGCGCGGTGTTCAAATCCGGGTCGGAAGCGTCGTTCAGTCGGATCGGTGACGGCAGTCAAGAAGTCTGCTGTCGTCTGTCGTTCGGGACATTCGAATCCAAGGTCAATGAAATACTGCTTTGCCTTGTTGGCAGGTCCGGAGAAGATCTGTCGGCCTTGATCGATGACCAGAACCTTATCCATCAACTCGTAAATACCCTCTCCGGCCTGGTACAAGGTTACGAGAGTGGTTCGGTTGCTAATATCTGTCATAATACGCAGAGATCGTGCGTAGTCAAGGGCGGTCGATGCGTCCAGTCCTCGAGTAGAGTTATCCCATGCCATCACGGTAGACTTGGAAGCCAGTGTCTCTGCAATTGAAACTCGCTTTCGCTCACCACCGGAGACACCTCTGGTAAAGTCATCACCAACCACAGTATCTCTTGTGTGGCTGATACCGAACATCTTCATGAGAGCATCCACAATAACCGGAATATCGGCCTTCTCCTTGATCTTGGTCTTGTTGGTAAGCGCAAAAGCGAGAGTCTTCCACACGCTCAGAGTAGCAAAGTGAACATCGTCTTCGCCGTTGTAGTTGACCTCGCCTCGGTAGTGCTTCTTCTGCTCAGCAGCAGAAATACCACTGTACGAAACTTCTCCTTCGACGGCAGCATATGATTCGCGGTTGTTGCTGATAGCTTTGAGGAAGGTACTGCACCCAGCGCCAGGCCGTCCCAGGACGAGCATCATCTCGCCATCACGAACACATCCGGTGAAGTCGTTAATGAGTGTTCGGGTTGGGGGCTTTCCAATTCGGAGAGAAGGAAAATATCTGGTGAGGACATTGTAGAGATCGGGGCCGAATGTACCAAGGATAGCATCAGGTACAGTTCGAACAAAAGTTGTTGTGCTTCCGACGCCTTTGACGGTGAGGTTCTCATACACAACGCCAACTCTCTTCAAAGATCCCTCCTCCTCGGAGCGCTTTTCGAAATGGCCTTCTCGCATAAAGCGGCCGAGTTCGAAACCCTCACTCTCTTCAGGACCAGCTTCCACATCGGTCTTGGAACCATCATCGTCGTCATGGTCATGTTCATGTTTCTCTGACCGAACTCGAGCAGCAGTACTCGTCCGTCTACTCTGAGCCCTGCTTGCATGCGTGTCTGCTGTCCTTGTCTTGTGTAGGCTCATCAAGTTGTGACGTAGAGACTCGAATTCTTGCATGGCCTCTTGAGCAGTGACATCTTCCTGTCCACGCTCACCCCATTTTCCTTCTTGGACGACACCTGATTCGGAGGAGCTGCTGCTTGTAGGATTATGTTGTCCACCTTCGACAGTTTGTTGAGAAATGGGTTGTTGCTGCTGTTGCCGCATAGAAGATTGTGTGCGGCGAAGAGCATCGCCGTCTACCGTGTTTCCCAACATGTTGACGGCGATTGTACGAGATTAAGAGAAGAAAGAAAAACTGTGTATGTTGTAGTTATTAGGGAAAAGAATATGACGATCAGCTGGTGAGCGGCACCGCTTTGATATTTGTATGCAGTTATTATCTCTGTAGGTCTGCCCTATCAAGTGTTTGGCTATGAAAGGGGAAAGACCGGTGAAGATAAGCTTCACAACGGAGAGCTGCAGGACAGGCAGGAGCTTTAGTAGCACGCAATGATGACTTCTCAACGTCTCAACCCTGAGAATAATTGTATTTATAATGACCCCTAGTTATGCACATTTTTTTCTCTCCGTAGTGACGTAAAGGTGCCTCCGGTACGCTAAGGGAGATGGAAGGGATTTAGACGAAGAGTATCCAAAATGACCTGCTCAGTTGTTAACCATAATAGGCAATGGTGTCAGCCATTCTTTTCTGTCACTTCTCCGGAGCTCAGTTAGCGTGTGGATGCGCTGCAGACTGCTGAGAATGGACTTTAGCTCTTGTGTCCGAATCTTTGTGCCTAACGTTATGGAGTTTGTGGAGTTGCTGACTCGGGATCTGAGATAAGGCCCCGCAGATTTTACTTTAACAGATTCATGCCAAGTCGCAGATCCCTTCTCCCGGCCGGACATTGCAGCGTAATCCATCGGATTTTAGCGCCACAAACTCTGCATTCCGTCTTTTGCTGCTGCAGCATACGCCTAAACGCCGGGTACCTGAACCGGTGAACACGTATAAGAGTCGTCTCGGGGCTTGCCGGATACTTCAGTAATACAAGAAAGTGGAACTGTTTACGCCGTAAGAGTCACAGTAATTTACTCTATTGTGAACTGTTTCTGAAATGAGAACATTGATGGATGTTTTGTATTGGTAATCACAGCGAGCAAACGGCTTGCCAAGGCCATTGTGGAACGCTGATTAACGCTACCAATGCAATGCACATAAGCACAGAGCCTCCTCCCCCAACGTTATCAGTTAATAATGTGAGGGCGCTGGGGGGTCAATATAGGGTCAACGTAGGCGTCCTCCACCGGAGCTGCTAGAGCTTTCCAATATCCATATTTATCCTCCACGGTGCTGCCTCTGATTACAAAGTCAACTTTGAATCGGACCCTTTTCACATGCCAAAGATACCTCGTCCGTTAGTATTGGGTTGAGTCGGCCGAATGATCGCTGCAACAGCAGACATGGGCACATTAGTCAAGCTTGGGAGGCAGCGTTGCTCCCCAAACGTTAAATACTTACAGGCGATGATTGCCCAAAAGCTATGATCACGACGGGTTCTCATGGCAATCTTAGGATAAACTGTACGATTCTCCCATCTTGGCCATAACTTTATGATTGGTGGAGTCAATAAGGTGGAAATTCTCACGAACGTACAAGTTCGTTAGCGAGGGTGCACTCGTTGCCGATATAACCACCGAAAGTGACGTTGGCGACATCCTTATATCAGGTTCCGAACGGTACGGAGACTACGAAACTATTGAGTTGGTTCACCTTACTTTTCAAAGTAGAGAATTACCCTCGAGGTCTGTACTAAGACCACTTCTTGGAAAAGTCCTCTGTTTCCCATCTGGCAACTTAGTCTCAATATCAAGCTGAAAGCTGAAGGAGTTACTTTGGCAATTTCAGGATGATCTTGTTGAAGAAGTTTAGGCAATCCTTAGAATGAGTTAGGATTTCTTTATAGGAAATATCTCCCGCTCGTATTGAATCATTGCCGAAGTATTCCTGTAGCAACCTGTTCCAATAGCTGTTGTGTGTCCGTCTTGTTAGACTGAGAAATAGTCGGGTCTGAGCAAACATAGGGGTTTCTCTGACGCTCTGACATGCCGCAAAGGCCAAATGGGAAAATAGCTGAAACATGTGGTTCTCAGATCTTGTAATGCTTCTTTTCGCTCTTTCTCTTGCAAATATTGACAAGTAAATACTACCTAGTGTAAGAGAATTCCCAGAGGGTCTTGGTGCGTCAAAAGCGCATCAAGGTTTCGTTCTATCCGGGTTATGAGTCAACTCCCTTGATATTTTGAAGTATTACTTCTTGGATACTTCTATTTCTCTTTAAATATTCGCACTAGGTGGAAAGCCGAGAGGGGGATTAAGGAGGCTCAGTGCCTACGTACTAAGTATTACTGTCGCAGATGTCTTATAACATGAAGTAACGTGTTAAGAGCAGAGTAAATGGAGACACTAGAAGCTACAGACCGCAGATTATTTATACATCTCGGCATTCAATATCTACCTCATTAAACTTTGATGTAATGCTGCCAGGACTGTGTCGCTCCTATCTCTGTGACTCATTGCAACTGTCTTGCAATCATCTCAGGGTTGCACGGAACTGCCAACAATTCTATACAGAACACCCTCTACTTCACAGCTTTCATGTTGATAGTTTGTTAACGAGAGTTGCTCTGGAACAGACAGGGATCGTTGTTTTACAAAAGGATGGCCGTCTGGGTTTTTTGTTGCCCGGACCCCGTGACACACAAGCGATCATCTAGATAGTGGCATTCGAGCAAATATACCTGTTCATTATTTAATTATTTACGCTTCCAGATATGACTATTCTTAGTATCTCTCCAGGACTTTGATGAGACATGGCATAGAGAAATAATGGACCGGTTCCTTGACCCCAGAAAGGTAGTAAGTACCAAGGTCAACAGCTCTCTTTGATCATGAGGCTTCGCCAAAAGATGAACAAACAAATCAATAAAAGGAAATACTCCTGTACTGCTCTCAAACTCGAAAAATGCAAAAAAAGGAAATTTAGCAATTGCACGTTTCGATCGTGCGACCTCCGGGTTATGAGCCCGGCTGCGGCTGTTAGTAAGGATTTTCATATGCAGATAATGGTGGACATACCGCGCTTCCACTGCGCCAAATTGCTTTCTTTGGTGGCAACCATACTGCAAATTTCAATTTATATACCTCACCTTCGAGGTCTGGCTTACTTGACAGCACACATCGTATATGTCAAGAGATTGAGACTAGTAGATTTAATAATAGCACATGACATTAAAAACTCCAAGCTAATACTAAGATTTCGTTACGATATAACACCATGTTTGCCCTCCGTTATGGCAATACATAGAATCGATGTCTTCCGGTGTCTTTCGTACATCCAGTCTCACAAGAACATGCATATATGAAATATCATGATCGAGCACGAACGATTGGAATGAATAGTAAGAATGAAATTTATGCTGTAATCATCGCCCCTATCCTTCTTGATTCATGCTTTCATTTCGCATGCCATTCCATCCATTCATCATCATGACTGGGCAAAACCCGCCTCTCAGCTTAGACACTCATGTAATGCACCCTTGCGTGTGCTCTTTTCCACGGCTTTGTGCTCGTCAGTTGAGCAGCAGCACCAATGCTTTTTGACTGCGAATGTGCGATGCTTGAGCGCTGCTGTTCCCAAGCGGCAGGCAGGCTTATATGCTAGATACTCTGTGTCTCTGCCTCATCATCGGCGACACTCATTGCCTTATTGCTTACATGCTCTCGAGACAACATGATCTCCTTCTCTTTCGGCACCTTTCACTTAAGGAATAGGTCCCCAACGCCGTTCCTCAATGTCCTCGTTCTATCTACATGGTCAAGGCCGAGGTAGTCGTCTTCCCCTTGTATGAAACTTGATAGCACATCATCTAAAAACATGTTGTTAGTTACTCAATAAGTCAAATGCAAAAAATGGCACTGACCGTCATTGAGATATTGGGGTTTTGAGTAATTGGCTCGTCGCACAACAGCGATCTTGATCTTCTCAAAGCTCTTGCCTTTGATTCCGGTTCGCTTCTCCAATCGCTTCTTGGTGTCTGCAAAGCTCTCGCCCTGTCGCTATGTTAATACATTGAATGCGTCTTAGTATCAAAGGCACTCACCTCGATGACCAGGAACTTGAACGGCACGCCATGAACGCGGCTAACGTCGTTGTGGAAGTGGAAGACATGAATGAAATGGGTATCATCGGCATTGAGCTCCTCTTGAGGAACTCGTTCCGCATAGATCTTCGCAAACTCGTTCAAGTTAATAACGGGGTGTTCGCGTAGAGGCTCACGGTAGAAGCGGTTGGAGCTAGTTTCGTAGATGCGGATTCTTCCACCGTCCATCTCGCTTGGTATTTGCGCCTTTCTTATCAAAACCTCGACTAAATCGTCAATAGTTCCTGTTTTGGGGACGAGTAGGTCGTATGTATCCTGCATACAAGGTTAGTCGCATTGTCGAAAGATGATGAGACTCAAAAATACCTCTTTGGTGATGCCTTCGCTCAGCAAATTGACCTTGATGCTCTTCTTGGTGTCGAGTTCTGTTAAACTCATCTCAAGGACTTCAAAGTAAAAGGCATCGTCTCTCTGAGTGGAGTTGAGGGCAGTTGAACCCATAGGGCTGAGAATCTGTCGCAGTGTTGGGTTTGCTCCGCGTCTAACCGGTGTCTTGGGGTTTTGCGTGGAGGCATTTACTGTCCAAAACCGAATATGTGTCGGTTTCACGTCCAAATACGCTCCAACACGCTCTGAAAGCGTGTCATAAGTTATCTTAGTGTTAAGCACGAGATCAAATGGGGGATACTGCGCCTGATCACATCGAGCGGGATGCGGGTGGAACTTAACCGTTCGCCTATTCTCAAGGAAATCGTAGTATTCACGCGCATCCTCGAAATGGTCAGATGTGTTACTTCTGAAAACATGTCAGTAAATGAATGGCCCGCACTATATTACTGTAACAACATACGTTTCTTGCGAGGTCTTTTCACCAGCGCGCTTTTCGACGCCAGCCTTGGTTCGCTGGAAGCAGATAATGTCTCCGTCTTGCAATTCGGCAACCTTCAGCGACTGCTTGGGCTTGAGAGGTTCAATCATAGTAGGCTTAATCTCCTATTTTGAGTTAGTTACCTTCGGTCGTTCAAGGTGAGTGGTTTTCTTACTTCCCAAAGCAGAAGCTTCTCCTCAGCAGGTAGCTTCTCGCCCCATCCCATTTTCTTCAGGATCATTGGCAGCAGTTCTTCAACTTTCTTGTCCTTGGAAATGTAGACATGGCCGACACCCCGCAGCGTCTGGGCGTCGATATCGAAGTGCTTAAGAAGAAGTAAGATGGTGTCATTCTTGACGATAACACCATTGGGCTGACTCTGGTAAGATGGCCAGATTGGCTCTCCATCAGCATTGACTTCCTCGGCAACCTCAGCCCACACACGTAAACTAGCATCTCTGTGGGCAGCGGAACGGGAGAAAGTCTCGTCGACTGTAGGCCGCAAATCCATAATGGGTTGGTCAGGGCGAACTGTCTTATTCTGTCGATTGACCATGAGCCAAAGTCGTACCCTTCGTGGATCTTCGCCCATATCCGATGCAACTTGCGCAACAAACTCCTCCATGGTCATCGCGCGACGCACGCGATAGAACTTTGGCGCAGCGGGATCCTCAGGCTTTGCATCAAACTGACACAAATCTGTGCCGCCATATTGTTGAAACGAGTAATCAGTGATCACCTTGGCCCACATGTATAGATGCGCCTCTCGCTGTTCTTTCTTGCGGGCCTCCCGCTGAACAGTCTCTTCCTCAAATTTTTGCCCTATGGTGGTTAGCAAGGTGACAAAGGAAGAACGCCAAAAGACTTACTAAGATGAAGCGGAATATGATCCTTGGTAACCGGACACAGGATATCATCTATACGAGATTGGCGGATATACACCAACATGTATGCGCTGTTTTGGCGCATAATGGGAGCTTTCTTTTGCACAGGCGCACGCGGGTAACCATTGGATGTTTGATACTCTCCACCAAAATTCTCTTCCAACACTTCGCGCATCGTCGCCTTGGTGACCTTATCATCGTCGTACTTATAGAACCATCCGTCCTTTTCAGGCTTCAAAAAGGCATAGTAATGTCCTGCGTTCAGATCACCACTGTGGACTAGAACGCTGTGAAGCTGATACGTCCATGGAACAGATTTGTCGGCATCCTCAGATAGGTACGGCGCAGCGTCAAAAAACTCGGGGAACTCGTATCGATCATTGATCTTCATCATGGTGTCGCGCTGGATATCGTACTCGAAGCGCTTCAGCTGTAGATGGAGTACGTCAGGAAAGCTGTTGAAAATGACACCTTTGTTCGCATCCTGGAGCTTGTACTGATCACCAGCAAAGTATTGATTTTCTCCATCCATCTTTTCGACCTGAACGTAGTCCTCAAAGCTCTCGAGCAGATGCTTGTTACCACTGACATTCAACTGAATGTCCCAAAAGTCCTCGATTCGGCTGGATTCATAGTCGACGTTGATACATGAGATGTATGTCTTGATCTTGCCACTGAACATTTCTGGCAGGACATTCTCCGATGCAGTTCCCTTCATCTTGTCTTCCATCCTCTCCATGAGTTTGCGTGAAAACTCCTGCACATCCTGTTGCTCGAAGATATGTCGCGTGTCCCAGCCGAAAGATTTTGTGAGTTCCGTGGTTCCAACTGCCTGGTCTGACGTTTGTAGCTGGTAGAAAAGTCGTTGCAATGTATAAGCACTGTTGGTCATACTGGGGTCGGCCTCCGTAGGAATTTCGTAGATAGCCTATAGAAGTCAGCTAATAGTATACAAGAGAACAGCTGAGAGACACTACCTTTCTGAACTTGTTTGTAAAATAGAGTGATTGCATCAGGGAATTCAGATAGCAGGTGGCACCCTGGTTCTTGAGCCCAACATACCCCGTCTCCTTCTTGGAATCGTAGTTGGCGAAGTTGTGCCACAAAACACCCGTCTCATCCTCGACGAGGCGAAGATAGGCGGTGATGTTGGCAGTGTCATTTTCGCAGAGGGGTCGGCTGCTGCCCTCCCATGGTACATTAAACATTCGGCGGTGCTCGACAAATCGAGTAAAACCCCAATCGCCTTCTTCCTTAGTGAATCGATGGTGGGCAGTGTGATGGACATATAGGCTGGGGTCGTTCGGGTTCCATAGGACGAGCGCAAATTGAACACAGCAGCTCCAGTTATCGGGAACACTATCAGCGTCGAAGCCATGTTCAAGATAAATAGAGCATTGGTCGATGTTATTGCCGTGTGGGAAAAGCAGAATTCGCCTATAGTAGTGGAACGTCAGCATTAAGAGTAACGGCAGCGCCGGAATCAACTTAGCCGCACCATGGGAAGCCACCTGCTTGAAAAACAGGACCATGTTCCTTCTTATTCAAGCTTCGCCAGTTTTCGACAGTCCATGTGTATTCGTAGTCTCCGAGTATTTTCGGTTCATCGATGAGGGGTGGGAGACAGATCTCTCTCATGGCTTCATCTAGAGGCATGACAGTTAGCCCAGATAGCTCCAGGAACGGATGGTGGTCATGACAGAAAACATATGATGCCTAGGGTCTGCACCAAATGCAAGGAGTCAATGAGATAGTGAAAGGAGTACGCACGGTCGTTCGCCATGGGCAGATCTTGCAGCTGGTCGACTTCGCTTTGTTCGAGGTTATCGGGGTTAATGATGGCGACCTTCTCTGGCTCGTTGGCCACGCCGATGTAATCGTCCGTGTCCATGACCATGTCGTTAGGTGAGTTGATATCGTGAGTCTGCAGCAGATTGCGACGGTCAGCGTTGAGCCCCGAGCGAAAGCATAGGCGGCGATGAAACGAGGTCATGATGTCGGCATCGGGAGTGACTGGGGTTAGTGTGGGTGGTGAGGGGCAAGTGGTAGGCTATTGGAGGTGATGATGACTTCAGGGCACTAGGTAGAGAAGTCTGCGCAATACTTCATGTCAAGAAGATGTGGTAAGGTCGAGTCGAAGTTGCATAATATGTGATGATCGCAGAGCCAGAAGGATGACGCAGCTGTGTTGATGGGGCCGCACGAGTTGCTCTCCAGCGACCATGGGAGTCACGGCAAGCTGCATGGAACAAGATTGCACGGGAAGGGGCAGCAGCAGACAGGAACGTACCATTTTGAGGAAGCTGCGACCGAGGCGGAAGAATCGGTGACGTTAAGGCAGGCACCCGAGAGAGTAAACCTCACGATATAAAGACGGGCGTGGCAGTAGCAGAGCAACTCAATCAATGCAAGCGCTTCAGCCAAAGCTCGACGATGTCGAGTGGCGCAAAGGGCAGGGAATAAGAGACCAGGTGTTGCCGTGAGCAAAAGAGTATTCTCCAAAAAAAAAAAGAGAGGGCTCGGAACTGGAGCGCAACGCAAGGCAGTGAGTGAATGCGATGCAAGGCAAGCAAGGCAAGGCAATGCTAGGTATGCTATGCTATGACGATTGGGGAAGACGAGTTCTGCACTGTTAAAGAAAAAAGAGTAGAGCGGTCGGTTATGTCAGTAAAAGACGATGCCCACACCTCAGGTCCTAAGCCCCTAGACCTTTCAAATTCCAGGTCAAGTCAGGTCGCGTCTAAACAAAGAGAAGAGGCTGTAGTTTGGATAAAACTAAACTGGGAGAAAGGAGTGTGAGGTGAGTGAGTTTGGATCCAATGCCTTGCATCGATAGGCAGAGAGAGCCAGTAGTAATCAATCATTCAGCGGGAACAAGAGTTGTGCGAGACTTCAGGCTTGACGAGAGTGGTGAGGCGATAGCTAGCAAATGTTGTCACGCGACTTGTTATTTGCGGACAAATGCACTATAAATGCTGTATTACTTTAACAGACAGCAGCCACGCCAAGCGTCATCAGGTCACCCCGCCAATGACGTTGTCAGTTCTCTCATAGCCAAAGGCTAAGCTTGAGTCTTTGTCAGATAAATCATGCCTCGGTTTTGATGGCTTGCACCTTCATTCAGGATGCAGGCAAATAGAAGCGGTCTGACGCAAGCTGGGAAACATATTTGGTTTTGTTTCCCATGTCGTTTTTCAGCTTTGCACTAAGGAGCCGAGATACTTTGTCTGACATGCTCATAGATGTTATAAAGTTACCTATGCCATGCCTTAGCTTAGGTAGGTACTTCGAAGAACAGCTCGAATTGACAGAGTGTGCGTCAGTATGATTCCCCTGAAAAGGACAAACATCAATACTTGATGAAACACGATTCGTTCTTTTCTTTTACAGCATTTTTGGACAGACATTTAGACTATATGAAATACTCATGGGCCGTTACAGCTCATTGCCACAATGCAACAATCAGACGCCACAACTACCTAGGTAGATCCAGGAAGCTACCCTAGATTCATACAACAAAACATTGAATGACTGGTTGTCATGGACATGCTTCCTGTAAATAAATAGTCACACATCTAAAACAGCCCCATCTACAGCTTCACAGCTTGTGCTGGGCTTATCAGCCTCAGAACTCAGCCGTGACCGGGATAAACCCAAACGGAAACCTCTCCTCCTTCCTGCAACCCACCATTTTGGGCGGGCCGGTATCGCCAACAAGATGTGGGGTAAAACTCCAATCCCGTTCCTGGGCAGTAGGTATCGAGTCACTCGCCCAAAGCTTCCTTCCCACCGAGACGGCGTATGCAGATTGTCACCTTTCGCTCCTACCATCCATACTCTCCTCTTCCAAACGCAGAACATCGTCTGAAAGCACCCTATACTTATGCCAACCGATTGGGCTTAACGCATCAACCAATACAGACTTCGATTCATCCTCGCATGTGCCTGTGACGACATGCCATCCATCGCCCTGCGACAGAGCAGGCGATGTAAACTGACAGATCCGCGCCCTTACCTGGCGAATATTCCCCGTACCTCGTATACGAAGTTTCAGTTTCGCGCTGGTACAAACGCATCATGGCGTCCTGTTTCAATCCTTGACGAGTATGGCATTTTCTTTCGATATGATTTCTGGTTGCAAAAGCTAACTCATGATGCCTTCAGCTGGGTCGCGAAAGAAGCTCGACCTATCAGTCTCCGCCAACTTATGGTTTTTGGTCGCTCTCTTACAGAATCTCGTCTGATAAGCTCGGCTAACTATGTTCGCACCGAATTGCCTACACGGTAAGTCTTGGGAAGCTTCGCAGAGAATAAAGAGATCTGACATGTGATTAGAATTGCGCATCGGATCCGAGATATGCAACGTTTACCCTATGTCGTTACTATGAACCCACATATTAAGGAGGTTTACGACCTCTACTACCACGCCTTCGATACATTCCGCAAAGTGAAAGAGGTTAAAACATTGGAGGACAACGACAAGCTGTGCGAACTCATCAGCCATAACCTAAAGGGCCACTTGACTGTGATACCGAAGCTTGCTATGGGAATCCTAGAATGCGGTGGTCTCATGAGTCCTCAAGATCTGGATAACTTCATGAACACCATTCTTAGATCGGTAGGGTGCCCATCCTTACACGACTTTGGTGACTCACTGACATAGAACAGCGCATTTCTAGACGTGTCATCGCTGAGCAGCATCTTTCACTAACAGAAACCTACAACTCCCCTAACTTCTCTCCCGGAGCCAAACTTTCCGAATCCGACTTCATCGGCGAAGTGTTTATTAAGTGCTATGCTAAGGATGTTGTCGAGCGCTGTTCTAAAGCCATCACTATTCTTGCCCGCACAACGAATGGCCCTGACGTCCAGATTCCCGAAATCACAGTTGATGGCCATCTCGATGCCTCTTTTCCTTACATTCTAAGTCATCTCGAGTACATCATTGGCGAGCTCCTCCGCAACTCTGTCCAGGCCGTCATTGATCGACATCAGAGAGTCCATTCGGACCCTGACAGTGTGAAGCCGCCCCCTGTGGAGATAACCATCTGCGAGAACCAGCAACATGTTATCATCCGCATATGCGATCGTGGTGGTGGTATCCCTCGTGCTGAACTGCCACATCTCTGGTCTTTCAGCAAGGGTCCGCAAAGCCAAAGACGTCTCGAGAATCTTGCGCAGGTGCCGAAGATGGCAGCAACGATGCAGGAGCTTCACGTAGAGGAGGAATTGGGGCGTGCAGATTTGAAAGCACCGCCTTATCAAAGTTCATTATCGTCTCTCACCAGTCGGCCGCCCAACCTGCGTCTCGGCATGGGTTTACCTCTGAGCCGTGTCTATGCTGAGTATTGGGCTGGAAATCTTGACTTGCATAGCCTCGAGGGCTACGGAACGGATGTCTTCCTGCAGATTTCGCGACTTGGAAATAAAAACGAGCAACTGACAACACGAGCCAGCATGGACGCCTTATAGCACTGGGGGTCTGGGGTAATATCCTAGACGGAAAGACTGAGATTGACTTCAAACCTGTAGTGATTTCAATATTGTACTCAGAGGACACTGTATTTCTTTTTGGGTATGAATTTGGTCAGTTTGGCCTAGAGCATGGAGTTTGGTGGCTGTTTTCCCCGGTTCACATTTGGTTAATGGGACTCTTGCAACATTTCATGGAATATTGAATAGCAACCAGAGGTGTTATGCAATGGATTGAAACCTTCGAATCTCAAACTGGTATCATAAAATGTTGTGATTGAAATTACATCGAAACTAAAATGTGCCTAGCTGAGAGAAAGGGCTCTAGTAAAAGGTTGTAATAAAAAAAGGGCAAGACTATCAAGGCTTTCTCCATACGTCTTGTTCGCTTCAAAGGCGTCTCGTACTTGTGGGTATGAGTTGCCGGCATAGCAACCAAGAACAAACAAAATCATGGGGAGGGAATCATAACTCCTACACAACATGCCGCGGCCATGATAACAAGTCCCAGCAAGGGCAGCTCCCCCTTGACCTCCGTAGGGAAGAGCGAGCAGGTATATCCATGAACTCGTGGTCCCTCTCCTGTCTTCTTGTGGTATTCTTCAGACCTTTCATTTTTCAACTCCAAACCCCAAAACGGAGCTCCAGGTAAAAGAAACTTGAAGAAACGACTGTCCAACTGCAGCCATGCAAGTGTGCATAAAGGCCTGCTCGAAATCGTTTAGCGGCGGCCGTGGCTGCGGACGGCACTGCCCTGCATCTGCTCCAGCTCTTGCTCGAGCTGCTTGATCTGAGCATGGGTTTGCTCGAGATCCTTGTTGAGACGGTCGCGCTCGGAGATGAGCTTCTGCTCCCATTGACGGAAACGCTGCTCCTCGATCTTGACCTGCTCGGTGAAACGCTTTCGGAGAGCCTCCTCCTCTTCCTTGAACTTGGGGTTGTCGAGCTTTCGGGGACGAGCCTCGCCGAACTTGCGGGTCTCCATCTGTTGAGCGCGGTAAGCCTCGTAGTGCAACTCCTCGGTGGTGTGAATAAGGTCGAGCATGTGTGTTCGGATCAGGATAGAGCGGAGCTTCTTGAAATCGCAGTGGTCCTCATTCTCAACCTCGGCAACACCCCAAGAGTACTGTCGGCCCTTGACAATGCGGCCATCACCGGTCTTGACGTCCTTCTCGGAGCCGATAACAGCGAAAGGCATGGCGTTCATAAGGCTGCGGGCATGCTGAGCGGCAGCCTCATCGTCCTCCTCGATCGGGGGCTGGTAGATCTTGATGTTCTGGGCTTCAATGACAGAGACAATCTAGATAGAGTTAGAATTGGGGGTTGTGAACTCAATGCATGATTACTTACGCGCTGCTTGAACTTGGCCAAGTCGGCGGGGCTGAGGGTGTCGGCCTTGGCAATAACGGGGATAAGGTTGACACGCGAGCAGAGACGCTTCATGACCTCAATATCGAGAGGCTTGAGGGTGTGGCCGGTAGGGCGGATGAAGTAAAGGCAGGCATGGACACGGAGGTCGATCTTGTCCTGGCGGCGGGGCTGTTGCTCCTGAAGCATGTAAGACTCGTGCTGGTCGTCGAGGAACTCGATAATGGGCATCCAAGAATCGCGGTTGTTAACGTAATCGCCGAATCCGGGTGTGTCGATGACGGTCAGTCGGACTGAAAGGGGGTGTTAGCGAGGGTTGGGCAACAACGTGCTTCATTCAGAGCTATACCCTTGAAGAACTTCTCCTCGAGCTCGGCCTTGGTGATCTCGATCTCGACAGTCTTGTCAACCTGCTTCTGGTGACGGCGCTTGTGGTCGGCATAGTTCTTGATGGTGGTGGAGAAAAGAGTGTTGATGAAGGTAGTCTTGCCCAGACCAGACTCGCCAGCAACCTAGACATGATGCGGTGAGCAATAGTTCAGAAGATCTCGATGTGCCTTGCTATGTATGTATAGCAATGAAAAACGAGTGAGTTGATTGCTTAGAAGCATACCATAATAGTGAAACCGGCACCGCGCTTCGCGACAATTTTGTGTCGCTGGTTGGGCAGATTGGCAATACCAATCGGTGAAGCGTTCTCGGCAGTTGCAGAAGCCATCTTGAAGTTGTTGATTTGGGTACGGGAAGATAAAGGTTGAATTAGAAGAGGATCTGAAGCGTAAAACACGACTTTAAAACAAAGACAATGCAATGCAAGACAACAAGCGACTGCGATATCGCGATGAAGGTCGAACGAGTGCAAATGTTCAAGGTGGAGAGGGAGGTTTAGGGACAGCTCGTGCTTGCCTGAGTTCAGGGGAATTGGAACGAATTTCCTGCCCTTTCCCCCTAAAAGCAACTCCCAGGGACGCTTGCTTCTGATAGGCTAGCGTTGACACGGTACCGTGAGTGGACAGTGGACACGGGGCAGCAAGGGAAACTGCCAAACAAAACGGGTCTTGCTATGCAAGATCGAGTAAACAGCCTCTGCCCCTAGCCTGCATTGGTCCCTGGAGCTTTGGCCAGCCAAGGGGAGGAAAGAAAACTTAGGACATTTATCCTAAGTGACAAAAAGACTTGGGTAAAATTTAGTAAAATTTAGTATACATTTAGTGGGCTGTAGATTAGGTATTTTTGGCGCTTTGGTTTAACATCAGAAGTTTTCTTGCTTTGCCCCCAGGGGCCAGCCACACTTCTGGTGGCACATCATCGTCTCGGAATAACTCTACCGCCGACTGTCGCAAAAAATCGGCTCTTATCGATAAGGCGCAACGATGAATTTTTGGCGGGTTTGCGATTTGATGTTTAGAAGCATCATGGCTATGACCTGCAGACAATAATGAAGACCGATTTCAAGGTAAGGATGACAATGAGATGCTTCCGGCCTCGATAAGATGTGTTGACTTATCACTATAGTTCTCGAACTTGCTGGGCACTGTTTACTGCCAGGGCAACCTGCTCTATAGCCCCGATGGCACCCATCTTTTCTCGCCGGTCGGCAACAGAGTGACTGTCTTTAATCTGGTAGAGTAAGTTACCTTAAGCCGGTCTGAACTTCAAAATGAATGGGCCAAAACTAATTGTTACACAGAAACAAATCATACACCCTCCCGTTCGCTCACCGCAAAAACATTGCCCGCATCGGACTTACACCACGCGGCAACCTTCTCCTCTCCATTGACGAAGATGGACACGCGATCTTGACCAATGTCCCCCGAAGGATATCCATATACCACTTCTCCTTCCGATCTCCTGTCACAGCACTTTCATTCTCGCCATCTGGTCGACATTTCGCCGTGGGACTGGGTCGCAAAATTGAGGTCTGGCACGTTCCCTCGACCCCCGATGCTTCTGCCGAGGGTGAACTCGAATTTGCTCCTTTCGTTCGATACCACACACATACCGGCCATTTCGATACCGTTAGCCATATTGAGTGGTCCAGCGACTCGCGATTCTTCCTCACAACCTCCAAGGATCTCACGGCGCGGATATGGAGTTTGAACCCTGAGGAGGGTTTCACCCCCACGGTGCTTTCAGGCCATAAACAGGCTGTCATCGGCGCTTGGTTCTCAGAAAACCAGGAGATGATTTACACTGTTAGCAAGGATGGCGCCGTCTTTGACTGGCAATATGTTAAGCCTATCAACCGTATCAAGGACGACGACAAGATGGAGGACGATGATGAGGATTCAGATATGCGATGGCGCATTGTCCAACGGCACTACTTCATGCAGGGAAGCGCTCATGTGCGATGTGCCGCTTTCCACCCTGAGACGAATCTCCTGGTTGCTGGTTTCTCCAACGGTCTGTTTGGCCTGTACGAGATGCCTGACTTTAACATGATACACAAGCTGAGCATCTCGCAAAACGATATAGATTTTGTCACCATCAACAAAAGTGGCGAGTGGTTGGCGTTTGGTGCATCTAAGCTGGGGCAATTACTGGTATGGGAGTGGCAGTCTGAGTCTTACATCCTTAAACAGCAGGGCCATTTCGACGCCATGAACGCTCTGGTCTATTCACCTGACGGCCAGCGCATCATCACCACTGCAGATGACGGAAAGATTAAGGTCTGGGATATTCAGTCAGGCTTCTGTATAGTTACCTTCACTGAGCATACTAGCGGCGTTACAGCCTGCGAGTTTGCCAAGAAGGGTAATGTTCTCTTCACATCAAGTCTGGATGGATCCATTCGAGCCTGGGACTTGATCCGATACCGAAACTTCCGAACTTTCACAGCACCTACAAGACTGTCATTCTCATGCATGGCTGTTGACCCTAGTGGCGAAGTCGTAGCCGCTGGATCTCTCGATTCCTTCGACATTCACATTTGGTCCGTCCAGACAGGCCAACTTCTTGACCAGTTATCAGGCCACGAGGGTCCTGTCTCGTCTCTCGCATTCACACCCAATGGTGACTCACTTATCAGTGGTTCCTGGGATCGCACAGCCCGTATCTGGTCCATCTTCAGCCGGACACAGACCAGCGAGCCTCTGCAGCTCCAGGCTGATGTTCTCGATATCGCTGTCCGTCCAGATTCTTTGCAACTTGCCATCTCAACATTAGATGGCCAGCTTACTTTCTGGTCAGTAACAGATGCAGAGCAGACTTCTGGAGTCGATGGACGAAGAGATGTTTCAGGAGGACGAAAACTCACAGATCGTCGAACAGCGGCAAATATGGCCGGCACAAAGAGCTTCAACACAATCCGATATAGCGCTGATGGCAGCTGTCTCTTGGCTGGCGGAAACAGCAAGTACATCTGTTTGTACTCCGTGACAACCATGGTGCTGCTGAAGAAGTACACCGTCAGCGTCAACCTTTCTCTCTCTGGTACCCAGGAATTCCTGAACAGCAAGTTGTTGACTGAAGCCGGCCCTGCTGGAGACCTCGACGATCAGGAAGCCTCGGACCGCGAAGACCGCGTGGATAGCTCGTTGCCAGGATCAAAACGTGGTGATCCTTCAGCACGAAGGAAGGCCCCTGAGGTGCGTGTGACAGGCATTGGTTTCTCACCTGCTGGCACTGCTTTCTGTGCTGCCTCTACAGAGGGTCTCTTGATCTACAGCTTGGATCAGGATATCCAGTTCGATCCTTTCGACCTGAACATGGAGATCACCCCTGCCTCAACACTCGCTGTTCTCGAGACAGAGCAAGATTACCTCAAGGCACTTGTCATGGCCTTCCGCCTCAACGAAGCTGGTCTGATCAAGCGAGTCTTCCAAGCCATCCCCTCCGCCGAAATTCCTCTCGTGGTTGCCGACCTCCCTACTGTTTATGTTTCTCGTCTTCTCCGCTTCGTCGCCGCCCAGACCGAGGAGTCACCCCACATCGAGTTCTGCCTCGTCTGGATCAAGGCTATCGTTGATAAGCACGGAGCTTGGCTCTCGGCAAACCGTGCCAAGGCCGATATCGAGCTAAGAGTCGTTGCGCGAGCTGTATCCAAGATGAGGGATGAGATTAGGAGACTTGCTGACGAAAACGTGTACATGGTTGATTATTTGTTGGGCCAAGCGGAGGATAAGTCTGGAAAGAAGGATGTCAAGACATTGGAAAGTGGCAAAACTGTGGATGTGAAGCTTATGGATGTTGATGGAGATGAGCAGTCTGAGGCGGGATCTGATGAATGGATTGGTTTAGAATAGACGGTAAATACGATTCATAATACCCATGCATATCATACAAGCCTATCCTTCCGGTTGTCTTACATCTTAGCCTTGGGAATCTCCTCCCAAGCTTCATCGAACCCGCAAGATCTAACCCACATAGTACCTCCCTGCCTATCAGCTTCCTCATTGGCATCCAGCAACAAGTACACAGCCCTCAACCACTCGTCATCTCCCTTGATCTTCACCCACTCCTTGTTCTCATACGGTTTTGTAATTCTTTGCGCCAGCATCAATGCCCTGGCTAACTTGACAGTGTGCCCATCATCCACAACCTTGTGAATCCTCGGGAACAAATCTTCTGGCTTACCCACCAGCTTTTCTCCATCCTTAGGCTCATAGCCACGAAGCAAATCGCTACGAAGAGCTGGCGAGCCACGAGCGATGTACTGCAGGAGATCCATGCGGACCTTGTTCTCCAAGAAGCGCGCCTTGGTTGATACTGGAATCCAGGACTGTTCTTTCAGTGTAAGGAAGAAGGGCGTGGATGTTATGTGATGCCTACTCTGTTAAGAAACGAGGTGAAAGTGGAAATGAGAGACTTACATGAGAATAAATTCGAATCTTGGAGCATGAGGTGGATGAAAAGCAGCAGCTGAAGCAACGAAAGCAGAATGATGCACCATCTCGGCAATCTTTTCGTCCAGCTCCTCCTCACCAATTCTCACTCTCGCAGCCAAAGTGATCATCTCATCCTTCGCCCTCGTAAACACACCATCAAAGATCCGATTGGAATCATCCCAATGCGAGCTTTTTCGAAGTTTCTCATTCTTGACAGCATCTTCGTAAAGGCCACCGATGGTCTTCATCTTCGGTGGCGCGTCGGAAGCTTGAGCCTTTTCAGCAGCGGCTGTGAGAAACTCTTTATAGTCGTCTCGATGAACGGCAGTCTGTGCAAGAGCTGAAGCGATGATCATGGGCTGTGACCACTCCATGCCATACAGCAACTGAATAAGTGGGTGAAGGATACCGGCAAATAGACGGCTTTGCATGTCGCGACCTCGTGCATCGTCTTTGAAGAGATACTCCTTGAGTGTGTCCTGCCATCCGATTCTTTCGATTTCGTCCTGGAAGAAACGAAAGAATGTAGCATAGTTTCGACCTTTGCCAAGATATTCTGACCAGTCTGAGCCGTGTTCCAGTTTATCAACGACATCGGACTTTGGTTTCATGGCTTTAAGTTGATATGCCTTGTTAGCATCATAGGCTGTGTCTAGATCCTTTGTTGTTGCGCCGGTACCGTACAAAGTTAAGACTTGATGAACAATCTAATGTCGTTAGCGAAGTATGAGACAGCTTTATGAGTGGAATCTACATGGTCATGAAAACCAGATTCATTGAAGAAGACATGATGATTCTGATCAGTATTAGTCTTTGACTTGGTACACAGTAGTTTTGAACTCAGGCCGCCATACCTCTAAATCTTTCTGCAGCAGGTCAGTTGCCTTTGAGGCCTCACTCTGGCCAAGCTTCATCCCTAACAGCCCCGAGTTCTGGGGTTCCAGCTGAATCTTGAAAGGAGTCGCCATTGTTGAGTATCGTATTCTTGTCGTAGGTCTAGCAAAGACTCTCAAACTCGATCTCGTCAACATGAGGGGAACCACAAGGTATTTGAATGTGGCTGCAAACGGCACAGAGAAACGTAGCCTTTTTGAAATGTCACAATATGTGATGTGCACTTGGGTGACGATGATATCACGTACAAACAAGGTGGGCTGACAAATGAAGACCAACCCGAGATAATCAGATCTCGGATCTCGCACTTTGACTTCGAGCGGGGAGTTCTTAGGCAAGTCCGAATTAGTAACTCTTTGGAATCATTTGCTGGATTGACGTAGTATCGTGTTTATTTATCTCCCGTTTATAACATCAACAGCTGCAAAGAGGAAGCTACCCCGGATTTCCATCACTTGACATCATCAGAGGGTGTCATGCCCCGCTCTTTTTACGACCTGTCAAGAGAGAGACATCACCAATTAATCAGTAGAATCAACCGTCTGATGAGATTCATTCGTTTTTGCATAAGCCAAGTTATCCAGAATCATGCTTTACAAAGTGTGAAGAATATTGATGTCTTTTACTGATCAGGCCGTCCCTTGAGAGTCTCAAGTTAGACCATGGCAAAGTAATATACAGCAGTGTGTGACATCATTTCACTCCATCATAGTATCGCATGAAGACCTAAGAAACTGCTGATAAATTCGATCCTTTTATTTCATTATCTACCGAAAACCCAATCGGTAGATCCATCCCATTTTCCTGATCCCATAACCGTTTTTCATAGCCATCATTTCATCCGCGTGCCTTAGTCTATTCTTTACCAAGAGAAAAATTAGATCATCATGAAAACAAAAACAAAAAATCATTGGACGGTTTAGGCCTTACGCTTCTTCAGGGCAGGGGCCTCATCGTCATCAGAGTCATCTTCGTCCATCTCCTCGAACTCGAGGTCGCTGGGCATATCATCGGCCTCCTGGGCGTTGGCTAGTATTGCTTGTTAAACCTGAACTGTCTCTGCTTCGCGCTGTGAGAGGTACATACTGAAGTACTTGATGGCACCGGGCCACAGATCCTCGGCGATGAAGACGGCGAGATCATCGGCGGTGGGGAAGATCTCATACTCGTACTCATCATCATCGTCGTCCTCGTCCATGTCATCATCATCCTCATCGTACTTGCCCTCCTTGCGGGCCTTGCGCTTCTCCTCCTCGAGCTTGCGGCCCTCCTCAGACTCCTCGGGGCTGACCTTGCGGCCGCGGAAGCCGAACCAGCAGAAGAAGCTGACACCTCCCATGCCAGTCTCCTCCATGAGCTTGTGGAGCTTCTTGGAGGCCTCGGTCTCACCGAGCTTCTTGCCAGCCTTCTCCTCATCGTAGACCTTCTTGGCGAGGCTGAGCATGCCGTTGGTCAGATCCTTGCCCTCCTTCCACTTGATGTCGACGGGCTCGGAGACGAGACCGGCCCAGCCGTCCTTGTGGAAGCGCCAGTAGAACTTCTTCTCGAGAACCTTGTCCTCGAACCAGTCGTTCTCCTTGAACTCCCACTTGAGGGAGATGGAGCGAGGGTCACCGTTAGGGAGCTCGAAGCGCTCAACGGAGAGGCCGGTCAGGGCGTTGAGGAGGAGCTCGGAGTCGCTGGGCTGGATGTACTCATCGACCTCGGGAGGGGACTGCTCGAAAACGAGGGGCCAGAACTGGGGGATGTTGGCGATGACCTCTTGACGCTTGACGTAGAGGTCCTTGGTGAGCTTATCCTGCTGACGGACTGCTGCTGTTAGTAGAGTTTCTGTGAGACAAAGGTGAGAATTGACTTACGGATCTCGAGCTCAACATCCTCAAAGTCATCCTCGATGGCCTGGAGCTTCTCATAGGTGATGAGGGCCTCCTTGACCTGCTCGTCGTGCATATCTCCGGCAGACATTTTGAACTTTAACTTGAAAGAATCAGGATGCATTCAAATCACTCGATATAACGAGAGAAACTGAGGGGTATCTTGTAGAGTATAAAAGGACAAAAAAAGAGAAAGATGTGAAAGATGTGAAAGAGGAGAGAGGGACGAGGAAGATCGGTGTAGAGGTGCTTTATTTATTTACTAAAAGCTCTGCCCGCACCCATTAAAAAAAATCTCATCTTAAGCTATGAAAGCTCCTCAGCGGTGAAAATCAACATTTTTTTTTTCTTGAGGTGGGGTTCTCGCTGATGTCATTGGCTCCCGCGCCGAAGGACCCCTGTTTTTTTCACGGTAATTTTTTTTGCCTCTGCAGGTCCCCTAAAAGCATTGCAGAAACGCCTGGCATTAGTGGTCCAGTTGTTGCCCTGCTCCACTGTAAATAGAAGCTCTGTGATTCTTTACAGGGGTTAGATGCTCCACTGCGGTGCAATCTTAGCGGGGTATCCTTGGCCGAGGGGCGTTTAATTGATTTCCATTTACGTACCGTGGTGGGATGAGGCGAGGTCTGAGCAAACGGGCTTTGGCAAGGCAACGTCAACACCAACGAATTTATCACGGGCGCCATCTGGTAGAAGCCTATATTCTGAAATAGTATCAAATAAGGCACTGAGAGCTTGGCGATGAATTAATCTGCGTGTACGCGCCTTTGCTGGGCGGGCATTGGCAAAACAAAAAAACCGCTTAATATTAACATCTCGTTCGATTATCAACATGGCAGTCACTATCAACTCCGGTATGAGCTGTGCTTCACTGCTGAAAGAGGGAGTTTGCAATGGCATCATCATCACCTTATAAGCGAACACTCTCAGCTGATCAATATGACTCCTTCTCTTCTTCACCAATATCGTCCTCGGGCTTCATCTTGACAACATCACAAACTCTCGCTTCTCATCCATCTCCATCTGAGAGTGTCCTCAAATCAACATCAACCAACCATCTCAATTGATTCACGATGCCTCCTATGCCAGCTAAATACCCACGACAGATCCCTCTTGAGGTCACAGTCTATGGCCTCCACAACGCTCTCAAAGCCGCCAACTTTGGTGCAAAGCGTCTTCTCCTCTGCCGAAAGGGCTCCTCCACCGTAGGCGGACTTACTCCCACCACCCAGGAGCTTCGTCATCTCAAAAGCAAGATCCACATCCCAATCAGCTGCGTCATTCGACCCCGTGGAGCTCCTGACCCTTCTACTCCTGGCGAGTCTCACGACTACGTTTACTCCAACCATGAACTCGTCCAGATGAGCGAGTCTATTCGCCAGCTCAAGGAAACAGGCGTCATGAATGCTATCCGCGGAGATTCCTTCGTGTTTGGATGTGTCAGGTGTAGCCATGAGGAAACGACACAGAACTCTCGCGACGAAATTGCGATTGATTCAGCATACTGTCGCTATCTCATCAACATGGCCAAGCCATTTGGTTGTGTCTTCAACCGTGCTTTTGACCACTTCGCTGAGCGTGGAAACTCAGAAGCTGTCATTGCAGAGCTCATCACTCTTGGTTTTGCAGGCATCATGACAGCTGGAGGGCCAGGTCTCTTCTCCAACCACGTTGAGCGGCTAGATGCCATGTGCCATCATACCACGAACATCCAACTAATTGTCGCTGGGGGAGTTTGCTGCCCTGAGATCCAGAAGCTTCGAAAGCGTGCTCACAACCATGATCGTCTCTCCATCTGGCTGAACGGCGATTGTCTTCGTCCCAGAGATCATGATGATCCAGAGACTACCGATATGAACGGCGTCATGTCGCTGATTGATCAGCTTGGCCTTCAAACTACGGACTAGTTATCCCCTCATGACATCGGCAAGCAGATCTTCTACTGACTAGGGTGCATTCGAAGTTTGACGAACGCCAGGTCATATCGCACGTGTATCATATGGGAAATGTTATGGAAGGAAACGGTTATGAATTTATGATTTATGAGTGACGACTTAGAAAAAGTCTGGAATTGCCTCGGAATTCGCTATCAGCAAGGAAACCCATGGAGTCAAAGTGGGATGGCCCGAGGCAGATCACAAGAAATCTGTAACAATTAACAACCAGATATGCTCGCATACAAAATGCGAATGAATAAGAACCTGTGAATATTCAAATGTGTATTGCTCATTGGTCAAAAGTTCCTCTTATTACACCTCGCAGCACTTGCATCTCTATCATCTACCAACTTATACATCACTCGTTCATCTCGTCGTAAGCCCACCGCCGCCGCAGATTAATAATTTTCTAATAACCCTGCTTCTTGCCCTGAGCAAGACCAAGGCAGTTGGCAATCTTGTAAAAGATGTCAACGTTGTTGAAAGTGCCACTGAACGTCTCCTGGCAAGGACCAAGAGCATAGACAGGGACATCGGTGAGAGAGTGAACACCCTGGGCGTTATCGGTGCTGATAGTACCATTGATGAGGAAACCCTTGGGAGAGTCCTCGGGGTTGGCGTAATAGTCATCGTCCTTGAGCTCGACGGCAGCCTCGCGGGGACCGGCCTTCTTGACCTTGTAGTCCTCACGGTGGTCAGGGACGGCAGCGACACCAGCAGCGATGGCGTATCGGGGCTCCCAGTTGGTAGGGAAGTTGGCGCCAGTGCCGTAGTTGATGCCCTTGGCCTTCTTGGTGTACTGAGACTCGCCGGACTGAGCGTAGGTGCCGATGGCACGGCGCTTGTCACGGTCATCCTCCTGTTGGGCAAGGTACTCAGTGTCGGCGGAACCGTAAACGCTGCGGCTGTTAGTTATCTGATGTGAAAGCTATTGGAATATGATTACTTACTCGAAACCGTGGCCGTGATCAGCAGAGACGACGATGAGGGTCTCATCAAGGATCTTGAGCTTCTTGAGCTTCTCAACAGTAGCACGGACAGTGTCGTCAAGCTCAAGAAGATCACCGAGAGCACGGTCGTAGTCAAGAGCGTGCATCTGCTTATCGATAGAGGCAGCCTCAGACATGAGGAAGAAACCCTTGTCCTTGCCACGGGTAGCAAGAACGTCAATGGCCTTGAGGGTCATGTCCTTGAGGCCAGGGAGATCAGAAGCATCACCCTTACCGCCGGTAGGGTTGTTCTCGCGGCCCTCGAGGTTGTCCTTGTAGACGTTGCGGTCGAGCCAGACGGGGAGGTTGCTCTGGCAGAAAACACCGAGAGCACGCTTGCTCTTGTCCGCCTTGAGGAGAGAGGTCTTGTTGAGAGAGACGGTGTAGCCCTTCTTCTGGAACTCCTTGTAGTAGTCCTTGCCCTGGTAAGAGCCCTTACCAGCGAAGAAGTTCTCGGCACCGCCACCGAAGAAAACATCAGGGCCACCGTGCTGGGTCCAGCTGTAGTTGGTCATGCCGTTGAGAGCCTGGTCGATCAAAGGACCATACTGGCCTCGGAGACGGGTGTGACCACTGAGAGCAATGGGGGTAGCATCGGCAAGGAAAGCGGTAGAAACAGCACCCCAAGCACCGCCCTGTTGTCATTAGAATTTTGAAGTGAACTCAATTGGGGTTAAGCTTACCCAGACACGCTTGAAGACCTCAACAATGGTCTCGACCTTGGGGTCATCGAAGGGGTTGGGAGAGGAATCAGCATAGACACTGACATATTAGCTTTTAATCTCAAGTGGTGAGGTAGTTTACTTACCCCATGGCGTTGACAGTGCTCTTGTGGCCAGTGTAAAGAGCAGAGGCAGAGTTGGCAGAGTCGGTGATGTAGCTGTCGATCGAATGGGTCATCTGGTGACCGAGAACGGGGAACTCGTCCAGCTTCATTAGAGTCTGGTACTTTCCGTTGATGCTCTTGTGTCCCAAGAGACGAGCGGCAGTGATCTATGGAACTAGTTAGCTTCCACGAGCCTCTCACATTGTGATTCGACTTACCATGTTGGTGGTCATGCCATCACCAATGAAGAAGATGACGTTCTTGGCCTTTCGCTTAGGCTGAAGCTCGCGAACAGTCCACTCGGCAGTGGTCTTCTCGCCGTTGTAGTAGTTCAGGGTAACGGTGTACGTGCCGGGCTCGTAGAGGGCAATCTTGCGGTAGACCTTGGAAGCAACGTTGACAATGCTGGGCTTGTCCTCGTCTTCGGCAAACAGATCCTCGTACCACTTGAACTTCCATGTCTCGAGCTTGGGCTCACTGACGCCAAAGGCCTTTGCAAAGTCCTTGGCCTTCTCGCCCTTCTTGGCGATGGTCACGGTGAACTTCTCATCGGGCTTTCCGTTGTGAGCAGCCTCGGAGCCGTTCACGGGAGCGTGGACTTCGACACGGAGATCGAAGAGCTGGCCGGGCAGGAAATCACTCTGGTCGGGGGGAAGAACACAGCCCAGAGTGGGACATGTGCCGAGGCGCTGGTAAGTCTGAGCAGATACAGCAGCAATTGAGGCCGCAAGAGCGGCAATGGCATTGATTTTGACCATTCTGGTGAATCTGAACCCAATTTCCAAGAAT
This sequence comes from Fusarium odoratissimum NRRL 54006, assembly GCF_000260195.1. Taxonomy (NCBI): domain Eukaryota; kingdom Fungi; phylum Ascomycota; class Sordariomycetes; order Hypocreales; family Nectriaceae; genus Fusarium; species Fusarium odoratissimum. Next base: position 1,029,414 of record NW_022158689.1, on the reverse strand, counting down.
GAGAAGCGGAAGCTGGTGGTTGGCGCGAGCTGAGGCAGCTTGAGAGGGGAGCTCGATAAGTTAAACTTTCAGAGAGGGCATCATGCTTTATAACCGTCTGCGCCGATCCCACGTGGATAGCTGCCTCTCGGAAGACAAATTCGTCCCCTAGAAGCTATCCCATGCCGCGGATAGACAATTGGCCTTCCTCTGTGGGACAAGCTGAGGAGACTTATGATGAACTGATCTTGGCCTAACGTCGCATTGCATCTGGCCAATTAAGCTTAGGAAACGGCCAGGACAAACACCCGAGACAGGTTTAGATCGGCGAGAGAGAGTACGGGCAGATCCAGTGTGTTGGGATGAAAAAAGTGCATCTGTTGTGTTGCATCACGGAAGGGATTGGCGCCTCATGATGGAGGACTATAGCACGTGTGTAAGTTGTGCCAGGCCCGTACCTTGCAAAAGGACCCTGCAACTAGTACTTATGCTTGTTAATTCTCTTTCACGGAGCATCATGGATTCAAATCATTGGATTGGAAGCGGGGAGGGCGATGGACGCCGTTGGTGCTAGTCAAAACAGGTCAAATCATGATCCCTCATGTAACCCAGGTGCCATGATGAGCGTTGACATGTTGTATCTCTGATCCCCATCCCCGATCCTTGGCCGTCTTTTCCTGTCCCAAGTCGTTGACCGAACGTGAACGCCACGTCCCGGCTCATGATATCCCAGTTCAAGTTCACCCGAGAGCACCAGTTGCAGCTGAGATCGGAGCAGAAAGTCGACAAGGATTCTCGGCTGTGGCTCTCTCCAGAAGCTCAGATGCCGCTCGTGGGCGAATTGTGAGGTTCAATTGGCTCCTATACCCCTGCTCCCGCAGTTCCACAGATCCCCAGATCCATGAGAGCAGGCCTTGGCTAGCTTCAATCAAGCTTAAAGCTTCATCCTTCTTATTCCACTTTGCAGACAAGCTTGTTTCTTAGCATAACTCGATCGGGCCTTGTCGGCCGAATTGCTACTTGACGTCGTACCAAGTCTCCGGTGGATTTCTCGGCGTAGGTGGCGTAACAATCTTACCACTGGTGACCTTTCTATCCGATTCTCTTGTTCATGGACTCTGCGTGCCTGGTGAAAAATTGCAGAATATTGAGGTAACGAGCCTACTGTGGTGAATCAGTGATATTTCAGCCTACACTAAGTTAATTTCATCATAGATTTAGGATGCCGTTAGTAAAGTTTATGAAAGCATCTACATAGGGCATTGATTAGTCCATAAGTTAATCGCCTTACTTCTTATAGGCAGGTAGAGTAAATGCGCACATTCTAGACTGTTGATGAAGATAAGATCAGCTGTGTAATTCCGCTCGGAGCTGCCTCATATGGCTCACCGAAACGTGCTCCAAATTCGACAATGAGTGGTTGGACCTGCAATTTTACGAAGCTCGGCAATAAACTTTCAGGTCTATGTTCATAGACTCTTGAGCGGACTCTCGCTCGGCACGTGAACAGATCTTCTTCTTCTTATCTTTTGTGGTGTTGGCTTACGGAAAAATCGGGTGAACTGAGAGAATTGGCTTTTTTGCTGTCTATTCCGGTTCCAACAGCCGAGCAAAATATGCGTAAGGCTCTATTCTATAAGTCCCGCGACCAACTATAGCTGTAATAAGATCGACAACTGCATTAAGTGGAATTATGGTGATCAAACACCAGTCTGCCTGGCCAGATCACAGCTGTCTCTTGATCAACATGCATCGAAGGTGGGCCGAGCCAGATCGTCGGAATAACATCTTCGCAGCGACCGTACCTGACATGACAGGAACGGCTTTCTACATTAGCTCCGCCACTTCTCCAAACTCGGTGCAACCTCATCGACGGGCAGTGTTCCATCGACAGCTGCGAGAGGTTCTGCGATGGCCTCGGGGTGGGGACTGGCATCGACCGAATCAAACGCTTGCCAACTAGGCTCGTTGATCTTAGTCTGACCAGCTATGCTCTTGAAGTGGTAACCCCTGGCTCGGGGTCTCACTCCAGTTCCAGTAGGGACCTCGGGCTCGTAAACAGTCAAGAACTTCTTGTGAAGCTCGTCAAACTTCTCGGCACTCTCGTTTAGAGCTGCTCGAACACCTTCGAAGAATGAAGTGAGAATGGCATGATTGTGAATTTGGAGTAGGTTCCAGCCCAACATCTCCTTCGCATTCAGTAGGTGCTTGATGAATGCCCGGTGATGCTTGGTGCAAGTGTAGCATTGGCAACTGTTCACTAGAGGCTGCAGGGATGTTGTATGCTCCTCTGACCACATATCGATACCCAGTGGCTGCATGTCGGAGGACTCGGGGGGTGGGAAGGTGAACGATAGGGCGATGCCTGCATCGGAGGCGGTGTTGGCGAAAGGTACCGTGCATATATCGATACCGAGAGCGATCTGTCGCAGAATGTCCTGGGGGCTCTTAGATGGCCCAAATGACAACCGCGGCAGAGATCCAAGAGAGGGATAGTTCACCAACTCAGGGACAAGGTTAACATCATAAACGGCAAGACCAGAAAGGCAGTCTCGAACGTCTTCTGCAAGATACTGCAAGTAGTCCCACTGTATAGGGTACTCAACAGGCAATACAGGAGCAAAGATGGAAACGCCCATCTCTTTTAGACGACCCTTAGGGTCCGAGAGATGAAAGAATTCATCAACCCATTCTTCGGTTCTCTCAACCATGCGAATTTGACGTTTTGATGTTGGCGTTGAGCTGGAGTGGAAAAGGTCAGCTGGAGGAATGGCGATATCTGGTTGAGTGAGTTCAATAGTCTTAGCAAACTCGGGGATAGTGAGATTGCGGAAACCGGTAGAGGTAAAAATGCTGACATGATGAGCACCGTTTCCAACAGGTGTTGTCACAGCTGGGAACCGTCTTGGGCCGAGAATAAGTGCTCGATCTGAGGGGAAAGCAGTAAAGCTCTGAAGATTTCTTGGTGTACCAGGGGGCAGCTGAAGAACAGGAGGTTGTGATTTCTCGAGAACTGTTCTCAAAGTTAGACTAGCGCTCAAAAATAGATTTCATCTTCATACAGTCCTCGATTGCTAGATATGCGGCATCAAATGTTGTGTGCTTGGTGACATTGTCTGGAGTCAAGTGAGGAACAACTCCTCGAGATGCAACAGCGATGTAGTTTGGTGTCTGCATAATCCTTCGATTACCAGCGAATGCTAGACGACCAAGCCGAGCAACACCGGCTTCAGCGGCAGCAGGCTTTAGTAGTTCAAACATTGTCAGTGTTGATTCTTTTGATGTAGGTTGGGCCATCTTGACTTGTGATTGCCTTGTATGTCTGTACAAGGAGTTGGTGAGTATTTGCAGCAAGGATTAGTTGGATGTGGGGAGTATGAGTGCGCACTGATGCACTGTGCTTCTACTTCCGAGGTTAAACCGATGTAAGTCACTCCTCCGTCGCGATGGTAGATATATCAGCGCCAATAGTATATAGGTAGATAATGATTAAATAGACAGTTAAGTAGATTCTTAGTAATTAATACCATGCCGGGATTCGTTTCTTATACGATTAGAAATTGAACAAAACCCATCGCCTAACGGACGGTCTGGAAAAGATGGGTAGGTGGAGTGATGATGAAGTACAATAGGGAAGGCAAGAAATCTTCTACTTTCATCCTCAGTGTCAAAACGACCTAGGTGAATCTAATATAGATTTAGGTAAGTTTATTATATATTAGTGAACATTTGATGAATCTTTTCTGGCACCTTGGCCACCTCTCAGAAGCTTTCTTGCTTGCTGAGAGTCACCAAGAAAAACAACCACGATCAAAGTCAAAACAATAGGCGCTTTTAACCCTATGATACAATCTACTAAGTATGAGGAGCAAGAGGGTTTCATTCCATAGATGGTACTTTTTCTGGGCTTTCTTCACTTGGGAATACTCCCGAAAAGTGAAGAAGTCATGGGATTACTCAGACGTATCTTGTGATCAAAATCTACTATTAGGCCGAGCTACTACTGGATCAAAAGAATGAGTTGAGGGTATCTAATCTAAAAACAAGAAAAAAATGAGTTGCGAATCTTCAGTGCCGGCCTAAAACCTCATGAGTGAAGGCATGGTCCATATGCGACACTCCATGAGGTTGATCCCGAGTGCGCGCTCCATGATGAAACCAGATATCACAGCACTCGTGTATTATCGAGCTCAAGTGGGCGGCGAGGGCACGTACATCTTAGCTCAGAAGTTTCCGGATCGGCTTTGTTGGCCTTCCCACAATAGATCCTTGTAGAACCAGAATGAGGTGTGACTTTCTCCTCTAAGCTCTTTGATTCTGGCTTGGAGGCCTCTTCTCGTCTTTGGAAACGAACGGTACTGCGACTCCAACCAACGAGAGGATTAATAACATGAACAAGATAAGATGAAACCCACACAACTCGCTAGTAGATTCTTAGTATTGGATTAATACAGAATGCTGTGTTTACTTACCGACTCCAACCAACCTAGCCTCCCTCAGTTCATGCTTATGTTCTTCGCTAACCTTTTGTGCCAAAAACTCTAGATCTTCTCGCTCAGTGCTTTTAACAAGCTCCTCTCGAAGCCTGGCAATAACGGGATTTCCTTTATCGTTTGATAGTTCTAACCGTTTTGAGTTCCTGCTCGAATCTTGCTGCAGACGCCATGAGTTTGTCAAGTTTCTCGTCCGTTGACAGATCGCGGAAGAGTGGCGTGACTCGACGTGGCCGATAAAGCGTCCGTAGTCCTCGGGCTTGATGCTGCAGGTGAAAGGTGGGTGGTCGCCATTGGCGCTGTGGAAGACGTGCAAGGGGTGTTGGGATATGGACCCGAGACAATCTAGAGAATACTGAAGCCGCGGTATGTATTACGGCGTGACTTTGAGAGAGTGGTCCCTGGAGAGTGGTGATCATGTCTTCAAGTAAGCGACGGTTGATATGATGAGGTTGGAAAATCACACGTTTGGCAGAAGATGATATGGATGAATACCTACCACTGGAAAAGACGGGTTTTATAAAGATCGGCTGGCAATTTAGGGCACAGACTTATTGGAGCATAAAGCCAGCGATCCTAAACTTAGCTGCAGGTTACTTTGCATTTTGCTCTGATTTGATGATTTGAGTGTGTTCGACTGAGTTATTGATGTATCCACCATTGCTCCTATAGAAAGTCAACGAGAACACAAGAGAGATAGCATAGCCATCAGAATCCCTGCAGTTTAGACGATCTCCAAAATTACGACTCGATGCCGTCCGTCTATTTGTTCACTTATTATTTCTTGACTTGCGATGCCTGTTTTGAGCATAATAATAATAACAAACACCTAAGGAAGCTGAGTAAAGATACAGAAGTTACACCGAAGTGAACCGAAATTGTGTAAGTCTTTTGCCAGTTGAACTCGAAAACTCCCGAGAGCCTGGTTGCTGGGCTGTCGTGCTGTTGAACAGAATATGGATGCAGCAACTGAAGTGTTGTGCATGTGTCACCCTGGCACTCCAAGATAGAGATGTGTCATTATAACCATCTCAAACATACGCGCCCTTGGTCATAGGACAGTCATCGAAGAACTTGTAAACGGCCGTTATGTGTAGAGTCTGGTCGCGTGCGATGATACAACTTACTGAGGGCGAATGAAAGTGGCGCACGCTGTAACTGTTCCTGCTTCTTAGCGCACGTCTTACGGGAACTAGGTACGTCCGGGCCGCAGGGCTGATGCTCAACCAATCACTATCATAAACTTTCGCGGATAGATACAGCGATACCCCAGGGTTACGTCTGACACCCATGTCTCAGCGATCGAGGTACACGATGTAACTGAGTGGACAAAGAGACTTCGCGCCTCAAACCTCAATATCAATTGTTGAACCATCATCGACTCAACATCACCTATCATCAGTCTCGTATCTCCCCGCGCTCACGTCAGAAACAAGAACAAGGTGCGACACGATAGGATCCTCACGAAACACGAACATCGATAAGCGCTCCCCATTCTCCACATTTCCTCTGCATCCTTCGGCACCGGGTCTTCCGGAGCAGGCAAATCCGCCGAGCCAAGCCCAGAGGCCATTAGCTTTCGTATACGCAATCCATTCCTCATATTTTCTTCTGTATAATTCTTATTGAGCTCCCGGAAATGGTGAGTCATGAAGACGACGAAGAATCACAACCTCTGATGGCTCGCACCGATTCTATAGACGTCGGCGTCGTGCCTGTCAGCGGCAGCGATACCGACCGCGAGAATGCCCATCCTGATGCGCCGCTCGACACCGGAACGACACTCGAAGTCGATGACAGCGGCCCTTCGACCCCACGGTTTATCCAAGATGAGACTACATGGAAGAGATGGAACTGGGTCCCATATCCCATTCGACGAGCTTCGAAACGGGTTGCGAAATGGTCTCGCGGTCCTGTGAACCCTCAACCTTTTCGCATTAAACCACTCTTCCCAGCTATCCAGGAATACCCCCTCGTCCTTGTCGAGCGCATCATTCCCAAGCTCAAACACCGATTTTGGCTCGTCTTCTGCTATCTATCCATCTGGTTCGTCACTTTCGCTCTTGTTAAACGCCGCGACACCATGGCCAGCGAGATCGAAGGATGGGGCACACCACAAACCATTGGATGCGGTGTTTCATACTGGACCGCTGGGAACTCGTGTGGTTTGGATGGAAGCGACTGTCGCCCTTTCAATGGCAGTGGTTTTCCATTCAGGTGCAGGGCCAATTGCGAAGGCTACCATGTTTTGAACCCCAGAGCTGTTGGGGACCAAGAGCTTATCTATGCACCCATGGTCGTAGGAGGGCCGGGTACCAATGGGTCTGCTGAGCCTGTGTACCGCGGAGATTCGTTCGTCTGTGCTGCCGCTATCCACGCTGGCGTCGTTTCGAACCAAGACGGCGGTTGTGGTGTTGTTGAGCTGGTTGGCCGTAATGAGAATTATGCTGCGTCTAAACATCATGGTATTTCAAGTGTGGGATTTGACTCTTATTTCCCATTGTCGTTCCGCTTCGTTCCAGATGTCAAATGTTCCGCGATCGATTCGCGATGGGACTTGTTGGCTGTTTCAACCGTCTTTGCTGGAGTTTTGTCTCTCTTCACCAATTCCGCTCCCCTCTTCTTCTTCACCATCTTCACGGCCATCTTCTGGACTGTTGGTATGGCACTTGACCCGCCTCCATCTAGGACAGTTGCGGCTTTGTTCTCCAATTTGATCGGAAAGTTCCTCCCCGCCATGTTTTGTGCATGGGTCATGTACGACAAGATGGGTGTTCGTCGCACCCTCAAGGGTCTCACAGCACAGATCGAAAAGACAATCTTGTGGCTCGGCGGATGCTGGGTTGGTGGAATGGAGAACTATACCCTCAGCTTCATCCCCATTTCGCGCCTTAACAAGCACGATCTGAATCAGCAACCAGGCGCCAGGGCAGCCCTTGCTATCATCATAATCGTGCTTGTCGTCATTGTCTCTTCGCAGGTGTGGTTCTTCAGGCAAGAAGGGCGCCTGATCAAATACCTCAAGCTCTACGCACTACTTATCGCGGCCATCCTTATCTCCCTTACCATTCCGAGCCTCAATCTGCGAATTCACCACTACATTATTGCCCTCCTGCTTCTTCCTGGGACGAGCATGCAGACAAGACCATCCCTTCTATACCAGGGACTTCTCGTTGGTCTCTTCATTAGTGGTATCGCTCGATGGGGCTTTGATCCTGTGCTTCAAACCTCTGAAGCTCTACAAGGTGATGCTCAAAAGGGCTCAAAATTACCAGCAATTAACGAGCCTGTCATCCACCTTGCCAATGGCACAGACACATTGTCAAGCATTACTTTCACATGGAACGAGCCGCCACGGCAGCTGTACGATGGGATCAGTATCCTGGTAAACGACGTCGAGCGTTTCCGTACATACTTTGGCGATGTTGATGCGGAGCGTAGCTTTGTCTGGAGCAGAAACAGCACTTTGGATCTACCAGAGTACTTCCGCTTTGCATATATGGATGGAAGTGAGAGTGGAGATTATACCAAGGCCGGCACCTGGACAGCAGATGGCGAGTGGAACAAGATGAAACCTGGTCCCTCACGGGTCAAGGCCCGTAGTTTGGACCAGGATAAGCTGGTAAGCGATGCGTTATGAACACGGTTGGATGTATAAAGTGAATCATGTCCAAGAAAAGGCATCTTCCAGATAAGATCGGACGCCGCAGCTTAGATGAGGAGAAATCAGCGAGGTGCTGCGATTAGGATAAGTTCATGCAAGGGTTTACAGAGAAAGGAATAAGAAAGAGGAGCACTTAGAAATAAGACAGTTGAGACAGACAAGGCAAGGTAGGTAGGTTACTGTCTTTTCCGATGAGCGCGCAAGCAAGAGTTAGATTTTACTATTATAAGCATGATAATGAATAAACATGATCTTCGTTACATTTCTTTTACCCCTTGACTCAGAGTCTTGCGCTTTTTCTCCCTGACATCTGTGTAACTCGAGTAAATAACGCCTTGATGTGACGTGGAATTGGTAGGTATTGAACCCGATTAACCCATTAGTACCTACCTACCTACTTACCTGTGGAAACACTCAAGGTGCTAGGTAGGAACCTACCACCAAGTTATGGACGATGGAAGGCAGGGTGGTTGAAGGTACAGTTCTTCTCAGCACTGCAAGCTTCCGTCAACAGCGTTTGACACTGCCTGCACAAATACCTTTCTAACGGTATCAACTTCAAAATCCAGCGCTGGAGCATCATCTCCCAACAAAGACCAGCTGGCACACTTTGTCTTATTGTCGCTATAAATTTCAAATTCTCGATCGTCATTCAAACTTCCCTTCTGTCGATCATCATGCCTGGAGCCAAAGGGCGCAAACCGCCGCCTCCTCTGCCTCCTCTGCCTCCTCTTCCTCCAGTTCCACCCAAAACAACCCCGACCGGATTTGAGCCGAAAGAATCTTTGGATAAAGACGAACCTGCTCCTGAAGGCTGTATCTTGTATGCTCATTCAAATTCGAATCCTCCTGATCCATGCCCATATCACTACAAGCCCGTCTATTACTTCTTCTATGATGGTCTCAGGAACCCGACCGTACTCCAAGTGGTCCTTGAAGCCTCAGAACCCCCCAAGCTACGAGATGCCAAAGTCCTTGGATACTCACTTGCACCACGGGGTCGTTACACGTCACTCATCGAAGGTCAATCTGGGTCGGGGGTTTTGGGGCGGGCGGTTCAAGTGCAATCTGCTGAAGAGGAATACAAGCTCGGGTGGTACCAAACCAGCGCATACATTCTTGCGCCATGTTTGATACAGTTCATAGATGGTGGAGAGCCGAGAGAAGTTGCGGGATTGGTATTCATAGATGCTGGCGATCAACGGGCTTGGAGGACTATGCGATTCGACTACAGGGCATGGAAGTCTCAGATGGGAACTCGACTCCCGCGAAATTGGCAAAGAAGCGCATTGGAGCCGAGCTCGTAGTGTTCTAGCATTGTTCGAGGTGGGTGCGCAGCAAAGTACCATACAATAGCGGAAACTTTTGTTATGTTATTTGCTTGTATTCGGAATTCTTGACTTGTCTGTTGGTATTCGCGTTTGTCGTGCTGTGGTATGTCGTCAAATGTGGGGGTTGTGGGGAGAGATATTACAAGCGGTGATGAAACATGAAACTCGAGACTTGGACACTGAACGACAAAAAAGCTTAGGTAAGTACAGCTGAAAATTGGGCGAGTCTACCATAATCTTAGTAGAGTTTTTGATTAGTTATTTTTGACACCTGATCCAAGGCCTGAAGGTGTCTTGTCCGACTGAGTACATTATTCATACAACTTCAACATCACAACCATCAACTTCATTATACTTCAACTCCTCACAACAAAAATGCCTCCTCGAATCCCCACTGAAGATGACTTCTCCCCTCTATCAAGCACCCTCCCTCACACTCTTCACTTCCCCTCACCACCAGAATCAACCACCACATTCCTCATTCTCTTCCACGGTCTAGGTGACCACGATGTTCCCTTCGCCTCCTTCGCCAAGAACCTCAATCTTCCCGGCGTTCTCGCCATTTCTGTACGCGGCACATCTGTTCTACCAGCTGCGCTTCTCGGTGGTGATAGACCGGGGTATCATTGGGGTGACGATCTCACTGTTGATCCCAGCACGGGAGACATTGCGGATGATTCTGGTTTCGAGAAGGCTAGGAGATTGATCATGGAGAAGTTGATCGGGGAGCTTCTTATTGAGAAATGCGGGTGGGAGATGAGAGATATTATTTTCTTTGGGTTTGGGCAGGGTGGTTCACTCGCTCTTGGTCTTGCAGCCTCTTTGAACAAGACTCCTCGGGTCACTGATGTTTCCGAGGGCGAGAGCACATCGCCAGGTAACAAGAGGTTCAAGGGTGCTATATCTCTCGGCGGACCTTTACCGCAATCTATGGTGTCTACAGTCACAAATCGCAGCAGGAGCAGCACAAGCGTACTGGTATGCCAACTTGACGAAGACGCTGTCGATGCTGTGAAGCGAGAGTTTGACGATGTCAAGGTCGTGCAGTGGAAGAGACGTGAGGTGAGCATGCCAATGAACAGAGATGAGGTGTTGCCTTTGATGCAGTTCTTTGCGGATAAGCTCAAGAATGAATGGTAGTTCATTTCACGGGGCGTTTAAAAGAATAGGTTGTTCACACGGGGTATCATTATATTCATATCCAATCTCAACATTGTGGCTTAAGCGTAACCTGGCCTTTCGTCTCGACAGCCTGTTTGGAACATCTCTGCTAGGATATCCCACTTTGCAGACTGCGCATCACTTGTAGCTCTGGCAACACTGCGTAGGCCACCACAAACAAACCGCAAGTGTCTATCATAATCGGATTTAATCTCCTTGAGCACAGTCATAAACGGCTTGCCCATCTTCAAGGTCCTCGATTCATCCCTCTCAGCATCGTCCTCTTCATCACTACTATCGACGTACTTGGACTTCAATCCAGGTGTTCCAGGCGTAGGCGAAAGGTTTCTGGTCGAGAGACGAGAAAACTGCTGCATCCGCTCTGTCTCTTTTGTCATGTTAACAGTTTGTGCTTGCTCTAGTCTGATGGCCAGGTCGAGCATATCGAGAAAGCATTCTCTGATCGGTGTTAATCTGCTCCCAAGACATGCCTCGTCAACAACTTGTTTCAAGAATGTAGCATGAACTCTCATCATGGCATCAACATCGTGAGCGTCTTGCATGTCCTGCCTCATCTTGGCGCAGTTAGGTGCCAAGACCAGCGTCGCAAGATAGGTCTGGAGAGTAGTGCAGAACCACAGGAGGTTATTCCGTAGTGAATAATAAAGAGCGCGCTCATCCCAGTTATCATGATCGATCCAGTAATTCTCGAGGATCTTGCGCTTATGTAGAACATACAAAGCTCTCTTCAGTTGCAAAAGGAGAGTAAATATAGCATCATACTGGGTGTTGCTGTCTTCGGACAGAATCATGCGAATCGGCCATGCTACCCGATAGTTGACTTTTGTACTCGGAAGAACTGACTTGACAGAGTCGCGAGCCTTGAGGAGTGGCACCTTTAGCCCCGTGGGACTGATGTATATCGATATTCTCGTCATGTCGACAAGAGTTGTGAATGCCTCTTGTGCTACACTCGTCAGGCTATAGCGGTTGTTCCAGTTAGGATCCAGCGCATCTAGTTTTCCGAAGAGGCTGCTAGTCCACGCTTCTGTTGCGGCACCATCAGACATGAAATACAGCCGCTCCATAGCGTCGAGAGCAGACCAGAGTCCGCACTCTTCAAACAGTGTGTTCCTCAGCGTGGTCGAGGATGTGTTGTATTTAGTCTGGATCCATGCATCAAAAGCAGCATCGAAAAGCTCTGAAAACGGCGCAAGCTCAAGTCCTTTAGGACAAAGCGTATCATAGTGTAGGGGAGGTTCCTGAATCGTCCATTCCGAGCCTGAAGAGATCCAGCGGCCCAGCCGCTTCAAGATAACGATGTTCTTGCCGGCATTAAATATCTTGGCAGCTGCTGGCTGGAGGAAACTAGGGGCATGTAATTTCCCATCGGCCGTCCTACGTAGCCTAAACTGTTCGCGCCAGATCTTGCTAGGTGATACTTGGCTCGGTGCCTGTGACACGAAGAAGATCTTGTCGCCGGGGATAAGTTTGCCCTCTTCCATCCAGAGGCGAATAGGGCGAAGGTAGACATTGAAGCACTCGACAAAGATACGTGCCAGAAATTCATAAACGTCCAGCTTTCCAGACAATTGCGCCATGCTTGCATCGTCAAAGAGGAGCTCAAGATACCGAAATGTACCTTGATTGGGCACATTCTGTATCTGAGCGATGATATTTGAAAGAGAATATAATGGTTCAAGCGATGTTGCCAACTCTCCCTTGATCGACAATAAGCTGACAACCACATTATTCTCAGGCGCAACAAGCCGTGACTCTATACCCGTTGACTTTCTATCCAGATCGTCGAGTCGCTTGGCCACAGTATCCTGAAGAACTTGAATATGCGATGATCGCTGTGACTTGCTGACAAAATCACGTAGAATACCTAGTTGTCGTCCTGCTTCAGAAAAGTAGCTCAGAAGAGCTTTGTGAGTATCCCATTTCAGATGAGCCATCTGAAATGCTGGGTTGACAGTGCCATTGGGTCCAAAGAGTGTCGTATCGAGTCCTTGCAGCATGAACAAAACTTCTCGAACGATCTGGAATTCCGTTACTGGCACTTTTCGAGCATGGCCCGATGCGTCTGTGGGCTTTTCTGTTCGCCATCCTTGCGCTCCTCGAATCTCGTGCAGTTTCGTCATGTCCTCAGGGTTGACAATTAGATCTTCGGCTGTTCTTCCAAGCGGGACCTCAGATAGGTCAGTGCTGGCCTCCGATTCACTCTTGGAGTCATCTTCGTAAAGCTCATCATCTGAACTGTCGGTGTATTTTATCGTCTTCCACATCGAAGCGTCGTCTTCCCATCCATCTTCCTTGGCAATATCCTCCCAACGCAGTTCGAGCTCTGAATCGCTTGGTCCCGTTTTCAGCGCATCTAGGTCACTCAGTTTTGAGTAATATGTCGGTTGGTCTGAGAGTTCTAAAATCAGGTATAGAACTTCGGGGTGGAAATTCGAGTGTATTTGCCGGAGCTGCTCCCGGCGCTCGACGAGGGCATCAGCGAGCGCATCTCGGCCATTGACACGGAATCTTTCTTCTAGACCGTCGAGTTGGTGCTCGACTTCGAATTGATTCGTTCGTAGATATGGATGCGACTTTAACCTTTGTAAAGCAGCGTCGCGCTGGGCCTTGAATCGAGGGTTTGTCTGGAATCATGAATACATATTCCAACGCTGTGATTGAGAGTTGTCATACCTCGGTTGATGAGCTAGTGACAGCCTCAACGAGCTCTCCGGTGAGAGCACCCAGCCTTGCAGCAAATGCCATGGTCGTCTCATGTCTTGCGCATTATCATGTTAAATGGCGGTCGTATCATGACTGGTAACGAATTATTTGGCGGGGGTTTCAGTGGTTGATGGCGCGTCAGTCGTGTCGACAGGGTCCAAGCTCCGCTACAACGATAGCTCTTATCGGCGCTGATTGGCTTAGCTGTCGTGACATCAGCTTCAATTATTCGAAACCCCTTTCACGTACTTTGAGCTCGAAACGATTCTACCAATCCAGAGACAATTTGCTCTAGAGCGATAATTTACATCCATTTTTCGCTATAGTTGTACGTTCTTTTCTCACTAATGGATATTTGAGCCCCGTCCCCTTCTTTTTGGCGTTATAGTAAACCTGGTTTATCTGGCGATATCCTGTCGAGCACAACATGACGGTCGCGCGGCCAGTTCGGGCGTTGATCGCCGGCGGATGCATTCTCTGGTGTTTCTTTCTATGGCAGATATTTGCTCCATCATGGTCGCTAAGAGGTCCCGGTGATCGCTACTCCAATTTTGAACGGGATCCTATGTTAGATCGTAAGTCGCAAAGAGCATCGACGCCAATTGTTGCTAACTGATATAACAGCTACCGATGAACCAGAAGGAGTGTTACATCGTACGAGTCCGAGATATGCCCACGATGCGAAAAAGACGGAGCGCATCGATGCGACGCTATTAGCGCTTGTGCGGAACGAGGAGGTGGATGCCATGGTCATGTCGATGAGGGACCTCGAAAGGACATGGAACTCCAAGTTTAATTACCCCTGGACGTTTTTCAACGATAAGCCTTTCACGGAAGAGTTCAAGAGGAAGACAAGAGCGGCTACGAAGGCGAAATGTAACTACGGTAGGTCCTTGTCTAGGAAGAGGAGAGGAGAGGAGAGAAGAGTATATGCTGATGCTACGACCAGAAATCATCCCCAAGGAACATTGGGACATGCCCTCCTGGATCGACGAAGAGCTCTTTCAAGAATCCGCAAAGATCCTCGAAAAGAACGGCGTCCAATATGCAAGCAAGATATCATACCACCAAATGTGTCGATGGAACAGCGGTCTCTTCTACAAGCATCCAGCCCTGAAGGACATTCGCTACTACTGGCGTGTCGAGCCTAACGTGCACTTCTTCTGCGATGTCGACTACGATGTTTTCCGCTACATGCACGATAACAACAAGACATACGGCTTCACCATCAACCTCTACGACGATCCCAAAACCTTACCTTCGTTGTGGCCCGAGACAGTCAAGTTTCTCGCTGAGCATCCTAACGCAATTCACGAGAATAGCGCTGTAGCTTGGGTCACCGATGATATTCGTCGGCCGTCAACGAACAGAAAGGCTCAGGGATACTCGACATGCCATTTCTGGAGTAATTTTGAGATTGCGGATATGTCATTTTGGAGGAGTAAGACTTACGAAGACTACTTCAACCACCTCGATCGTGCGGGTGGATTCTTCTATGAACGATGGGGTGATGCTCCAGTTCATAGTATTGCACTTGGTCTATTTGAGGACCAGAGCAAGATTCATTGGTTCGTATTCAACCTTTCTTCCACATGCAGGAGACTAACAAAGCATCTCAGGTTCCGTGATATTGGATATCAACACATCCCCTTCTTCAACTGTCCCAACTCACCAAAGTGTAAGGGCTGTGTAACTGGCCGTCTCACTGACGGTGAGGCCTGGTTGCATCGAGAAGACTGTCGACCCAACTGGTTCAAGTACGCCGGTATGGGCTAACAAGCTTTGTCTCATATAAAAATTTGACAATATTTGATGCATAGAAAGGGGTACAGAGTTTTGGTTTCTGGCAATTTGGATAACGATTTGGCGCCGGTGGAAAGCTATTAATGTTCAAGCAAGCTGGAAGGGGTATCATGATGGACAATATTTTGTCTGTACGAATTGGAAAACGCCTTTGATGATGATGTATTAGATTCGAGAATAAACAAAGACGCTATCTCGCTTGATCTTAAAAGTAATGGGTATAAAAGATGTCTACAAGGCTCCGTAGACAGTCACCACGCCTGATGTTCCACCAACGCAGAACTGATCTCCCCAGCCATCCTCCCTCCACGCCATACAACTCACAACATTACTCCTCGCCTTCTCCTTTCCATCCCGGCCAACAGCCTTCTTCTTAGGTTCAAACCCTTCTGGCCCCCAAGGAACCGTCACCTTGGCCGCCAACTTTCCCGTCAACAAATCCCAAGCCCATATCCTTCCATGTCCGTTAGGTGCAGGCTCACCGGCCATGGCATCGCCAACCACTACGTACTTCTCTTTGCCTCCCAGCAGCGCCTGCAGCTTGACATCTTCGTTCTTCCATCCTGGGTCGGTGTATGCGCGTAGACAGGAGCCGTTGTCGCGGTCCATTAGACGGAGCTTGTTGTCGAGACTTCCGACCAACATGGTGCGTCCGTCGCGGGTGAGACTGAGACTCGTAACGGGTGCGCCTATCACATCGGTTGTGACTTTTCCCATGCGGATATCGTAGCTGCGTACGCGACCATCGACGCTCCCTGCGAGGACTTCAGGGCCACGGATGGCGAGACATGTTACCGCATCGTTGGCATCATCGAGAACCTGTATAGGCTTGAAGCTGTTGCTCTTCGTATCCCATAATCTCACCGTAGTGTCAAACCCTGCGCTGACAATAATAGAATCACCTTCTCCCGCAAAGCTCACACAATTAATACGAGCCGTGTGGCCATGAACGTTACCACCAAATCGCTTAGTCGTAACAGCAGTGCTCACGTCCCAAAGGAACACGCTGCGATCACCGCCAGCCGACACAAACCGTTGATTATCGGCAGCGACAGAGAGGCTCAACACTTCATAGCCGTGAGCAGCATAAGTCTGAATCAGTCGACCCTGAGGAACAACGCTGTGACGATCACCGGGACCAGATGTGCTGGGAAATGGGTTGTAGAGGCGGATGGATCGGTCCGCGGAACCGGTGAGGATGTAGGTGCCTGGAGAGGCGGAGTATGCAAGGGCATGGACCGGGCCTTTCAGTGTGTGTTAGTGTAAGCGACAGCGCGGCATATGCCTTGAAATTGCTATAAGTTGGTGGGATATGACATGATACGATATGATGGGATAGATACGCCACGCCTGAAGCCAAGAGTAAAGATATGGAGGAACTGACCATTAGCGCCCAAAAGATGAGCAGATGGCTTATCGGGAAACCCCATTTCAAGATATTGATAATTATTGATATTGTCAAGTAAAGAGTGAGATGAAGGAAGCTCTGACGTTTCTGCGGCAGATGCATGTTTCCAGTGCATTACCTAATCAGGCTAGCTGCATATCTCTATGCAACCCGATGATTATGGACGTTGCCGTAAGGGAAATCGGGCTAATTATACCGATAGCCACACTCCCCCCCCTCCTCAACACTCGACCGTTACCTACTATGTACGAAAAAAGGTCACTGCAGTGTAACCATAGGCCACCTTGCAGATCCAGACTTTCATGATGATGTACATGGAGAACATGCGAGGTTATTTGGGGAAAATAAGTACCTCATATGCCGAGAGGCAAAGCAATCTGTGGTACACGTATGTACGTGTCATGTCGGCTTTTTTTTGCAGTAGACGAGATAGGAAGTTGGTATTAATTAGATGAGGCTACGTTGGTCAAGCAAGCAGTAGTATCGTGATCAAGTTAGGCATCATTTACAACCAACAACCAATATCTTACGGCATAGAATTCAATCACACTACGGTTTTGAAATTACAATGTCCCCCGGCCCTTGCTGAGCATTCAGCCGAGGATACGATACCGTCTTTGTCCCGCCCCCTCCGCCTTCAGTTCCACCTCTGAGGCCATCAAGAACCACTTACACAACCCACAGCTTCAACGGCCCCCAACCAACAAACCCTCCCCCAAAGTTGATGCTGGGATTCCCTTCCCTCGAGTCCATTCTCACCCACATATTCCCCTATCCCGCCAACCAATACTCTGCCAAGCCTCTTATCACAGGCTTCACGCTACCCTCGTGGGGCATTTCCGAGCGCTTGTTCCCAGCATAGCAGCCTCTGTGCTTACTGAATTTGGTACCATGTTCGTGTGTGTTGGAGGATGCGAGGATCCTTCCGAGATACGAGATCAGCGCCTATGGGATTGTGTCAGTCATGATCCATATCGTTGCCGCAGACGAATAGCCGCCCATTGATGTGAGGAGGAAGGCATTCGCGTAGGCACGAGTTGCAGGGCCTTTTGAAAAAGAGACGTCTGACCGTAAACTGTGGGAACGACACATGGGTTTGGGAGTCTGGCTCTAACATGAGAAGGACATGTCACAGGAAGATCACGCCGCACACTAGACATGGTATCCATGAAACTACTCAAGGCCCTTGTCGCAAGTGCTCCAGACGGTCTTGTCTCAGCCTGTAACAACCACTCGAGGTGATTCAGGTTGGTCACTCGCTGCAAACAGTATTTGCTCCGAAAATCATCTTGTCTTCAAGTCCAACAAAACATTGGACGTCAATTATATTTCAACAGACTTTGTGTGGACCAGATGCCTAATCATCTTGGTGCCTGCCTGGCTCAAGAACGCTCAGCCCACTCGAGAGATCAAATCTCAGAGGGTAAGACGCCAGAACTCCTTCCCTTATGTGCATAGTAAGATATATCATACAATGGGGATAATATAGAAAACAGTACAAGTCCCTCTATCCAGGAACAAACAAGCGACAGGGCCAGTCAATTGACTGCCTGTCATCGTATGCTATGTATATAACGCCATATCCCCCAATGTGATGCCCAACACCATGCCTGCAGTGTCGTGAATGCAGGAAGATGCAAATGATACAAAAACGGTAGAAACCAGCGTCGTGTGGCCAGTGCCAGGCATTTCATGCAATCCGCTTGCTCAAATCATTGAAGATAGTAAATGGTATCCATATCCCGGGGATACAGCTTCTCCATTGGGTTGTTGATTTGCCAACGAAGGATCTTCTCTTCTTCACGTCCTTCAGAACTGTAAAAAACTCGGTAGCCTTCCATGGGACTGACCGGTTGGCTGCCTCGCTCTCGAATGCGATGCAGCATTGCGAGGCGTCCATCAATCGCCTCTTGCGCGTTCCGCACATTGTCCCAAATGGCAAACATGGCCTGAACCACTCCCTGAACCATGTGCACATTCTCAATAATGTCACTTAGGTGGGAAAGACGGCCACTTGCTGTAAAAACATCAACAGCTTCCGCCAAAACCATGGCTAGAACTGGTGCAGGTCCACTAAGGACTGTCTGGCCTCCACGATGAAGTCGTACAAGTGCCTTGGCCATATCCAATACTTGTGTTGCATGTTCATAGCATGTTTGTATATTGTGGGATGTAGTTTGGGGCGAAAGGCGTCCTGCTGCCAGCGTATGGCGACTGAGCTTGATCATGGCATGGTTGTAAAGAAGGTGCATGGTCAAGAAAGGTCCCAGCTCCCCTGCTAGCGCTGCAGACTCAAGATTTGAAGCGGTAAAAGCCAACCGGGAAGGCAAGGCGTTGCGCCACTCTTGAATGCGCTTCAGAATTCGTTGGGATGGCTCCAGATCCGTTTCCATCACATTCGCTCGTCGAGCCATTCTGTAAATCCGGCATACGTCGTTAGACCAGATGTGTACCATCTGAACTAGGTATGCTGAAATGCCAAGCTCACGGTCTTGCGCGGTAGCGACGCCCGAGACGTAAGGGTTGAAGACAGGAGCGAATCCATCCATCTCACGCTCGAAGCTCTGACCATCGGCGGGGAGGCGGGTATAGATATCTTCGGCGTTAATCATTGCTAAATGGTCAGGAAAGCGACCGTCAAGGCGCTCTAGCATGTAAAGAGACCAGAAAGTCCTTCTCCTGGCTTCACAGTACCCAGCCTTGTTCATTCCGAACGGAAATGTGATGAGGCCGGCTTCCTTTGACTCTTCGATCTCAACGTTCAACTGAAGGCAAGCTGCTGAAGCCACCGCAGCTGAGATCATCTCACTAGCTTCAGATGAGCGGGAAATTGAAATATAGTAGAGTGCCAGTAAAACTCTAGTCTGAACCAACTGAATACAGTTGGCTGTGGTTAACTTCTGAGCATAGTGCGCAACAGACGCGTACTCAAAAGCGATCGCCTTCGGTCCGCCAGAAAGCGCAACACCGACAGCGAGAATGCTGTACAGGATCATCAAATCCTCCGGCGTCTTGCGGTGCCCCGGGTTTACAACCCATGCCTTGAAGACGTTCTCGGGGATGAATCGCACGATCATGGTGCTGTCGAGATGGACGAAAAAGTGAGAAATCACAGAACGAATAGACTGGGGGTCGGACAGGGAGGGGTCAGTTCGCCAAGCTTGGTTGAGCACGTCTTCGGAAATTCGAGGGAGTTCGATTGCGGGAGGTTGAAAGGGGACGTGAGGTCTGGGAGCCTCAACAGGCGGTAGTGCGTGCACTGGCTCACCCATCGAAACGTAACTATCATAGCCCGATCGAAGCCTCTTGTGTGAACCCGACTCTGGAGACTGGGGACGGAGAGTAGTTCGTGGCGACACCGGCGAACTGTTCTCGCTCTCATTGGGTATGGTTGGCCCATTCAATGTCCTGACATCGTCAAGCTCAGCCGGCGGTGTCGATGGTGATGTGTTATGCCCTCCTCGAGGCCTAGACAATGTTAACAAATCCAACTCGGAATGATGCTGCTCGATACAGAACTTACGCATTCTTGAATTTGCATACGCGACCAAACTTCTCGCACTGAACGCATCGAGGGTAGTCAGGATCACATTTTATCTTTTTCTCACGGCATGTCACACATGCAATCGCGAGTCGTTTTCTGGGTTTCCCAGCCTTGGTTACACCCCAGTGAGCGTTTACTGCCTCACCATCAATTACTGTCTTGCAATGACTGCCATCATCGTAGAAGTAGCACATTCCCTCGCCTGGCACTTCAGTGGCCCTGACAAATCTAGGTAAGAAATGTGTTCCGGTCCAGATCTTGGGGCCCAGTCCATCCTTTGAGGGAACACCATCAGTCGCCGTAGTGCTTGGTGTTGGTGGAGGGATTGGAGCTCCTTGTGAAGACCCCTGATCGTTGTAAGTGGGAATCACACGTTCCTTAGGACTTGGAAAGTGAAGCCGAAACTGGTCCTGTGGTGGTCGAAATGAACCATCTCGAGATCCTAGAGAGTACTCAGATCGGCTTTCCTGGTGCACAGACCATCGGCCAGGTTGCCCTTCAGTAACTGATTCCTGGCGGGCATGCTCGCCATTGCGGAATCTAGGAGAGGCTGAACCAGAGTAAGACCGTGAGAGGCCATGGGCTGGGTGTCGGTCCGCTTCGAACTTGTTGTCGTAGGTGCGTGGTTGTGATAATGAAGGTGACAACGTGGGCGGGAAGTAAGATGTTGAATGATGTCTGTCACCAGATGGCGCACGAGTGCGATCCAGGGGAGATGTAGTAGAATAAGAGTTGTGCTCTGAAAGGGGCGAGTGTGCTGGTCGGCCAGCTGGTGGTGGAGGTCCGAAGATACTACTCAAGGAAGGAAGTTGTTGTCGAGGCGCAGCTTGTGTGGTCGACTCTGGCCTTGACTGTTCACCATTCATCTTCTGATCTGCAGGCATTTCTGTTGTCAGAGACTTGTCATAGTTGTTCATGGATGGCGATGTAGGAGCTGGCGAGATCCAAGGTCGGTCCGCAGATGAGTTAGTAGAATAGGTCGATGCGCCTGGGCTTGTCGACTCTGGAGGAGTATTTGGGAAAACCAAACGAGGACGAGAATCTATGCTAGGTAAGACACCCATTGAGAGGACTACTCGATATGGCTCGAGTGGCAGCAAAAGAGCATTTGAGGCTGGAGAAACAGTGCTATAAAAGAGCTTCAAGGTCGAATAATGTAAACCGGCGCCGAATAATTGGTGGGGGAGGTCAGCAATTATCTATCCCCCTCGGATCGGATACAATTATTACACCAGCGGCGCGGCTCTTTTTGGGGCCAGCGTTGCTAAGACAGGCCACCGTAAAAGACGCGGTGGTACCCTAATACGGATAGCCCAAGACCAGGAACAAGCTGGTCTAGGAAGGGAAAGGAGGGGATGTACCAATCCTAACACGATCCAAACTGTCGGGTTGGGCGTGATGGTTTAAGACTAGGAGAAGTCTACCAGAGTTGTCGGCCGATCCACCAAGTATACGTGGTTAGAAGACACAAACGTGCAGAGGGAGGGAAAGAGAAGCCTCTATCTGATGAAAAACCAAGACAGTTGAAAAGTGATATAATTGAGACAGTTGCCAACTTCCAGCATTGGCTGGTTGGCGATGACTGCCAACCGCTTGGTTAACGACCGAAGCCCCTCCGCGTGGTAGAGGCGTGGGCGTGGACACTTTTGCTGGGTGTGGCCTTGGCTCCTTAGATTTGCGACAAGACGGATCAAAGAACGCCCAACGGAGGTTTGCATCCCTGTCCCAGTCTCTCAATCCCAGTCCCCCAATCCCGCCACGCGAAATGCGAGTCCCGGAGCGCCTCGTTAGAGGTGTGCCGTTGTCCACACGTGTACGGTGAATATCTGTGGCCTTATTTGCATGGGACATGATGGGTCCCAGGCTGGATGACTTGCGGATACTAGCGCAGATGTCGAGCGATCCCAGGCTGTTGGTCATCGACGCCAACGGCATTGTGGGTACAGTACATGACATGGCGTGCGAGCCAACCCAACGGCTCTCGTACACCCCTAAGCAGTCCAGTGCTTGACGATGATCCTATCTGCAGGGATAGAGGCATGGGTCGCCGGGCACCGGGGGACGGGGCCGGGTGGGCGTGGCACGCCGATTTCTAGGAGTGTGTGGCTGATAGATGGATAACTGACGGCTGATGGCTCCCCAAGACCCAGGATACCAGACGCCGGCGTTGCGGCAAGCGGCCAGCGTCCAGCGGGTTGTGGGTGATTGCGGATGAGCTCCAGAATGCCGCGCGACACACAAGACAATCTTTAAAAACGGGGTGTATTTCAGCCAGAGAGCTCTCAACAAGAGTCAGGGAACCCGCCAAGGGGTGACGCCTTGCGTCAGCAAGATCCCTGATTCAGAGTAGGAAGCGGGAAGTAAAACCCAGGATAAGCAGTTGAGTAATAACATGCGTCGAAGAGATACCATCGCAAATTTGTTCAAAATACCCAGGCTAACAATGCCTCAACACCTTCCTCCCTTGGTAGCCAGGAGAGAGACTAAACGAACCAGGGTCTGCCAAGGAGAGTTCCTGTGAGCCCGTCTAGAACTTCAGCTCTTCCAGAAAGATATCCTGGTACGGGCGGCCGCCAGTAGCCGCGCTTAAACGCTCGAAACACTTTTTTAAAGTAAATAGAGTTCATATCGAACTCTTTTTCCCACTCCATGTCGTGCAACGCAAAACAGTGAAGGGCCGTTGGTCTTGGCACTCAGTCAGAAACTCCCGCGTGGCGTTGTGTAAAGACTTTGAACGCTGAGTGTTGTGGCGTTGTCGGTAGAAGTGTATAAGCATGTCACACAGAAATACTTGGCTCCTGTAAGCCCTGCTGTAAACCAACTCCCCACAGCTCTCACATATGCCATGCATGTACCGGCAGGCCACGGGTATGTAGGCAGAGTGCCGTGAACGAACAAAGGAATCGCCGGGTTTCTGAAGACCCCGCTGGAAAGCATAAAAATAAGCAACAGGCTACTTCAAATCAGCCAACATAGTTGAGTACTTCTAGCTCCATAAAAGTGCTCTGTAGGTAGTAATCAATTTCTCAGCAATAATTGAGCAGGAGGCGGAATAAGTGCATTATGCCCATCGAGGTTATTGTTGTCTGTCGTGGCTGTAGCTGTGCGAATACTGTCATAAAATGAATCGCATTGACCTCTGCTTGTACTCGGAATCACGCCGGCGACAGTACGGAGTAGTTGAGTCAGGAAGTAAGTAACAGCATATATTGACCCCTGAAGCTCAGTCCGTCGGACTCCAATGATCCCACCGTTGACCCAAGTGCGGCGTCGTTTAGCGGCTTCGTCTGGACTAATGGATCTGTACCACCTGCAGCTTGGGGTAAGACACTAGAAGATGAGCGAACATTCAACCTCGCCAATGCACTATAAATTATCGTGAAGCTGGACTGGTGATAATGATTTAACGGGAACGATAGAGCAGTTTCAATGCCCGGTCGCCGAGCAATGCTGATGGGCTATAGATAATCCGAAATTTTTGGCCCAGTTTGTACTGCTGCTGTCAGTATTGTGCGGGTGAACATAGGTAGTTGGCAATTCAGGTACAAAAATGTCACACCTTCGGAGCGACGAGCTCATGATCCGGCTCGTATACTCGGGTAGGCGGGAAGGCTGACTGTCAGCCAGTATCCGTTGTCTAAATGGTTCAATGTCTGCATCATTTCGTAATCCAAGCAGCGCCAGAATGATATCTGAACCGCTTTCAGTAAATATTGCGAGCGCCTAGGGTGGTAGCTGGAAATTACGCTTGCCAGCCAGTGGCTTGAGAGGTAGGGAATTGACTCTTACGCTCTGTGATGGACTCATGTCCGAGGAGCGCTGCGGTGGATAAGGCGCTCGGCATACCCAATTAAGAGATCCAACCTGAGATTGTGCTGGCAATAAGATGAAATGCCAAGCCCTATAACACGGGGGAGTGCTCGCGGGTTCTGATGATGCCAAATTTGGCAGGCTGCATAGCACTTCCTGGTTACAAAACGGTGAGCTGGAGCAACCGAGGTGCTGATTTGATGGCATGAGGGTCTTCCCATGGTAAGACCGTTGGTAGCGATAGTATGCAATTGTTCTTAGGTATATCATCCCACTCATCATAAGAATATCCAACTCTAAAAAGCATCGAGGCTCTTTTATTTGCTTAATTGTTGGACATTATGCGCTCACCCCCTGATGAATGATTATGATTATCGGTCGGCTGCCAAAGCTCATGTCGATCTCCAGGGCGGGACGAATAGACTTTGCACCAGATTTACAGAGCCGTCGTTGCGGCACCCGTGGTTCTATCGACAGCTTCCGGGGGAGATTTGCTTTTCGCGCAGTGCCGGCCATGACCCTAGGTTGCAGGTCCCCAGATCCATGGATATGACGTCTTGGCCGCGTGCGGCACATGGTCCAAAGGAGGTGTGGCATGTCACGGCAGTCGTACGATCTTTTGACGCTAGTCCGCACTGGCGCCTCATCGTTTCGCCGTCATTCCAACAGTGGAGTAGGCTCGGATATATGTAGGCGTCCTGGGGCGCTGTGGGCGTGCTCAATAGCGTCAGAGTGTGGCTGTCCATTCCGGTAATTGTCAGCAGCATCTTGGTATTACCGATAGCCTTGCCGTGACTACCTACCTACCTACCTAGTTAAGTGTGGTAGCTAACTCAGCCGAAGGGCCCAAACGCATGACGCGCCATTATGTTCGGCGAAACGAACGACAAGTAAACAGATAGGGGAAATTCAAATGTGTAAGCCATGATGAAGCAAACCCGAGAGAATGGATTGCTCCACTCCGATAACACCCTTTGGCGGAAATAAAGGTATCAAATTGGGAAACTTGCGAGTTCAAGTCCGTAAAGTCCGCGTATCCAGAAAGTCTGTCTGTCTCCCTTGGAAATTGGCAAAACAACGAGTTGGGAATGACAGTCGTTCGATGACGATTCAAATTTCGTTGTTTCATGTTTGGGACAAAGCGTAAGCCACCAATACATGCCATCGAACCCAGGTACAAGTGCAAGTGCATTTCACTTGGGTTAGGTCGAGATAATTGCCAGTTACCCTTTGAGGAAGGCACTGCTACCAATCACGGCCAATCATGCACCTGCTCTGCCGGGATGGATCTTCTCAGTCGGTACCTTCCAAATTGACTTCGACTTCCACTACCGACGAGTTTCCAGCTGCACCTGCCAAAGACTCGGGTAGCACGTGCCACAAAGCTATGGGAAAAATTGATACAGGGATGCATCGTGAAGCTTTCTATTAAAGTTCCGACGACATGGGTACATAATTTTCGACGTTGCGCCGAAGATATTCGGGCCATGGTCAGAGTTGTATCGCTTCATATGGATCCATATGTCGACCAGGTACAAACCAACTGGTAAGTTGCTTACACCGAGGTGGATTCGACGCGACGTCGCTTGCTGCAATGAACCACCAGAAACACGGCTCAGATATCGAGGCGGCACGCACAGGTAGACAAAGCTCGTTGGACAGGATACGCACTAAATCGAACAATTACCAGGCATGCGGTTGAATCATCTTGATTCTGCACTCATACCAGATGGACTGGAAATCGCTAGGCTCTACAGTAGGTCACCGTCTACACCCGTACCATAAGCCGCTTGTCAAGGAGTGCTCCAACGCAAACAAGGGAACACTTCCTGGCGCCCGCTGGCGTCGGCCGCTGGAGCATGGGTTCAATGAAAGCACAGGACATGATAGGACCTCGGTAATCTGTCTGTGCGAAGAAAAGCGTGTGCAGTACGTACCATCTCGGCTACCGACGAATACCCTGCCCTGCTAGAACGAGCTGTCAGATCAGTGATCACTCATCAAAAAATCAATCTCTCCTCCTTCTGCAGAGGCTTCTACCCCGGATCCACTACCGTGTCGCGGATCTCACATGGGACCCAGGCAGGGTATCTTTTTCGACTGCCTAATCCAGCTTCATCTCCGGCCTCTACCCGCAAAAGACACTATCCGGTGCCCTTTGCTTTTAATCTTTCCTCGCACTTGTTTGTCGCTCGGCCGAGTCCCCAGAAGACCGCCTTGCCCTCCTCTTACTTGGCACCTCGCTTGTCCCTAACAATGTTGTAACGTTAACGCCCAGTCTGTACAGATGGTTTCAGCTCCAGGTAGCATGGACACTATGGAAAAGATCAACAATATTAAAACCAGATATTTCGGTTCACAGAGATTTTATCCCCGCTAGGGAGTGCCTCACTATGTTGACAGTTGGTCTTCGTCATCAGCGCCACACGCCCAAAGACACAAGACATTGAGTCTTGGCTCTCCTAAGATACCGTCGCTGTGCTGTACGAGGGCGTATGAGGGGTTTAAGCCCCCAAGTGCCCCTCATTTCAAGGCTGCATTGAAAGTACGGTGGCTTTACCGCACAACGAGAACATGAAGAGGATTACCATCTAAAACCTTTGGACAGCAACATCAAAAGATGTATGTATTGTCTGATACAATTCTTGAGCCCGTCACAATAGTATCAAGTCAGTGTCGGAGACCATAGACGCTCTAACTCGACTTACACTACAACTCTCATCCAAGGGTAACTGCCGCTAACCAGGGATGCCAAGCGGTTACCAGGATATTCGGACCAACGTAACGTGGGCGCTAGGGTTCAAGGGGTGAGCGCAGCCTCCAGGTAACGGCTCTAGACAGGAGGTGCACACTGGTGTGAAGTTAGTGTGACCTCCCTCTCCACGCCGTTGGGCTCGCCGCTCACTTTCTTTCTCTCTCGGTCCCGACGGGAGCGAAAGGAACCTACCTTGACTCGGCATATCACAGCCACACCAATCACATTGCAGCCTCATCGCCTAATATGGACAAAAGAGTTGAAGCTCATGAGCTAATTCACACTGGTGCCTACACACAAATATGTGTCAGACGAAATCAGATTGAGCTCTATAGGGTGCAAGTCGTAACTTGCCTTGTCAACGAAACTGTCAGCAAATTCGTAGCTTCCCGAGTATCTATCAGCCAGGCGCATGTACAGCCTCTCTGGGGTATAAGATCGCTCAAATGGAATGGCCCCGTTATAATCCAAGTACGCTGCCCCATGGGAACATCGTGCTGAGGGGCTGTTCAAGTAGAGGATATTCCTCCGAGTTAATCAAACTCTCGTACGGAAGCGCATGGTTGCAGTGGATCGACATAGTAATCACATCGGCAAACGTTAAAGCGTATATCCATAATGCAGATACGGCATTACGTTCCGCTTTCCCATCTCGGTTCGCCATAGTTTGAACACTAGATACGCACCACGCATCATCAAGATTGAGGGATCTCCTAAAGGACCATCAGGCCCATCACAAACGACACGTGCGATATCATTCGGTGGCTGAACAATGCTGACATCATGGCTCTCAGACATATCTTATTCGTTTATTTCCCTGCAAGCCATGCAATTACGATGTACATAATCATGATACAAACTCTACATCAGAGCGTCCTGCTCTTTGCCTTGGAGCACTCTACGACAATGTTGAACCAAGTGCGCATGATCTCGACAATGTTGACAGAGCTGAACATGCAAAATGCTGTTTGGAAGTGTTGATACAGCTGCCATGACAAACGCGCAACAAACCCGCACTCTGCCAGGGCCCCTGACGAGCCTAAATAAAAACTCGCTTGGACTTACTGGAAACAGACTAGACCTAAAGGTAAACCGGCAATTGCAAGATGGCGCGGACCTGGAAATAGACAGATGTGCCGCGGACGGCAAATGTCGATCTTCGGGTCGGGTACTAGAGCCACAAGTCCGGAATTAACACTCCGTTGAAGATGGCCGAGCCGGTATGTTTACACGCGACAAGATACCGAGTTCCAAGTTCGGAAAGGCATTCGAGATGAGCGTATCAGGGCCGTGCAGATCATGACCTACCACGACATCATCGGACTCATGAAGTCACCTTCAATTGGTTGTGCATACAAACATACTGTATGTGATTCTTTCGCCCTGTCATACGCTACAACAGCGTTCCCAACGTTCTCCTTGTTGCAAGGCGGACCCGCCCGTACGTACCGAGCGCAAATCCCCACGCACGTCCAGCCGCGGAATAGACGTCAAGCGCGCGAAAGTCACACAGGTTTACAGATTGGTTACTAAGAAACGCGCTAGCTCTGATCTCTAATAGCTCGCCAATAGCCGCCTCTGTTTGATTTAGACGGATTTCCGCTTTTGTCTCACGGAGTCGGAGACATTTTCAGACCCGGAGACATCTCTGCCGAGATTGGAAGGCATGAAACTATCCGTAATCTAGGCGCTGATAATTAAGTGTTGCATTCAGGGCCTCGTTGCGTAACGGGCCAAAATGCACTTTTCAGTTTTCGTCAGAAAGGTGACTTTTCAGCTGCCTCAGTTCGGCTGTTACCCTTGACTTCTCCTGGCCATGGGTTTGCAGTGGTCATCTTACACTGGATCAAAAGTAGGATAGCAAAGCTTGCCTCGCACCGTCGCATTCCTACAGCAGACCGAACGCACGCATCGTGCCATAATTCTACGCTAGGGCAGCTCCTAGTCTCCCTACGTGTCGAGAGGAAGGTGACATACTCCGTATGGTAACAGATAGGGCACAGCCTGGCAACGTACAGCCAGCTTGCAACTACCTAATCTAATGGGGGCTGTGCCTTTGTTTTCTCCTAGGCCAGTAGCCTAGGTTGTAACTTTAAGTCCAATAACCAAATAATTGGCCCACTTGAGAAGCCCTTCTCGAATATTTCCTCGCAGATGGCGCTACTGGATGATCTCTGAAGAGCCTCATCGATTTTGGGTTATGAGAAGGCAGAACGGATTCATTCAGTCTGAGCACTTGCATGTATATGAGGAACATCATGAACTTGTCCTTTTTTCAACACGGTATCCATTTTTAGAAGAACATTTCCACACTAAACCATTCCCTGGATTCAGACAAGATGGCCGACAGTGCTGGATTTTCAGCTGCCACCGCAAGTCAGGGCCTATCTTGGCTGGGAGACGAAAAAATAGCGCAATGATTGGAGGGTAAATGTCCTTGCATCATTTTTCCCACCTCACATCTTCTGCTTCGGCACTCTGAGCCATGGTAATTACATTGCATGGCATGGAGGATTGGTGAGGGATTACGGTACATCCAGGGGCATACAAGAGTTCGTACTTGACACACACTCAGTGTCGCACGGAGTCAGACAGAGGTCATTTTCTGTCTCTTGCGAAGGTTGGGGGCCTAAGGTATCAACCAATCATATGACAGTCGGAGTAATGCCGAACCTGTGCAGGGGGGTGACGTTTGAGAGCGAGCGGCATTCGCATGTCAGAGCGAAATTCGCTTGTGATTTTCCCGCTGTCACTCGCGGTATCATCCCATGTTTGGAGATGGATTGCCTTGGATCTTGCTTCATGCGGCCATCCCTTTCACGACGGTGCTATGACAAGGTTTACTGTACCTGGTTTAAGCCTCTCGGCAGTCTACAGCCTACAGTATGCCCCAAACACAAGCCCATGTAGGTACCTACCTGTTGTACTGACCTGATGGGAACAGCATCTCCATGCCACATGTCCTCTGTCGATGTTTGTACCGCTACTCCAATGTCGTTGGCCTAGTTGAAAGCACGGTTATCCCTCAGGTGTTTGTTTGTTCAACGACCTGCCAAATCGGAGATGCCAGTACGTAAGAACCATCCGTATATGCATCAGTGACATAGTCAACACAAAACTTTGAAGAAGAAGAAAACTATTTGTTTGATCGACAACGGCGCTGAGCATCAACCCTGGGATCAACATGCATACCGTCTTCTGAATGTGGTATTATTACGACACGATGGACTTGTAACACGCACACAAAATCGACAATACGTACCGTGGTTACGAACATACATGTGACACCGTCTTGTATCCCGGTCATTTATGACAGATTTGGTTCTGGCGCCGGCTTATTCACCCGATCTGGATCAGATACAAAGCAAAAAGAGCAACAAGTACCGGCATCTTAATGCAACAGTCCCGCAGCCTCCATGGGGCCATGTCCTGGGGAGTCTTAGCCTTTGGGGTCTCTCCATACACAATCCAACAGCGCATTGACTGGATTGCCAATCCCTCTCTCTAGACTCTAAAACTCTAGGTACTGTACCCGGCTACAACGCTGTCTTTATGGCTGAGTCATGGGTTTTGTGGACTTGATGAATTGATTGACTCGGCGAATCCCTCTCGGCATATCGCCCAACTTACTTTCACGGCATTATCTGACGGGCTAGGGTTTAGCGTCCAGAAAAACAGGAGAAACAAACAAGTGAGAGATCCACCAAGATTGGGATATCTCGGTCCCGCACGGTAGCGTATTGTATTTCGCTACACCCCGAGGGCAAAGCATTTTGCGAACGGACGAATGCGCAACCAAATTACTTCTTTAGCCCTTCCTTCCTTCGCTCGCTCGCTCGCTCGCTCGTTTGCTGACGTGCCTTGTTGGTGCAGTAAGATGCAATATCACACTGACGCGGCCGAGATCACGCCGTAGAGCGGCTTATCCGAACCCCCCCGCCCCCATCATGAGTCTACGGTCACAGGATCCAGGGATCTTGGCCACTGTTTATGGCCCAGTCCATTGCAGTGTTGTTGGGTAGGATATAACGTTACTTGGCATCCCCGAGCGGTGCTACTACAGTATGAATCTCAAGTGTCGTCAGTCAGCCAGACACACCCGTGTAAGTGAACAGAGATCAGCACAGAAAGATAAACAGCACCAAATGGGCGATTTATGCGGCTCGTCCGGGATATATTCCGCTATGCCCTGCGCCGAGAGATATTAGGCGAGCAACAAGGTTTTGGAACTTCTGGGGTCGGGCGGCCGAAACTACGGGCTTCTGTTTGAGAGTCGATGGTCTAGCCCAGCTGTCCAGGCACCACACCTGGGAGATCTGTGGCGCAGGCGCGAGACATTTTGATTGATGCTGGCTCTGTTTTAACAGCTACCGGTGCGCCAGCTATACACTGGCCAGGTATTTAGGTGCCGGGCCCAAAACCTAAACCAACTTAGTGTGTTTCTCGGCATTTCGTGAAAGTCCGTAGATCGGGTAAGGATATCCAAGATGAAAAAGACGACAGCTTTTTGTTCGAAATTGCTTATCCTTCAGGGTATCCATAGAGCCTCGAGTCAAGTGAGTTCATCCTCACAGAACTACGATATCTG
The DNA here is from genome assembly GCF_000260195.1 of Fusarium odoratissimum NRRL 54006. Classification (NCBI taxonomy): domain Eukaryota; kingdom Fungi; phylum Ascomycota; class Sordariomycetes; order Hypocreales; family Nectriaceae; genus Fusarium; species Fusarium odoratissimum. The sequence continues at coordinate 998,151 of NW_022158689.1, read as the reverse complement.
GATCGAAACTAAGCCCCGTCTGTGCCGCTCTAATGATGGGGTCAACATCCCCTTATTTGTCTTGGCATAATACTCTGGTCGTCTTGTGTTGGCTGCTGGCTGCTTATCGCCTACGCGGGAAACCATTTCCGTGATGCACTGGTGGTGCTACAATACCTAGCCTTAAGAGAAATGCCTCCATCGTCAACCAACAGACCTCCGTGGTTTGATGGTATACGACTCAGCTCCACCGGTACTTGTGGCACCAAACCCGTTGTCGCTGTGATTCCGACGCCCTATGTTCTAGCCATGGATACGGAGTACGGGTTCAGTTCTGAATGCATACATTGTGTTGGGTCCAGTTCAGGTCACCCAATTATTGAAACCGGTAGTATGGTATGAGACCTGCGAACAGGTATCCCAAATGGTCGCAGGATTGTGGCGAGAGGCACTCAGTTACCAACGAGGACAACTGTCAGAGCGCCAAGAAACCGGGGTCTCAAGATTTCGACCAGTCGGGAGAGCGTCTGTCCGATGAGTGTATTAAACAGGGATAGGGGGTCTCATCGCGGGCAATAGCAGTGACAACGTCGCAATGAAGATTGACATGGGGCTTCTGCCACATGCGGTAATGCAACAGTCTCACATGCCGGTAAGTGAAAGTTCTACGGTTAACTTGTTTATTAATATCTCTTATTACCGGGAATCGCATAAATCCCTGCGATATAGGTTAGGTGACTCTTGGTCATAGGGTGACTTAATATCAGAAGCTTGATATTGAATGCTTGTGTTTATAATAGCTTGTAGTAATGTTTCAATAACCGTGTTATCATACCCTGTAGTGGTTTTTTTCTCTTTCTGTGTTTCTTGAAGTATGCGACTAGTATTGTCACGGTGTGTGTTGTATATTATGTTGTGTGTGGTGTTCAATGGTTTCTGCCACTCATAGTGTCAAGAGTTATAAGTCTGGGTGACACTGAGTAATTTCCAAATAGGTCTAATGAATTCATATAACCCTGGATACGCAGAAGATCACATATAAACAATAGCTCACCATCTCATAACTGTGACACATCCTTGTCCATTTGATAGAAGCACCTGGATCTTGATGCCATGAGTTGGTGTCACGACCTGAGATGACCCAGTTGACAACATGATCGGCGATAGCAAGGGAGTGATAATGCAAGTTCAATATGTAGTAACCGAATAAGACTCGCGTATATCTGAATATACGAGTCGAGCTAAATTGAGCCTTTTCATGAGAGTATCTCGGGTGTATCGCTGTGCTTCCTGTCCATGATGCATACTCGTGACCCATGGCAGAAGCGAGAATACACTATCTCCAGGACTGTTGACATCAAAATTGCCAAAAAGATGACCTTAGCCTACGAAGTGTGTACTGAAAGAACAGTACATGAGTTTTGATCCTGAGAGCTCATGAGTTTCTGGTTGAGCTGATGGTCCTTGGTACCCCAGAGTTCCATCACGAAAGATGGTACAGCCTTCAATTTATTCAGCTTCGATGAGATGAAAACTTGAAAGTGATAGTTGGAGTGCCAAGTAGACATGCATATTGCATCGGGTGCTCTTTTATGAAGAACAATTACTGAGAGAACACAATGGCGTGCTAATCTGTCAAACTCCGAGAGAGCTTCACATAAGGACAATACCGATGGAAGACTGTGTGAGAAATCCAAATTAAACGATTTTTTTTACTCGATGCAAGAAAACTGTCTTAAAGTCTCTCGCACTTATCATGAGAACTGGGTAATAACATGTGAATCTATCGGCCGATTTCTCCATGCCTCAATATAAATCCATCGAAAGGGTCCAGTGACGATCTGAGGGCGCAAAGATAAGTTAATTACAAGAAGGGGCCTATATGAAGCTAAAGCCTGATTTGTGATACTGTTTTGTTATCAAAAGGATCGTGTTTAACCTCCATAACTTCTCAAAAGAAATCGTTGTCTCGAGCGGGAACTTCATCGACATGTGAAGCACGAAGCATTCAGATCAGCAGCAAAGAAATAAGATATCAACCATGCCTTAGAGTTATTCGATATAATAAGACTTGAAGCTTGTATAAAAACCTTCTTTCCGATACTGGCTATATGGTTAAAAGAGGCGACAAGAGATTATACGTATGATGCTTGACTCCGGGGAGCATGTGGAATGAAAATTGGAGATATCGTACGCCATTGTAAGTGCTTCAAAGTTATACTACATGAGTTGTAGTGAAGATAGTCTCAAGGACATTAAATAGTGAGTGTCGTCTGAAGTTCACCATGCAGAACACTCGCATACGGGTGTATGACCCTCCAAGATCCGTGAGCAGAAGAAGGGGAACACAAGAGCGACTTAAACTACCGTTATTAGAGTATCATTCGAGCTCACACATATAATCGGTGTCATTGTATGTAAATGACCGATACTGGCATTCTGTTGTCAAGCCATATCGAGGGTCATCACGGGAGGAGCGCCGGCATTTGTATTCATGTGACGCCGCATGAGCACTAATGAACATTTAATAAGATATGAGATGTAATTGTTCTCATACTCATAGAATGAGAAGTGGACGCGTACCAATGAGTTTGTTAAGCTGTTATAACTTGCGTGTCAAAAGTTACCATGACTAACCTTTTGACGAAACATAACATACACTCCATTAGTGGTGGAATAAAATTGTGTTAGCCTTATTAAGAGTATTCAAAGAGAGTTATGGCATTAAAAATAGAGAAATACGTTGAAAGAATCGATGCCGTTGTTATACAACGGGATTAGAACTGAGGCTATAGCAAACTCCGATATTGTATCTGGTCACGAAAATAAACCGAAAAAGGGACATCCCAATCATGGAAAGATAACGTCATATCTAAGCGGGTGCTCAACGCTGTGCAACTATTGCGGGTGAAATCGCCTCGCACAAGACAAAGTCGTATGATTTTGTTGGTAGGTTCAATAAAGCGAATAATGCGGTTTATTTCACGGTATATTACGTGTCGGATTTCGGGGTTGATACCACATCAAACCCTTCTGTATTAACTAATACCTCATGTTAATTGTGTTGGTTGTGAACTCATGAGGTACATTATAAAAAATGAAATAAATCGTCTTTATCTTTCATTACCCACAGTCATCTATTGCTCGCAAAATGACATCGCAGGTTAACTCTATCTTCCATTCCTTTTCCAACTTCACTCCAAAGGGTCAACGTCTGGCGATAGCAGCGGCAGCCGGGGTAATTATCGGGATCCCGGTCTTCCGTATCGCAGCCGAAGACTACCGTGGATATCTTGCTCTCGGACCCGGAGGTCCACCTCACAACCTCATCGGATGGATTGGTCAAATCCTCCTAAAGCCACTGAAGAGGGAATCTTTTCATACTAGCTGTTATGATGAGAAGGCATGTGAGAAGGCAGGTCCTAATGGACATATCGCTTTCTTGAGCGAGAAAGATGTCCCTGTTCGTAAAGCACCGAGACCGATGATAGGGAAGTGGACGGCTCCGAGTCGACAGCTGACGGATATGGCGAACCACTCTCTTATCGATGTATGTGTATCGACTCAGCAGAGATTCATTCTCTTGACTAACAGTGTCAGCGTTACCAATCATTCCTGTCATCTCTAGCATCATCGTCTTCCTCAAAGCTCAAGATCGCAACATCTCTTGCAGAGCGACGAGGCCCAGCCCTCTTTGTAGTTTCCAACAAGCCTTCCCATCCAGTCGCAAAGCGTACAGGAGGGGAGATCGGGCATATGCATGGGAGCGATGGCTCAATGCATATTAATCTGGCTCCAAAGGATGCGAGGCTTGTTTTAGAGAGAGGCTGGGGTCAGCGTCACCCGCTGAGTGGTACTGTTCTGTATCTTGGTAACGTGATGGTTTACGCGCCGAGGAATGAGGATGAGCTTGAGATTGTGAAGAATATTACGAGAGCGGGTGTGAAGTTCATGCTTGGTGAGGAGTGTTAGGTCAGAGGAGCGGGATTGAGGACATGTAATATCGTGTTCAAAGGATGCAAGGGCAGATTAATTTATGACAACCAGCTCTCTTTCTATTCCAACATGTAATCACATAGTACACAGTCTCTGAAGAGGTAACATGAGGGTACAGCAATATCCCCATACTGGATATTGCGACCTACCGTGATAATATGCTCCTGCCTGAATTCAGAAAGAACTGATAACAACTGCATCAGCCATTAACTGCAACTATGAAGTCTTGCCTACGCGAGTAATACAGATAATGGATACGTGGCAGCTCACAACCCAAAAATGATACAGACAACGAAACAAATACTGTAACAAAAAACAAGATACAGACTTATAAAATTCATAAAAAATGCAAAAAAAGAAACCTAGCAATTGCACGTTTCGATCGTGCGACCTCCGGGTTATGAGCCCGGCTGCGTCTGTTAGTATCATTGGCCAACTGATGCATATTGTAGAGAAACATACCGCGCTTCCACTGCGCCAAATTGCTTTCTTGGTGACAGAGGAGAGTGAATTTATCGTACATATAGCCCATCTTTCCATAGTCATAGGAGCGGGGGCGGGGTAAACTTAGCGCACACGATTTGGAGCACAGTGCCAGAAGAAATAAATAGTTCTATGGGATTAGATATTAACATTAAAGCAAAAACGCAAGATGTTAAATATTTTATTTAATAATATATACTTTTCTGGATTTTATACTATGCTCTTTCCCTGAATGAGGCTTTGTTTTGCCCAGTCAGACAGCCTTCCAATGATAAGAAGACTTTGCAAAACCGCCTGTCACCCAGGAAAGCAGCTTGGCGCAGTGGAAGCGCGGTATGTTTAACAAGCTCCATCGAAATCTACAAAGCTAACTCATCCCAGCCGGGCTCATAACCCGGAGGTCACTGGATCGAAACCAGTAGCTGCTATGGTATTCTTTTTTTTTACTATTGTCTGGAGGAAACCTCTTTTTACCGTTTCTTTGCACTGGAATTGTCTTCCAGGCTGCATGCTTCGCTACTGCTGCACATTCAACATCATCAACAGGCGTTTGCGATGCTTGCCTGCACAGCTTCAAGCACAAGGCCCTTCTTCAAAATTAGCAAGCATGTTCGCTCTATCCGAGATGATCATTTGCCACTGATACGACAGTAGCAAAAGGGATTTGTATATGTTGGAATGCGCCGCTACGATGAACCTCAAGTCTCTGAAAAGGCGCTGATCTTCTTATCAACGCTCCAGCGTTGGGCATTGCCAGTGGAGGCTATGCACTTGGGGTAACAATCAAACTTGCATAAAAAAAATAAGCCAATAACTACAGACTCACTTGCCACAATTTTCCTTTTTTTTGCATAACGTATCTCAAAGCTCGAATTGCGCCGCAATGCTCGTCTATCCGTGACATCTTCACAGCCCATTCTGGAGATGATTGAGCGCTGGATATAAGCCCTAAAGGGAAATTCACCAACCCGCCAGCCTTACAAGGGCGCCTAACAACGTCATAACCAATCGCTAATACCGAGCTAAGACTGCGGCAGTGCCTCAGCGGCGTGGAGATCCGCAGATCTTTTCCGTAAACAGTAGCAATGCAGCGCTCACCTCCAAGGAGAAGGATCACAGCTGCTGAATATATAAGATGAAGCAGTTGCCAAGGTACAGAAATGATATCAATACAAGAGAACAAGACAGTCAAATACAAGGACTTAAATCACGAACACTTTACACAAGCGCATCTTTCATCATTCTATATCAACCAACTTCTCACGTTACACATCTCACAATGGGTCACTCAAACTCAACACTTCAAACTCATCAGCTCTCAGCTGGCGGAATCGAAAAGGGAATCCCACCCGTAATCCGCGTGTCATACGAATCAGGCTGGAGGAAATATGCCTGCTTCGCTCGCATGAAGCTTTTCCTCAGTGGCCCCAACGGCGAGCCTATGTACACACTCAACTTCGTCAAGGGCTTATACGGCGACATCATCCTCCACAGCGGATCATCCATCGACTCACCACCACTGGCTGCTTCTGGTAGGCAGTCAAGCCTTCGCGATGATTATTTGGTCACATTGCCTTCACTTTCCGGCAATGGTCCTCAAGAGGAGATCCTCCGTCGTCCCAAAGGACTGAAGGGACGCTTCTGGTTTGCTATTCAAGTTGGACATGGCCCAGACCAACACGTAGAGCGTTTCGAATGGCGACGCTCTCGAGGCGCTGAAGTCAAGAGCGTTGGCCAATCACGCTGGGGCGGATACAAGCTCGTCCGTCTCGGCAGCACAAACACCAAAGAGGAGTACTCCTCCAGTGAAGAAGATCTTCACGATGGTAGCACCAATGGAGAGGGCTACACCAGCGACGGCAAGGAGGTCGTTGCTGTTTGGGGAAGCACAAACTGTCTCAAGAGTTTGTCAGGTGTTGGAGAGTTTCAGTTCCGAGGAAGCGGTGCTACAGGCGAGTTGGGCCAGTTGTGGGCGTTGATGGCTGTCATGAGCTGCATGTCGATCTGGCAGAAGGTCCAGAGAGATAATGCTACTGCTGGTGCATCTTCTTCGTCGGCTGCTTCGGCTTCTGTAGCAGCATCTGCTTAGTTCATGCCTCTGCTTGTATTATTTGTATTATACCTCATTAGCGAGTGTTTCTTTGGTTCAGAGAGGTCTTATGATATCCATGTTGCAATAGTGTCTTTTCCACGATAGAAATTAAAGTATCTGATAATTATTTCACAAGCAGTGTTTTATTAGGAGACTATTTAATAAAGTGAATTTGGTAATGTGCTTTTAATGGTCGAAGGGATTGAGCATTTGAGTCTAAGCTGTACATACGGCTCAACCTGCCCCACCACAAACCCACCATAAAAATCTCGCCTCACGATAGCTTCATCATCCACATAATTCAGCAAAAAACATACAACAGCGGGGATTCGCTGGTCGTCACCGACCCAACTACTAATCCGCCCCTTACCAGCTTGACTATGGGAGAGCGGACGGGATCCCGTATTTTCTGGTAGGTATGGTCGTATGTACTGCCTGGGCAACCAAATGCAGATTATATCTGGACCTTGTTCAAGTCTCACTGGTGCTTCGCCCTCTCAACTAGACGCTCAGCACACATGCCGATTTGTTGTTGACCCTCATTGGAACTCAGATAGGCCTCGGCCAGACGTTCAATCTCATCCGTGCGTTCCACAGCGGCGAGGTCAATGGCTCCAAGCTCAAGTGTCCCGTTGAGTCGAAAGTACCCTTCCTTTCTGATATCTGCAAATCGCAGGTCTTCCAGAACAGCTTTGTGATGCTTCTCTGTGCTTGTGGCCATGTTGATCATGTAGTTCATGAGACCCGTAAGTCCTGCGCTTGCGTCTGAGGCTTGGTATGCACCAGTACCAACACTAATCACGGTGGAGATCTTATCATCCGGGAACTCTTGCTTGGCTTCTTCGATAACTTCAATCACAGGGTTGTTACTCTCAAGTCCACCATCGAAGTAAGAAACGCCACCTGCTTCTATGTGTGGGAAATACATTGGCGCTGCTGAGGTTGCTCGTGCAGCTTCCCAGATCTTGAACCTTTCAGCTGGAGCATTTGTTTGTTGGTCGAGGGGTTCATATGATCGAATTCGTTTCACCTTTTCCTCGTACTTAGGCACGGCGCAGACGAAAGAGTACGTGGCAGACTTCATGTCAGTGATGAGAGTTAGGTCCTCCACTGTACAGCCACTTTGCCTCAGCATAGCCGAGTCACTGGGAAGAAGGTTCTCTTTGACGGTACGACAAACGGCTTCTTTGAGTTTATCGCCATCAAACCATGGCCAGCTTAGAGCAACATTACTGGCCTTGCGGAAGTTCTCCAGGAAGGGCACCTTGAACTTCCTAGAAAACACTTCCTTGGACAGAGACTTGTAAGCTTGAATACAGAGCTGAGTGTCCATCTGAAGCCGACCGAGCATGATTGCTAGCAAACCTCCTGTGCTTGTGCCGCCAATGAGGTCGAAATAGTCGCAGGGCTTTTTATGTTCTGCACCAGGGCCTTCAAGGCGTCGTGTCTCCTGCATCAGCCGATCAATGATGATGATGCTAAATAATCCCTTGACACCACCTCCATCAAGTGACAAAAGACATAGACCTCGAGGTTCAGGAGCGCTCGACCTATGTAGTCGAGTTTCGACGTCCATAGCTCGAATCATGAACGAATCGAGAGCGTCGAGGACACGAGCGAGGTTTTCATCTCGTGGACTTTTGAAGCAAACGAGGGACTGGTGGTCGAGATCCAAGGGCATGGTAGGAACAGGACGGGCGACCAGAGTTGACTCTTCCTGAGTAATAAGAACACGTCTCTGGGCTTATGTTAGCTTTAGATCTGGAACATGAGTGATAAGATTTACTGACACTTAGTCCGCCGGGCCCCTTGGTTTCATAGAAGCAATTGATGAGGAGGTTCTCTCCACCGAGACGACGAAAGGCATGATTAACACGAAAGGTGGCATACATTGCCTTTTCCAACTCATGAGAGTGACCGCCCAATGTACCTGAAGCTCCGCGACTCAAAGCTCTCCAAAACTCTGGGACTTCAAGCTTAGCCCTACTCATATCTCTGTCTTTATGGATTGTCCCAAAGAACACATAGCCACGAATCTGGGTATGAAGGGCTTTGTAGTCTGGGTCATCTGTGTTGGAAGGGTGTGTAGCAACATACACCTGCTTGAGAACAGTGCCACCAAAACTATGGCCGAGGAAGATAATCGGTGACTTTGAGCGGTTCTCTTGACGGCGGTCTCTGAGGATATCCTGAATCAGACCGTTTATGTCAGGAGGGTGTGCTGACAAAGTAGAGAGCATATCTGGATAGTTGAGAGAGAGGATTCTGCATGATGGGAACTTGGGTACGAGAGTGTGTTTGAGCCAGCAGTATCCGAACGAGCTCCAGGTACGATTCCAATCGCCTCCCAGACCATGAAGAGCGATTATACTAAGAACAATTTGTTAGCATGTGGTTTGATGACATCGAGTGCGGCTTACTCTGCAGATGCTTGACCCGTTGCGTTGTTCCCGCTTGTAAGAGAATGGATCGTCCGACCATTATACGATGCCATTTTGAGTTGGCAACGCAATCTTGCGATTGATAGACAATACTGCACCTGGTAAAAGCCTAAATCAAAGGGCACTGCAGTACCAAATTAAAGTCCGATTTAAGTCTTGCATGCTCTCGTGCCAAGTTCCTATTTTTGGCTGTTGGCCCTTTATGAGGGCCAGCATTCAGCTATGGCTTCGAAGATGCTAGCGACATGCATATGTAGTGGCATTTCAAAGACAAAGATCTCGCTGAAAAGCAGGCTGGGGCTTCGAAGACCTCGTGAGACTGATAGACCAATCCAAGCCTAGTTTCATCAGATAGAGACATGGCTGTTGTGCAAGCACCCATGCAAGGTACAGGATGCTACTTTTCCAATAGGGTATCATTTGTGCCGATCAGGCAGACATACTTGAAAACAAACACAAATGTTAAGACAGCTTTCAGTTTCACTCGAACCCCTCACGAGAAGTGCAATTGATAAGAGTTTAGAATCAGGCCATTGTCTTACTCACCCACAATGGCCATAACCTCAGCTGTTGCACCAGAAATAGCCCTTATCCCACTCGTAGCCTGCTCAATGAGCTTCTGATCAATGGCCTTCAACTTCGCCTTTGCAGGAAATTCCAGAATATTCTGCAAGATCCCATTCAATCTTGCCGCCATCCCGCGCCTAGTCTTCTCATATTGACATTCCTGCAGTTCCTGTGATATCTCAAAGATGTTGAGCCTCGCCTTCTCCAGTGCCATCTGCACTTCGCAAAGGGTCTTGAACGCTCTGCTTGATTCTTGACGAATAGTCAAGTTTGCGCTTTGGATCTGCTTGATTTGATCCATGTAATAGGCGCAACTGTCATGGTGACGGCCTGATTGTGCCATTTGGAGTTCAAGCGATTTCAGTTCTGAGTCGTGACTTTGGACAAGAAGCTCGTGTTGTTCTTTTTGCACCCTGAGTGCTTCTTGCTGTTCGGAATTCATACTGCGTGTGGCATCACTGTGTCAACGGGGACCATAGACTGTAGTTTGCATGACTTACAGAGTTTTGACACCGGCTACTATTCCTACCGAAATACCAACAAATGGCATTGCAAAAGCCCCCGCTGCAGCAAGTACCGTGACCTAAAGACCGGAAAGTTAGCAAGAGATCGAGTATTTCTTGAGCACAGATCGCTATCCTCACCGCTCCCCAGGTATTTTTCCAGGCTCTTGCAGAGTCATGATCTGCCGTGAGCTCCTCAAGCCGTTGAATCTGCTGCCTCAACTCTGCCATTGCCCCAGAACACTCAACATCCTGATTCTGGATCTGATATTTGAGGTCCTCTAACTCCTGCTTCAACTCAGCTTCAGCAGCTCTCATAGCTTGAAGGTTCTCCTCAACTCCAGAGCGACTAATTTGCGAAAAGTCCTTCTGGAAGCGGGTAGTATCATCGATACTCTCTCCTATGACTTGCCCGGCGTGTTCAAACTGTGTCTCGACTTTATGTACACCATCCTTGAGTTTCGCCGTAGTCTTGTTCACGGTATGTTCTGTTCGTCGATCAATGCCGATTAAACGAAGAGCCGATTTGAGATGTGGACTGCGGTCGTGCCATGCAACGAGACGTTTATCGTGTTTGCGAACGAGATTTATGACTTGGAATAGACTCTTGACGGCTTTCTCAAGTGAAGAACGGCATCGTTCGGATTGTGTGGCTCGCATTTCTAAGTCGGCTGCTTTGAGGGACTGGTGCTGTGATTGCAGCACAGTCAAGCGAGCCTGGAAATGGGATAATGAGATTCCTCCCGAGGTTGACATTTTGGTTATTGAGGCCAAATGGTAGAATTGGATACAATTGCAGGATTGAGGGTAGGAGTTGAAACTACTCGGCAATTCTTGAACTGCGATGCCGAGCCTGATAAATCCATACACTATTAAGACTCGACAGGCTCTCTCCTACTAGCAACCACGACAATGTATGGTGCCCTTGTATAACCTATCAGGTACTCCTTTGGGAAGAGCTGAAAACTAAAATGCGGGCGCCTACCATGCATATGTCGACCCCTGTCTCTGAACGAAACTTTGGCTTCTATCGTGAGCGGGGATAGGCTCAGCGAGGGTTGAAACTGACCTTAGTTTGCATATGGAATTCCCTAGTAAAGGACAGGCGCAGATGAAACGTTGGCACATATACATTGAGGTACTTCTTGGACATGGGTAACCCCTCTTAAGTCGATCAGTCGGCGCGGTGCTTCTGGGATAAAGCTGTTTCTTTGAGATTTTGAAATTCTATCGATGGATATTTAATCGCCTTTAAACTTTCTGTCTGTTGTACTCAATCCCTTAGGAACATCCGATATGGCCAGCTCCAACATGGGCAGCTTAGTTCGGTTCCCGGCCGAGATGTCTCAAGGACCTCGTGATAATCTGTTAGAGCCTTTGATCAGAGCCGAATTGCTTACTCAGAAGCTTCAATTGTGTCTCTACATTTCTACGACAAGCAATGCCACGTCTGTCTTTCTAGTAGACGCGGATGGCTTCCCAGGGTAAGAAACTTCGTCCATGCCAATAAGCACTCTGGTCTCGGGAACTTGAATGCTAACACTATCATCAGGAGCGATAATCTGTCTACAGCCCTGGCTGAGCATTGCCATATGGGGCTCGACAAATTGGTGGAAACACATGGAGCTTTCTACAGTATCTACATGAAGACCAAGTCCATGATACAGGATACGGGAACGGTAAGAGTAACGAACCAGCTCATGGCGTATTAATGCTGACCTCTTGGTTACTAGCTGAACGCACTACAAAGTACTTTTGGTGTTCCCGGCGAGAAAGCGTCTTTCGATAGGCATCTCAGGAAGCTCACAAACGCAACGGAAGTATGCAGAAAACAATGCGACGAACTTGACAAAAGTCTCCAAGCCTGGCGTGCTTCCGTTGACGAATTCAGTCGTCGTATCAGCAAGACCAAAGGTCAGTTACCACAGGATTCTTACAAACTGTACAGTCTTAGTAATGGTAATAGATATTATGAACCAGGAAGAGAACGAAACAAATAAAAAGATCGGTACTCTGAAGACCGAGATAGACGACCAGATCTACAACCAAGACAGGGCTCAAGCAAACGAAGATGCTGCTCGAGCCCGGCGAGAGGATCTTTCCAGGCAAAAGAACAAATTAGAAAATCAAATTGGAACTATCATCCAGTCTGCTGGTTCTGCAAACATCGGTGGAAAGATGCTCATGGCTGGAGGTCAGATGGCCGCTACGTGGATACTCAACCTCTGGGCGAGCAACGATCTCCAATCAGCGCAGAGTAACATGCAAGATCAGCTTGAGAGAGGTCAGGAGTATAGGCGACGTAAGGAGGAGGCTGAGGTCGACATTCAGAAGCTTTCGACGCAAGCTAATGAACTGGTACAATGCCCCTGTTACAATCCCAGCTACACAATACTGACTGCCGGATACAGAAACAATGTATCGAAGTCTTGCAGCCCGTTCAATTGCTACTTCATGGGATTATAGATTGTCTCCGTAATGCTGCAATTCATCACAACGAGATGCTCGCCAAAATGCAATCATTTCTCGAGAGTTGTTCTGAGTCCAAGGAAATAGCCACAGGAATTCCTGAAGGGCTTTCCTTTGGAGATACATTGGTAAGCTGTCCCGTATTCTCTTTAACTGCATACAGAACTGATATTGATAGGACTTTCTACACGAAATTCAGTTGATGCGCCAAGGTGCGCTCGAAATCGGACACTGGTCACTCATCTACTCCAAGGTGATTCAACAGACAATGATGAAAGGCTTTCAGCAAAGTGGAACAGGCTTCTCACATGAAGATGTACTTTTCACCATCCAAAAGTCTCGTCAACAGGCGATCGAATCTGGAAGCGCAAAGCTTATTGCAGGCCAGGTACCACTCGCTCTCTTTCTGAGCCCATCAGATAAACTGACATCTTGTCTAGTTGAAGCAACAGCATGAGGCTGAGGTTGAAGCCATAAAGAAGGATCACGATGAGGTCGTTGGGAAACTGAAGAGAAAGAATGAGAAAGAGATAAAAAAGATGGCGAGAAGTGGCAAGATGAGAAGACTACTCCCCTTTTCCAAGGCGTCATAGTCTTTTTTTCAGCTTGGCCTCCGAGTCTAGCCGGAGGTAGTGAAAACACATTTAAAGAAGTCAACGGCACTGAGATGTAAGAGAAAGCCTTAGATATAGCACATAAGCTTGAGTCTGACCAAGTTTATGAGCCACCTCAATCGGTGTGATTGTATCGGCAGATCGTCCTGGCTTGGAAACAAGCACTTCATCAATCAACATCCCCATCAGGATCTTGGTCGGTCCTCGCACAGGCCTAGTCTCGATATGCTTTCAAAATCTGGTCTGAGGAGTGTCAGTGAAGGATCTGTGTCATACGAGCATTGACATACAATTTGTGGACTTCAGGCGATGAGCCATTCCCGACACATAGGTCACGAACAGAGGTTCTCTGACGAAGACATGTGAAATCAATTTTTCAACTCGGCGTGCCCTTTCTTTTTTCGACTCATCGCTTGTCACAGGAAAGCTGTGACCCTCTATGGCTTGGTCGACGATGCTAGCAATGTCAACGTCATCTCTCTTCGTTCCTTTGCCAGCTCAAGCAAACATCTGCAGCATTCCAAATTGGCATTGACCTATTCACAAGCTGGTCACATGTTTATCTATGCAGGCCGAGAACCCGCCAGGAATCGTGTTACTGCTCGTCCGTCCCAATGGTCGCATGACCGAGCGAGCGTTCTGCGTTCTGATTACTTCGGTTCTGGGTGCAACTGAAGAGCTTGGGCTTTGTCGAGTTAAGTTTGTCGAGCTTCTGCCTTTGAATTCCAAACTGCTCTTTGTCTTCTCTATCTCACAAGCTTCTTCATAGAACTTTCTGCTGTTGCAATCTCATGTAAAGTCATGCATACAAGAAAAGATGGTCATTTAATATCTCTCTGTTCTGCATCTTTTGATCGAGTCGAGTCTTGACGCCTGGCAGCAGTATTATACTTCTACTACATTACATCCGTACCAGACTCTACTCAGCCCGGTCACTAGTACATTTTTTATATGGTCGAACTCTTCTGTAGCTACAACAGTAACTTATAGATACTCTGCTCACTAACCAAGTAGCCTACCGAGATCTACAAGTAGTGAGTTATGGTAACGGGATACGATAAGAAACCCTGTTTCAATATGCTCTTGTATTAGTTACCCTATACACCATGCCTATATCATTCAGACTAAGGTAATTAAAAACCAGCAGTCAAGTATAAACAACCAGCCCTGCCAAAACAGCAGATTTACGTACTTTCGACTCCATACTCAAAAGGGATTGAAAAGCTCGTACGGCGAGTTCAGGGGCTTCGACCATGCCGCAGATGGTTCGGTTCCAAGACGATTCAGGTTTCCTTATTCGCACTTAGGAACATCAAACGAAGATCAAAAGATGATAGGAAGACGAGGATTTCAGAGAAAAGTGCGAGTGCCGCAGATAAGTACAATTATTTTATGAGCGGTGGGTGCTACGATGCATGAGGGAGCAGTTACATGCAACTGTTGGCAGCTGCCGGCAGCTGCCAGCCTTCGTCTGCCACCAGTTTCAGTCCGCTTTGACATTAATACCTATCTAAACACATAGAGCTATTGCTTTTGACAATGTGTATATGTTAAATACACCCTGTACCCTGCAAAGGAAACTAAGACAAGCAAGCTGTAGACTTGGGTACAAACACAAAGCGTTTCTCTTTGTTAAGTGAGTACCATGATTTCAGAGCTGGGTGAATGTACTTAGGCTGGTCCGAGTGTTTATATAACATCTCGCTTTGAATCCGAAGTATTCGCGATGCAGTTTCCAAGGACAGACTGCGAGTACTATACAGCGAAGGTATTCCCAGATGGGGGTTTCAATCTACGATGACTCGCTTTGGTGTTGGGGGGGCAACTCTCCAGTCGGGGACTATCAAGTGTGCCCCCAGATCGATGTCTCTCATATCAAATCGAAATCTAAAATCTCGTACGTTACTGCTGAACATCCTGCAGTTGGTATTTCATACACATGCACAAAAAGAAATCTCGTACAGCTGTTCAATTAACTCCCAAGGTTCTAATCTATATTCTCTATTGCAAACCGCCTTCAGCCTTCTTCTGCTTCTTCTCTAAAGCCTTCTCAATAGCCTCCACCCGCTTGTCAATCTTTTGGAACGACCAGCCTTGGAAGGCAGGTGGGTAGAACAAAGGGCGAAGGTCAAATCTGTGGTCGTCGGGCGAGTAATCTTCCCTGGGTAAACGTCAACATCTTCAACGCAATGAAAGATTCAAGAGACCCGCTTACACATGAACAGCTGGTGTTGCCACAGCTTGTTTGTGGCTACATCTTGTTAGTAAAAAAACCATTTCTCAATAGGAATATTGCTTACCGGTTGATGTAATGGAAATGGTAGAAACGCTTCACCTTGGTGGCGATTTCTCGTGGGCTCAGTTTGCCCTCTCCGCCCCATTCTTCGACAAGTCGTAGGAACATGCCGTAAGGTCCTAACTTACTCTCCTTACGTAGTCTCTGCAACAAGGTGTCAGTTTCATCGCAATACTGGCTTTGGTCCGTAGCTGGTTCACTTACTCCAAAACGAGATAGTTCGTCATAGGTCATGCCCATATCAACTGCGGTTACGTCAATAAGTTAACTTACAACAGGAGATGATCACTTACTCTCGTCTGACTGAACATAGTTTTCGGTGATAGGCTCTAGCTCAGCCGTGGCTATGTTGGTGTTAGTCGTCTCGTGACCCAACCAGCGTGATAGATTTCGTACGTGTAGCATGAATAAACTCTTCCAAAATCGGCATGTCGAAGTTCTTGGCCGCCCATGAAATGAAACTCTTGAGATCCCTTTTGCTAATAGCACCTAGAGGGTTCAAATCCGCACTACTGCAACTAAAAGTCATCTATTAGCATGATTCACATCAGGGGTAATACGGGCGAAGCTCTTACTCGTACTTTGTGAGGTCTGGAAGATATCGTTAGTCAACATCGTAGTACCCTTCTTTAAGGCATACTCACATCCTCGGAGACATTCGTCAACATTGCTGGATCCTAGAACAAGCAGGCTTCCTCCTCCTGGTCGCTGCCGAACTGTTGGTAGCATCTGAGCGTAGTAATAGGCGATGACCATGCGGCTGCGTGCCTGGATATTCTGAAGGGCCACTGCAAGAGTTAGTATATCACTTAAAAGGGGTTTAGCATACATTGTGTGGAGTAAAAGAACGTACAGTTTTCGGTCGCTGATCCACCATGAACCTTGAATTTAGGCTCGAATCCCGTGCCTTGAGTGAGCAAGTTCTTGGTAGCGTGGAAGGTATCGTCAATGTTCATGTCAGTGTGGTAACTACCGATACGCTCGGCAAGGTCCTTGGCGCGCTGTCGAGTCTCCTTGCTGCTCTGCTTCTCCATCCCCATATAAACAGTGTGGAAGATCTGGTTGCAGAAATCCTCAGGGGTTTCAGGCAGCTTATCCGAGTACACAGCAATTCTCTTGACGTCTTCGATGACCTCCTCATTACCTGCCTTGATAGCATCAACGACAAGTCTACACATGCTGAATACAATGGTAGCGGTTGCACAGGAGTCGATACCTCCTGAGAGGGGGACCAGATAACCAGATGCCCTGCTTCGTCGCACTGCTCAATAGTTAGTATTTTCAGCTCTGTCGAGGTCAAGCTCCGACCGCCAGAGCGACAAGGACAGACGTACGGTAATCCCAAAGCCAGCAAGCCGGGCCAAGAGCCTACATAACACTAAGTCAGTCGAATTACTCCAACCGAGTTCTGTGTGCCAGATGAACGTACAATTTCTTCCTCGGGGACGTGATAACATGCTGGCCTAGGAGCTGTTGGGGCACGAAGGAGGTCAAGATCCTCATGGCCCAGGCTGAAATCGACTTCGATTCTCTCATACACAGGTGCTTGCACAGCCTGGAAGTTGCGAGATGGGGCGAATCTATAAGCGCGGACTTCCTCAAGGTCGACGGTTGCGGTAACAACTTCGACATCATCCAAGCTGAACTGGGAGCCCTGAGCTACGATTGAGCCATTGACCATGATGAGGGATGCACCATCGTAGAGAAGCCTGTCTCCATCAGAGCCTAGAGAATCGTCAGACAAAGCAAGACTGAGGCGATTGTTGGAGAAAAATACCAGACTGGTTAGCATAAAGGTATACACCACCACTCTTGCGAGTTGCTTCAGAAATTAGAGCGATACGCTCATCAAGCTTTCTTAGCGTGTGATGAGAGCCTGAGGAGTTGGTAAAGATTTCGACGCCATTAAGAGCCCTGGATTGAAGTCAGCCATAAGTCAGAAGTCCAATAGCTCGGTAATCCTCTTGATCAAGGACGGTTCAAACATACATGTTAATGTGAGGTGCTTGGGGGGTAAAGAGCTCCTCGCATGTCTCGGCGGCGACGGTTGTATCATTTAGGGACAGAACAACATCACCAATGGGAACCTGTCGAACGCCCTGGTGCTTCTGCAGAGCAGGAGGAAGGTTGTACTTCTCAACATATCTTGGCCTGTTCCAAGGAGTGAAGAATCGGTTCTCCCTGAAGTTACTATACAAACAAGTCAGCCAGGCGATTTAGCCTATGGACAGCAAAACGTACCCATCGTTGGCAAGATAGATTTTGGGGCGAAGGCAGAGCAGTTTTCCATCCAAGATAATAGCACGGCAGTTGTATCGACATCCTCTGTGCATGAGAGGAAGACCAACGTCGATGAGAATGCCATGGAGTTCGGTATCAGTCAAGATTGCGAGGAGTGACTCCAAGGAATGCTCGTAAACATCGGCCTCAAGGAAATGGTCAAGACTATTCAACTTATTAGTAACGACTCATTATCAATTATCAAATTGGGCCAGAATCTGACTTACCAACCATAGCCTGTAATCTCGAGCTCAGGGCCCGTTCTGAGCGTAGCTCCAGCTTCCTTGGCCAGAATAATACTCTTGCGAATTCTCTTCAAGTTGCCCTCCCAATCCAACACCCACTGATTGAGAGAACATGTCGCCAAAGTGATTAAATCCGCCATCTTGAACTGAAGTTGTCCAGGAAAATGCTCGCAGGCAGGTTAAGGTTGATGACTATGAAGAGATCGGGGTGGGCCTTCAGTTTATGTATTCGCGCGGGGTAGAAGCTTGCGATAGCGGCATACTTTGTTTTACATGCCTTTTGTATTTTGTCTTGAACCTTCAGCAAGCTTCCCTCAAGTTTTTTCCAAGCCAGTTTTTAGATAAATTAAATTTTGTGGACCGAGAGATACTCTATGGTCTTTATAAAACTCTTCTCAGTGGAACTTTTCTGTACCTAAATAGACCTTACGATTCAAGCATCTCATAATGACTCTCAGTGCCCCACCAGATCTAGACTCATGAACTCGAGATACCGGTTCATCTCCGATCGTCCGAATCATAATGGCTTGGAGGTTATAACAAGACATTTCGATCCGCAGACAAGTTTGACGCTGTCCACGGCCTCTTGATGAGCATCAAATAAGTTGTCAAATTGACTTTTATAATAATTGGAATGAGTGCTCTGGACGAGACATTGTTATCATGAAATCCCGTTTTCTATTCTACATCCCTCGACCGTTTTATCATCTAAATAATGTTACACATGAGATTATATGGTACATAATTACATTTGACTCTCCGTCACTCTCACCTACTATATCCCCCCTTGGCAAGTGCCTCCTCAAACATGGACTTACAAGGGACCTTGCTACCCAATTTGGCACACAGGAGGAACGCACCGCTAAGCTTTCGGTGCAGACTGTATGTCTCTTCTGGTGGAGGTGCCAGTCGCTCGTGGAGCATAACAGGGATGAGAGCTTTGACACGCTCTGTGATAGTCTGGTCTTTAAAGTCATAAATATCGGGCGCGCTAGCAAGGAAAGGCTCCGCGAGTGTAAGGACAGACTTTGTATGTGCCTCAACCATGGTGCGACTCTCATGGCCGGTCAGGTAACCTAAGCTCTCTGACAACTCCTTTACAGCGGCCTTGTCGGATCGTGAGGCCGCAGCGAGAAGCTGCACATATTGTGTGACGAACTCGTCAGGATATTCGCGAGAAGCGCCAAAATCGAGCAGCTCCAGCTTGTTGACATCTGCGTTGTAGAGGAAATTTGTCCAGTTTGGGTCCGTTTGCATGAAACGGAACTCGGTGATCTCGCGGAGACAGAGGCGAAGAATCTGTGTACCGATCCAGTCACGCTGCTCCTGGGTAAAAGAGGTGATGCGAGTCACGCCGATACCATCCATGAAGTCCATCGTCAAGACTTGCTTACCCGATGCCTCAGGATAAACATTTGGCACCATAAAAACATCCTTCTCGCTTGACCCGAGAAGCTCCCTGTAGCGTTGAGCGCACTGAAGCTCTCGCTCGTAGTCACATTCCCAGCCAAGCTCTAATCGCGCATTGTCGATGGTTTTGTTGAGGTATAGACCTTTGGGGAGTAGCTTGGTAGCTGTGAGGAGAATGCTTAGGTTATCGAGGTCCGAGTTGATCGAGTCAGCGACACCAGGGAATTGGATCTTGACAGCGACTCGCTTGCCGTTCTTTAATGTGGCCTTGTGAACCTGCCCAATAGAAGCAGCAGCGATAGGCTTCTCCTCGAAATTGCTGAAGAGCTCTCTCCACTCAGGACCAAGGTTTGCTACTAATACGCGATCACGCTGCCAGGCAGGCATGTAATCAGCGCGATCCTGAACACGCTGGAGCACCTGTTGGATGGGGGCAGGTAGCATCTTGGTATCCTGGAAACTCATCATCTGGCCAAGCTTCAAAGCAGCACCACGCATGCGCGAGAGCTTTGCAACCAGACGCTCCATGTTCTTCTCGCTCAGGAGGACAGATCCCTCGCCACCACCGCCAAAGGCTCGACTGAAGCCTTCGGTCATGGCGCCTCCCAACATACCTGCTGCAAGACCACTATAGTTCCAGATTCGGCTGATACGAGACGAGGGGACCTTGGATTCTCGTAAAGCATAGGGTGTCTCTGAGGGCGTTGTTGTCTCTCCAGCAATCTCTCTGGCAGCTTGAATGACATCCTCGTCGATCTTTTTGTCGGCTGTAGGGGATAACGGAGTGGCCTTTTCTGGTTCAGGCACGGAGCTTTCCTCCACCGGTTTCTGCTCGACGGGCTTCTCCTCCAACTGTTTCTTTTGCACAAACTTCTCGACCAGGGGTTCCTTCTCAGCTGGCTCTACAGGCTCTACAGGCTCTACGGGTTCCACTGGCTTGAACACAGGCTCTTGAGGTTTTACGGGCTCCTCTTCATAGCTCTCTTCGAGGGGTGGTGGGCGCGGAGGCCAGTCTCGCATGGGATGTGGCTTCACAGGACCCCCAACTCCGGGGCGTGCAGGAGGTGCTCCAGGTCGACCTTGCTTTCGTAGAGAGTCGAGGACTTTGGAACCTCTCGTGGTATGGAAGATATTGACGTCGATCCCAGGTGGTAGATCAAGATCATCCTCTTTCGCCGGTTCCGACGTAGCCTGTTGCTGTGGGCTCGGTCTGAAATTGGGGATCGGGCTATTGAAGGGTGCTCTTTCGGTTCTCGTCACTTCAGGTGGAGCATTTTGGTTCGGTGTCTCGGTTATAGGTTTCGTCTCTCGTGCTGCCGGTGCAGCTTGCTCGTATACAACCTCATCGCTCGCCCCCGCAGCATTCTGTGCTTTCTCCCCCGTCGGTGAGCTCCTTTGAGCATTTCGCTTCCTCAATGCCGCGGCAACACTCGAAGTTCGACTGTAGGTATCGATCTGGCGACCTCGGAGCGCGACATGCTTAGCGGCAACACCTCGAGAGGCATTGAGCACTGCCGCAAGGTCAATTGCGAAGTCGACGAACCTCATCGGGCTTATACGGCCTCCTTGGGCCAGAAGCACATTGAATGGAGGTGATTGATATTGCCTGGCTTGCTGGCGTTGGCTGCCAGCTCGGTTTGGTGGGTTGGTGGTTCCAAGGTTCAATGAAAAAAGTCCATGATCTAATCGATGGGTCATGCAACTAAGCGGGTTCCTTGTAAATGGCCTCATCTGAGAGGTGTAGGAACCAGACACATTATTCGGCCAAAGTAAGAAGATGCTGATCTGAATTTTAATTCTATTTGCTTTATCCTGTAAATAATCCAGAATGGTTGCGCTTCTCTTTTGAGCCGCGGCAGGTATCGTGAAAAGTATGTAGCGCCAACACAACACCATGCTATTTATTAAAAAACGATGAGGATAGTGACAGGTCATGTGAAAACAATGAATCATTGGCGCAATTGTCAGTCCATGAATGCACTCCGGGAGACATGGAAGAAGTAGGAGAAGCCCCAAATCCTGTCACCGCGGTATCTCATTTCAACCGTTACTTCTTTCCAGATGTTGAGCCAGGTCTCTTCACTGATCTCAAAAGTGATCCTCTGGGAGTCATGGGCTTGGAATTTCCAAATGAGCTCCCACTTGATCCACGTCCAGGTGTGCCAATCTTACTCCAAAGCCTTTGTGCTGCAGGTGTAAGTCCACCATTGACCCGAGGACTACTCGGAAACTTTGGAACCGGCGTCTTGTCAACTCTCCCTGTAAGTCCATTCCTTGAGGATTCCTTCTTCGACTGAGATATCCTCTCCACCATGCGTTCGTGTAGACTTTCTCTGTCACGTTGCTCTTGTAGGCGGAAAGGGTTTGGAGCTGCATCTCCCGGGCCGAGGTTGATAATAGGAGCAGGGAGGATTGGCTCATCTTCATCATCCTCGTCGTCCACAAAAGCATACCCATTAACTCTTGGTGTCTCGCCTCCGCTAACGATGCTGGAGTCTCGGTCATCTTTCCGAGGCTTGCCGGCAATGGCGTCTCGCACCGCTGACATGGTCGGAGATGGTGGCCTCGGTGTGATGCGCGGTTGTGGCATTCTCGTGTTCTCGTAGACTATTGACTTTGGAGCCATCTTTGAAGATTCCTCGGCCTTCTGAGAAACAGTGAGGACACCATCCTCTAACCCGTCAGGTCTGAACATCAAACTGTTTCGAGGGTTGGCATTCCAGGAATCTGGGCGAGCTGGACGGTCATCTTTGTCCTTGATGGCCAGCAAATCCTTCTTGAATCCGTCATCTATGAGGCTTCGGGTTTGGCTCAGTCGATCCTCAACCTCTTTCTGTTTGATCATTTGCTTTGACGGTAGTTTGTTACCGCGCCAAAGCCAGGCATATTTGTCAGCCTTTTTCTGATTGTGTTTGTCAACAAGCTTATAAAAGCTTTCATTATCCTCGCTCGTGTAAGTATCTTGAAATTTTGTCAGGCTCATGTTGGCTCCTAGCCGTGGTTGCGGATCCGGAACATTAGAGGTAACTGAAGCTGGCGTATCACCGCCATATGTTGAAGGTGTCCGATCACCAGCAGTGAAAGAATTTGCCTGTGATGAGAGAGGTGCATTTCGGCGCCCTGGTGTCATAACATGTTGCAATCTTCGGCCTGCACTTGAGATCCAGGCAGAATCCTTTGACTCGAGCGCATCCAGGTATTCTTGCTGTATCTCAGTTTGTAGAAGTCCTGGGAAGAAGTCCCGGGCGATGATTTGTGACAGTGCTTCTGTGTAGGTATCTTCGTCAAGTACCTTCTTGGGTCGTTTTATCTTCTTGGCTTGAGGAGGCGGGGGCATCAAGTCTGTGTCTGTCCGCTTGCGTACCAGCGCATTTGAGGTCCCTGACCCTGATGAGTCCATAATGGGCTCAATCTAGGCGCAAGGCGCGCACCAGCCGTGGTCAGTTCACAATGAGTGCCGCGTCGTGCTGTCGGGCCACGAGATGTCGCTGGATGTGCTTTAAATATTATGACTTGTGCTTTTTAAATATGAGTTTGGTTTGTCTGTTGACTGTGATAACTTTGTCTGAGGTTCCAACAATGAAGAAGTGGGGCCGAGATCTTGATATGCAACTAACCGATCCCCGATTGGCCAAGGCAGCCCAAATATGGTAATATCTACCATTCTTACCCACCCAAGGGACCTTTGAATACCTAGTACCTAAGTAGGTAACTTTTGTTAACTCCCTACCTAAGGTAGTAGGAAGTAAGCGATATATTACTCTAAGCTTCAAGAGTACCACAATAGTCTGGTGATCAAAAGTACGAAAACTTCGGCTGGGATTGCTGATACGTAGCACAATAATAATAGACCATCTATTCCCTTTCGCATCCGAGGCTAGGCTCCAATGCAGCAACACACACACACATACATCGGTGTCGGTGGCGATTGATAAAGATTCCCCAACTTTAGGCGCGTAGTCACGCTAGGCATTGCTGATTTGCGCCCAGCTGCGATCGCTTACAGGGGCATTCTAACCTATCACAAAGGTTGAAAGCCCTGAAGCCTTGCCCGTTAAGCCCGCCCCGCCAGGCGTTCTAGGTTCGTCTTCATGACGCCGGCAGCGGGGAGAAACTCCACCGAAAAGCCGCCCTCCATCAACGTCCAAAACTTCTTTCCCCTTCCTCACATTGTGGAACCAAGCCGCTTTGGCAGATTATCTCGCTTCTTTAGCATTCCACAAGCTTATTTCTGAATCCTTTCTTTCATAATCCACTTCTTCTCTCTTTGCGACCGACTTCAGCGGTTGTAGGTGCGCTCGGCGCAAAACGACAGAACCCCTCCCCCTCCTCCCCCTTCGATCTCCTTCTGTGCAGCGAACTTCTTCGCCAAACAAACGCTGACTTCGCAAAATGGCTGTCGAACTCAAGAACAAGGGCAACAAGGCCTTTCAAGCGGGAGATTATCCCAGTGCCGTAGACTTTTACAGCCAGGCTATTAAGTTGAACGACAAGGAGCCTACCTTCTTCACCAACCGAGCCCAAGTGCGTCAATATACCACACGATCTTAACCCCAGAACCTTTCCTGACTTGGTACTCTAGGCATACATCAAGACCGAGGCCTACGGTTATGCCATTGCCGACGCTACAAAGGCTATCGAGCTCAACCCCAAACTTGTCAAGGTTCGCCACAAGACCACAAACGAACCGGAGGAAGAGGCTTTGAAATGTTGACCTTGCTAGGCGTACTACCGACGAGGACTGGCCAAGACTGCGATCCTCCGACCTAAGGAGGCCATTGACGACTTCAAGACATGTGTGTCTCTCGATCCCAGCAACAAAGATGCCAGACTCAAGCTGGAGGAGTGCAAAAAGATCGTCCGTCAGCTAGCCTTCTTTGCGGCAATCGAGGTCGGCGATGAGCCTTCTGCGGCTGAGGGTCTTGATCTGGACTCCATGGTGGTTGAGCCAGGATATGATGGTGTGCGATTAGGCGACGAGATGACACAAGAGTTCATCGATGATATGATTGAACGTTTCAAGACGGGCAAGAAGATCCACCGGAAATACGTCTACCAAATCATCATCGCGGTCAAGAAGCTCGTATACGATGAGCCCACCATGGTTGAGGTCGAGATTCCCAGCGACGTGAAGCTCACTGTCTGTGGTGACACTCACGGTAAGGAAACTTGTCGGTCAGAGATTTGCCAAGCTAATTCGCCACTTCAGGTCAATACTTCGATCTTATGGAGTTGTTCCGCCGTAACGGAACCCCCGACGAGAAGCACTGGTATCTTTTCAACGGTGATTTCGTGGATCGAGGTTCTTGGTCGACTGAGATCGCTCTGCTCCTCTATGCTTACAAGTGGTTGCGACCTAACCAGTTCTTCTTGAACCGTGGTAACCACGAAACGGATGACATGAACCGTGTGTACGGTTTCGAGGGCGAGTGCAAGGCCAAGTATAACGAGCGGTAAGTTTTGCGAACCACGTATCCACGTGACGGTACTGATTGAGTATGAAGGGTCTTCAAGCTGTTCTCTGAGAGCTTCTCTGCTCTTGCTCTGGCCACTCTCATCGGCAAGAAGTACCTTGTCCTTCACGGAGGTCTTTTCTCTGATGACAGCGTCACTCTTGACGATATCCGAAAACTCAACCGACACAACCAGCGACAACCCGGTCAAGCTGGTTTGATGATGGAGATGCTCTGGACCGACCCCCAGGAGGAGAACGGCCGAGGACCCAGCAAGCGTGGTGTCGGTATGCAGTTCGGTCCCGACATCACCAAGAAGTTCTGTGAGAAGAACGGTCTTGAGGCTGTTATTCGAAGTCACGAGGTTCGCATGGACGGTTATGAGGTGCAGCACGATGGCCGCTGTATTACCGGTGAGTTATTCTGGGTATCTTTGTTGAACTTTTGCTGACCTTTCCTTAGTCTTCTCTGCCCCTCGATACTGTGACTCAACAGAAAACAGGGGTGCCTACATCAACATTGGCCCCGACTACAAACTCCAGTACGAGCAATTTGATGCCGTGCCTCATCCCGATATCAAGCCTATGGTGAGTGGTCCTCGATGCCCTACTCGTAACCCCCAATACTGATCAACTGCCAGGCATATGCGCAAAGCTCTCTCATGTCTTCTCTGATGTAGAAAAAACGGAGAGCCTTTAGAAAGCGAAACTGGCGGCGATTTCACGATGTATTCAGGTCCCTGGCGTCTGGAAACGGTGCATTTGCAGGGTAGGCCGATGGGCGATGTACATGCATACTTTTATACCCCCATCTACGGATAGATGAGATGATAAAATGAGGTTCCAGCTGAATGATGATAAATATGACAAAATGCCACTCTTCAAGCATTCCATAGTCGATCTTGTCCGTCCGCTCCAACCATGGCGCCTAGCCAGTCTGAGCATTGTCGTAGTTGTAGGCTTACTTGCTCGCCATCATCGGTTGTGCCTTGCCATGCTGTGATTGCCGTCGCAAAGGAGCCAAGGTCTGGTCTTGGAATACGGACCCAGGCATGGTCAGCTTCGATTTTGAGTATATCCATAGAAATTGCAGTTCCTACCATCCCCAGACATCGTCGAAGAGCAGTTGTGCAGTAGCTCTTTAGCGAAAGGTTGTCAAGTGTGACAGATGATGAGCCGCTGAGGCTGACAAGCTGCAGGTGTACATATGAGAATGGTGGCGCCTTAATTGTGCATGCGAGAAGATCGTGAGACTTTTCCAGATCTTTCTGTTGAAAGATTGACTTTTGGCTTCCCTGGCTTGAATTTTGCGTCATTTTGAATAGAAATAACAAGATGGTTCGTTGATGGTCAAGTTGATCCATCTTCAATGAAAGATTCAAGTTTAAGTGGATATCGCAGTTGTTGCATACACCGCTTAAATGCATGACAGCTCTTCATCGCCGCCTTTGTCGCGAACTTGTTCAGCATTTCAACAACCACTCTCCACGCCCAAGACCGATCGCCGAAACAAAACACTATCGACGGTGTCTCCCACGAAACACGAACTATGTCGTCTTCCAACTACGTCTCCACCGGCCAAGCGCGCTACCTACGGGCATGCATGGTCTGCTCTATTGTCATGACCTACGCCGTACGTCCTCTCTATCGCGAAAGTCAAGCACGAGCCCGAGACTAACATAATGCGAATATAGCGCTTCCGCGACGAAGGCTGCCCTAACTGCGAGGAATTCCTACATCTTCAGCACTCGCAAGACCAGATCGAGAGCTGCACCTCCCAAGTCTTTGAGGGAGTTATCACCCTCGCAAACCCGGCCAAATCATGGATCGCAAAGTACCAGCGCCTCGACAACTATGTACCTGGCATGTACGCCATCAAAGTGTCGGGTCAACTCCCCGATGAAATTCGATCGACGCTGGAAGACGAGTATAGAATACAGTACATTCCGTAAGTTGGACTTAGATGCTGCTGGGATGGACCGAACTGACTAGGGTTATAGACGTGACGGCACAGAGGCGGAGAACGATGCTTAGAACGCTATGCATTCAACTGGCTTGGCATAATATCTTCTACTGATTCTGGCGAAACTGGCGTTAGAGGGACTGGCATAAGAGTAAAGATTATGAAAATCGCATATGATCATTTAAAAAGTGTCGTTGTGGTATCTATGGTAGAATAAAGCAAAAACGCCCCATGCAATTATTGGGCTTAACATAATTGAACCCTTGCCATTTGCTATAACTCTTGTAACCCGGTCCAGGCTGATATACAATCCCTAATATCATCAGTTATTTCTCTGCTTCTTACCAGAGCCCATCCCAAAGCTGAAACCAGCAGACTCTCTTGATCGTTTCTTCTCCATCTCCTCCTTCATTATACGTTCAGCCTCGCTCATTTTCTTTGGCTGTTCAATCCTTGCTGGTTTCTTCGATCCTGAAGAGAGGGCGTTCTTCTTGGCCTGGGCGAAAACGTTCTTGGCCTGAGGCTTTCCGCCAAGCTTCATTGAGATACCTCCAAATCCACTGGGCTTTACTGGCGCTGCTTCCGGCTCTTTGCCTTTGTCCGTACTTGTGTCTGCTGTCTTTGAAGATTCTGCTTCAGGAGTTGTTGTATCTGGCACCGGACTCTCTGATGACTTCTTTTCAGAAGCAGCTGGCTTCGCTCCAAATGAGAGCTTGATCTTCTCGCCTTCTTGTCGCTTTAGCTCTCGAGCTTCATTGTCCTCTTCTTTCTCCTCTTCCCGACTGCCGGCGGTAGCTTGTGCTCGCTTAATCTGCTCCCGAATCATTCGCTGTTCTATCTCCTCGTTGCCTTGATCCTGGGCCTCTTTGCGTCTTAATGCTTCCTGTCGTCTTAGGGCTTCTGGAGACCGGTCTATCCACGCTATGTGAATACCCTTATCGTTTTCTTCGACGCGGCAAATTCCCTCGCGGCCAAGATGTTTCGCGAATTCCGTTAAGCTAGCAAAAGAGGTAGAATTCATATGTACGTGTTCCTTGTTTCGTATGTACTCCTGATAAAAATGGTTGATATGTACTGGCTTTTCACCATGACCGGTCCTGAGAAGCTGAAGAAAGTCTGCCTGAAACTGCTGCGTGTACGATTTTATGTATTTCTTGGGGTCTTCGCCGACAAGCAACATTTGCCGAACGTGAGATTCCGACATCTACCATGATAGTTAGTGATTGGCTTGCTCACTGCTTTATCTCGGATTTGGACCAAACCGTATGCTGTTTAAATCCATTTGCATCTCTGCATTGCTTTTCTGTGAAACAGTTAGTATTTGTTATGAGAATAAGAGGAGTTGAAACCACGATGATGAGACAGCGTAGCGTTTACCTACCGCAAACTTGACAGTACCATCTCAAACGTTGAAGGCCCTTGGCCTTCATGCGGTTTGCGACGTATTTCGTTGAACCGACCTCGGCCTTTGGCATTTTGGCGATGATGTGTGGTGAAGGAAGATTCTCATGTAAAGAGCTGGTGGATGGATAGGATGTTAAGAGTGTGGAGCCTAGATATAGGTGGGGCCTCCCATATACCAGATAATGCAAGCTTATTGGCGCAGCGCACTATGCTTACTAACTTAAGTATCCGTAAAGCCATCCATGATATCGATGTCTTCGCTCGCTGAGAGATATTTATGGTATGCTAAAAGAGACAAGAAACTCGAGACCTCGGTCCTAAGCGACATAAATGAATTAGGTCAGCTTACGATGACTTTGGATGACTTCCTTACCTTAGGAGCCCGCTGAAGCGCGACACGAGCTGATTGGTTGTCTTTGCATTATTCAGCCAGATAGCCCCGCTATTATTAGCTACACTCTGCGACTGTTCAACTCCAAAACTTCAATCTTCACGATCGATCATTCACACAGCACGAATCTGGCTCTGCCACCGCCAGCTACTTTAATCTACAAGCGCGCTTCCGCATATAACTGAGCCTTACTTGAAATACCCACTCTTCGAATTCGCCCACGATGTCGGAACGCAAAGTACTACAGAAATACTACCCTCCCGACTTTGATCCGAGCGCTCTTCAGCGTCGTCGTGGTCCCAAGAACGCTGGACCTCGCATTCAGCAGGTTCGCATAATGTGTCCAGTAAGTCTTGGCCCACCAAAGTCCTGTAAGATTGTAACCGAAGCTAATACTCCTCTCTAGTTTACTATGCGATGCACACGATGCGGCGCCTTCTCAAATCGCGGTTTGAAGAAGAACGCTCGCAAGGAGACTCCGCCGGACGAAAAGTACCTAGGAATACAGATCGTTAAGCTCAGTTTCCGGTGTTCGTCCTGCAGCTCGGAGATCATCATCAAGACCGACCCAAAGAACCAAGACTACGTTGTTGTCAGTGGAGCGGTGAGGAACAATGAGCCGTGGAGGAATCGCGCGGCTGAGGAAGAGAGCGTCGAACAACGTCTGGACAGGTTGGAAAGAGAGGAAGCAGAAGCCGCGGGCGAGGAAGAATTGGACAAGATGGAAGAGCTGGAAGCCAAGAACCAGGATGCTCAACGAGAAATGGCCGCTGCCGATGCCTTGGACGAAATCCGACACAGAAACGCTCGCATCAACCGATCCGAGAAAGAAGGTGTGGATTTTGTAGATACTATCGTACGAACAGAAGACGAAGAGAGAGAACGACAGGAAAAGGAAGATGAAGAAGCTGCCAAGGCGGCATTCGCTGCGGCACGAGCTCAGGTAGAGAGTTCTACGAAGGTTGCCGAACCAGAAGAAACACCTATTGAGCCGCAAGCCCCAGCGCCAACCTTTAAGAGGGCGGTTAAGAAGAAGAAAGACCATGCAGCTGCTCTGGGACTCAAAAAGAAATCGTCATGAGGGAAAGGACAATGGGAAAATTAAATAACTAATTGTAATGACGATCATGGATTTTGGCGCAAACATAGGGTCACATTATGTTCAATTCAACATCAAGAGAAAAAGTATTGATCAGATAATTCGTTCATATATCATTCCGCTAGTCGTAGCAAATAGCTAAATGCTATATTCTCTTTCCTCCACTAATGTCTGTGTGTCCCTGTTCCCGCTATGTCACAGTGCTACTCTCGCAGCTCATAAATCCTCGACCATAAACGCCTTGCATGTCGTGTTTGCTTGTAAAGAGAAGAACTTTGAAAATAGGCCATTTCGTCATATAAAAATGAACTTTTTTAGGCACCAGTACGCCGTAAATAATATGTTGTTTCATGAGAGAAGTGTGATGATGAGGCCCTGGCTCAGAAGGGGCTGGGGGCAGCTTCGCCACCATTGACGTCGCGATTGATGTCATGCCCCAACAGCCAAGGCAGAACGACAAAAAAGTGAGAAGTAGAACTCATGATAGGAGTGGAGTTCTAGAATTGTCGTATTCTCGTCATGATTTATGAGTAGTTGGGGCTTGTGTGGCCGTTTGTCATGCCAGACGAACGGGCGCGCTGAGCAGTAGCGTTGGTTGGGGGTGGGCTAGCACCGGAAGCCTCCATCTGACGCTTTGTGTGGTCGTGCATGAAACGGGAGTAGCTTGAGAGGTTTGTAGGAGGAGGGGGAGACATGGACATGGAGACGGAGCCGTAGTCTGATCGAGCGGGCATGATGAAGGTGTTTTGTGGTGTTTGTGTAAGAGGATTGAGACGAGGTTGAGTTGCGTGATGAGTGATGAATTATCGACTGAAGCAAGTGAGTCGAATTGTTGAATTGAATAGGCTAGTGGTAAACGCCGGCTTGAAAGAGGAGAGTTTATAAATTGAGGCTGCTGAGTAGCTGAAGTTGTTGTGATTGTCGTTGTACTGATTGATGATGAGAATCAAAATGGAGAGGGGATGTCAGGGTCTTATTATACCACAAACTTTACAGCCCGAGAATGCACATCAGCAGTGCTGAGAAGGAGAGGAGCGGAGCGGGCTGGGTACCTGCAAGCCCAAGCCCAAAGTCCAAGCCCACCAGACCTGAAGTCTCCACCCCCAGGTCCCTTGAAAATGCAGTCACAGTGGATTCGTCTTGTGTAATGGGGCGTGGCATCCGATGTTAGCGCCTGTAAGTGGGTGTGTGGTGTGAGTGGCACCGTAGGCCATCATCATCATGGATGGACCCTTCTTTTTCCTCTCTGTGTTTGTCTCTTACACACACACACACACACACACACACTTCATAGCCCGGATGTCATACCCGTCCCTAGGAAAGCCAAAAGACTTGAGACCTTTGATGAGGGTGCGAAAATAACGAAGGTCAGGTACTTCATGATCCTCTTCAGCTTATACAAAAAGCGGTAATCTTCATGAATTATTATAACTATCCCAAATTTGTCCAAGTATTCTGTCACTTGGGTCAGGGTCTCAAGTACTCTTTTACATCTTCCAACCGTGATACCATCAACAAGCACAAGACAAACTTGACCTCTCCTCTCCTCTCCTCTCCTCTTCTGAAAGCGGGAAATGTCCCTAGAGCACAACGAAAAAGAGGGGCTCAACAGTCCGCTCAGACCAATGTAATGCCATCATGAGCGACTGATCGTCAGAGATAGACGTCCTCTAGCGCATGTAAATGGCGTAGCTTGACGACTCCCTACTGGAGCTCGCTGTAAGCTTCGGAGAGATCATCGGTTTATCCCTGCACCCTGACGAAGTCTTCTATGATTCGCTCAAATCCATTGTTCAGGGTCCTGTCCCCATCGCCACTTTTTTCATTCAGAGCTTCCGAGAGGTGAGGCTACGTGCAGGAATGAGATAATTTACAGTACGACCGTTACTGTATTCCACTCCACTCTTTGTTGATCAACAAATCCCTGCACCAATGCAAAGAGCTTAACTCGCATCAATCGTGAGTGGCATGGGGTACAGCGCAAATACAGAAAGACCCTGCTGATCCGGTCCCGGCACTGAAGTCATCTCGTGCATCATTGCTCGACTATGGCGGTGGGTGATTGGAAGTCATGTCTCGAAGCTCAAGCCAAAAGACGGGGCAATGATGCATGCGGAGGCATCATGGCCTGAGAAACATGTGTTGTTACGACAAATAACCCCTCTTACGAAGAGACAATGCGAAATGGAAGCCTGTGCCATTGAGGAAACAAAGTTTACCGCAAACTGCGCCCGCTTGTTACCCAAAAGTCCGCTGAATGATTGTTCAGCTCCGAGACCATGAGACCACGCCAGGGACCACGAGCTTCATAGAGCGGGTCACGCGGCTGTTTGAACGCAGCAACGGTTCGCCCAGGCCCTGGACTATTTTGCCAAGACAGGACCCTTAAGAGCCAAATTACAGGGATCATCACTGCAGCTCTCGGGCTGGCATTCTTCCGACTCTGGTGCAGCTCTCTAGTGAGTTAGTCCCAGAGATCAGAGCGGGATTACTCCAAATTGACAAAAGCCTCAAGCAAAGTGCCTGAGATCTCGAGGTCGACAAGCACTGGCGTATATCGAGAGCCACAGGTTTCAGATTTCATTGGGTCTCATGGCAGAAGATAATCTTTGAGGCTCAAACATGTAGCATCAATGTGGGGAGAGCCCGATATGCTCTCGGGAGGCGCACATCACTATCCAGGATCCATTCTGAGTGAGGGAATTTAGACGGGAATATCGGCCCAACACTATGGGAAATCTGGGACAATCCCATGGCCCAAAACCCAAATTCCCTCTTGGCGGCTGGTTTCCCCATACCCGGTTGATCACGCACCGAAAACCTTGAAAAGCCTTGCTCTGTTGATGACCAGCAGATGTTACTCTACACCTAAACAAAGTTTTTGAAGCGAGGTTATTCCCACTTTCCCCGATCTTATCTCGGTGAACATCACACCGAATAGATGAGATATGATCGCACATGAAAGACCCTGAATCTTCAAGAGGTTGCAGAACACACCCCGGTATGAATCATCTGTTGACGTCGGCACTCAATAAGAGTGCAACCCCTTGTGCATTCTGGTACTCCTTTACCCGCCACGGAAACGGACTAAGTCGTGTAGAAACGGAGAGAAATTTGCTATTACGTCGGATTGTCAACACAGTATCAAGTCATCATGGCGAGGATTCAAAACTGT
Organism: Fusarium odoratissimum NRRL 54006; assembly: GCF_000260195.1. Lineage (NCBI taxonomy): Eukaryota > Fungi > Ascomycota > Sordariomycetes > Hypocreales > Nectriaceae > Fusarium > Fusarium odoratissimum. Next base: position 965,292 of record NW_022158689.1, on the reverse strand, counting down.
GTGCTGTGCCGCTCAACCAGTAGAGAAAGGGGAAATTGTAGTCGAGAGTCAAGTGGGCCAATGACGGCATACATGGACCTCTGTCGTGAAACAGGTGCGCCAATGAGGTCACTCAGCCGCCACGCTAAAGAGTCGCTTGCTGATGTCACCTCTTACAGGGGTCATTTTCGTTTTCTCCGCAACAGGAAAAGGAAAAAGGGAAAACGGAGACTCCTAGGATTGATTTGAGGCTCCTGAGAGGAAGATGCAGAATGCTACCGTACACCGTCATATCTCGCCTCAGCACCGTTTCGCCTCTGTTATACGCTGCACGTCTAGGGAGCACCAGCGTCATGAGCAGGCCAGAGCGGCGGGCTGCAGAGATTATCCTTAACCCACAAGGCTAGAGATATCACAGACATTCCACGCCATTTGCGTCATTAGCCAACCAGGGACAGCCAAACGAAAAGGCTGCGTTCGACGTCAATCTTTTTGTTGGTTCCTTGCCTGAAGCTATCTTCAGCTTGTCACAGACGTCAAAACCTCTCTTAGAGCCTCACTTTATGCCCCACAAGCTTGTGCTGCCAAACGGCTTCTTGGCCTTGATTTTGGGCCAAACAGAAGCCTGTGATCTCGAGGTCTGGACGACACTCTCCAAATCTCAGCCCTTTGGACCCCTTACAGCAGAGTCGATACTGAAAAGGGCATCTCCTTAGTACTGTCGCCTCTGATCAGCCGTTGTGACACGTGATGACGACACTGCATTTCCAACTCTGTTTGTCGATACGAAAATCATCAATGCCACCTACGAAAGAACTTCTGTCACTTGGAGAGATTCTTTTGCCGTTCTAAACCTTGACCCATCGATGTTTTCCTAGCTTGGATGGGTCCCCTGACCCTCGTCTAGAGCCCGCACCGCATCCTTGCTTTTGATGTTTGTTTTGACGTCGTCTGAAAAGATGACATAAGGTTCTATGTGATGCAAGATGGCTCCGCTCCAGGTTGGTGACCTGAGATGGCCCCCGATGAAACAGTCAGGAATAGGTACTAGCCATTGCACGTTTCGATGTTAGCCCGGTGGCTTGATCAATTCCTCGAGCTGACAATTGCAATTGGATGGACTGTGCGCATGGCAGTGGCCATAAAAATCGCGAAGGGAAGTCATTCACGTGAGATAGTTGGTCACCAAAGTTGGGAGTTCCCTCGAAATCCTCTACCAATCCCTCCCATCTCCATAAGGAGTAATCAACTACGCAATCTCAACAAACAATAATTTCATATCACTTCTGCCTGTCAATTCTCACTTTGGTAGGTTGCTTACGATCCCCGGTCAAAGCGACGGTGGAGTGGTTGCCTTGCGGCGAAGTTTTGCATCATATTACAGCGCCTCTCAGTATGACGTTTGAGCCGCACCACCACACCCTGGGGTTTTTTCTTCTCGACAAAGTTTCAGTATCCCCTGTCGACCAGTTCGTGACGGCAGAAGGACAAGGGATATGTCACCGTGGTCTCGACTCGGTTGCTTTTACTACGTGATCTCAGCTGGTATTACGTTGAGGGTTACCCATGCTAGCCATGCAAGCTGAGATGGGTCATATCGAACAGAGTCAGCAACCCATCGTCACCATACACGGCCGTTGTACAGGATCTCGATAACATTATCTCCATTCTGATATTTGTTTTCGGGCCGCTTTACTAGGTGGTTGGTGACGCTGTAGGGTATGACAAGTCATTGCGCAGCATCGAGATCAAGTACCATAACGGTTGTTGTCATAGGGGGTATTATAACGAAAACCATCTCGATGAACAGCTGTAGCGACTTTCTCGGCATCTTCATTATACCCACAGTGACTGGCAATGCTAGATCAACAAATCGTCAACACCTCCTCATAAGCGTCAGGCCAAGAGAGGAAATGACGACAATTGAAATTGACGAGTGAGGAGATCACGATCATGACGTGCAATTTTGTTCGATGATCTTATCAAGGTCGATAGCTTCATGAAGAAGTATTGCTCCTCTTGGCTCCATCTATCATCCACTACATTATAATATGTTTCGTATCTCAAGCTGGATATTCGCTTGAAGTTCACAAGAGTTGGTCAAGTTTGTTGGGCTAAAAGGAACTAAGGCCACGAGACAATAAGAGCCATACATTATTCATCGCAGCTATATAATTGCACCACAGACTGTAGGTTAAAAGTAGATGTTGAATATATCCATCACGGTGATGTTGTTGATAGGTGATATTTTGAGTTGATACCAAAACGATGTTGGAAAATTGGCTCGCCTAACCTAGAGCATCGATGATATGTTCGCATTTGGAATTCAGGAACTGGATTACCAATAATAGAGTAATTCTTGGAGTTATATGGTATCTCTCTCTATTGAAACACCAGCGTGGTCGATATGATATCCAGCATTGAATCACGAATTGTTTTATTGCTATTATTCATCTGTTGATTTAAAGTTGTTGGCATGAGGTGGGCCATGAAGCCAAATTTCCCTGTTCAGCAGCCAGGGTCCTTGGCTTAGGCATTCATTGGCTGTGCGCCAGCTGTCAACCGACTTGAACTTAGCATGCAGGGTCTAAATCTAATTGATGAAGAACTCTCATTCTCTGTGGTTGTCAAGGCTCTGTAAAGGTTATGAGCGCTCTATACATGTCTCAATTGCTGTTTACTTTCACTTGCTGCGATAGAAACTATGTCAACCGTATATTTACCAGAGCTTTAGAGCGACACATGCAGATTGTCTCATTGTCGCGATAATTAAAATTCAATATTTTCGGCGTCTTAATAGAACCCGTCGCCGAGTTATCTAATCCACTGACAAAGCCAAAGCCACAGCGCATTTAAGTCTCCGAAGCCCCCGGCGGCAGAAGGGAGAACCAGCGTTAAGCAATGCTATTGGTCAGAAGCCTTTATTTATGGGTCTATCAATCATTTCGCACCAGCTCCACAACATCTGCCGCGCGCGCGGCATTTGGTCTTTCTAATCTAAACAAGGGCAGAAATGCAATGCCCTTTTAACCTTATTGTTTTTTTTTCACACGGGGCTTGTGCGCGCGGTAACTGGTAATTGTTGGTTTCTAATCCGCTGAGAAAGCAAGGGATGGAGGGTAGTTGGATTGCGTTTCGTATATAGGTAGAGAGTTACGACCTGTTCTGAATCAAGCATCTTCACTCACATTACGACTACGTTTAAGCAGTACTGCAATTGCATCTGTGTACAAAGAACTAATATCTCGACAACAACAACTCAATCCCACCACAATGGCAGACGTCAAGACCATCGTGGTCCTCGGTGCAGGCCCTGCCGCCCTTCCGGTGATCCGTCAAACAATGGTCAACCAAGTTATGAAGCGCAAAGATCTCAAGATGGTCGTCATTTCACCCAATACTCACTTCCACTGGCCTGTCGCCATGCCTCGTGTCGTTGTCCCCGGCCAAATCTCCGACGACAAGGTTATCATCCCCTTGGAACCTACCTTCAGCACTTACCCTTCCGACAAGTTTGAGTGGATTCAAGGCAAGGCTATTTCTCTTGACACTACGTCCAACCTTGTCAGTGTTGAGCTTAACAGCAGTGCTACTGTTCGTGAGGTCAACTACCACACTCTTGTCATTGCTACTGGCTCGAGAACGAGGGATGGTCTGATCTGGAAGGATATCGGATCTACTGAAGCTACCAAGGCGAAGTTGCATGAAATCCAAGATCAGATCAGCAAGGCTAAGACTATTGTTGTTTCTGGTGGTGGTCTTACTGGCTCCGAGACTGCCGGTGAACTCGGCTTTGAGTACTCTCAGCACGGAACCAAGGAGGTTATCTTCATCTACTCTGACGATCTGCCTCTTGCACCCCCCGCGACAGATGGAGTTCGCAAGCAGACCCTCAAGGAGCTCAAGAAGCTCAAGGTCAAGACAATGCCCAAGACAACTGTCATCAGTGCAACACCCTCAGGATCAGATACCATCCTCGAGGTTCGCTCTGCCGACGGAACGACCAAGAAGATAACCGCAAATGCTTATCTCCCTGCTACTGGCACCATTCCCAACACCGAATTCGTTCCCAAGAACCTTCTCGACAGCAACGGCTACGTCAAGCAGACCACCCATCTTAAAGTTGAGGGCCAAAAGAACATCTTCGTCATCGGAGATGCTGGCAACCTCGAGAACTCGCAGCTCGGCATGGCGGACAAACAGGCACAACATCTTTTCAAGAATCTTCCCACTCACCTCGATGGCGGCGAAATTCCTGAGTATACCCCTGCCAATAAGCCAATGTTTGCTGTGACCCTTGGTCGAAGCCGGGCGACTGGCCAGATGGGTACCATGAAGCTGTTTAGCATCATGATCTGGTGGGTCAAGGGACGATATCTGGGTACTGATTATGCTGATGGTTGGGCGGCTGGTAAGAGGACTATGATGACGGTTTTTGAGAAGTAGGGTTGTTGCTTGAGGTGTTGTGATATCCAGGTATTTGTTTAGTGTTGAGATTCCCCTGTGTTTTTATCATTCTGTAGATTTCATATTTAATTAATAATCAGTAAAACAAAATGTAACCCATGGATTGCCAGTGATGAAGTCTTTATTCAGTTAACAATCGCTGAGCATTGAAGCGCTGTCTATCAAGCGAATATTGTTCATATAGTATGACAGATGTCTAGAGCTCGAATCTACCCTGTTTTCGGCTCCCAAAAGAATAGAAACTACCTTATTTAGCAACATGTAACGGTGCAACTTGTGTTCAGTGAGTGGTTATGTCCAGACAGGGGACCAATGTAGCCAATCTTCGGCTGAAATTGACCTGTCAGACAATTCGTCAGCAGCAACATCTGAATCTCACTGCTTCATCATCTCATTTGACAGAACGATCCATCATACTTACAGATACGATCGGCTCCAATATCAACCAATTGAACTACACTCTCATTTTGTTTTGTCTCGGCATTCGCTTCGATCAGCGTCAACTGACCAAAATGTCGTTCTTGTTGAATATGATCCATGGCAAATTCACTACAATACCACCGCAAGAGGAAGATTGCACAGACAAAGTAGTCATCATCACTGGCGGAAACGGCGGTAATTGAATCCCCACTTCTTTCATTGCCTGCCTCTAACAATTTCCAAGGGATTGCTCTCGAGGCAGCGCGACACTTTACCCAACTCAGTGCTGCTAAAGTCATCCTTGCATGCCGCAGTCTTGAGAAAGGTGACCATGCAAAGAAAGACATTGAAGAGACAACTGGAAAACAAAATGTCGTCGAGGTCTGGCACTTGGATCTCGCGTCACACGATAGTATTCGCGAGTTTGCAGATCGTGTCAATAAGTTAGACCGACTGGACGTCTTTATTAACAATGCAGGCCTTCTTGTCTTTAAGCGTGAGCTTATCGAAGGTCATGAGTCCATGCTGAGCATCAATGTCATCTCGACGGCTCTACTTACGCTTCTTGTTCTCCCTGCTTTGAGACAGACGTCGAACAGGTTCAACATTATTCCACATATTGTGATTGTGTCTTCTGACGCTGCATTTGAGGTGAGTCCTCCGTGAACGACCATGAATATACACTGACTATACTAGGGCCGCCTTCCTGTACAAGAGCCAAATTTCATCAAAGCTCTTGATGAGCAGCCAAGCGTCCTTGAACACTACAGCAAGACAAAACTAGTTCAACTCATATTCATGACCCAACTCGCCAAAGCTATTGAAGCATCTGGGAAAGGCTATATCATCGTCAACGGCGTACATCCTGGCTTCTGTAGCACACCACTCTTCGATAACACGCCCTGGCCATTCAATCTTATATTTAAAGGTCTTCTTGCACTTTTTGGACGAACTCCGGAGGTGGGATCCCGTGCCTTACTGGCTGGAGCGTTTGCAGATGAGAGTTTGAACGGGAAGTTTATGTCTAATGGCGCTTTTCATGAACTACCCAAGATTATGCAGGGAGATGAGGGGGAGGAGATGTGCAGAAAGGTCTGGGAGGAATTGATTAGTATTTTGGAAGAGATTGAGCCTGGCGTAACAAATAGAGTCTAGGGTCAGAATTAACCGCTTTGCTGGATAGAATTTGGGCAGCTCAATATGTGGTACATGAAATACAGAGCTCAGCCATAAATGTAGTGTAATGGTCCCATCAATGTGCATTCACCTTTCAACGACTGTCAGGCTTCTAGGCCGCGGTGCTTATAGGTAAGGTAGTCAGCAGGAGTAACATAATATGAAAGACTCAGTAATAATGTAATTTCTATTAATATTTTGGTAGTTTATGGCGATTGGATTTGTCCAAGTTGATGGTCCTGCCAGTCTTATTCAGCGCGGAACAAATCCGCGCCAAAGTGAGTCCCACCAAAGTCAACACCGAGGCCATCGACTCCGCGACAGCTCAAGCTTTACATCCACATAAGTTTATGCGCCGACGCTGGGAGAGCAAATCTCCGCCACTATAATACATTTGTTTTGGAATTTCTTGGTATATTGACGCCTAATTGAATAGACGGGCGTCTTTCCTGAAGGATCACCTTATGGACGCGATCCAAGGCTCCTTTGTTCATCGATCGATCTCGCGACCAACCATTTAATCATCGATACGAATATCCCTTCGCCATGGACTCTCGCGCAGCAGCCGCAGAAGCGATGCGCTCGGCCATAGAATATTGGTCTCAATTCGTCGCACGCTGTATCTCTCAACGTCTCGATACAGAGAAGTTCGAGAATTACGTTCGACTCGTCCATGATCAACATCCTCTACCTCCTGCCCTCGTCGCCGATTTCTTTCTTCGTCCTCAACCATCAAACGATAATAGTCTCGACCCTCGAATCCCTCCATATTTACAAGTACTCACAAGGCTCGGCTACGTCGATGCACCATCAATACTGAAAGCGCTATACAAATACTCGTCTTTACATGCATATGCACAACAGCCGAACGCCAATGACGGCAAGGAGACCGAACAAAGCGATGATAAAGAAAAGGATGAACAGAAACAGAAGGTTACTCGATGGAAGAGCTCTTACTGGGCTGAAGAGGTACTTTTCTACGGGATTACCAAGTCCGTAGTAGAAGGCAAAGCCATACGAGATTCAAAAACGGCATTGGATATGACAAGGATTATTTCCAAATTGATGGTGCTTTTCACTACTGCTTTTGCAGCTGATATGCTTGAGCAATTGCACACAGCCCAGGTACGGGATGAGATGGAGTCGTCGAGGGCAGCTCTGGTCGCACTGTTACTGCGGATGTGCGAGAACGATATCCTTGTAGGAGCTGTGAGCAAACCAATTGCCAAAGGTAATACAATTGCCCCTCAATTGTACTCATGCTGACTAGTACAGACGTCCGGAAAGAAATGTCTGCAAGCTTGGCAAGCTTTGTGCCAACGTTACAGCTCGTGCCGCAAATAACAGACAAGCTCGAGCAGTTTCGAACGGAGATCCTTGCCAGCTCTGATCCCGCCGATAAGAAGAAGCAAGCTACTAATGCTGCTATGGACGAACTTCTTGATTCAGCTGTTGGCCTGGACAATTTTGTTGTAGCAGAGATTCCAGTCAGCAACACTCGGGCAGGATTGTACATCTATCTAAACGCTGCGGTAAGACTAATGTCCCTGGGTTTATGGCTATACTAATTTGTTAGCTTATTGCACGTCCTCTTTTAGATGACCATGCTTTGTTTTCATACATGAGCAACAAGTATCAAGGAGATATTCAATCCAGTGCCATCGACCTGATTCTCGCGTCGTTTGATATCTTGGCCAACGCGGTTTTCCGCAATGAGGGACAGAAAGACGCCCATCTTTTGAGATCATTCTTGATCAACAAAGTTCCTATACTTCTCTATCAGCTGTTGCCCCCTGGCTTCCCAGGCACATCGGCTGAATTCTGCATCACGGAGGCACTGAGCCATGTGGATACAAGCCTGTTTCCTACAGCGTCACTCATGTTTGACGAGTCTAGAAACAACAACCCTTATACGGAAAGTATTAGGGAAGAGTTTTGCGCTGCATGTGTACTGCATGGCCTCGTGCAAAGGGAGCACGTGGAGAGGATTTTGGGAGAAATATCTCTTTCCTACGAACCATCTTTACAGAAGCATTCCAAAGATAAGCTTGTGCAAGACTGTTTGTCTGATACCGAAAAGATTCAGGGGCTCGTTCGGGAACTCGACAAGATGGACGGCAATGTCGGTGCAGTATGCCAAGCACTTGTTGAGGTAAGTGCCTTCATTCGTCGATTGTTTACTTCTAACAGCTATAGGTGCTACGGCAATCATGTCATAGTAAGGAAACGATGTCGCTGAAAGTATTATGCAGTCAACTTGCTGCAAAACCACAGTCATTAGACGTCATTCTTCTGTTTGAGAAGCTTCCGAACATCCTTGAACCCCTGTGTCAACTTCTTGATAACTGGCGTTACGAAGATGATCAAGAAGAGTATCAGCCTGTGTACGAGGAGTTTGGTGCCGTTCTACTGCTGGTTTTGGCTTTCACCTATCGATATAACCTAAACGCAGTGGACATTGGCATCGCCAGCCCTGACTCTTGGGTTGCTAAGATTATTGGCAGGGGACATATTGGACGACAATGTAATGAGCTCACTCAAAGGGAGAATGATCATCTCAACGGATGGATTCATGGACTATTTGATACTGAGGCCGGTGGCCTTGGTGACGAGTTAATGTCATCTTGCCCCCCGCAAGAGTTTTATCTTGTTGTGGCGCCTCTATTCCAGAGCATTGTGGTTGCATACACGCATGGCTATCTCAACGACGAAAGCCTCAAGGGAGGCATAGAATGTGAGTACCATTGCCAATTAAGCGATTCATACTGACGACCAGGCAGACCTTGTGGATACATTCTTGTTGCCATCTCTTGTGCCGGCGATTAGATTCCTGGCGGACTATCTCTGGATCGACCAAAAGGAACAAAAGTCCATCATAAAGATTTTGCAGCTCATCCTCCTTCCAAGTTCCATCTCGGGAGAAGCAAGCACAATGCTTTCATCCGTCAAAAACCTCATTGCAAAGCCTTTGGAGCATGCTTTACGAACATACCAACGTCGAGATCCCAAGAATCAAGACATTGAACCTCTTTTGCGGACTCTCAAGGATAGCATCCCCTTGTCACGCCGGACAGGAGGGACTGACCTCAATGAGCTCGAGTCTTGGACTGTTACACCTCCCACTGGTCTCTCTAGTGCCATCAAACTTACCATCCAAGGTCTTGTCCACTGGAGCATCCATCCTGCTATGAACAGTATGCCGACTTCTTATACTCATCGACAAATCTTGGCTGCTTTGAAGATAATGGGCCCCAAACGAGTATTGCACGTTATCTTGGAGGAGATTCGACAACACACAGAGGCTGGAAGTGCCAGTATTGTCTATGACGTAGCTATCTCGTTGATCTGTGCACCTGACGCTGCGAAAGATGCCCCTGCGGTTGTTGATGTAAACGGAAACATGCTTCCACCGGTCCAGCGTCAGCGTAGTCTTCGCGACCTTCTCAAAGTCGAAGCTGAAGGCTGTAGGAAACTCCAAAAGAAAGACCCAGCACTCGCTGAGATCGTTGTACGTCTACATCGTCGTGTCGAAGCACAGATGATCATCCCCCAGCCTCCAGGAATTCTCCAAACTGCAGAGATGTCTCTCAACCTCGATGGTGACACCGCTGCACTTGGAGATGCCATGGCTGCTGCGGCTTCAGGTGTCCAGGGTGACAATATGTCTGTCGATAACTTGACTCTTGATGTCAGTATGGGTGGTGTACCATCTGACCTGGGACTTGGATCTGCCAATGATGGAGGAAGCTTGGATCCTTCAGGGGATGCTGCCATGTTTGAAGGATTCGATACTCAGGACATGGATAACTTTGATTGGGATGACATTGGTAACTCGTTTTAGTAAGACGAGAGGCGTCTAATATCATGGGCAGGCGTATGGTATGGGTATGAATAGACGTATGTTCCTTCAATATTGGATCAGTGACTGTTTTAACTACCAGGTGAACGAAATGGTCTGCCTATTTTCCGAATACACGGTGGTATCGGGAACTTGGAGCTCAATAGCGAAGCCCCAACCAGCAATCGCCAAGAGATTAATCTCGATCATCACAGGTTCCGTGGTCTAGTTGGTTATGGCATCTCGTTAACACCGAGAAGGTCCCCGGTTCGATCCCGGGCGGAACCACATTTTTGCTCATTCTATCTCTTATTTTGCATCAAGTGAAAAAAAAAAACATATTGCTCCTCTTCCCTACAGGAGCAGAAGAATGCAAAAAGAAATTGGATCAGCTGTGTCAATCGACCACGCCAGGAGTCGAACCTGGAATCTCTAGAGGGATCAGTTGCTGAAGACCGAAATCTAGCGCCTTAGCCATTAGGCCACGCGGCCTGATCTTGTTCATATCTGAGTCGTCTCTGTTACGATTCTCATTCTCCAGACGAGAAGGACAGTATCCAGGAGGGGCCAAGTTTGTAGTAGCTGCAGCTCGAACATAGCATGCAATAAATTTCTATTCTCCCGTTCTGTTAAAGAGCAGGGTCCTTTATGCTCTGTAGATCTCTTATATAAAACAGTTCCATCATCATCAGCAGCCGTGTTTTCATATTCGTAAGTCATAAGTTCAGCATAGATCTTCAGATTCACCCACCCATAGAACTATGGCTCGCCACGAAATTGCTTCATAATTCCAGTAGCACTCCAAAACATAGAAATCATTGCCAAAACAACAGTCATGGGAACAGATGCGCTCTGTATGTCATCGGGATGCCTACTCATCCACCATCCCCACAACACAAAAGGAGGAACCAGAATAAGCAAGTGGTATATTATGACGTGAAAGCACGAGATGCAATGCCGGGCCTCGAGCCCCCAAATAGGCATGTCAATCGCTCCCGGAGAAAGTGGTGTCTTTTTCTTCGGAATTCGCTTTATGTAGGTCGTTTCTTCAAATTCATAGCAGTCGTGAAAGGGAGAGGGGTTTCGGCATTTACCCCCAGTGCAGCTGTTGAATGCAACTTCGAAGATATGTGGATGAACAGGTGGTATTGATGCTTGAGGTGGCTTTGGTGTATAATCGTAGTCCAGGTCGCTCGCTTTTGGCAGATCTTGGCCACAAGCAACAACAATGTTACGGGCAATGCTCTCAAACTAATGAATTGTCAATGAATATTACCAGAACATGTTATTGATATGTGTTGGAAGATCAATTTGAGGCATTTGACATATGAGAATGTAAACTTCATAGGAACATGCACCTACCTTAACGAAATTGCAGTGACTGAGCTGCCAGAAAGAGAACCAAGCTCTCCATCGGCCTCGCATTCTTCTATACTCAGCCTTCAATTGTGGAAAAACGTTGCTGTCTGGTTGATTGACCGGGATTGGGATCACATGTAGCGTCTTAAGCCCCATGGGTACTCCAAATAAGATCCTTAAATCATCGATAGTCACTGGCGGGATGTTGTTCTGCTCTGTAGTAGCGACCCCCTGTTGGATTCGGTTATTGCCGCCCACACCAGACGGTTGTTGACTATCTTGGGATACTGGAGTCGAAACAGGCAAAAGGGTTCCAGAGTTCCATTTGAACCATGCCGTGACCCTCTGGAAGGTATTTCGCCTGGCATGGGTGGCCTTGCAATGGTCTTCAGCGAACGTGGTGGGGTTCTTGACCATTCTCTCAATAATTTGTGCTTGAGAAGAAGTAATATGTACCCAAAACGGCTTACCGCAATGCTATTTCTAGTCAGGAGGTTACATAGAAAGTGTCTTATACTCGTAGTAACTCACGCAAGCCCAGTTCATTCGTACATAGCCCCTTCGCAAAGGTACCTCCGGCGGTTTGAGTGGCCACCAATCCCAGGGGCTGCCGGTCAGCTTCTCCACGGAAGTTTTGATTTGATCAGAAATTGAAACTTCAGCCGGAGTATCGATAAGTTCAATGGTATCCCAGGCAGCTAATTGCATGGCCTGTCTGAGAGTATCAGGTAATAATGAGAGTCCAAGATGTGCCAAGAACGCCTGAAAAGGAGGACCCTTCATGAGAAATTCTTCTGCGACTTGAACTGCTTGGAATTCTTCTGAATCACTCTCTCTTTCTTCACACATGTCGTCGTCACTTTCTGTCAGCTTGGTATCATCAGCCGCATCTGCTGGCTGCTGAGGCTTTTCATCTGGTCTCGCAGACAGTTCCGTTTTTAATATCCAATTGTTGAGATAAGCTCGATCCTTCCGGAAGCTCGGCCGGATTTCTTCGTCTTCCTCGTTGCTATTCCTTGGAGATGGGGATGCTAACTCGCCATCGACAGTTCTTCTTGAGATTCTAGTCCTTGAACCTCGCCCTTTAAGCATTCGAGTTGTCAAAACCTGGATTTCGATGTGCTTTTCCGTCTGTTCTCTGAGTTTCAGATACAAATGCTTGAGTGATCTCCGAATATTGCGCTCGAGCCTCTCCTTTGGCATAAGTTCTGAGGATACATCAATGATGAAGCGGAGATCCGGATGCCGGGAAAGCAAGTCACCAATTTGGCGCTCAGCGGCGATGATACCTGGAGTTCGTGCAATGCTGCTGTTGTGTGACTGAATGTCCTCGTCAATTGACTGAATCGAGCCAACTTCGTCAATGATTGCATCCACCTCTGCTCTCGCACCATTGCACACTGCACCTTCTTTACGAGATTCAACTTCGATACCTTCTGGAAGCTCAATTGAAGTCGCAACCGTAGAATTTCGACCACTAATGCTCTCTGTGTTTCCGTCCCGCGTGACCGAGGTGATTGTTGTGAAACCTATCGTCCTAGAGTCACTTCCGGGAATGAGCATCAGTATTTGTCTTCCAAGCTCCGGGTAGTCTGGAAGGAAGTAACTCGAAAGATATTCTCGAGACCTTTCAGATACTTCCAAGTTATTCAGATTCTTTTCACAGCTTCCTAAAAATATCCTGAATACAAACCCAGCATCAGATGGGCTAGAATCTGAGATGTTAGGTAGTGCAAAATTGTCAGCACAGATTGCCCATAATGGAAAAGGAATCCATTCATATGTTTCGCCATCAGATTTGAGTTCCAGTAAAGCTCTGGAATCTGGAATACCTGGGGTTCTCTCCAACATCATGCTGAAAACACGTTCGAACGTGGCTTGTTGAAAAGCCGGTACCCAATGGGCCAGCATAAGGAACTTGAACCAAATTGGAACTTTCCACGTCCTCGATTTCTTGTCTAGAAGTTCGACATGATCCCCTGGCCTGGCCCCATGTTCAAGCATGAGAATAGATATCTCATTTATCAAATTGATGTTTATCTTGTTGAACCCCGGGGGTGAATTAGACAATGTGTTAGGAATATGGGTATTCACAAAAGACACCCAGGGTGTCTCCCCTGTATGGTGAAACTTATTTGGCTCATGCCCAAGAGCAAGAAGAGATTTGAAGAGTGATCTATCCATAGACTCTGGACTTAGATGCGCAGGATGAAGGTTATGTGGTGCCGCTCCAAGCGCAGAACACAGAGGTGATCGGTACTTCTGTGAATATTTGTTATCACAATATCCTGGATCAACCCAGAGTTTGTTCGCGATGTATCTCTGGATACCGGATTCAATCACAAGATGACGGTAAATGCCCCTTGCCATAGATACATCCGATATGTTGAATTGATTCCTCGCGGTCATGGACAACAGACTTTCTTCAACGTTGTCAAGGAGTGCCCAAGTCGTGGCGACAGTATTTTCCTTTTGATCGCAACGTCGTGCGTATTCAAGACACTTCCTCAAGCTCCCAACAAGGTCTTCAATATCTTTCATAGGGTCGTGTTCTTCTAGCTTCTTTCGGTGCAGGTGCTCTTCGTATGGATGAAGCCATCGCTTATACAGCTTCTTGAGTGGGTCTGAAACTGATACTGCAGTATCGTCGCTATATCCCAAGTCTTTGATAACATCCAGCCATCTTTCGTGCTTACATACGTTGTAAAAGCCTCCTCGGATGTTGACAGCCTTTGTCATCCAGTAAACGTCGACTGGGTGATTGAATGTATCCTGAAAATCCGGCAAGGTACTCCCTAATTTCTTATGAAACTTTGAAAGGCTCTGTACATATGTTAAACTGACCGCTGCAGGCTCGGGCTGTAAGTCGACGAATTCGCCGCTCCTGAAACGTTTGCGCTTGAACCAAGAAACGGATGCTTTGAAGACTGAGAGATCAGAATCGAACCCTTTCCGAACCTTTGTGAGTAAAAAGTTACAAAACTCTTCAGAATGTATCAATTCCAAAACAGCTCGATGCACGAAGACAACTTGGCCATCGACAACTTCCAGCAGTCCTCTACATGTCTGCATGATGTCGCGACGAATCTGGTGATGTAGTTCTTTTGTTTCTTCGTCATGGGGCGATAAAAGGTCCGTTGGTGTCATAAAGGCGTACATATCATTGGCAAAGTCGAGGTTGTGAAAGAAGAGAATTTCGGCAGCTAGGCATCGTTTTGCTTCGCGAGCGACTGTCAGATACTCAGCAGCTTTTCCATAACACTGTAAGTTCGAGGATTGTGCCACAGTCTTTACTAGGCCTGATAAGTTGTGGGGGATGTCTTCAGCATTTTCTGCTCCGTTGTAGGCATCAACCAAAGGAGACGGATCATCAAGGAGAAAACGAGTTACCAAAACAGCCCAGAGGAAGTCCCCCTGTGCTTGAGCACTGAGGGACTCAAGATCAAGATCCTTATACTTCGAACAGTCCTTATTCTTTTGCAAAGGGCTTCCCTCCAAATGAAATTTGATATATCTGTTGATATCACCTCGATTGGCCTCTTCCAGAGATAGTGTGGTTTCAGTAGAACTACCGAATGAATCCTCAAATGTACCCCGTGGTCTGCTGGAAACAATGATTTTGACATAGGAGAGGGCCGCCACATCTTCTATCAGTTGACAAAGCTTTGCATGATCTCCCTCATACTCGTCCAGCTCATCGATAAAGAAACACATATTGACTGGAACAGCATTCTTCGTTATGGAGCTGAATATATGTCCGAATTTGAAAGTTGCTGGCAGAGCGCTCGATGCTGAAACAAGACTCGACGGCGAAATCTTCAAGAGACTTGGCTTTGCACTAAGAATTCCAAATACGAGGGATCTCAGAAGTCCCTCAAATGATCTCTGGATTGGTAGACCCATAGCATCAAAGTAGTGATTGACGATCAATAGCTCCCTATGCCCAGCCCATTTCTGCAGTAAGGTCCGGGTATCCTGATGTTCGGAAACAAATTTCATCAATGTCGATTTCCCTGAACATGATTTGCCTGTGACCCAAAAAAGGCTCTGATCTGAAGTGAGCCAGCGACGCAACGAGGATTGAGCATTGATGGCATCGTCTGTTTGTTCTTGAAAGACCCAGGAGAACGTTCCCTCAAGAGCTGTCGAGATCCTACTCTGGCGAAGTGATCTGTCGCTATGGTTGAGGGCGCATAACAGTGGGACTGCTGTCTGTAGGTGGTGAAGTTTGAACAATATGTGTTGCAGTCTGTCACAGACTTCATCCCAAGCCTCTGTTCCGCAAGGAATTTGGCCGAGTTGAGCGTCAACAAGGCCTGTGGACCTTTGGAGCTCTTCAAAAGCATTGCATCCCAGAGAAATGCCGAACCGGTTTTCAATGTCTCTCAATTGGTCATGCACATGGCATATGATGTTGCTATCCATGTTAGTATGGATCAATAGAATGAAGACTGGTTTGACTCACTTCGCCAAGTGGCGAGTACTTGGTCGAGTATACTCATTGATCGAGCCTTGAAGATTCCCAAAATATGAAGGCACGAACAGCTGATCAACTAACTGCAGGAACTGCCCCCCTTGCCTATTTTGAGTCTCTCTCTCGAGATTTGTCTTGGCAGCCTTAAGAAGAGTACCACAGTCCCTTGCACACGCTCTCGCGCATTTTAGTATCGTAGTAAAGTTTCTGTCAGCCGATAGGGCTCTTTCCTCCTGTAAAGAAAGGAGGCCATCTTGTAGTTCCGACTGGATCGCAAGGAGTTGATCGTATATATACCGCAAGGGGGGACTTCCTGGCGGAACACGGGCTGCTGAAGAGATAGCTATGAGATTTCCGACAAGGCCAGAATAACGGAAAATTATGCTTGATATATTAAGTACTGGCAAAGTACTCATTTTATTATGTTGTAGCTGTAAACTTGGTTGTTGAGGTGAGGTTGGAGAGTGCGAAGAAGTCTTTCAGCTACTGGTCCTAGGTATCCTGTTCAGGTTCGGCTGTGTAAGGCGCTTTCCAATAACAGCCCATGATTTTGTTTTTATACGGAAACAGATGGCGGTAACAGCTTCTGCAATTCGCCAGATACATTTTAAGGCGGCAGGCTGTTTTTATCCACCCAAGCCAGCCAATGCCCCGGCCAAGTGTATTCTTAAGAAAAGGACAGTAGTAAATAATTCCAACCAAATTCTATACAATGGCATTGGAGGGTTGTGGCCCAATAACAATCGCAGCGACTGTAATGGAGTTGGGTCGTCGTCAGTCCTAAGTTTAGTTCTGAAACTTTCGCTGTTATCTTGTAATAAACAGGTGTTGTTGCAGTACAAGACTCAGGTTCTTTGCATCGCAGTTTGCGTGTGTCTTATACCTTTGCAAGGCAATGAGCGAACTGCCGAGCTGCCTTGGGCCACACTGACCATTCTCTTCACGTTACGCAACCCAGGAAATCAGCCTCGCTAGCAAGCTAATAAGTGTCGTCATTCTTCCAAAGCAGGCATTTTTGTCTGGCTTATCGAGGAGCCTGGGGCTGAGCAAGAAGTCGATATCAGCCGGGCGGTTAGAAGTGGAGGGAGGTATCCAACGGCTCTACGGCGGACCATAAAGCTCATGGTATCAAATGTGGAGTCCTTTTCAGCTTGACTATAGAAGAACGGACGGAGAGTCTCTTATTCTGCGAGCTATGTTCTGGGCTCCTATAAGTTCTTCCATAGTCAAGCTCGTGAATTAGCGATATCGGCGCATACATAAATTACAAGGAAAGCTTCGTCTCATCCTATCGCATGTCTTACTCTACCGACTTCTAACATTTAGGCATTAATAAAGTACCATAAGCTCTGTTTAAGCTATTTTCTCCATTTGGTTAGAATATTCGAAGCTCGTAAGACGGTTCGGTTTGAGCCGAGTCAGGTGGGCTGCAAGACGCCCGACTTGGCTGAAGGTCAAGATGATGGTACCACGGATACCATTTTAGTTAGCACCAACACAGCCGAGGCGGTTTTGTAAGTGAGTCTCGATAGGTATAAAGGGCAAACATCGCGCCCAAATTCATACGATATTTTGGTCCTCAATCACCACATTTCCACTGCAATGTCTCCTAAAGATCTTTTTACCAAATATTTCCCAAGACGGAAGAAGCAAAGAGACACTGAAAAGTCAAAGCCAACACCTGACGAACCTATACCAAGACGCGCCTATACAGCTCCAGTACATATACACATAACACCTACAAACAAGGCAAGCGCTGCTGGGCCTCCACGGGGAAGATACCATGTCCCAGCTACCACTGATGGTGGAAACTATCCCGTTGGAAACATGTATGGAGGAGTCTCGGATGACACAGCTGGTAACAGTCACGGTCATGGGCACAGGGATAGAGGGAATTGGGGATGGGGAGGAGTAGAAGATGGTTCAGGCAGTGGCGGTCATGGCTATGGAGGCCATGGAGATCATGGAGGCAGCAGTAGTGGAGGAGGATGTAGTGATTCGGGCGGAGGAAGCGGAGGAGGAGATAGTGGTGGAAGCAGCGGCGGTGGTGGTGATGGTGGAGGAGGCGGAGGCGGTGGTGGAGGAGGTGATTAGGCTGCCTACTCCGTATTTCTTTGTGATTTTTAATAGCGTTTGTGAGAGCATGGAGTATTGGCTGTTGGTTGTTAGCATCATGGAGTGTTGGTATAGAATTTAAATGAAGAGTGGATCGATCCAGTAATCTTGACATCCGACCAACAATGCGTTGACCTCACATGAGAGATCTCGTTCTCAACACAATTCCCTCTTCTTAAATGTCAATCGTTCTCCTTATTCCTCGATTACTCGTAACCATGCGATTCCCAATCTTCACGTCCATAGTCTTCACTCTCACAACTCACTCAGCTACCGCTTACAAGCCATGGAACGGCACAATCCCCGAGTCCGTTAACGAAGAATGTCGCCAAGCTCTCTCAACAGACATTGACTGCCCTTTCGTCTTCGGTCGAGATTCGGTAGAAAGCGGACTTTATTTGAAGGACCCAGCACTAGCAGCATCATACTGCTCATCGTCATGCCGCTCTTCTCTTCGGCAATATTTCTTGGATTTTTCGAGAGCTTGCTACAAAGAAGACCTTTTGGAAGGGCTTCTAGGGCTAGACGCAACAGTAGATTACGCCCTGTCCCTTTTCGGGACACAGGAGTATCTTTGTGTTGCCGACGAGTCAGTGGCCGCTTGTCTCGATAACCATGTGCTCATCAAGCTGACTTTCTTGCAGGGACGGGCTTTGTCTTGAAGCCTTTTACAAAAAGGAACGGGACTTTTGCTCGGAATGCGGACTCAAGCTGGCGGGTATAAGCGCCATGTTCGAGTTTAAGAAGCCATTAAACATTGGCCCAAATAAGTACATGTGTTTGCTAGAGAATTGTGCAAAAGATGAAAATAGTTTCCTGTCCAAAGATGATGGGAAGGCTAAGTTGGACATGTTCTTCAAGGAGTTAATATAAGAGCCCGTGAGTAGTATAAAACCCCGTTACATCTAACGATCGTTGTAAGAGTACTGTTTAGGTAACCAGGTCTTGTATTTCCTGAAAACCTTTCTAAACTTAAAAAGCGTTGTTCTCGCCGACTTTACTTTTCATCCCATGTAATATGTGTTCTTTGTTCTGCCACTGCCAGCAAGTGCCTGCATCTGGCGCCTTGAGGCTCGTTTGCTCTACAGTGTGGCGCACTGTAAGGATGAAAGCCAACAAAGGCCGCTTAAACATAATGACAGCTCAGATGAGCTACCCTCGTAAGCTATTTCATACCTCTCATCCTCGTTCTAGATCTGTTTTCTTTTCACATTCGCGGTGACATACACCAAAAATACCCAGACTTCGTTGGTCGATACTCTACCCCTTGCGCAACAACTCTCTGAATAGTGGTAAACACGACCTTTGGCTTGCTTTCATCCAAATCTCCGATCGTGATGCCTTCACGAAAGATGGCTCACGATCGCCCTGCTACAGAATCTGGCTCCGGCTCAGACAACGACGAAGACAAGCAGAGCGTTGCAAGCGACTCGAGCACGATGGCTACTAAAGATGACTTCAAGGTCAATCTTCTCAAGGCTATCAAAGACATCAAGATCGTGGGCAAGTTTGCATTCGATGAAGAAATTGAAATTCCCGAGGATTTCAACATCTCTGTTCAAGGTGTTGGTGATATCAAACTTCCACTCAAGAAGGCGCAAGCAATGAAGATCATCACTCAGGCACGACAAGCGCCCTTTGGGAGAGGAAGTGACACTATTGTTGACACTTCAGTCCGAAAAACTTGGGAACTTGATCCTGAGCAGTTCACTATTGGCGGAGGCGAATGGTCCGATTACCTCCAGGAACTGTGTGAACTCGTCGCTCAAAAGATGGGCATCAACACGCCTGTCCACGCCGAGCTCTACAAGATGCTTCTCTATGAAAAGGGCGCCATGTTCAAGGCACACACAGAGTACGTTAATACTTCCTGTCCGTATGGCCAGCCGAGCTAACGTTGTCGCCAGCACGGAGAAAATCCCCAACATGTTTGGAACCCTCGTCATCAGTCTGCCATCGAAACATAAGGGTGGAGAGGTTTTTCTGGAGCACTGCGGCGAGGAGATTGTCTATGAATCTTCCAAGAGCCAAGCTTCGTGTGCTGCTTGGTACTCGGATGTTCACCACGAGGTTCTTCCCGTCAAGTCAGGTTATCGCTGGGTTCTTGCCTACAACCTCGCCATCGACCAATCCTCGCCTCGCACATTTGATACATTCTCAGAAACCGAACTGCAGCCCCTCCGTGAATTGGTTGGAGGATGGCTCGCGCAGGAGCAAAAGGATCGCAAAACTCCATATGCATGCCATGTCCTAGATCACGAGTATACTCAAGCCAACATTTCCCAAAAGTCGCTAAAGGGAGCAGACATGACCCGGTTCATGGCTCTTCAACAAGCATTGGAAGGATGTCCGGTTACGATGTTTCTTGCACTGCTTGAGAGAGAGGAGATTGGCATGATAGACTTTGCAGAGCCAGAGATGCAGGCTTTCTATCCCTTGTCCTTGGCCTTGGCCAGGACCCTTGACATCTATCCAGACCCATTCAAAGGTTATCACCCTCCATTATATTCAGTTGACGAGACGGTTTGTCGACTCAAGACTCTTAGAGACCTGCAAGGTGACGCCGTTACAGATGAGCTAGTCATCACGGAGAATTACATTCTTGATCCAAGTGCCTTCAAGGGTGTGAAGTCTGAGAAAGCGTATGAATTCAGTGGCAACTCCGTGCGTACTTGGGCAAAATCCTAGCTGATAGCTTATTGCTAACTTATGCTACTAGGGTACAACAGCAACACATTGGTATCGTGGAAGCGTAAGTATGATCCTTGTTTCAATTGTACCTCCCACTGATTATCACGAATAGACTATCGTTATTGTCCCTCGCGACTCGGTTGCTGGCTTACTTAGCCAGCTTGACAGCCATCGCGATTCGTCTCCAGAGATGCAGATCAAGTACATTATGCACTTGTGCTCTCAGCCAGATATGCAAGACCACCTGATCAACACAATGGTCGGCCTCGTTGAGAATGTAATGCCCAAGTTGGAAATTTACCCTGACTTGATGAAGGATAAGTCCGTCTTGCCAAAGGTCGTCAGAATTGCCCTACAATATGAGCGATACCATTTTGTTGAGGACATTCTGGCCAAATTCTACAAGATTCTACCATCTGATTTGTTTACCTGGTTAAGACAATGGGTTATCGAACCCGATGATGATGATGGCAAGACTTTAGACAATTTCAACAAGCTCAAAAAAGGGTATGTTCTACCACATCTATTACTGTTTCTTTACTAATCTACACGAGACTCTCGCTTGCTATGGCTTCAAAGGATGGGTTGGTACACAAGCGCAAGGTCGTATCTCACTTTGTTCCCCTTCCTAGTGACTTACCCACCGACGCTCTTCCAACGCCTGGGCCAATTTTGGAGTGGACTCGTCAAACGCTGCAGAATATGTTTGACGGAGATGGCCCTACTGAAGTGACTACAGATGACGCTTCACCTGCGGTCGACTTTTCATTGTACTCTGAGCACCCGGTTGTTTTCCTGAAAGAGCTGTAAGTTAATATATCCCCCCTCCCCTACAATCTATTCCAACCATGCTAACAAATTCCCAAGTGTCGTACCTCTTTTCCAGAGGTGGCCTTTGGCCCCTGGCTTCCGTTTCATGACCTTGGCCCGAGTGATGGCTCTGATTGACGAGGACAAACTTCCTCGACAAGAGGGCATGGATCTCTATCGAACTATGGCAGGCTCTTTGATCGAATCTCAGGACTTTGCTTCGCTACAGCATCCAACAACAATCCTTAAGCAGTCAAAAAAGAGGGAACTCCCGCCTTGGCTAACTCCCAATATGTGGGCTCAGCGTAGGCTGGGGAATGCAGTCACGCACAATGACATGAGAGACTTCTTCTCGGGACTTTTGAAGGCCAGCACAAAGTCGAACAATGTTTCAGGTCAATTCATGTCGAAGATCACCAAGCAGCTTGACAGACTTTCAGAGGCCAGTTTCCAGTTGATGTGGCTTCCCTTTCTGCGTTCCATCATTCCCCTTCTCGAAAATGAGAGCATTTCCTTGAGCACACCAACCTACAAGAAGTTTTTCTCAGCTGTCACTCGGGGTATTCTTGACAACTTTCTTGGTCCAGAGCCTCGTAAGCCTTGGACATGGGCCCTCACCGGCGTTCCCTGCGACTGCAGCGACTGCGAGCGTGTCAGCGCCTTTCTCCGCCACCACACAAAGATGTCTGAAGAGTACCCGATGAACAAGCCCCGTCGTAACCATGTCCAGCAGGTACTTGAGAAAGCAGGTGTCGGTTGCAACATTCGAACCCGCCGTGACACGAGCCCCTATCCACTTGTGGTCACCAAGACCTCTCGACCTCAGGGGGTGAAGTTGGAAGCATGGAAGAAACGACGGGATCAGGTCCTCGAGGAGTTTGATCAGATTCAACCACATCATCTCAAGAAACTTCTCGGTAAGGAGTGTGAGACAATCGAGCAACTCCGCGCCGGTCAGAAGGATCAGGAAAACATGTCGCAGGGACCTCAGACAGGAGAGAAGCGTGGGGTTGATAAGTGATCGACGTGCAATGTCGTTTTTTTCCTGTCCTCTTTTTTGCTTGCGTTTGTTATCATTTGTGCAAAGCTTGAAGTTAACAGCTTGCCTAATTGTATAACGGCCAACTGGGTTTGGTCACCTGGGAAAGGAAGTATGACAATGGACCGATGTCCACATTCAGAATGCTTGGTGGGAATGCGGTGTTGGATGTACAAGTATTGGAAACACGGAAGAGCATACAATCCCATACCGCTTTTTCTGGCTACAGTCAGAGAAAGCAAACCGCCACGCAAGACAAACACATGATGACAACGTCACAAACTTTTCCTTATATCGTAAAGGTAATAGATGCACTTGAGTAAAGTCTTTGTGGTTGATTGAAGTGGTTCAGAATTAGATATAACCTAGGTAGGCAGTTAAAGGAAAAGACTGTAAGAGTTTTCAGCACCAGAGTTTGTGTGAAGTTACACGATGATGAAAGATTAACTTAGAGCTAGCAGTAACACCATGATGTATAAACTTTGGTTGATGCACAATATAACTAATCAGTCACATGAAAAGATCGGCCTGCGTGGCACGTTCTATCACCTTCAAGTCACTTTTTCCTTTGGACATCAGCACTGCCAAAATTCACAAGGCCACTTCCAAGTCACCCAGAAACCCCAGCTGGGACAGCACTCGTGGATATGACAAGTCCACAAAGCCGTCACGCCCATGTCCCCAAATCCTTTGAACAGGGTTCATCTGGGAAAATTGTTGCTCTGAACGGTTTCCCAGGCACAGGAAAGCTTACCATCCTCCAACGCCTCAAGAAGTTCTTCCCAGGTGACACAACCTGTCTGCTTGACAATCACCTTCTCATCGGCCCTGTTGTGGCAGTCATACATGATAGAGTTGATCGACATCATGAACTGCGTCGGCTAGTCCGGGCTCCTATTTTGGGGAAAGTTGGGAGCTTGGCGAGAAAGAGGTCACACTATCCTTGTGACAGCTTGTCTCATTGCTGACAACTTCAACGATGCTATTTTCTTTCAGGAATATCTTGATCTTGCTCCAAAGATTCACGCTCCCCTCTACTGGTTGAACTAGGCTGCGAAATGGATATTCTCGAGAGGCGACTCTGTACTCCTGAGCGACAGCAGGACAGCAAGACTAAGCTGACTGATGTACATGTTGCTCGGGGCCTGGTCAAATTCCATCAACTCATCTAGCCCACTTCAACGGACTATGATGATATAGTTCTTGTGTTTGAGGATATGGGATGTCAGTGGTTCAGTGGAGGTATCTACACAGCACCTATCGGACATTCTTGGCTAGAGCGAGGCAGCCGTCAGTATTTCCCGAAAGTATTTACGATACGAGGGCAAAATAGTAATAAACAAATGGCTTCTTAATCTATTGAAGATAAGCACGGTATAAACACCAGCAAGAGCGGTGTCAAAGTTACTCGAGCGGAGTGTTCTGGACATCATGAAAGATCTTACGAAGCTTCTCCAACGCATCGCATCGTGGCTTATAATCAAGATCTTTCCCCTCCCTCCGACCACCATCTGAAATTGCGAGCTTCACAAACTCATCCGCCATACCGACTTCAGACAGTCCGAAACGCTGGATCACATTCACAAGCTTTCTGACTGCAGTTATCTCTAGATCCATGAATCTGTTAGCACCGCCGGTCGTGGCTGCTATGATCTTATTCGGCGTTGTTAGCACGTTGAATGCCAACCGTCGCAACATCTCGTCAGACGACAAGTATTCTGGCGTATTAGAGATGCTTGAGACATGTCCCGTTTCGTCCAAAGGAGGCCCAGAGTTCGCTGACGAGCCAGCAGTGTCTCCCATACAGATTTACTGGCTATCTGTGAAAATAACCTGTCCCAGGTGTTCGATTTTGTTCAGCAAGCCTCTCACATTATACATGTTTGACTAGAGGTTCCCATTTAGGGTACGCAGGACAAAGGCCTTCTTGCCAGGCTCTATGAAATGACCATGCGGGCAATTTCCAAGAGGGAGCCCATGGATGTAGTAGACACGTTCTCGATGGATGATATTTTGGATGTGGAGATTTAGCTGGTTGACTTTCTCCAAGTCTGCGTCTGAGAGACGAATGCTGTGCTCAAGACAGTATTGCTGCACACTCGCGGGGACGTAAATAAACATGTAGGAGTTGATATCGGTTCCGCCCGAAAGTATGAGGTTTGGTCGGTGTTCAACCTCCAACTGGATCGCGCTGGTGAGTTCTAGTCTCTCATCAATCATCCAGCCCATGCTGTTCTTTCCATGGCGTTTGATGGAGGACCAGATCTTCAATGACATAAAAGCTTTAGATCCAGTGAAAGGGCCAGTCCACCCAAATGACCACTGCGCGTTGGGGATTGAGTCTGAGTTGGTCGACAGGGCGGCTTGAGTACTGGGCTCTCGAAACAGGACCAAAGAGCAGTCATAGGGAACTAGCATTGTTTGCTGCGGGTCAATCGTAGTTGAGTCTGCCTTTTCGATGCCTCGCAGCTTATAGTGATGATGTTTTGAGAAGGCAAGTTGGCTGCCGTGACAGGCATCAACGTGAAACCAAATATCTTTGTCTTGAAGGATCTGCGCTAGACCATGTAAATCGTTAATCTTCAAACACGTTGGATCACCTGCATATGCAACACAGGCCATGATGATATTTCCTGGACCCCCTTCTTGGTCGATGATGTACCTTAAGGCTTCTTGATCCATATGAAACTCAGCATCAACGGGAACGGGTATGATATTCTCCTCGCCAAGTGATATCATGGCCATGGCTGAGCGTATTGAGTGATTCCATGCCATATCTGGTACCAACACACGTACCTTGCTCAGCAGCACTGGAATGCCTCTCAAGCGTGATCCGTGAAAACACTTCTCTCTCGCAGCCAAAAGCGCAACAGTATTTGAGAGACATCCCCCAGGCGTAAAGACTCCGCCGATATCCATGACTTTGGTGTAGGTTCCAAGTACAGGATAGTCAAGTGCCTCACGTAACCAGTGTATGACTTCCATCTCAACAAGGGTCCCTTCTGGCGGACAAGTCTCTGGATTCGCCATGTTTTGGTTCAGAAGTGGTATCAAGAGGGCTGCCCCAAGTGCAGCAGGGCACATAGTAGCATCAGGAAATCCCAAAAGTTTCGGGACCTCGAGTTAGTATACTTCGCAATAATAGACTTAAACTCATTGACAAGTTGTTCGTCTGTAAGGCCGGACATTGGCATGGAGTCGACGCTGACTTGACGTGGCATAATGCTCTGGCCCTCTGGATAATCAGGGCTGTCGGTCTCAAAAAGGACGCCCTGTCTAACGACCTCTTCAAAAAACGGTTTGGTCTTGGCCTCGCCTTTATCTCTGGTGGTTCTGGAGTGTTCATTCAAAGGTGGGGGAGAAGAGGTTGTCATGCTGGGCAAGTGAGTGGAAGACAAAGCTGATAATGAAAAATTCGAACAGGGAGGGGGGTGAGTAGTATACTGCAGTGTTTTATACATGGCCTTTGGTTCGTAGGGACAGCAGAGTGATCATTGGCTAATGCAAACAAAAGTCTATGGTGAGACAAATAGCATCTGTACCTGGTTGAGGCTCAACTTGAAGGGACGCCATGACAACTAAGTTTGCAAAAGAGTCACCTTCAACTGCCAACTTACACAACACACACCAGACTGTGGAAGAGAGCACGAGGCACCGTGTAACTCGTGGAGGGGTCAATCACAGGTATTCATAGTTTTCTCTTTTGCTTCCATTAAGAATTACTGTGTCATATAGCCTGGGTTAACTTTGTACTAGGCTGGCGGCTCTACTTCTTCTATATATAGACTAAAGATAGGAGGTAAGCGCGGAATCAATACCTGAGTAGTGGTACATGATGTACTGCTTTTGCTTGACTTAACGCCTGCAGCGCTATTGGAATACGACATATGCCTTGGCTCATGCATGACAAGTCTATGAAATCATCGCGTTCAGGGCCGTGACAAGAGTTCCGTTGGCCTTGGAAATGTGATGGGACAATGATCACCTGAGCAAACCGTGTAACATCATGAGAGGGAATAATGAGGTATCATAATGTGAGCGCTTCTGAGTATTACAAGACCTGATACTATATCCGAAGGACAAAGAGACAAAGATCAAAATCTAATATGGGAATAATGGCTAAGATATTGTGCAAAACATATAAACAAGCAAGCAAACAAGAAAGTCAAGACGCCCATTGAACTCGCCCCAGATTCAGGAAGGTAATTCAAACCTTTGATAATAAGGTGGCTGCACTTCCTGGCTAGGCAACTCTTGAGGGTACAAAACTACCGATGGTAACTTTGACTCATCAACTGTTGCCACGGGTTCTGTAGTCGACTCCTCTTGGGGCTGATTCCGACGTCGACGCCAGCACAAGAAGACGCCCACTCCGGCCGCTATGACAGCGGCAGCAATACCAGCACCGATGCCAGCTTTGGCTCCAACCGACATTCCAACCTTGTCATCCTCTTGGTCGTCCTCTTTGCTGCCCTCTTCGTTCCCCTTTGTGTCTCCCTTTTTGTCGGTGCTATCCGCTGTAGGGGTACTGGAGGGTGCTTCTTGGTCATCCCAAACTCCACTCCAGGATACCTTCCAATCATTCCCGCCCTTGCTCACAGACTTGTCTCTCTCTCCGATCGATACAACATTGGGTGTAGCCTGGATATTGGGGCCTGGGGCTTGGGCTAACCACCAGGTATCGATATCCGGGTGCCAGTTGGCCCCAACAAAGGCGTCTTGAAGAAATGCACGGCCTAAAACATACTGGTCTTTTCCATTCGAGTGGCAAGGGAAATAAGGCGTTGGTTTATCAGATAGAGGTGCCGAGAGGGTTAGATTGAGGTGCAGAAAAGGGACACGAATCTTTATTGGATCAGTGTTTGAGTTGGAGATGAATGAAAAGCTTAGGGCCGAGGCAGAGTTGATGATTTCCTTATATCTGTCTGACTTCGTATCCCATATGTATAGGCCAAGATCTTTGTTGAATTTGACAGGGAGATGGGCGGCGATGCTATCGCAGGTCGACCTGGGCAGCGTAAAGTAAGGCGAGCAGCCATCAACCAAGACTTTGAGGCTACCTCCAATAGAAGAGTTTCCGTTGGCAAGTAGGCCATCTTTCGAATTGAACTCGAAAGGAGACTTGGTTCCTATAACGTCGATACCGATATCTCGAAGTGTGATCCCGTCTCTCGGACCTCCGTTCATATTGAGGACTTCTCCGATAACACGGTTCTGATCGTAGCCTCCAAACCATAAGGACCCGGATATGTCAGGTTGTACCGATCCGATATGCATGCCGAAAGAGCTCGATCTTGTCCATTCGTGTTCCCACATCCAGCCTGGCACGAGACTTGCGTTGATGGCTGGACCATCGTCTTGGGAGAAGCTCTGGTTTATAGCCCGCCTTCCACCTAGACTTAAACAGCCAGCGAAGAACGGCGATGTCTGGCCGCCAGGATATTTGATCTTCTGAGACTCCAAAAGAGCAAGACTCACGTTTTCCACTATAGCCCCGTTCAACCACATACGGTCCAAATGTCGAGTTGCTGGATTGCCTTTCAAGTCCAAACCAAGCATAAAGCCGCTGAGATCTGCAGGCATCTGAATACCTCCTTGCGAACCGGAAGAGTTGTCGTAGGTACCAGCTTTAGACGCGAAGCATGTGCCCTTTCTGCAATATCGATCTTGGATCAACCACGACTCCCAAGCGCTGCCAGGATATAGACCTATTGACGATTCTTCATTCCCCATCCAAATACTGACTGCACGCCAAGGACCGTCCGGTCCAAACGTATCGTCCGTCCATTTGACCTCTCTGGGGGTTACTTCGGCCGAAATGGTGGCTACCAATGCCAATGTAAGTGTTATAAGGGTTGCCAGCATAGTCAAAGGTTTGTTGAGACAGGAAGAGGAACTAACAGAGGATATGAATAACCATAAAAGGGGCGTAAGAAGACTAACCGAGGTATAGCGCCCTATGAAAGGAGGTCGGGAGAGAAGGAAGACGTGCAAAGCGGTGGGAGCAGACCAGACTCGATGAAGAACTCAAACAAGACCCAGTTGTCCCAACTGTCCTAACCCAGATTCCTCAGTCCTGGGATGAGGAATCCCAGTTGTAGCATGATTCGGCCAATGGTGGATTCACGAGCTCAACTCAGCCCACTTGGCCTATAAGAGCACAACCAACGCGCATAAGATAGATGCTTTTCCAAGGATGTGAAATAAGTCTCTACCCCTTGGAGACTCACTGCACCAACAACAAGTCTTCATGCCCTGGCAAGCCTCTCTGCGTCACCAACAATGAAGTACGCATACTGCAAACATGATCTCTGGAGCGCCCGGGAAATTCTCTCAACTCAAGGCTCTGTGCTCTCTAGAAACAGAGCGATCAGAATAATCATGATCGTTTGTTGGGCCTAGAAGGTCATGGCTATGGATTCTTAAGAGTGCGCATAGACAGAACAACGAACATGCAACAACTTCACGAACGTATATTCCCTATCCGAGAGGATAAGCGATCCAAATGAGGACAAAAAACTGAAGGCATCGTGTGTCCGTCTGGAATGAAGTACCTTACGTGATAAGTCACGCCATGTACACCAGGTACACAGAGAATATTGAGTGTTGGTTGTTAGGACGTCTTAATCCCTGAAACACCGCAAATAAAAATATCGACCGGGGCCCAAGGGCTTCATCTGATTGGCGAAACGTTTATTGTCTCTTCTCACAACTAGGCAGATTAAATCTTGCAGGGTTAATTCATATCTAAGCGCCTTGACAAAAGTGTCTTCCCAGGGTCTTTGCTAAATTAGGTGCCACGCTGCAAGCATTCATTTATTCGTTCTGTTGGGCGGCAGTTGGCTTTGGATTTCACTCAGACTCTGTTGGTTTGCTCGTATTCTCCCTTTTTCATTTTTCCCGTTTCCTTTTTAGACATTCATTATCTAGAGTTCAGCTTCATTCTACCTGACAATACTGTATAATTCTATAAGGACTGGCTCCTTTCTACCACTCTCTCTACCTGGACACAGTCTCATCGCACTTGGCGTTTACTTGCTCATTCGCGCAATACAGCTTCTCAATAATTAAAATCCCCCATTGGATGCCTTGCAAGTGGCTTCTACAACTCAGCTATCGCGCCCTACGAGACAAATGGCAAAACTATTAGCTGAACTGGCACCTCCATTCCCGCCAAGCTTCATGGCATCGAGGCGATATCGATGGGCAGCAGGACTCACTTTTGCCTTCTTCGTCTTCTTCGTCCTCTCAAATAACGCGTTTCTATCCCAGAAGCCATTGAAATTCCATGGCTCAATCGAGGTCGACTGGTCGCGCTTCGCTTACACGCAATATGTCACCAATAGCGATTATCTCTGTAACTCAGTCATGTTCTTCGAATCGTTGGATCGCCTTTCTAGTCGTGCCGACCGCGTGATGATGTATCCTTCTCACATGTTCGAGGCAAATAACGGTAGTTCTGTGGATACCCAATTGCTCATAAAAGCTCGCGATGAATATCGAGTCAAGCTCGTTCCCATTACAGTTCAGCACAAGGACAATAAAGATGGTAAACGAATACTCTCATTATTTCATTCAGGTATACTTCTTATTCACGAACCAGGCTAACTAGTGCCGTCTTTAGATACCTGGGCCGATTCTTACACGAAGCTCCTCGCTTTTAATCAGACTCAATACAGTCGCGTGCTTTCTATCGATTCTGATTCCACGCTCTTACAAGACATGGATGAACTATTTCTTTCGCCCCCAGCACCAGTAGCCATGCCAAGAGCCTACTGGCTGTTCCCTGAGAAGGAGATCCTCTCATCTCAGGTGATACTTATCCAACCTTCTGAAAAAGAATTTGCTCGCATTATGGCCAAGGTGGATTCTGCCTCTGAGAACGACTTCGATATGGAGATTGTGAACTACCTGTATCGCGAGAGTGCCCTTGTCCTCCCGCATCGTCCCTATGATCTGTTAACGGGTGAGTTCCGTGCAGACAATCACAAGAGGTATCTCGGCTCTGATACTGAGCCTTGGGATCCCGCCACTGTCTATAACGAAGCCAAACTCGTCCATTTTTCTGATTGGCCGCTTCCTAAGCCATGGATACAAACGGATGAGGAGCTTCGCCTCCAGTCGCAGCCCAACTGCACGACTTTGTCAGATGGCGCTGAGGACTGCGCAGCAAGGATAATATGGAACTCTTTCTATACAGATTTCAAACGGAAGCGGAAGGTAGGCATCTCTCTCGGCCGTCATTTGCTTGGCTGGAAGCTAACAAGATGTAGGAAATTTGCGGGCTGAGCGAGGTGATATTGCCCAAGGAAGAGTACGAGGAATGATCTCGCTCTTCTTGCAAATGCAGGCTATTCAGTATTAGAGCAATGATTTATGGGACCAAGAATGGATATTAAACAAAGGAGTACATATTGATTACTATTCAGGACTGGCTTGAAGTGATTATTACCAGGCTCGTTAAGGGAAAGCGGAGATATAAATGTGATGAGATACCTGTTTTATTCTAGGCCGGCAAGAGATGACTTAGTATGAGTATGATGTTGAGGCCGAGGCAAGGCACATACGATACCTTGATATACAATATCATCTCATCTGAATAAGTAGTAATTGGCTTCCTTTAATTAATTGACCACATGATTACTATCCTTCTACACACTTACACTTGCGTTTCAATGATGTGCACGGCAATCGGGCCAATCACGGATCTTAACAGTAGACCCATAGTTACCCGTTAATTGACGTTGTGGCTGCATTACCCTATATCCGTTTGTGACCTCTTGGGTTGTCCTTCGTTGATAGAAACATTGCGACAAACAAGAATGATGTGTCAAGTATCAGATAAAGTTCATACGGGAGAAGTCCCCCAAGTCAGATAAGCAGGCGACTTGACAGTTGCGTTGGTGGCAGCTAGGACATATCCGCTGTCGTATGTTTGTCTGGTATTTTGACCTAGCTCGTCCACCTATTGCTCAACCAGTAAATATCCAATCTCTTTCATAGTCCTTTAATTTACCAAGCTATGCTATTCCTGTACACGGTGGTGGTCCCTCTGGGGGTTTGTTTTCACTAATATGATCACCTTGTTTGCCAACCGCCTCATCAGACTCTCGTTATAAGTGAGAATTGCAACCATGACAATCACATACGACCATACCTATCAGAGAACTCGGGATCCCGTCCGCTCTCCCATAGATAAGCTGATAAGGGGCGAACTAGTAGTTGGGTCGGTGACGACCAGCGAATCCTCGCTGTTGTATGTTTTCTCTTTTGCTGTTTCTGTGAACTTTTTACTGAGGGGAAAGGTTGGGCCGTTGGAGGGATGTTCAGAAGCTATGGTGGGCTGAAATGCATATCTAAGTCATAAGTGGCTTGTAAAAAACTAAGGTAGATGTTTTGAAATGCAATATCGCTATGTTTGACGTATGCGTTGGTGGACAAATGGAGTCAAAGCGATGGTGTATGAACTCCTGTTCGAAACAATCGGAGGTCTTTTACACAACTCAGATAGTAAGCCCAATCGCTGTACTGATGTAAACACTCTGATCTTGTAACTCGATTATCCTCGTGGTCGAGAACCTCTTTGTAAAAAGTCCAACTCCTTCTTCTCCTTACCAGCAACCTTCTTCCTCTTCCTCTCAATCGCCCTATCAACCTGTCCCTTGCTCATACCCTCATATCTATTAACAAGCAACTGCTTCTTCTGCTCGCTCTTCTTCAGGTAGAACGGCGTCTTGCCCTGCGCCACAAGCTCCTTCTCCTTCTGGCGATGCTCCTTTAGCAATCTCTGCTCTTCCTGTCTTCGCATGTTGGCCTTCTTGCGAGATTCCATAGATTGGAGTTGGCGCTTTAGATTGTCCTTCTCGTAGGAGTCTTTGGTCTTCTTGATCTGGGCGCGAAGGTCGGCCATCTCCTTGTCGCGGTATTCGTCGAGGAAGGCGTATGCTTTGCTGGCTTTCTCTTCATCGACGCGGCCTACTAGGGGGTCGAAGCGAGGATCGCGATATTGGCGCCGGTTATCTGGGAGGATCTCACGGCGGCGAGATACGGGCTTTTTGGAGGTTTGTTCTTGGGGGGCGTGTTTGGAAGATCGTTTGGGCTTGGGGTCGTCCTTTGATTTGGTGGATTTCCTGGGTGCTGGCGTTTCTGTTTTTGAAGCGTCTTCATCGGTCGATTTCTTCGATTTCGATTTGCGGCCAGCAGATGGCAGTGATGCTTGTGCTTTTGCGAGAGCTCCGAATGAGACCGATGAGAGGTCTATCTTTGGCGTGTCTTGCTCAGGCTTTTCTATAATCAGCACTGTATTTTCGAGGAGGGACCTGATGGCCTTACCTCTGATTCATCTTCCGACCCTTCTTCAGGTTCTTGATCTTCCTCTCCCTCGTCATCATCATCATCATCATCATCATCATCGGATACGCCTCGAATACCCTCCTCCTCAACCTCATCATCGTCCTCACTTGAGGAACCTTGACTCTCTGGCTCTTCTACCCACTCATCCTCTCTCCTCGGTCGCACTCTTCTCTCCAGTCCAAATGACGATGAGGTTTTTCGCTTGAAAGCCATGTTGTGCTGCTGTATGTAATTAAACAAGCGCTCTTCAATGTTTGATCATAGCGGCGCTGGGAACTTTTTTATTTTCCAGCTTTGATAAGCCCCACGAAGAGGTCTTATCTTAGTGCCCCGGTAAGTGAATAACCGTATTGAACGTTCTGAGATGGTCACTGGTTAAACCCTACCTCAAGATCAAGACTTTAGAAGATCGAGTGTTATTCTTGTTACATACTAGAGTCCATAAGGTCCTGCAGTCCTGAGTAGCCTCTTATAGCACAGTAGTTACAGTACATGGTCAGTCTAAAAATGCTGCCATGGTCCCTCTATTTAATGATTCGCATAAATGGACCTAGGCCCACCCCCTGCTGCCCCGCGATTTCGGCCGCTAAAGTTAAGAAAAGCCAAACGTTGGTGTCGCAAATCGCATTCTTCTTTAATTGCGCCTCTCTTCCTCCTTTCCCCATGCTGGGCACCGCTCGCCGTTTCGTGAAAACCCGCAATATTGCATTTTCTTGTACATCCCGTGCTCATAGATTCTTTGACTACAGCTTTACTTCTCCATTACCATTCAACTCCACAGCACTACAGACTTTACCATTACAGGATGCTTCTTTCCTGCTCCCAGCTGCAGCCATGACAGGATATAAAGAGCCCGTCGTGCCGAATGGGTCGTCATTCAGGCCGATGAACATACCGGGCCTCACGTTGGCGCAACCGAGACAGAGTGATGCGCCCAAGAATGCGCCCAAAGGCCCCAAGAAGAAGGGTAAAGCGGCTGCAGACGCAAGGTACGTTCAGAAGATCTATCTCATATATTCATAAGGCTTCTAGCGGCATTCCAACGCTCCGAAGGACTTTGGAAGTGTATAGACCATCAGATAGGATTTCGGTCTGGAATAATACTGAATTCACCTGAGGATGCATGGAGAGCCTCTAAAACTCTATGGCATGCAGTCTTTTCATACCATGTCACTAACTCCTCTTAGAATTCCCAAAGGCCCCAAGGCAATGATCCAGGCCCCTCCAGCTCAACGTCGCTCTTCATCGCCCCACAAGATCCCAAGCAAAGCCTCTGGAGGTGTTCCCAACCCTACGCCCCAATATATGGCCCAAGCAAACCTCAGCCCCGAACGACTCCCTCAACCGCGTCGCATTCTCATTATAATGGACCTCAACGGTACTCTCCTCTATCGACCCAACAAACGCCGGCCCTTCAACTTCGTCGAGCGACCTCATGCAAAGACCTTCATGAAATACTGCCTCGACGCTTTCTATGTTGCGATTTGGTCCTCAGCCCGTCCTGAAAACGTCAACAAGATGGTTGAACAGCTCCTCACACCTGAGCAGCGTGAGCAGGTTCTTGTCGTCTGGGGTCGTGATTCTTTTGGTCTCTCGGAGGGTGATTATAACGCAAAAGTGCAAGTCTACAAACGCCTCACGACTGTATGGACTGATCCGCGGGTGAGGGCTGCTTATCCCCAGGCTCATAAGGGAGGTCTTTGGAATCAGAGCAACACTATTTTGGTTGATGACTCGTTAGAGAAGGGCCGGAGTGAACCATTCAACACGCTTACACTTCCAGAGTTCTCCGGACTGTCTACGGAAATGCCCAATGTCTTGCCCCAGGTTCACGATTACCTGAATGAACTGGCCTACCAGGCGGATATCAGCCGCTTTGTAAGACAGTCACCTTTCAAGCTTGATCCAGTTTATGTCTTGCCAGAGGATGCAGCCTAGTCAGTTTTGACCCTGCGCCAACGTGGGAAGTATCAGGAATAAGATGAATCACAGGATATCATAGACGCTTTAGATTCATTTAGAGATACCCGAGGCCCAAGGCCTCATAAGATACAACTTCATAGCGTGTTGATGATAGAACATAAATGGCCATTGCCAAAGGCGACACAAACTTCATCTCACAAAAAAAAATCCTTTCAATTGTCTATGAGTAACAGACAGTTCTTCGTTCTTTTGGGTACTACATAGGGAATTGCCAGCCGGCAGGGCCTTCATGAGGCATAAAATATCATAAACTCATTTACCCTCCCCAACCATTTAACCATAAGCCATTATCATCATCGCTCTTGTTTTCTTTTTCCTTTTTTTAATTTATTTATTTGAAGACCTTGCCGTCAGCAAGCTTGTACTCCTTGCCGTTGACGGTGATGGGCTTCTCCCAGCCCCAGGCATCCTCGACGAACTGTCGGTGCTCGGGGTTGGTGGGGTCGAGCTTCTCGAAGTTGTAGCTCTCCCAATCGGGGGCGACATCGAAAGCGGGAACGTGCTCCTGGCCTCGGATGACGAAAGCACCCTGGATGACGGAGTCGTTGTTCTCGCCGTAGACGGCAGCACATCCGAAGATGTACTTGCGGGAACCCTCAAGACGGTTGTTGAAGCCACCGATCAGGTTGTTGGACATGAAGGTGAGGGTAAGCTCCTCGTTGTACTTGTAGTCAACCTTCCAGATGGAGTACTCCTCGAAGTTGAAGTTGTCCCAGAAGTACTTCATGGCCTCGTTGTGGTCCTTGATGTTGGAGTACTGGCGCTTCCACTCATCGAGAGGGAAAGAGGGGCGGCCGAGAGCCTCAAGAGGGTGCTTGGCCTTGGGGGCAGCAGGAGCCTCGTCAGAAGCGGGAGCAGCCTCAGCGGCGGGGGCAGCTTCCTTCTTAACCTCCTTCTTGGCCTCCTTCTTGGGCTGCTCAGGCTTCTTGGGGGGAGTGTTGGTAAGAGCGGGAGTCTCGAGGAGCTCAACCTTCTCAGCAACCTCAGCGAAGATGGGCTGAGCGCGGACAGTCTCGAACCATCGAGTGACGGCGGGGTTCTCCTCGCGCCACTGCTTGTCGAAGAAGTACTGGAAGCCACGGACAGCGATGCCAGCAGCGAAGAGGTCGGCAAGGGTGATGCGCTCGCCAACAAGGAAGGTGTTGCGGATGAGGTGCTCCTCGACAACGGAGAAAGCCTTCAGGGAGGCCTTGGAGGCATCATCGACGTTCTTCTTGTTGTAGGGAGCGTCGCCCTTGAGGGGACCGAACCAAGCGATGAGGCTGGGAAGGACCTCGGAGTTGAAGAAGGACATCCACTTCAGGATAGAAGCATAGCTATGGTTGGTTAGTACGAGAACTTCTCAAGGGCCGTAGACATAAACATACTCCTGCTTGGTCTTGCCGAGAAGAGTGGTCTTCTCGTTCTGGGAGGTGACTATAGCGGGGTTAGCAAAGATCCCGACAAAGCTGACAACATAGACAAAGATGAATTGGGTTGCAGGGTCAGAAGTTAGACGGTATCCACACAATAACTCTTGAAAAGACATTTCAGATAGGGATAACTGTATATAATGCTAGGTCATCACTCGCAAGGGAGGGGTAACAAGAAAGAAAAGTGGTGCCAGATTAGGCATGCATCGCGCACAGCTTTACTTACTGTAGATGGCAATGGCAATGCACTCGGAGAGAGCGAAGCCATCCTCGCCAATGAAGGCAGGGATCTTGCCGAGACCGTTGGCCTTGAGGTGCTCAACAGTAGCGTTGCCCTTCTCGGCCTCGACGATGTTGAGCTCGATGTCGTTCGCCTTAGCGACCGCGCGGATGGCGGTAGAACGGCAGTTGTTCTGGAAGAACCAAGACCAGTCAGTAACGACGCTCTTTGTTTGCACTTGCAGCAAATTCAGATTCAATTTCAATGCTCGAGAGTATGTACCTCGCGGGTGAAGAGAGTTCCGAAAGCCATCTTGATTGCTTTGCTGAGGCAGCTGAGAACGAACAAGTTGACAGACAAAGAGACGAAGGAGGAATGAGGAGGAGAAAAAAGAGGGAGGGGAAGTTTTTTTCTAATAAGTGTGTCAAATTGCTTGCCCCGCGCTAGTGGGGTCCTGCCTTACTGCCCGAGCAACGAGCTGTGAAAGAAGTGGCTGTGATGTAGTGTGGCGGGTGAGACATGTGGCGTACAGATAAGTCTATTCGGACATCCTCTCCACGTGACCTCACCGACTCAGCTAGCCCGTGATGGACCTTGAATTCCCGTGAAGTTTTTTGGACAGTCAGTGAACCTCGTGGTCCGATACGATACCGACGGGGCCATCCTCCGAATTGGCCATCATGTCGACATTTACGCACAGCCTACGGCAGCTAAGATGTCAAGGCAAACTTTTCCGAGCACCATGGCCTCAGCCTGCCTTGCAAAGAGCGACTTTTCCCCTCGGTGTACGAAGCATCGCCAGTGAAACATCTTCAACGATCGTCGAACCCAAGCCCGACCCTTTCGCCGTGATAGATTCGAGTTCGAAGATTTCTCTGCCATTCCAAGATGTCCAGCATGCGAGAGCCGTTCCCGTCTCGGCTTCGTACTTCTCTCGGGAACCTCAATTCAATGAGATGTACCTCCGAATTGCTCGTCTTCTCACCAAATATCACACTCTTCCGACACTACCCCCAAGCGCTGCTCCTCCGACAGCTTGGGTAAAGCTCGATGAAATGCGATCGAAACTTGGTGAACCAATTAAGGCCTCCCACTACGCCAAGGTGATTCGAGTTGCCAAGCGCCTGAACCAGATTGAGACCTCACTCTTCCCTGAGGAAGTCCGGGTTGCTCTTGAGGATTTTAAGCGAGACATCAACCCTTTCATGAACGTACCTCATGAGGTGACAGTCGACAAGTTTGGACGAGCCATTGGTGTCGGCAAGCGAAAGGAATCTACTGCTCGGGCTTGGGTTGTGGAGGGTACAGGAGAGGTGCTGATCAATGGCAAGACCCTCAGCCAAGCTTTCGGTCGTGTTCATGATCGTGAGAGTGCGGTCTGGGCTCTTCAGGCCACTGAGAGATTAGACAAGTACAATGTCTGGGCATTGGTGGAGGGTGGTGGAACAACCGGTCAGGCCGAGGCTCTTACGTTGGCGGTTGCCAAAGCTCTGATCGTTCACGAGCCAGCGCTC
This sequence comes from Fusarium odoratissimum NRRL 54006, assembly GCF_000260195.1. Taxonomy (NCBI): domain Eukaryota; kingdom Fungi; phylum Ascomycota; class Sordariomycetes; order Hypocreales; family Nectriaceae; genus Fusarium; species Fusarium odoratissimum. The sequence goes on along the minus strand of NW_022158689.1, from coordinate 927,442 downwards.
AAAACTGCTCTTCGAAAAGGTATGTGCTTGATAATCACCGTCGCGATGGATTATGTTGCAATGACTAACGCTCGTATTTACAGCTGGGTGTATCACCAGAGACCCAAGGACAGTGGAGAGGAAGAAGCACGGCCATGTCAAGGCACGCAAGATGCCCGCCTGGGTCAAGCGATAAGCAAATTTTGCAGAGTTGACATTTCACGACTTTGGATTGAGCATGTTGCTGTGATCATGATGAGAAGGGTGGTGAGCGGGGCGCTCATCCAACCTCATGTATAAACAATACCTTTGTAGTTTTAAAACCCCATGCCCGGCCTTCGAAAGAAGCTGTAATGTTTGGATTGTGATCGTGTGGACGGGCAATTATGGCTGGTACCCGTCATGAAAAGCACTCCGGTTCCTCGGTGGTTCATATCGTGTCGGTTCGAAATAACAGTTGGTGCACTCGGACAAATGTAACCATAGATCTCAGATGAGCTGATGCGGCATCACGTCTCCGGCTCCTCGGGCTCCGGAAAGTCGTACCTGTTCATCACATGGGAATCCTTGTTGCAAGATGTCAACGCTTCTTTCACGCGCCCTGAAGAGTATTTAATGACATGCAGGGGGTCAACGAACTTTGAGAACCCCAGCCTTCTTCATGTGCGTATAAGACATTTTCTGACGTGCTAAACGTGTCAAGCACCTACCGGCCGAACCGGATTGCAGCAAATATGTACGGACCATCCCATCGAACCCTAAAGGGTGCTCCTTGGCGGTAATTAGCAAGCCACCAAGGCGCTGGTAGCTCCCGCTATCCGCTCCTGTCATGATTTTATACCGCAATCGGCTATGTTGCCGTGAAGTAAAGTTGAATAATCGTATCGTTAGCGCTAATGCAGGACGAACGTTGGAGTAATACATGAGCCCTGAACCTTGATATAACAGCGGGCTTTTATCAAGTTTGAATCGGGACGGAGCGGATGGCAATCGGCGAAGTGCTGAGCATCCCTGGCACTATTAGCTCCATGGCAATTGAATAACGAATGCCCCCCGGTTGGCCAGACGGTGAGGAACTTCGTATTTAACTGTGGTTGTTGTAATTGCGGTCATTCTTCCGCAGCCCGGTGGTCGCAGCGTCTCAGCGAGGGACGTTGCTTTGACGCGCAATATGACATTAAAGGCGCGGGTATAGGGGCCGATCCATGAGTCGTCCATAATACTTTTGTGCTAGTGACTCTTGGGGTAAGCAGCTCGTTGATATGAACAAGCGGATAGCTCTATATAGATTAATTATCGCAGACCATTGCATCAGCTATTGAGCTGGAGAGTGGATTGCTGTAGAATGAGAAGGTTTCTAGAACAGTTTCAGTGGGGTGGCTTGAAGTGTTTCAGCTCATGCATGTTCAGGAAGAAAAGCGGTTGGTTTAATTTTCAAGATCCAACGGCACAACGGTGTGGCGGGATGGAGGATCTTCCGAAAATGATGTTCAATTAACCCCTGGGGGATCGGGTACCTGAGAATCTTGAAAACTGATGCTTACTCAAATAAAGCGATTCTTTAGAAGCATAATGATCACAACAAACGTGTCTCGTGCAAAACGGGGATTGGAGCCATTGGAATCATGTCAAGCCTTATGGTAGGAATCCACAAACGCTGCGAAAGTTAAGATAAACTTACAATGGCGATGGGCTAGGCGAACCTTCGATAACTGTTGAACCTTAGCATAATGACGGCATAGGAGATCCAGAGTTGTCGGCGTAATGATAACCAACATCACGCGGTGTCCTCGTCGAACTCAAGATTGAGGCCGCCACTTAGCCCGTGCCAACGCGGATCCAGCTAGAGTTAGTACTGATGAATAATATCCAGAAATCGCTCTCATCATGGTGGAGGTGGAGAGCGTTAAGCATGGACAGACGGCGGTTTGAGGTCGGAGGCTTTTGGGGCGGACGCAGTCACGAGTGGATAGAGACCCCTGTTACCTAAGAATCGGTGCCGTTGCGGCACTCTGTACCGGATACATGCGGTGTATCTGGACAATCTCCAATCTCATCTCGTTCCAAGAATTGAGGAAAAGTTAACGGCCAACGGCTTTTAGGCGAGGCTGAGATCGTCTTTGATTCTTCGATCAAACTAATTTGGCGTGCATATATGTGTGTTGATCAGCATAACACAATAGCAGCAGCATATGCACAACATTCATAAGAAGGCGTCCCGAAATGCCATTGTCGAACTTACAGTTGTTATGCTTGGATAATGAACATGCAAGGCGAGCAGGGCTGTGATCCACGGAACGAGGTACCTTTGTTGGTCAATTGGTGTCTGGGCAGTATCATGATTGGGCTTCGAGTTCAGCATCACTATCGTCGCCCCTCGAACCCCAGCTGCCCAGCCATACTAAAGATATATTCTCATGCATGGCTGATGCGCGTTGCCTTTTGCAGTTCTAGACGCGTGAAACATGATCCGATATGCGCGTCAACTAGTGCGCTTCAGCAGATATCCTGGTCATTCAGGTACCGGTACTTGATGTGGGGTCGGCCGGATGGTGGGAGATCTCGGTGATGACCCTTGGTTGACAGTATTATCAAAGCACCTGCTGCCGTTGAAGATATTGATGCAGGGTAGCTAACGACAGTAGAGCCATTGAAAGTGAAGAAGGGACAACAATGGTTCTCTTGTAAACTCACGGGTAATGCGTGTGTGATGAAACAATAAAGCAGTTACATGATATTCGTGTTCAAGTGCCATCGTCTACCTATAAAATTAATGACGCTGTTGATGTTGAAAGACTTAGTACTAAAGGCAAGAGATTATGGAAACAGGTAAAATCGAGGTTGCCATTTAAAGTGTGGCTGGTTAAGGCAATCCAACCCGTTCTAAGTTACCCGATACCAATAAGGAAGGATCCTCCCCATAGTTGTACAGAGGTTGCAGGAATCAAGGCAACGAATTTGAGGCTGACCTTCTATTGCCAACTTCCAGCCAAATGTGAAGATCACATGGACTTTCCCCTCAAACTCGTTAGCTGGAATTGCCACTTCAACGAAGCAAACTCAACCACTAAGATGGTATGTGATTACCAGCCTCATTGCAGTCTTGTTCGTGACACAGACGATCAATGTGAGAGTCTAATATCTGGACCCTTAGATCGTGCTGACGAAGCCTATTTTTGTCTCATTTCCAAAATGTTGGCATTTACCCACTCAAGTCCACCTGCCTTACCCACTGTATCCCAAGCATCGCTCACTGGCAGGTGCCCTGACCAACGCCTACCCCAGTCTTTATGAGAAAATTTCCGCTTTCCCAGAGCCATTGACCAACCACGGAAACGCCCTGACTTTTGCTCAGTGAATCGACATCGTCAGACTGTTATCTTCCTCACGCAAGCCAACCAGGATCAAGGTCCGAACAACTCCTCACGACATATGCCATTCTAAAACCCGATCTAAGTCCGCATCATTGAATCTTCAAAGTATGCTCAAAACTGAGTGTTTTCCCGGCGCCATGAGTGTCTTCCGAAAATCCGGATAATTCGCCAACCCCTATTAGCAACATGGCATGCCCACAAGGGGCGCGCATTTATGCTGGTTGGCCTGAAGCATTAAATTGAATCCGAGCAAGCTGAGCTCAAGCATTGCTGGCACGTTCCATAACAATATCGCCCTCTCCGGACGGTTGGCGCGAGGGTCAAGCTACCTCCAATTTAAGCAACAAGCGCGTTGTGTTCAAAGCACGAGCATCTCAACTCCAACAAGGATTTTAGTTGGTATCGCCCTCCTCTGTCGATTGGCCAGCGTTTCTTTCCGGCTTCCTCACTTGGAACCACCTCCAGATGTGGATTGTGGACCAGCGCCATTGCTCGATTTGGCTCTGTGTTGCTTTTCTTTTCTTTTCCTACGACTTTCAGCCCTTGCAATAGCCTGTCGTTGCTTTTCTTGTCACCCTCAAATCCCTAGCCCTTGGTTGCTACAGACACGTAAGAGTCAAGTCGACCTACCGACGTTAATTTGTATAGGGCAGGCAAAGGCGGGAGGAAAACCCCAACAGACAGCTAATAATGCTCAGGCCTAAGATCGATATGAGAACATTTTTTGTCTTTTTCTGGTTACTTTTGCGAACTATCCCCTGCAAACCGTGCGATCATAGGCATCTTCCAAGACAGTAATCGATGCACCAACTTTAGCTGGCATTTGTCCTGCACTGGGGAGGCAGCCTTCAATCTTTGATAGGAACCGCTTGGCCTTGTTTGGCTATAGTGGTCATTTTTCACACGATCAGATCTGCTTGATTCTTTCGGAGCCACTTAACCATGATGCAGAGCTTAGGAATTACCCACACACCTCGACAATTGTCTCTGTTCCCCGTACGGTGACTCTGTCCCTCATGTTCCCAAGCCATGATATTTTACGAAATACATGGACTGAGACATGGTGTTTCCAGAACTAACAGTGACAAGTACTTCAAACAAGAGAGCTTGAGCGTCTTGCAATTTACGAAAATATCACCATGTGTGTTCAAGTTGTGGTTGGCGGGTCTCGTGTCAAGTTTTTCCTGGCATTAGCCCACTTAACCCTTTAACCAAAGAATGAGCCAAAAAATATCAATTGAGCACTGGTTGCTTTTCACCACTTGCACTGGAGCTTTAAGAGCCACAGCCCTAAAACGCAAGGCGTGAAACTGTTTTGGCGGCTACCTGACTCTAGAGACTTGAAGGTCAACGCAAAGTGCCTGATGGCGATGGGATGGAAATAGCAGCCACAACAGTCTTGGGACCACCGCTTTTCTCATCTAATGCATTGATACCCAGCTTCTGACGACGAAAAAAAGCAGAACAGGATTCCAACATTTAGTCACCACTGGATGGAAAGCAGGAGAAGCCGCTGTTCAGCGCCCAGCATGAGCAATTGCAATGACTACCGGATGTTTACTAGGGCCACGGCTCAAAAAGCGGTCCGGTACTTGCGCAAAGCACCCATGGCGCCCCAGGATCCGAGACGCTACACCCTCCGTCCGCTCAATTCACGCCCAGGCAAGCCACTTCGATATGTACCATTCCTCCAATCTTCCTGGCGCCTCTTACCCAAGGTACTGGGCCAGGGGTGGTGGCCTAGGCTGGTTACGTGGTGGACGGAGAAGGACGACGCCGATCCTTCCACAATTTCCAAACCCGTTCTCATGAGCCCTCTTTGTTGAATGGATCTCTTGCTTCCAGGCTACGTACCATTGTAGCCGCAATTGCTGGCGTTTCTTCCTGGACTTCGATTTCTCTTAGAGTGGTTTGGGCCACTCACTTCCGTTTCCCACCTTGCCTCATATCTTCTTTGGATCAGCTCCCCTTCTGCGGATGATGCTGAAGCATATAATGCTCCTTGCCCATTCAATCCAATGCTCGGGTTACACACGCGTGCATTCATCTTGCCTCAATCTTGGATTTCTCCATGGGCTTAACATGTATGTCGGCTGCCCTGACGCCATTCACACAGCGTCTTTAGCTAGTAGTCTAAAACGATACGCCTCACTTGTCCTGCTTGTCCCTCACATCTGGTCTACTGTACACCCCCCTCCCTTCTCATCGAAACCCCTTCTGAGTCCACAGCGAGTCTCATCAGTCACATTGCCCCTGCCTCCAATGGTGGACCCTAAGCATATCATAGTGCCCTCCAGCGAGTGCAATGCTTTCTCTGCGAGTATGCTATATAGATCCCTTGGCTATCCTCTGTTTGCTATTGATGAATTTCGTCATCTCCGCGACTCACGTCTATTCCCGTGCCCCACTGTTGACCCTTCGATCATACATCCTCGTTTTTGTTAGCTGCTCTCAGTCATATCCTCCTCAACGTGACCAAAAGACTGTCACCACACCGACTCGGCGGAATCGTACGCCCGTACCGGCTTAGTGAAAGCTTTTTTCCTAGAGCATCTACTTGGTCCCTCATAGAGACCCTGGTGCATTGTAGTGGCCCCAGCAGATCGCAGTGGGCTCGAGCTTGTCATGCTCAAGGTCTCTTACATGGGGTCTTGGCCAGGATCCTCCTAGTTGACGGCGAGACAACCGTTTGACAACTCATCCGCAAATCAGCCCTGGGCCCCAAAGCCCCAGACAAAGCTACTTAGACCTAACTAACGCCTTGTTCTTCGTCATCTTTTCGACGTCCAGCCTCTACCGGGCATGAACGCGCTAGGCTCTAGCTTACGATTGGGAGTCGACTTGATAAACTACGTTGCTACCCAGATCCCCGGCTGAGCCATCAGCTCTCTTGCCTGATCAGTAAACCGCTGTGTTTTGTTTGCGAATAATAGGCCGGCGGCACCCTGCTTGCAGAGCCGTTTGATCTCTCAACTCGACTACTATCTTCCCCAGCTAGCCATCCATTCCCTGCCTCACCACACCCCCCGACTATCGATCATCGCGACTACTCCCACTGTGGACTTCACCTCTTCAGCAACCCCGCGGTGACCCCTCCAGCACTATCAACAACACAGTTCCGTCACATATTTGCAACCACATCATTTTGTTTTAAAAGGATACCCTTTCCTCCCCGTTGATACAGCACCGTTTATTGTGTAACTATTCCGGGACATTGAAACTGGCTGCCTTACAGTCACCAGCGTTGCCGACCACCCATCAGCTGGGACCGACAGCAGGGTCGTGTGGTATCGAAGGTCTTCGGGGCATGGACGACTCGAACCGTATGAGGAGGCAGAATGAACCGCCGGTCCATTCGAACCCCAATCAGAGATACTCACTTAACGATCCGTCACAACAGCGCCGTTCGCTCGCTGGAATTTCCAACGACAGATATCGCCCTGCATCCCTTGCTGGCCCTTCATCGTCAGGGCGAGGCATGGGAGCTCCGGGTAACTACAGTAGCTACTATTCAGAATCTAGTCCATCGTTCTCGACGGCAAATATGCCTGGCACAGCTATAGCTTATGGCTCTGAGTACGGCCACGACTCTCGCCAAGCGCAAGGCTTTGGCGGCTACAGTACCGCAGCTACGATGATGTATAACGTTGGCCAACCGAGCACGCAAAACACAGTTTACGATGCGCAGCAATTCAGCTCGCGGCAACCTGCAGCTATGCAAATGATGCCACCAGACGTCGCCTCGAGCTACTTTGGGTCTGAGACTGGAGCCTCAGCTGGCCCGAGTCTACAGCAACCGGCGCAGGGCTCAAGCGGATCCGCGAATGTTTATCAGCAAAGCAATGCCATGAATTATGCGAGCAACAGCATGTCCACTGTGAGCGCAATGCCGCAGGCAACAAACACCGCCGATGTTTCAATGACAGACGACCACGACTATGCAGAAGGCGCCCTCGAGGAGAAATGGGTCAGTTACCAGAGGCAGCTAGGGAGCATATTTCAGGAGATAGTGAATGGATCTCTTGAGAGTGCGTCTGAGACATTGCTTAGCGTCACTAGCTGGCTGTTGTCTCAGGTCGCAGATCTAGGTATGTATTACACTGTCTATGGAATCGTGGAGGGGAACAGAAGAAAGCCGGAGCTAACCACTGTTGCGTTCCCAGGCCTTAATCTTGACGATACCAACCTCCATGCTGATCGTATTCAACTGTGGAACGACTTCAACCACGCTTGGCTCGGATTAGGCCAGCGCCAAATTGATCTAATGACTTCATCTCAACAACTTTCAAGAACGCAAAGTCTGGTTCCAAAAGCTATGATTAAAAAGATGGGAAACGAACTAATAAGGCTATGTGACGGTATTGAGCGCCATGGCCTGGTGGACTATCAATATGGAGTATGGGAAGATCAAATAACTGCTGGTGAGCACATGCAGTCCCACCCAGAGAGTCTGACCGGATTCGCTAACATGTGCGTGCAGTTCTCGAAGACTGTCTGGATTTATACGATGCTTCAGAAGAAGGCAGTGACAGCGGCAACCGATAACGCACACAGTTAACACTGCACAAGGACTCAAACACATGTCTCACACACACGGCTCATTTTTGACACCGATATTTGCGTTCAAAATTCAGGCATCGCGGCCCAATGCCCGCATTGCGCCACTGTATTGAGCGCCAGCTGCAATAAGGGATCTGCTGTTTTCGTTGCGCTTCACAACTGTTTTATTTTCACGCGTCGATGTATCGATCGTTTTGTTGCGTATTATGCTTACCCCCTCGTCACTCGCACTTTACGACTTGGGTTGATGTCATGTATGGTAAGCCCAACGGGCTGTTCACGAGTTTCCTTTTATGTTGTTTTTGCCAGACTTTCTCCCACCATTTGCTGGCAGTGTACGAAGGCATAGGATTACTACAATCATGATTGCATCGCGGGGTTCAATGGAAAAGAGGGTATGGTCAATACTCTATGTATTATACGGGTATGGGATACATTGCTGGTCATTGCAGAGGCAAATGGATAAGGGTTTGACACCGAAGGGCGCGTGGATAATGATTTCGGGGAAAGGCGTTCAGACTTGCATCAAGTTGCCTTGCTGTGGTTGGAGCAAAGGTCAGGTCAGGGTTGGGTTGGGTTGGGCTGGGTTTCATATTTTCTCTTTCTCTTCTTCTTTTCTCATCAGGCTTCCAAGATAGACTTGGCAGCACTGTACTATTATTACCGAGCCTTGCTTTGAGTTAGAGAAAGTCTGCGGTCATGGGTTTACAGCATTTAGGAGGGCGGGCAAAAAGAGTGGGACTGGAAGAACCTCGCGGGCTTGCCAGCTATGTTAGATGAATGGGAATACCAGGATGAGACGCATTTTTGAATAGAAGCTGATAGAATTGTACTGTTACTGAGGAGTGCTTTTATTAGGCATTACAAATTGTGAAAGTGAATGAATTGGCATGGCCATAGCCATAGCAGGGAGAACTTTACGGTGTGGTGATTTGTGCCCAATGTTACCAGCTTACAATTGGCTCCAATGGAATGGATTAACATCCGTAGCATAGGTCGGTGAGGTACGTAGACTCTAGGAGCTTGGCCCCCGCAATGTTATTAACTAACCAAGGAGAGGATTGACAAGCAGATCGATGGATGGATATGGGAATGGATGTGATGGCGCCTCGTCTAGAAAAGTGACAAGAGACCCATGTAAGTGAGAGGGGCCGCCCTAAGAATTTGAAGGACAAGACCTGACAAGACAGGACAAGCGACAAAACAGGGGGGATCAATACCAGGCCAGGGGTTAATTAGTTACCTACTCTACTGTAGTATCCGTAGTTAAAGAAACGGGAGTTGCCATCGGGGTTATTCCTGAAGGGTATTGCTTGCGAGAGAAAGCGGGCTGAGTTTGATCCCTGCGAATATTATAGGCTGGTTAGTCTTCAGTGACAACATGTGCAGTATAAGGGGAAAAAAAAGATGATGGCTGAGGTTTTGATGGTTAGGCGAGTGCTTTTTGGTACCTAAGCTTTTGTTCCAAGTGGGTTATCGACAGATTTATCTTGAATATCGAAGAGCAGCTTTACTGAATGTGGTTTTCTTGGGCATGTCTCCGACTGTGGATGTCATCTGTCTATGTTCCCTGTTGTTGATGTTGTTGACGTATGCACGGGAGTGGCTGGCGTTGTGGAGGTTGAGTTCATATGGCGTACTCAAACGCTAAATAATTACCAATCTGACAGCTCCTTTCACTGAACATGGCTGCCTTAAACTCGCCCTAGTTTATTTTCATGTTGAGCTTCTTTCTTCATGGCTGATGAGTGCAGAACCGCCAACAACACATCAACTCACCGACAGATAACTCGGTGACTTTGTTGAGTTCACCGACATGTCCCGTGCGTCTTTGTTAATTATAGGCCGCATTTATGAAGGACGAGGTTGGTTACACAGGAGAGGCGCAGCCTAATGCATCTCACACACACGCATGCACTCATGCATGATGACTTTCCTCTTCAGTCTCTGAAACAAAAGAAGAAACATTGTCAACCAGCCAAGTCCAGTTTTCTCTGCTGGCAAAAGAAATTCTCTGGCCTGTCAAAGTTGGGCGCTTTGTGAAGCTGAGCCGAGCCGAGCTTCGCTGCAAGAGAGAGGCGCATTCGCATTTACATTTTCATGTGCATAGGTGCAACAGTGTCATGGCGAAACGATACGTACCTGGTACAAAGTCGAGTCGGTTGTCTTCCCGCAAAAGTGGCTTCTTATGCAGGTACAAGCACTTCAAAACAAGAGGCGTCTGCCCTACCCGGTCGCTGTGAGCCAATGGACAGTGTGTGGCTTGGGGGTGTGTGAGTTGTGAAAGATTACGCGAGTCAAGTGGGGGCTATGTACCAGGTTCTGCTTGACAGGACATCCATAAGTTGACATGGAGCATGTAATCCACCGTGGCTGAGAAGACATGAAGCCAAAAAAGAAAGTGACATAAAAAGCAAATAACATATCACCATCATCATTAGGCTTGGGAAGGGATGACATTATTGCTCAGTTACATTCGGGAGATTCCCGGAGATCTAGATTTTGCTCTGTTTTGGTGATCATCAATCAGTGGAGGGAGTAACACGGCACAGCATCTCCTCTCTGGATGTTACTGAGGAGTCTCTGTTCCGCTCTGCTAACAAAGATATCAAGCATATCCTTGCCAGGACAGAGCCACGAATGCCACAAGGGGTTTCGATTCAAGCATGCGAGAGATGGACGATTGGTAACAACGGTATTTCGACTAAGGTAGTTCTTAGGGGGGCTTACACACAGGTACATACATAAGTGATGCAGTTGGTTGCAGTTACAATGACAGATGACTGGTCAGCTGCAACACAGTCCTCGGCAGTTGTGTTTTACCAACCAAATAAACCTTTTGTTTCGAAATCTACTAGTTGATTGAGTTGAGCCCAGTCTATCTCCAGTAAACTCTTTATCTGGCAACACTAATAATAGCGACGTGACCAGTCAAAGATAGGCAGGATCAGATGATAATCCATATTCTACTGACGTGTCCTCGAAACCTAGTGACTTGTTAGACTGGATAATAGTCGCGAACGGACTTTCACTTACACCCAATTCTCTCTCTTCCTTTGGACCTTTTCGAGTTGCCCAAACTCAGCCGGGTTTAGTGAGGAAAGAACGAGGCGGACTGAACTGAGCTGGATGGACCCCTCCTACCTATACTTGCGCTCTTAAGAGCGGGGATACCCTCGCTTCTCTTTTCTTCTTTACATCCAACTTTTCTTCTTCTTTTACGGATCAGCTTTACTCTACAGTAACGCAATCGACTCTAGTAAACCAAAAGCGTGGAGGCGCATCCGCATTGACAAACATGATTCGTTTCTTTTTGTCACAGTCACGATTTAGCTGCATTTCTGCTTCATCCGAATTCTCCAGCCAATTGCTGCACCCCGCCTGACTTGCTCGGGAACCATCACCAGCAATTCCCCTTCCAGTATCTCGACTTGGCCGATGCCTAACATAGCATCAAAAAGGCGCAAGATTATCGCTCTGTTCATGTCGCCCTACCCAATATCAGCCCAATCACTCGATCACGTACTCACTCGCCACAATCATGGAAGGATTTGGGGCTTGAGCCTTGAGGTCCAACGGCTGTGAACGCCCCAACGTCGATCACGTTGCCCCTCGCTGATGCGATGCAACGCAATCCAAATGAGGCTGAAACATTATTGTCGAATCGCAGCTGACGCTCTGACACGGCAACTGCTTCTAATGGGGAAACAGATCGCAACAACAGGGAAACATCTCGAGAGATGCATGAATGCCCTCACCTTAGAGCCTAATGACACCGACGCCTAATTGAAACCCCGCCCTTTTTGACGTTGACTTTACACGCTGTACCATTACTTCTTAGCGGCAAGAATTGGGCTGTTTGATGTGTCATCCATCCATCTCTGAGACCGCCCCAGTTCAGCATAGCAAGTATCATGCATCATGCATCGGGCATCAACTCGCCTCCATCATTTGCATCATCTGACCTCTCGATGCATCCATTCCCAAGTAGCTAGACTTGACTGGGCCTAACCTAATTGACCCCTTTTGAATCGCGGCGTTTCCAAGTCTCGCCGTGTCTTCCAGCCGTCGTGGTCTTTCTGTTCCGTCTGTTCCGCTGCAGGCAGCGGATGAAAACAACCGACACTCTTTATCAAGCTCAACTCCACAGGACTTCGCCTGACCGCTGAATCGTTGGGCATTAGCTCACCCTCTGGTCTCCCTCGAGCATCTTTCTTTTCTTGGCTACCGACGCCTGAAGTCAGCTGGACAATTGATGAACAAAAGAAAACACCATAAACACTATCCATGTAATTCATTGACTGCGCCGTATTGTTGGCGTGCCTGTGCCGCAATTTGTGGGGGTTAGTTGTGTTTGGTGTTCCAGCTGAGCGGATGCTGGTAACCAATAGGCGAATTTGACAGACTGTTCAACATAGTAATTCCTCAGCTTTGGGGTTTGTCTCGAGAGCTGAGACCATGGCTGACCTATGCATACACAACACAACCCTGACGTGCGCCACTCTTCAAGAATGGAGACGTGAAAGTGCCAAAAGACATGTCTAAGATGCCTCCCTCGTCGATCACGCCAATAATGTCATCTAGTGTGGTGGCGCGACTATTGTCGCTAACCAGCGGTATCAGATCTGATCGGCTCAATACTTACACACCGTCTGCATTTGGCGACAGATCACGAATCAAATCCCGGCATTTGTCTCCCGCGATTCGTCTATCGGATTTCTAACGCCCCCTAACACAAACAGGGACGTCTGTTCGCCGTCCCAGCCAGCCGGAATTTCGACGACACTAAAATCCGAATATGACAGGTCATTTTATACCAACCTCAACTTACACCCCTCTGCTTCCTGGAGATAACAAAGGGAGATTTGACGAGGGAACAAAACGAAACCAAACTAAACAATTGTCTAGTCCAACAAAACGACCTAACCCACTTTGAATATTCAAGATATATCCATGTTCCTCTAGAGGTAGGGTTACATCCTGATCGACAACCAAGACTAATTCCCAGCGAAACAATTTCGTTTCGTTAGCCTCATCATTATGACAGCCCAATACCTGAACAACTCGCATTGAAAGGTTGCATGCTGTTCGAGACATGCAGCTAAGGTTTCGTGCAACATCGAGTCAGCTGCCGAGGGCTTGTTTGTGCGCCCGTATCTTGAGGTGTGATGAGCTTGTCAAGGATGCAAGCAAGCCTCCAGACATGGATCCTCATGCCCCGGATCTTCACCAGCCGTGCTACAATACCGATCCTCCGGTCACCCCGGTCCCGGTATCCTGATAGCTCCCGAGATTTCTGGGGTGTTGTGAGACATGGAATCCTTTTCTTGGAAAGGGTTGGTATAACAAGCCATCTATAGCATTCTTGACACTTTTGAGGCCAGACATATCAGCAAGTGAAACGCGAAACCCGACAATTATCGGCATTCATATTGAATTCCATCACATCGAGGTCCGAGACGTGGGGGCGCTGCTGCGGTTCATGATGCAGCCCCGACCCGACGCCGGGGATCGACCGGCAACGTCCGCTATGACTCGGGGCTAAAACATGAGGAACTCGATGTCACTCAAGAGGGTGTGTCGTTGGATATGGACATGGTGGACATGATGCACCCTGTCTCACCACCGGGGATATCCAAACAGAGGAACATCACGACTTGAATTTGGCAAGTATAACCTACTTCTGAACTTTCTCCCCATGAGCGTCGCATAGCCTTGTTTCCTCATGGCCTTTGCAAGCCCTGCCATGTTCTGCGAAAACGAACATCAGCCTCGTCAAGGCTACGAGGCGCATGTTTTGAGTTTCACCCAAGACGTGCGGCCCCTGTAAAGTATATATATGGTTGGACGATGTTGAAGTCGTCCGAGCATACCGAAAAAGGGGCCTCAGCCACGCGTTCGGCACGGCTTTATATCCGTCATAGCCGTCGCGGCACGTTTATCTTAATCGTATTCAGAGTGTCGTAAAGTGTTAGAGTTTGCTGATGTAATTATCTTGTGCAAATGCGCCCTGAGCGAGAGCATATTCCGACTCCCGCCTGGATGGCGTTGCATGGTCGCTTTGAGAGGCAACAGACAATAGTCTTTTCCAGCTCTGGCATATATTCCAACTTTAGAATAATATAGGAACGGCCCTGTTAGAGATCATGAGTAAATTGAGTCTCATTCATAGACGCAGGGTAAAATGGATTTGTGGGAATGATATGACTTCCCACACAAGACTTGATCGCGCACTCTCCTGGGATGCTGACATATTAGATTCAAACAATTTCAGAAAAAGATCTCGCGGTCGCCCTTCCAAAGACCGTTATTCCTACCAAGTTGAACGTGATAAAGTGATATGGCGTTGATGTGATTCTGCACGGTACTGAGAGAGGTCTCGATGAGCAACATGCCCGAACTGTCCGAATCCAGGTTGTAACCTAGGAAAATATGAGTCTCTATCGATGGCCTTTTGTATGAATTTGATATTAGCAGCACTCTATTACCCTTGGTAAGTAATCAAGAAACCCGTGGAGCTATAATTCATTAGGGTGAATAAACTGCCGAATTCAATAATGGTCTAATGAATGAGCTGAAGATGAAGAAGCGAATCATTCATGCCTTTAGGCTTGAAGTTCACACTGATAGTAGCCCCCTATGAACCGACGCTTTTGTCTTCGTCTCGAGAGCGGACAAAGTCAAGACGGTCGCCATGCAAGTCGTAGGCATGGGGAGTTTCAGAGAGCTGTAAAACCCCCTTACGCTGATGAGATATCATACCCAAGCGAGCATTCGAATATACTGAGTTATTAGCTTGTCATAAGCTGAGCAGAGGTAACACTAGTCTGTCGGTCAACAAAACAGAATGCGTGAATTCATGATCGTAATGATGTGTAGATTCGCTAGGTGTTCCAACCCCATCTCCCTCATCCATTTCCACCGGCAGCCCTCGTAGGGCTATGGACCGTGTAAGTCCATGGCAATGATGAACCCTTTACTCTCCTACCCTGTATGCACCCTTCTGTGGGCGATCGCTTAGAACTGGTCTGTAATATCATGTCAGCGTCTGATAAACCACCCAAGTCCCAGTTGCCAATCACGACGGCATAACTCATCGCCGAAGCAGACGTAACTGTAGCCTCAAACAACTTACCAACAGTCATGCTCATGCTGATGTCAGTCGACTCAACCATCTTGGTGAACTCCTCAAAGCTAATCTTGCCGTCCTTGTCGAGATCGGCCTCCATGATAGTCTTGTCCACAATCTGCTGCAGCTGCTGATCCTTAAGGTTGCTGCCGACCATCATCTTGAGGACAATGAATAGCTCTCCGTTACTGATGTAACCATCACGGTCAATGTCGTAGACCTTGAAGGCGAACTGAAGCTTCTGTTCCTTGTTTCCCTTGCTGCTGAAAGCTGAAAGACCTGTTACGAATTCTTGGAAATCGACGTCACCGCCACCATCTTCGTCGAAAATGGCGATCATTCTGTTGTAGCTGAGTTAGCTAATTGGCGAGAGGTATGAAGAAGCTTGGACGGACCGTGTTGCCAGGGGGTTGGACGAGATCTGGGGAAGACTGAGGAATTCGTCGCGTTCGATCGTGCCGGAGTTATCCTAAGAAGTCCCAAGTCAGCTCTTCATGTCCATTGTGCTTGTGAAAGTCCTAGCCATGCGCATCATCCGACATGACAAAGGACCAAAAAGTCGGAGAGCTTGCGCACCTTGTCCAGCTTCATGAATCGCTTTCGCAGACGATCAACTTCCTCTCTGTCGACTAGAAACCGTACATCTCAGTATATGTTTCACTCCATCATCCCTCCCC
Organism: Fusarium odoratissimum NRRL 54006; assembly: GCF_000260195.1. Classification (NCBI taxonomy): domain Eukaryota; kingdom Fungi; phylum Ascomycota; class Sordariomycetes; order Hypocreales; family Nectriaceae; genus Fusarium; species Fusarium odoratissimum. The sequence continues at coordinate 911,723 of NW_022158689.1, read as the reverse complement.
CAACCGTGCGTTCGCGTTGAGGGGTCAGGGCTTCCAAGGGGCCAGGGCAAGGCTCACAGTTGGATCCTTGGACGAGGTTGTCCAGGACTGCGCTGGTGGTGTTGCCCATTTTGGCAACGTAGAGTAATGTCGTGGATTGGAGTGTGGAAGTTTGTTTCGGGTTGGGTTAGGTTGTGGCGAGGGAGCGTCGGTGGGTTATAAACAAGCTGTATTGTGCTGTTGTCCAAATGTTGGTGATAAGGCTGAAGTGAGGTCTCACTGTCACTATCGCTAAGTTTAGGTAATTCTAGACCGATCTTCTGCGCAAAGGGGCAAGTGCGCAGAGGGGTAATTACTTTGCGGGGCGGCGACACCTCAAGAAGCAGGACCTCTTGAATGGCTTCCGTTATCCTTACGGTGCACCTTCCATGTTGATATTTGTGTCACGGTCAGCAACTGAAACTTGGATTGATTGAAGGTACAACCAAAGAATACAGTTTCGCTAAGAGAAATTCTCATATTAAAGGATACCAAAAGGCAAAAAAATGATAAAATTCAAGAAATATCTATATGAACTTCAACATGAAAGCTTACACAACTCACCGTTTTGTCAAAGACCGTCTGATACGTAGTTGTCGAGCCAGCAACCAAACGTTCCTACCCTTTCAGTGCTTACCTCACTAAAAGCAAGCGCTATTACGGGGCACTTACCACTAAAATGCACGTTCCCAGCAAAACAAACCATGAGCTTCCGTACCAAACGGAAGGAAAGTGCGGCCCCAAAAAAAAGGAGGCAGTGGTCCAAGCGTCATAGGTACCTCGCCCGCAAAGATAACGTGCGAAGTGACCTCGACCCCTCCCATCAGCACACCGTCATCAAACTCTACCGTTCCCTCTCTAGCCATTCATTGACTCTCCCTTGCCAAAAACTCCGGGCAGCAGCAGAGAAAAATCTTTACGCGCCAAAACAAACCCCAACGTCACCCCATCGAGCCCGACCACGCTGCCATCGAAAAAGACTACAACAGCACCTTTTCCATTAATTCTTTGTCCAAAATCAACTTAGAAGTACTCGTTTTATGACTTGATCGCTTTTTTTCGCGGTTTTTCCGCCGCCTGACCGCCTCTCTCTCCCACCTCCCTCCAACCCCCTGGCATCATGTCATCACGCAAAGTCCGCGTCAAGAAGTTGAACGTCAAGACGACGCTTCCAGTTCTTCGCGAAGACCAGATCGATCCGAGCGAGTATGAAGCTTTAACGACCGATAATCAAATCGCGACCGGTGTCGAGCAGGCCGAGGAAAACGTGAGTCATCTCTTTGTTCTGCCACATATCATGATATCACGTGTTTGTTCACGTGATATGTTTCCTCACCCCATCCCTGGCTTGCTGTGATTGGATGGTACTATCATCCAACAACAAGCAGTCCATTTCCTAGCCTCGACCTCATACTAACATTCTCAATAGGAATACCATCTTCAAACCATCCTCAAGGAGGCAGGAACCAGCAATGATCAAGAAATTCCTGTTCCGCCTCCCCAGGAGAGCGACATCAACTATGATGAGCTCTATCCTGTCCCTTTTCACAAACCCTCCTCTTACATCCGTTTTTCACAAACAGTTGAAGAGTGTATATCATGTCTCTATGACATGACCACCGAGGACGATGAGTTTCTCAAACAGTATAATAGTAAACCACCCGCTGCCGGTGCACTTTCTGAGGATGACTTTGAACGCATCATGGAGGTGTTCGAAGACACGGCAGCGGAGCAGACACCATTTGCAGCAGTCGATAATACCGTTGCCGCCTATGACATGATGGTACCTGCACTTCACGAACTTGGGTCGCCGGCTATCCTTCAACACGCTAAGCCAGTATACGAATACTGGAAGTCAAGGCGACAGGAGGCTGGCAATAAGCCATTGCATCCCACTCTCAAGTTTGAGACTCATCAGGAGACTGATGACACGGATCCCTTCGTCTGTTTCAGACGACGCGAGGCACGCCAGACTCGAAAGACCAGAGCTCGTGACAACAAAATCGCAGAAACACTCAAGAAGTTGCGACGAGAACTTGAGGATGGCCGGCAATTGGTACTTGTCGCATATGAACGTGAAATGTTGAAGCGAGAACTCATGTCGATGGACCGTGCTCTGTTTGAAGAAAGGGCAAGACTCAAGGAAACCAAACTTCGTCTGGGCATCAAAGGCGAGGACGAGGATCTCGTCAATCAAAAGGTACGCCAAACCAATGCTCGCAATGCGAGAGACTGTTCCGCTCCTTGGATGCTAACTCTCTTTGTAGCCTCAGAAACGCAAGCCTGCAGAGCCCCCAGTTATCCGACAGCCAACCGGTGCCCACTTGCGGCAACCTGTACGGTCTGATGGAAGAACGCTTGATGCCGATCTTGTCTTGTTGTCAGACAAGCTGGCAGAGAAGGAGAATGAACTTCGACTTGACATAGAAATGAAGGTCCAGAATCACCGGAAGTGGAACCATAACCATATTGACCTAACTGGGGAGCCGCTCTCGCCAGTCAAGGAACAGGGCACAGAAGTCAAGTTCCGACAAGCTAAGACGCAGTACTTGATGACACCCCCGGCTTCCACGTCGTCAGAAATGGAAGTGGACACACACATACCTGATGCCACGCAAGTGGACAAACGTGAGACACCTGTCTTCCAGTTTTCTGCTGGATCAAATGAGCCTTCCAAGGGTAGCCAACCTTCGTTCCGTCGACGCATTGGTCGACTGAATCGATTGTGGATTGATCGAAGAGGTATGGTGACGCCACCGCCGGAACATGGTGAGATGTCGGATCGGTGGAGGTACGACTCGGATTCAGATGACGATGAGCCGCCTGTGTATGAGGTTGATCCCTTTGATACCCGAGCATTGAAGTTCCGGGCAACGATTCCGTTGAATCCATACATGTTTAGAGGACGCCCAGCAGTACCACCAGATGCTGTGGTAGCAGCCCAAGCACAAGCAGGTAACAGAGTACTGCCATCGCCAGCAGCAGCACAAGCGGCGGCGCATGCGCATGCTCAAGCCCATGCTCAAGCGGCAGCACAAGCACATCTGGCGATGAAAGCGCAAGCTAAAGCGGCGGCGGTTGCACAAGCACAAGCTCAAGCAGCCCAGACGGTACCGTAAGCGTACCGCGGGTAGTGAATTGTATGAATATGGCGGATGTTTGTTTTATACCCCAGAAATATTGGCAGAACGGACGGCGGACTGCTGGGCAAAGTCGATGAGCCCTCGGCAGACAGAGGGGGGATCGTGTATTATTTAGTCGTTGACCAGGGCATTGCAAGGAGTTTCGGAGCGGGTGGTGGTTATTCGGGTTTTGAAGTGAAAGAACATTCTGCGGCCCAGGTCGAGATAAAATGAAAAAAAGAACAACGGTCAGCTTTTAGACCAAAATGATGATGCTGCCTCTTCCCAGCTGTCGTGAATCGTATGTCTTGGCTGTAACCGGAGAGATCGTCGTTGCGTTGTAAGGTGATCATGCGCTGTCTTGTTGGAGGCTGAGGGGAAGCTCTGTAGTATCGGGATCTGATATACCGTCAACAGCGAGTGCAAACTTGACGATATAATCGTAATGGCAAGCCCTTCAGAAGAAATAAAGAGAGTGTACAGTCGTGTTGACTGTGTCGTAGAAGAGGAGATGTTGCATGATCATGGTGCCGTGCTGTAAAAGGTGACCAAGCTTAGACGAGAGGACAAGCTGATACGGATGTCATATTAGCAGGGGCCACGTAAAGTATAAGCGAGAAAGAAACTCGAAACAAAGAGCAATATACCTGCCAGTGCCACGGGGAGAAGCGTATGCCCCCTGGGATAGTGATTTAATGGTATGGGGCAGTGGGAAAAGCTGTCGAGTGCGAAATGCGAGTGATAGAGGAGGCTTTAGAGTGGAGGGCGGGCTGCGGGTGAAGGAAAAGTGGCCGGCGAACCGGGTGTTGTGGATTTACACATCTTTTAGCCACAGTAGAAGCATTTTATGGAGACAACGTGGCTGGTGCCAAAGAGAAAAGATGCAGAAAAAAAACTTGCATGATGGTCTAAAGTAGCTCATCTCATTGATAAGTGTGAAGTTGTTGGATCTAATATTCTTGTTATTGCATTACTGATACATTCTTCATGATTCAGTTCTCACACAGTTGTATATTTTGTTTTGTTGATCACCACTGTTACAGTAAAAAAGATCTGCCCTGGTTACGGAGTTTTATGTACCGTTGCTGTTCACGGTTTAGCTGGACCCTGAAAATTGTAAATCGGAGCCTCCCGTCCGCTACGGAAACGAGAGAAATTGTGGCTGGTGATGACGCCTGGTGCCCGTTGGGACACTCACTGTGGGATGGATATACAGGGTGCTAAGCGAGGGGCTTTACAAACCTGCCCTTGTTCTCAGTAAAGCCTGGCCGAGATCAGATCTGCCCCTCTATCGATTAGACGTCTACTTATTGCTTTCTTGACACCACTGAGTCAACGTTTGCGGTTTCTTTGAAATATAGTTTTAATAATAATTATACTGTTTCTATGTTCTCCTGTATTTCTGTTTAAAACCCTGATAGTAAAGTTGACAACGTCCATCCAGCGTAGGCAGTGGCATCAACACCATCATCTCGATACCCCCACCTTTAAACTTCCCATCTTCAACCTCACATACAAAATGGCCTTCAAAGACAAACCCTCCTACATTGCGCTCGGCTGCGAAGGCTCTGCCAACAAGCTCGGCATAGGTGTCATTCTTCACACTCCCACCGAGACAAAAATCCTCTCCAACCTCCGCGACACCTTCGTCTCCCCTCCGGGAACAGGCTTCCTCCCCAAAGACACAGCAGCCCACCACCGCGCCCACTTTGTCCGTCTCGCACGCGAAGCCCTCGCCGAAGCGAAAATCACTCCCAAAGATGTCGATTGTATCTGCTACACGAAGGGCCCGGGTATGGGCGCCCCGCTGAACTCTGTTGCTGTTGCGGCTAGAGCATTGAGTTTACTCTGGGATAGACCCCTCGTTGGCGTGAATCATTGCGTGGGACATATCGAGATGGGGAGATATATCACTGGTGCTGATAACCCGGTTGTGTTATACGTTTCGGGTGGTAATTCGCAGGTAATTGCGTATGCCGAGCAGCGATACAGGATATTTGGCGAAACACTTGATATAGCAGTTGGAAACTGTCTCGATCGGTTCGCTCGCACATTAGAAATCAGCAACGATCCCGCACCGGGATATAACATCGAACAACTCGCCAAGAAGGGGAGCAAGCTCCTCGATATCCCCTACGCAGTCAAGGGCATGGACTGTTCGTTCTCTGGAATTCTAGCTTCGGCGGATGCACTCGCTGCACAGATGAAGGCCGGCGCGGATTTCACACCAGAAGATTTATGTTTCTCACTACAAGAGACAGTATTCGCGATGTTGGTGGAGATCACAGAGCGGGCTATGGCTCACGTCGGGTCGTCGCAGGTCCTCATTGTGGGAGGCGTAGGATGTAATGAGAGGTTGCAGGAGATGATGGGACATATGGCAAGGGAGCGAGGAGGATCGGTTTATGCTACCGATGAGAGATTCTGCATCGATAACGGAATCATGATTGCGCACGCTGGTTTGTTGGCTTATGAGACAGGGTTTAGGACGTCTTTGGAGGAGAGTACATGTACACAGAGATTCAGAACTGATGAGGTCTTTATCAAATGGAGAGACTGAACCTCTCTGCCAATAATAAAAATGAGCAAGATCATAAGAAGTTGTAATCGTCAGATATGTTTATGTGTATTTGCTGAAGCTGATCCATGAGCTTCCCCGCATGAGCTTCATCATGGCGTCAAGAATCCTTGACATCCCTCGTTATTCTCAGCTCATGTCGCCATCACTATGTAACTCGTCACCACTGCTCCTCAATCAAAACTAAGAATACTAGACAGCCAATCCTTGTTTATCTCCCAGACCTCTAATACATAGCAAGCATTCAACATCACATCGTAACCCAAGCCCGCATGTCTGAAAGCAGGCCCAAGGCATAGGGGGTTCTGACTCATGACCCAATCATTATGTTCGTCCATCGTGTCTTATCAATCATCTGAGGATGTGGGCTTGTAGACGATTGTTGTGACATACTGCATCGGGTAAGCATCATCCTTTCTTTTGGCACTTCGCATAGCAGACATACCTTATTTCTGTATCGAGTAGTAGCTGAAACAGCAAGAATGTTGTTCTTGATGCTGCTAGTGGCAAGATGATTTAGAATCGTATGGTTTGGCATGTTGAGCACACTGTTGTCATCTTTCATAAGGGTCGCCGCATTTAAGATAGGCTTGCTCAGGAAACCTGGTAGCGCAGGAGGATTTGGTAGCCTCTCAATGGCATTGACAGCATACTGGTATGCTTGCGAATCCTCGGCTTGATCAAAGTCCACCAGGTACTGTGGAATCTGGCTTCGGTACGATTCTGGAGGGGGCACGGGCTTGCCCTTTGGCTGGGGCGGTGGTTTCGAAGCTTTCTCCTGAGCTTGTGAGACTGTCTGAGCAGCAGCGGCAACTTGAGCCTCGGCTTGGGGGCCGGCAGGAGATGCAGGAACTTGCTTCTTGTGAGCATCGTCGGGGCTCACTTCGATATAGTTGACAAGGTTGTTGCCAAAGTCGACGGTGGTTGGCAGATCAGGAGATGTCTGCATGATACCGTCCACCAGGAAGCGGACATGGTGTGTACCTGGAAGAACATAGACTGTTGTCGAGAAACAACCAGGACGACCCTCGCTAGATAGGTAATATGTCAGCAACTATATCTCGACTCCATATGGGCCATATCCTTATCGCAGGCTGGACGAATCGTGTGCGACAGTCATCTGAGACCACAAAGCAGCCACAGAAACACAGACGGCGTAGTGATCGACCCATGTCTTAGAGAAGGAAGGATAAATAACATCGTGGCACTTACATGGGATGCAATCGTTGCTTGCGATTCCATTGAAAGATGGTACCTGTCACATAAACCTTGTCACCTCCGCTCAGCCACTCCAGCTTGGTCTGAACGACAGGTCTCGTCTTATCAACCCGCAGCTCCTCACCATCCTCTTCATCAACTGTAGTAGCACTGAGGGCAGAACTCTTGCGTGTGATGGTGTCCGAGTCAATAGGCTCAATATCAGGTATCGACAGATCTGACTCTGGTGCCAAAATAGGTGATCCAGGGGTGTGAACCTCCTCATCGATAGGGAGGGGTAAGCGCGGGGGCCGAGTCAGATACATATCCGTGATGCTGCTATTGGGAATAAGAGCTGTGTCATTTACGTGAGCGGGTTGGTGTGATCGAAGAGAAGAAGACTCCATAGGCACATCGACAGGCTTGGTAGGTTCGTCGCGGTACTGAGGTTTAGACTCGGCGGGTTTGCTCTCGGCAGGCTTAGGCTCAGGAGTTCCAGCTGCATGTTTCTCAGCGATGCCCTTAGCATCCGATGAAGAAGCAGTCTTGTGAACAGCGGCGAAGTTGCTATGAGGAGAGCCGCTCAGAGACGAGACAGCAGTAGGAGGCAAGCTCTTTGGTCGATTGATGACGGTTGAGCCTTGGGCTTGCGCCATAGAAGGCTCTGGAGGCGCGGCAGAGCGATGCGCGTGACCGGTGATGATATTGCGGGCATCTTTCCGGAGATGATGTCGGGGAGATTCATGGCCATGATGATGACCGTGGGCCGAACCAGGAGCCGAGGTTGTCGGCGTGGTCGGTTTGGAGGACGAAGACGGGTTGTTACCCATGTTTACTACCTCCTACTCCCTTTCGAGGGATGTGCTCTGCGACTTGAGGGTGTGATCTTGGTGATGATGGCGTTGGGGTAAGGTCGGATTATCGGTATCTTATCGGGAATATGACAAACGGCATGTCAAACTCGATGATGCAGATCTCGTCGATTACGTCGATTGTTGGAAATAGTATACGTGCGCTCTCAGCGCCAATTGAACGTCGAGGTCCAGAAGAGGAGGACGAGCGAGAAACAGCCTGACGCGGCACCGCAGGGCTTGGTGCGAAATCCGGGGTCCTGGTGTAGCGTGATGATGATTCAGATGCAATATTTTTGGCGTCGGTGATGAAATCGGCGCTTTTGCTCGTTTGTATGTTTGTGTCCAAAATATGGTCGACTTAGATTCGTTTGGTGGAAAGGGTTGTGGCTTCGGTCGTGTCGTTTAGTTTGTTCTTTGTTGGTCGCGGGGGTGGAGATGGACCTGAGAGATTGATTGATGATGGTAATGGATGAAGGGAACCTAAGAGAACGGGTGGGATGTTTGAACCGTGGTGGGGAGTCTGATAGGTGACAGTCTTTAGATACTTCTAGTCAGGGCAACACAAAGCTCATTGTGTAAGTCGCTAACTGGCCATCACTAACACCAAAAGACAAGCGATGAGGTATCCACTGAGAGCTGTTCAAGCCAACCACCCAATGGATTGCATCTCGATAAGACTTGAGCTTCCCATACCTCCACAATCTACAACAGCTCAAGGGAGCTCTAACTTATAACATGCCTTGACTTACTACAGCACATTCATTAATTAACACATGACACTTCCAAGAATACTATCGTATAGACACGTCCTTATACTGAGCTGCCTCATCTAGCCCCTATCACTCTTCCATATCTGTAGTGATGTGATCCTCCCTCCCTAGACAACCTCACCCAACTCACCATCAACACCACAACCTCTTCTAACCAAAATGTCCGAATCGTCACTCCCAACTTCCACAATTGTGGCAGCGACATCAGAGCAAGCCTCACCCACAGTCTCTCCATTCATACTCGCATTCGACATCGTTGTCGCTGTATTCAGCTTCCTCTTCTCCTTCAACTGGTCAGGGTTCTTCTCACGGCTTTTCGCTATAATCAGCTTTCCTTTCCGCCTAATTCTCATACCCTTGTCATTTGTCCTCAACATTCTTCTCGTTGTGTTTGCACCGGCTATTTACCTCTTCTCTTACACACTTGCTGGCGTGCGTTCTGTATGGGCGTTTCTGGCTAGCTTAGAGGTATGTTGCCACATGAGAGTCAGTTGAGATTTAACTAACATCCTATAGCCGCTGTATACTTTTGTAAGGCCAACACTCACGTGGACTCATCTCAATCTAACAACTTCTAGTTTGGTGCTGCAGCTGGCGTCGGCATCTTGGCTGGCATCGGCCTGGCCATATTCTCATCCATCATCACGTCCTACCTAGGAATGCAGAGTGACGATATCGACTCCGGGGGGTCAACTACTAAGGGCAGTTTGCTCGAAACCAGCAGTCGACGAGATTCGCAATCTTCAGGCACTGAGCTCGACTGGCAATGGCTTGACTCTTCCAGTCAAAGGCGCCGACCAGCTGGTGGCCTACTATCGCAGACCATTCACGAGGAGGATGATGATTCAGAGTATTGATCGTGTATAAGCGCTATAGTACATCAAAGCTCAGCTGCAAACTTCTACGCTATGGATAATCCCATAATATATGTTCTTAGACGAGAGGATCAACCTGCCAAAATCCTCTGATACCATGCGCCGCTCATGTAATAATGCTAGACACTCAGCCTTTCCAAGGATATTCTTCTTCTTCCTTACTTGTTTACTTGGGTCGTATCAATCCGTTGCGCCATGTCCTGCTATGCCCGAATCGACATGTGATTAGTCTCGGTTGTTCGCCTTCAAACGCCTGTACTATCCATGTCCTAATCTCATCCCTCCTGGAGATGGTACTGGATCTTTGTTCCGTTTGTGGCCTGTGTACACGTGAGGCGGCATCGCTGACGCTTGATCCTATCTCCGGTACGCATCACGGTCTGGCCTATCACGGTCTTGCCTGTCTCGATCTCTTGACCGATCATGCCTGGGTGACCTACTGCGGCTGATGGTGCCACGGTCTCTATCGTAGCGTCGGTCTTCTCTGCTGTTGCGGCGCCGACGATCATCTCTGGGTGGTGGAGGAGGGCGGTCGTCCCTCCGTCGACCTGGGTCATCCCGATTATAGGCGGGTATGTACGTGTCGACATCTGGGGCTCTTGGCCCAGGTGCTCCTCTACCACGAGGGGGTCCTCGCTCACGATAGTCCGCGTCGTCGTTCGGAGGTGGACGTGGCGGTAACCCGGCGCCTCGATCTCGTTGCCAAGCGGGGCGCCTTTCATCTGGTCCGTTGCGGTATCTGCCTCCGTTCACACCATTACGGCCATTTCCGTAAGGCTCATTGCTGTTGAAGCCCGCTGTGGCGCCCTTCGCATCTGGGCCAATACCTACAGTCCCACCCTTGGGGGCAGGGGGCAAGGCAGCCTTGCGGTCGTGGAACTTTCTTCTATCCAGCTCGTGGCTTTCTTCATAAACGGGAATCTCGTGGGGCTCTAACGGTAGAGGCGCCATCTTGAACCATGGGTGTTGTAAGGCATCCACTGCGTTGATTCGTGTCCGCCAGTCTAGCTTAAGAAGCTCTTTCAGTAACGAGACCGCGCCTGAGCCGTACCTAAAGACGAGATTAGTGACCGGACCTTGAGGATTGTCCCATGCAGACTTACTCTCTAAATCTGTTCTGGAGGTTGCCAGTTCGTGGCCGCGGGGACAGATGATCAGCCCCAGGCAACTGCTTCCACCCGGGCATATTATCTTCATTAGGGGATCCCATCAAGTCCCAGATCATGTCAAGCTGATGTGCGTCACTTTCGCCGGCCAGAATGGGCTTTCCGAAGAGCATCTCGCCTAACACACAGCTGCATTGATTGTTAGAACCAAGAAGAATCGGGAATTTCAGATTCACGCTTACCCTACTCCCCAAACGTCAATAGCGGGGGTGTATTGCCGTAGTTGTAGCAAAAGCTCAGGTGGTCGGTACCATCGAGTAACCACCAGACCAGTATAATCTCGCCTTCCTGGACCGTAGGCTTGACCAGCCTTGGGAACATCTCCTTCGTAGTGTCGAGCGAGACCGAAATCGGCAATCTGAAGGATACCTTGGTTGTTGATGAGCAGGTTGGCAGCTTTCATGTCTCGGTGCAGAATGCGGCTGTCGTGGAGGTATCGCAGGCCTTCGAGCAGTTGGAGCATGTAGCACTTGATTTGAGGCTCCTTGAAATGGACCGAGGGGTTATCGAGAAGACCGGAAAGATCGTGATCCATATAGGGAGTGGCCATGTATACGATGGGCTTTTTGCGCTTATCGGCTGAACGGGCTGGTCAGTTGAATCAACCAAGGAGCAATCGTGTCCACTCACTCTGTCTGGTTGGGTGCTCGATGGCCATGTCCTCGAGCCTCAGGATGTTCTTGTGCGATAAGAGCTTGAGAAGCTTAATCTCGCGAAGGGCGGTAATGGGAAACTTGTGATCGTCAGTGTAGTTCTTGGGTGGGGTGGTGCGTCGACATACGCCATCCTTTTCATGATGCATGATGATCTTTTTCAAGGCGACAAGTGTGCCGGTCTTGCGCAAGCGGGCGCGGTGAACCTCACTGAATGTTCGTTAGTATATGCGATCGCGGCTCGGTTGCGATGATCGACGATATATGCGCCGACCAAGGGGTTCGTACCCAAAGGTTCCTTCTCCCAGCTTGCCCAACAATTCATAGTCGGAAATACGGGAGCATCCCTTGAAACTTGATTTTGGTCTCAAGTGGTTGAGCGCAAAGGTTCGAGGCGAAGTGCCATCAGGCGTCGAGTCTGACATCTTATCTGCGTCGTTGTTTGCTCGAAGAGTTGACGATGCGCGCGTCGAGAAGAGTGAGTGAGGCTGGGAGGCTTCTCACAAGATTCGCATCGCCTCTTAATCGTGAATCATCGGGAAAAGTTTGAATAATGATTGGCGGTTCTGGGTTGATATCTAAGGAGGAGTCGAAGAGTCGGCGCTGGTATTTTGAAAAGGAGAGTGAGCGGGGTTTCTATTATAGATGTTTTGTTGGTTGATTGTCCTTGATTGTCAATGCACTTTACAATAAGGCCAAGACGAGAGTTTAGAGAGACGCACGAAGGCGGTCAGGCCTGGAACGTGGCAGAATGTCCAGAAGAAGTTTAGTGGTGAGAGAAGGGATGGGTGCTCCAAGGGTACGTACCTGCAGACCCTTGCGTTTGCGTTTGTTGGATCCATTTTATCATCTGGGTTCATGATCGTCATTGTTGAGATCCTCTCACTTTTTTTGCGATTGTCTTGCGGCAAGAAAATGATTGTGATCTTGGAGCGTACGTCATACTTGTATCTGTGCATGAATTGACCACAAATTCCATTGAGATTGAGTACATAACCAACCTAAAGCCATGGCTGGATTTGACCTTGAAAACCCGTTTACTTGATATTATGGCTGAAGCATCCTGTACTTGGTATTTGGGCATGTGAAAGCTCGCTACGTTAGCATAAAAAGCATGAATATCGCGGAAAGTTTCGTTTAACCATATCTACTGGCAGCCCTGGTCGTATGAAGATCTTAAGAATGTCATTAATTTATTAAAGTTACTATCCTTGATCGAATTCACCGTCAGCCCAACGTCTCAAGTCCCTATTATTGTAGGGCCCCGTAATCGGAGGTCGCTCTATTCCCTGGTGCTGTGAAGCATCAAAATAGAAGGGAATCCACATTGTTCTAGCCTTTGCCTGTAGAAGATGTGTCGAAAAATGCAGCCCAACCCACGCACGTCCAGTAAGTAATGGCCAGTGCCAGTAATTATTATTCATTCTCCCCGCATCTTGGAGATCTTGATCTCTGGGGTGAAAGATGGGATATCTGGATCATTAATGAGGTCACTTATGTATTTAGTTTTTGGATACATGTTCAATAAATATCAATCTGCTCTGCCCGGATTAATCTAGTCTCTCTGTTCACCGTAAAGATATCCTCTTGATCCCCTGCCACTTCTTACTGATCATCAACACCAGATCAAAGATACCACATCCCATTTTCCCTCATTAACCAATTCAGTATTAAAAATGCTTAGGACAAACAAGCAGTGCAACTCCAGGCCTTGATTTCACACCAATAGTTTTCCTCTTTAATACTTAGTCTCCGTGGGCTATCGCATACACCAAACATCATCGCCTCTTACTCGCCAGTCCCCGCGAGATATCGAGTTTCTGTTACCCCTTCATAACCTCGAGAGGATCCACTTGATGGCTTCTTTGTCCACAAGGTTTAGTTTGCCTACTTATTAACGTTGCGCGTGCCGTAGATAAATTTTCACTTCTCCTCATCTTGATCGTGATTTATTCTTCTTCATCTCTATTCGAGATAATCGTTCTATTCAAAGTCCAATCGTTGATGCGCTGACTGAGTCGCTATCTTATCCTCACATCAGCTCTTATCTATCACTGATATCAATTGATAGACTATCGGGTCAACCACTTCCCATACAACTGTTAACACTTTCAAAATGAGTGAGACAGGCTCTCACGGCTCTCCTGCCTTGAAGGCTCCCGAGACCAGTTACCCCGAGTCTCGAGTCCTTATCATCGGCACAGGAGGAACGATTTGTATGCAGCAAGGCCCTGATGGTCTTCAACCAACAGACAACTTCTTGGAGAATGCTATGGCTCCTCGCCCATCATTCAATGACTTCTCAAATCCAGGTATGAGACGAAATAATACTCTGAATGAACCACACTGACAAATATTTAGATACGCTCCCCGCTGTTCGTGATGGAGAGAAGATCCAGATTGATAGTCTTCGCACTCCTGCTACAGCATACAATCGCCATGTCCGCTATGGTATCATCGAGTTCAGTCCTCTACTAGATTCCAGCTCTATCTCCGCCCACGATTGGGATGCTATGGCCTCATGTGTTCAAGAGAATTATCATCTATTTGACGGTTTCGTCATCCTTCATGGAACAGACTCTCTCGCTTACACGGCCTCTGCGCTCTCCTTCATGATGGAGAACCTGGGCAAGCCCGTGATCCTCACTGGCTCTCAGGCGCCCATCTTTGCACTTCAATCCGACGGTGTCGACAACTTATTAGGATCCCTCATCATCGCCGGAACATTCACCATTCCTGAAGTCTGCCTATTCTTCCACCACCGTCTGTACCGTGGAAACCGCAGCGCAAAGGTGTCAGCAACAGAGTTCGAGGCTTTTGCCAGCCCCAACTGCGAGCCCATCGCCAAGGTCAATGGCCTTGGCATCAGTGTCAATTGGCCTCTTGTTCTACGACCAACCTCGATTGCCAAGTTTCACGTCACCAAGGGTCTTGACACTACTCATGTTGCCTGTTTGCGCGTGTTTCCTGGTATCAAGCCTGAGATGATCGACGCTGTACTTCACTTGCCCGATATCCGTGGTCTTATTCTTGAGACATTTGGCATGGGTAACATCCCTGGCGGTGCCGAGGGTCGTCTTACGCAGATTATCAAGGCGGCTGTTGAGCGTGGCATTGTCGTTGTAAATGTTAGTCAATGTGTCAATGGCTTTGTCTCTCCCGTTTATGCTCCCGGTACTGTTCTCGGCCGAGCTGGTGTCATCTTTGGGCTCGACTTGACTGCTGAGGCGGCGCTCACCAAAGTCTCCTATCTACTCGCTCAAACAAACCTCTCTGTCAAGGAAATTCAGGAGAAGCTCTCCCGGTCGCTCCGTGGCGAGATGACAGAGATTGCCCACCAAAGCTTCTCCCACCCCTCCGGCTCACTCGACTTTGCCGCATCCCATCTTACGCCAAGCGAGACTGCATTCTCGGCCCTCGGATACGCAATTGAGAATGGCGAATTGGGACTCGTCAAGGAATTACTGCAAGGTGAAGGTGCTCAGCTTCTCAAGCAGTCAGACTACGCAGGCAACACAGCGGTGCATCTCGCAGCGGTGGCCGGCAGAACCGAGATCCTCCTTGAGCTGCTACAGCGGGGCGCCAGCGTCCACGAGCGCAACAAGGCCAACCACTCGCCTCTGTTTGTCGCTGTCAAGTCAGGCCAGGAGCCTTGTGCACAATTGCTGCGCATTGCTGGTGCTCATCTGGCGGTGGAGGAGAGGGATTCTATGCCTGGTTACGTGACACCCAAGTACAACAGTCACATTGGAGGACATGGCTTCTGATCGATGAAAGATCATATCATGTCCTTTTATCTTTAAGTTTACGTTTTGTTGTTATGGGGTTAGGTGAACTTTTGAAGCGGACCAGGATACGGAAAAATGGGTGATGGATATAAGCGACGTTCTGCTATCAATTGTTGTTCTTATGCGAACGGGTATGATCAAGGCGCTTCGGGATATAGAAAATGAGATGACTTGGACTGGAACAAGATGAGATCTTGAACCACGAGAACAATTCCTGATATAATTGAAGTTCAATTGGTACGACAATGGCTGTTGTTAGAGAGGCAGTAGTTTGCGGAGGTGGCTTGCTTTTGACCTGGGGGATCTAATTCTCCGATGCAACAACAAATACTGCCGAAGACTATATAAAAAGGACCAAAAACATACTATTTACTCTACGTCCATACGATAATAGTCTCAAGTTCCAAAGGACCAATGCAACACTGCAGTCATCTGAATGTTTCGCCTTGGACCCATGAACTGACGTTTGAATTCCTATGACTAACAGGTACGACACGCTATAGGTCGAGCAACCCAGTCCTTCAAAAAGAGGTTATGCTCAGCAAAGACAACCCCAATCGAGCATCACACGGTTGTGGACTAGGCATTAAACGAGTTCAAACGTCTCCGCGGGAATCCTATAAAGAGAGTGCGTCCACTCCGTGGCAATGGCATGAGTTAGTTAGTTGACTGACCTTGGTAGGTGAAGAAAAACATGACGACGAGTCGTGGGTCGAAAATTGGCATTGGCCGAGGTGCCGATTCCGCGACGTCACGTTGTGTCCTAACTTTGATTCATTACTAGTACTTTTCACTCTATTTAAATAAACGTGACCTTTCTTCTATTCAATGGCTTATACTGGTCGTCAAGACATTTTGGTTTGTTTGCTCAATTGATCTCACTATGAGTTCCACACCAACGCCCTCAGATCATCTACCAGACCTAGACTCTAGCGAGGTCACTTATCCAGGTTCCGACATAGCAGCTCCCGCGGCACCAACGAATCCAGAAGAACTCAAGCACGATAAATATCGAGAGAATCGAAGAGGATGGCGTCGAATTGTCGTCAATTTTACACCGTCGTGGTTCACAGTGACGATGGGCACTGGAATCACGTCTGTTCTCCTCCACAACCTGCCCTACCACGGCCGATGGCTATTCTACGTCTCCTGCATAATATTTTGTCTAAACATTGTGCTATTTACTTTGTTTAGCTGTATATCTATTGTAAGATATACGTATTTCAAAGGGATATGGTATTCAACGTTACGACATCCAGCGCAGGCTGTTTTTCTAGGTATGCATTTCGTCATGTGGCCACTTAATCATAATTGAAGCTAACATTGTCTAAAGGGACCATACCGGTTGGCTTCGCTACAATTATCAATATGATAGTCTTTGTGTGTGTTCCAGCCTGGGGTGATTGGGCTGCCAATTTTGCATGGGCTCTTTGGTGGATAGATGTTGTTATGGCTACTGCTTGTAGTCTCTACATACCGCATTGTATCATGCGAACAGAGGGCGTGAGTCACCTCTAGCTTCCCAGACTCTTGAGGTAGCTTGCTTACACTATAGAGATCACACTTGATCAAGTGAACCCTTCATGGCTCTTCCCCGTCATTGCCGATATCGTCGCCTCCACCTCAGGGGCCATCGTAGCCAATGTTCTACCTAACGACCAACACGCCATATGGACCGTCATTACAAGCTATATTCTATGGGGAACTAGCGTACCCATGGCTATCGTCATTCTCGCCATGTATTACAGCCGTCTCATGATCTATGATATTCTTCCCGGCCAAGTTGCTGTAGCGTCTTTCATCGCTATCGGCCCTCTTGGTATGGGAGCAGCAGCAATCCAACTCCTCGGCCAAGTCTCTCTCAAACTCTTCGCCAGGAACGATTTCATCCCCAAGGCTCCCATCGCGGGCCAATTCTTCTACCTGACTGGTATTCTCACTGCTCTCATCTTGTGGGGATTTGCTGTTGTGTGGCTCTTCTTTGCTCTCGCCACCATCATCAGACGCCAAGTCACCTTCAATCTTACTTGGTGGGCGTTTACTTTCCCTCTTGGAGTGTTCACAGTTGCGACCACGACACTTGCTCAGGAGCTTCCTTCGAAGTTCTTCAAAGTGCTGGGAACAATATTCTCTGTTGCCGAGTTTTTGTTGTGGGTTATGGTGGCGTGTGGTACTATCAAGGCGAGCTTGAACGGCCAGCTATTCCAACCCCCACCACTGGAAGCGTGGGAGAAGAAAGCAAAGGAAGTTGAAGAGACCGAAAAGACCGAAGATTCACCAGTTTAGAAAGCTGAAGTGGGCATATTAGTACATACACATACGCATACATTGCCATAGTCAAGGCTATAGACTTGCATATTTTAGAGCCTATACAAAATCGAGAGTAGCGTGTCTTCATAGCACAATGATTTTTAGTTACCATTTACACTTCACTATTAATTTACCTACTTGACTTATACTTGCCTGACTGGTGAAATACCCTTGAAGTCATCGATATCTGATAACGACCCGGAGCGGGGCCGAATCATACGGCAGACCGACCGGCGAAGACACCGGACTGCCCCATATTTCACCGATCACCGATCTCTCGCGAAATCAATCAACTGTCGCTATGTAACATGATGATTGATATCAGAATTGGGTTTAAACGTTGGTAATAAGACTGATAAGCTCAATTCAAACCGGCGCAGCTCCAGATCCAATAACGCTATTGGTCCAAGCTCATAGCTCCAGCTCCTGTCACAGCCACTAAACCCCTAAAACAACTCCAGCTCCAG
Source organism: Fusarium odoratissimum NRRL 54006 (assembly GCF_000260195.1). Lineage (NCBI taxonomy): Eukaryota > Fungi > Ascomycota > Sordariomycetes > Hypocreales > Nectriaceae > Fusarium > Fusarium odoratissimum. The sequence goes on along the minus strand of NW_022158689.1, from coordinate 893,925 downwards.
CGTCCACCCCACTATAATCCCCTAAAACCTCAAGTCTCGAACCAATCTCAATTGATTCTCCACAACAGCACCCCTCCCCCCTTGCTCCATTCGCCTCCAGAGGCCAGATTGTCTTGTCACCCACAGCCCAACCTGTTTTCCCCCATATTCCATCATCTCCACCAGCTTCTTCTTCTCTTTTTCTCTTCATCTCCCTCCCCCAATCTTCTTCATCGGTGTCTTCTCTATAGGTTCCCCTCATCTTCTCGTCGTCATGTTCTTCAAGGCTTCTTTGCTCGCCCTCGTGGCTGCTCAGGTCTTTGGCGCTGTTGCTCAGGTTCGTGTCGCGCGACAGCTTCATCTCCCCTCCTGCAATTCTAACATCTCAGAAAGGACGCTCCTGAAGCCAATGCCGCTCCCAAGGCTCCTCTCAAGGCTGACATCAAGGCTACTTTCCCCGAAGCTGACATCCTCGGTGTCAAGCTCGTCAACGGTCGTCCTACCAAGGCTGTCATCGAGATCAACAACAAGGATGCCAATGCTATCAATGTCGCCTTCGTCGCTGGCTCTCTCAACACCATGAAGGAGCTTCCCGAGGACAGCCCCCGCTACGCCAGCATCGTGCGCAACTTGACCTCTGTCCAGTACAACATTGAGGTCCCTGCCGGCGAGAAGAAGGAGCTTCCTTTCTCTTTCGCCCAGGACATGCAGCCCCAGGAGGTCCGCGTTGAGCTCTCGGCTGTCGTCACTGATTCTACCGGCAACCTCCACCAGGTCTTGGTTCACAACGGTCCCGCTTCCATCGTCGAGGCTCCCACCAGCTTCCTTGACCCCCAGATGTATGCACTCCCTTCAACCTCTCCACCAATCGCAAGCTAACAACATCTGTAGTATCTTCCTCTACCTGTTCCTCTCTGCTGCTTTCGCCGGTACTCTCTACTTCGTCTACAAGACCTGGATCGAGGCTCTCTTCCCCCAGGCTAAGCGCCCCCGTACCAACAAGAAGGCCAAGAAGACCATCGATGTTGCTGAGCCTCTCTCCGGTTCCGAGTCTACCCCCGTTGCCGTCCCCTCTGGAAAGGACTACGACGAGAGCTGGATCCCTGACCACCACATCAACCGCCCTGTCGCCCGCCGCGTCAAGTCTGGCGCCAGCGCCAAGACCAAGCGAGTCGATTAAGGAAGTGAGATATCTTCTTTTCGACGTGTTGCGCGCATGCGCACTGTATTTTGTGACGAAACCATGTCTGAGTTCCAAGGGTCATGGCGTAAATGCCTGGGTAGACTAGGGGGTTGGGTATCATGAGAAATGATCTCACTCGTCACATGGCAATGGATCAAGGGACACCATGAGCCAGAAGTATCTGTTGTATATTATATGTATCAAAACGAGCATTGAGAAAATGACATGCTTTTCCCACACGTTGCTACGAGACATAACCCATAATCTCGGTGCACCATACCGTGAGCATTGCCATTGCATTCATGATAAAACCCCTGATCTAAACACAAATGAACTTCCGTAGTTGCCAGTGCTTGCGCCGTATGCAGGTACTTGTCGTTGATGTTAACCCATGCGCCAAATCCATTCCTTCATGTCATGATCCTGGTATCTGATCGGTTCTATCCATTCTCTCTTCGGCAGCCTCTGCTGCCAAGTATCCCATGACAGCCTTTTCCTGAAGTCTAATATCCTTTTCGTGTTCAGTGTCTTTGCGAGCAATGTGCCCAAACAGACATTCCCATAAATCATTCTCTTCCACGTTCTCACCAGCCGATTTATCCTTACTCATCAACCGCGAAAGTGATGCCTGCTCAAGCTCCAGAGTGTTTGCTGCCTCGATATTCACGTCGAGAAGTTCAGGTGTCGACTCCTTTGACTTGCCCTTGTTGACACGTCCCATATGCTCCATCCGCCGCTGGACCGAAAGGTTGTAAATTGACTCCTCAACTGTCCCCGACACAAGGTAGAGCCATACAGTTGTTTCGTGCATTTGACCAATCCGATCCACACGGGCAATTGCTTGGAGCTCGAGCGCGGTATTGAGGAGAGGCTCACAGAGAAAGACATGACTTGCATTGACGAGATTGAGGCCACTGGAATGTGCTCTGGCATGAAGAAGAAAGCACTCAACTGAGGCGTTCTCCTTAAACCGTCTGATTCCATCTGGGTCGTCAATCGAGGCATAGCCAATCCTGAATCTTGAAAAGGCGTTGCGTAAAATCCCCAGAAATCCTTTATATTGCGAGAATACAATCGACTTTGCGCCAGGGTCAGACTCTCGTAACCACATCAAATGTTTGACAAGCGTATCAACTTTCGTGGTAAATGAAGGCCCATCCAGCTCGATTTTCTGTATCTCAGCCAGCTTGTCTGAGTTAAATTCGGAGTAGATCCCGGTTTTCTTTGGCGAATCGGTTTGTTTTTGTTCAGGGCTATTCTCCGTACCATCTTGAGATTGGGTTGGTTCATCGCTATGCACTTTGAGTTGCTGAGGGTTGATAGTAATATCGTGCAAGTTGGATGACTTCAACCTTCTCTTACACACGGGGCAATTGTGGTGAGCTTTAAACCACAACATCATGCACTCCTTGCAAAATTGATGACCGCAGACCGTGAGAACGCCAATAGTGAAATTGGTCTGACAGATGACGCACATTCGCGGCTCGTTAGACTTGTTTCCTGCTTCTTTGAGGTGGAGGACTGAAAAGTTAATTTGGGGTCAAATAATGAGGAGCGTATAACTCACGGTATCTGTGTTTGGCTTCTGCTGCAGACAGCCTTTGGCGCATATTTTCCTCAGTCGTCTTCAGCCTCGTCATGAGTTCTTCAGTGACAGGTTCCTCGTAAGGAAGGACACTGTCAGAGACTACTTGCAATTGGCGATAATACTCCAGGCGGAGGTTCATGATGTTCTTGAATTTGTCGACCTCGGCCTCAAGAGCAGTAGTCAGCTTGCTCTGTGTGTTCAAAATTGCTTGCGTTGCTTTGAGTTGTCGATCCGCAATTCTGCCTTCTAGGACGCTTCGTGTGGTATCCCTTGCCAGCTTTGATGTCAAGCCTCGAAACTCGCTGATAGCTTTCCGCATTGAGGTTGACCGTGGCTTGATTTGATCTCGTAATGTAAGAAGCTCAATAAGCTTTTCAGGAGCAGGCCCTTCTTCGTTGGCTGCGAGTCTCAGTGACGTTTGTGTTTCGTGCTTGATCAGCTCGTTAGTCTGCCCAGTCAAAGCATCCTGTCGATCAGCAATGATAGCTCGAAGAGCTTGAACGTAAACCATGAGTTCATCTTGAATTTTGGCTGACTCGCCGTATTCATCTCCAGTGGTTTCGGCATCGTCCTCCTCATCAACCAAAGGCTTCAGAACCAGCCCGACCAGGTGCTCCCTCCATTCATCAATGACATTTGCTTGGTCGTTCAGTTCGCCGTACAATGCTTCTAGATCGTCGACAATACGACCGCTCTCGATACCTCGTTCCTCATTAACTGTGAGCTCCGGAATCTCAACAAAAGACTGTTCGGATGCCTTCTGTGCCACCTTCGCCATCAGACGGGCTGCTTTGTGGTGAGGCTCTTGTAGGATTTCCCTTCGAATAGCCTTTGCTTCCTCGTAGTGCTCATCTTCCAACTTCTTAATACGTAAAAATTCCTCGGATTCGGGCTCAGTCATTTCTGGATTTTCGCGGACCTGGAAGTATGCATTCGCGCAAAAGAAGACGGCCCTGTGGTACATCTCTAATGCTCCACGAAGCCGTCTTCGACTTTCAAACAGTTGACCTTTCTCCTCAACTTCAGAATCATCATCGATATCAGAGTCCTCGTGACTGGCGGGCCTAAGTCTTGACCCAGTCAAAGACTTGAGCTCATCCCGGGCTTTGGAAACAAGTTTTTGAGCTTCGTCTCGTCCTGATAACCATATTTCCAGTGCCTCTTTTACGCGGGGGCTGTTTTCGTATAGCTGACCTCGTGTCAGTTTACTGGATAGATAGGCTCTCTCATCTGATCGAATCGCGCTTTCGCTTTGTTCTAGCATAGCATCTAAAACCTCGTCAACGGTCCTCATGGGCCGACTCTTGCTGTTGCCGAGAGTTCGGCGGTTATAACCTGCAACTTCAGGATGCAGCGCAGTCTGTCTGAGTCGAACCAACCAAGTTCTCATGTCTTCTTCATGATCCTCAGGCTTCCAGCCATCCACAATTGGCGCTCCTTCGAGGCTGAGCCCACACGCTTCCGCCATTTCTCGATAAAGGGACTGGTAGTGCTGTTCCTCAACGGCTGTAAAGGGCATACTGATGACAAAGCGTTTCTGGGATGGCAGAACCAACTCATCTCTAACCATTGATTTCGTGTGCCGAATAGCGATCCTGTTGAACAGGCGCTGGAAGACAGATTTGTAGTGACGGATCAAATCTTGCCATATTTGGTTCACAGAACAATAGGGCTCGTACTGGAGGAAAAGGAGCAAGCCCTGAAGATCCTCAACGTCATTCTTCACTGGAGTACCAGTGATACCCCACGCATTTATCCGAGGAAGAACACGAGCCACTTTCGCGGCTTGGCTGTAACCACTTTCAATCATCTGAGCTTCGTCCAGGCATACTCTCCACCACGAGATTTGCACGAGGGGGGATCTGGGCCGATCATAAACTCTTGCATGCCGCCGTGAGCGCTCTGGAGGTGCTGTCGTGAAGTGAAGCTCAGAGGACAGTACAGAGTATGTTGTGAGAATAATATCGTGACCAGCAAGTTCATCTGTGGCCTGTTGCTCGTCCGCTTCCGAAATCCTTTTCCGACCCTCATAAACTTTGACACTTAAGCCCGGCGCATGGCGAGCAATTTCAGATACCCATTGATCTTTTAATGATGGGGGTGTCACAATTAACGTAGCGCCACTCGGCGTAAGCTTGGCCTGGGACTCATATTCACTCTGAATCAAGGGTCGAGATCGCTGGTGAAGCAAAATCAAGCCAAGAACCTCCAGTGTTTTACCAAGGCCCATCTCCTCTGCCAGAATGCCGCCCTTGATGGAAGCCTCGGCTTGTTGGAACAGCGAAATATCTCTTGTCGCCGTATGGAAAAGTTCGCTAAAGTAGTACTCATTCCCGGCCACATCCGTCATTTTCTTGAAGTCATACACGCTATCCTGATTTTCAGGTACATATGGGACGATGCGTCGCATATCTGCTGACCACTGCACTCCTTCGCGTTGCAGTAACCACTGTAGTGTGCGCTTTTGGTATGGAAATAATTTCGACTCCAAAGCATCGACTTGAATAGTTTCGGGTGTTTTCTCGTCCTTTTTGGGGACAAAAGCCGCTTCGTAAAAGTCCATGGGAGACCATGTTGAAGCTCTATAAGGTGTGCCTGTTGAGATCGAGCCGCGCAGTAGCAAGTTAATGAATGGCTGGCTGTTTTTGCGATCTAGTGACGATCTGTACTGAGAGTGCGGCGATGGAGATTCATTCCAGTAGAAATTGCGACAGTAAGTCATCTTGACCTGCCTTCCTTGCCACTCAAGTTCCAGGTCGAATGTGCTCCATAGCGCATTCGGCTGTGACGCTCGCTGGGAGGTGCTATCCAAGATGTAAGAAATCTTCATTTGGTCATCTTCTTCCGCTCGTCTTAGCCTGACCGTAACATCCAACGGCTCCGATGGGTAATCCTTCCGCGACTTCATGCGAAGTCGATTGTCCATAAAATGAATGCTCATGTAGCGATCAACGCTCTTACAAACGAATGATTGACTTTTGGAAGAGGGCCCTGCGCAAGGGCGAGAAATAGTGAATTCTTTCTTTGCGATAGGTATAGCATTCAAGGCTAATGAAGACTCGGTCTTACGACGCTTTGTAGGTGGCCCATTCTCATGGGATGATGATGGTTGATCTGAAGTTTCATTTTCAGAAATCATGATACTAATAAGCCCTTCAACGAATGATGTTGGCATCAAATCTGAAGTTAAAGGTGTGAGCGTGAGTGAATAAAACCCCAATAAGTTAACTCACCATCGAGTCCAACATGTAAGTGAACCGCCTCGGCAGTAGAACGCCGGGAGCGGGCCTTGTTGCGGGCCATGGTTGATAGTAATTGTTTGTTATCATTTACCACTGATGGCTGGTAGATTGAGATGCCCCAAACCTGAGGTCACGAAATATTATAGATGACTCAACATGAAATCGAGTATGTAGGAGGGAAGAAGGTAGGAGGAGGATGTAGGCATTTGAGGTGGGATATCAGCCTGGTCGGTTATAAGTGGGGCGTCATCGGATAGCCAGGGGTTAGCGCCACAGTTCTGATGAGCATCAGCCACAGAAACAGCCTTGCTGACATAACGAGGACCCATCGTCAAATTTCGAGATCAACGTTCGGCTTGTGAGACTTCGTTGATTGAGGTAGCGGCTGAACTTGTGTCATTCGACCCATTGAGCAGCGTAAGTTTATGATAGGAAATTGATACTCTCAACCGTGGTCTCTAACATAAGTTTCTAGAAAATGAAGAGCGAACGACTCAGGTCAACATTTGGCCTGCTTCTGCAGAGCGGCAGCGCCTTTTCAAGGACAGGACAGATCCGACAACTTCACAAGACACGGCCTGCGCACCCGATCCCCAAGCCCCGACCATTCGTTCCCGATGTGCCGACCTTCCTCACCCTGATCGGCCGTGGCCTCAACAAGTACGCCAACAAGTTTCCCTCGTGGAACGCTCTCTTCTCCCTCACCTCGCCAGAACTCAAGGAATTGGGCATCGAACCACCCCGAAACCGAAGATACCTTTTGCATTGGATGCAGCGATATAGAAAGGGTTCGTTGGGCCCTGGTGGAGACTTTGAATATGTCAAGGATGGACAGGCTCTCTTGAAGGTCGCAACACCGCCCCCTTCGGCCCTCAGCGATACGAAATGGGTTGTCAACGTACCTCACGATTTTACGCCTGATAAAAAAATTCCTCGAAAGGCTGTAAAGAACTCTACGGGCGAAAAGGACACTGGTTCATATTTGATCCGACCAAACGGATATCGGGTCGTTGGTCACCAGACGATTGCTGGGCCTTTTGCCCAACCCATCTCTGGAACATCAGGCGCTATTGTGAAGGTTACGGAAGGCATGTGGGAGGATCGCCAAGGTCGCAAGATTGACGGTGGTGAGCGCAGAAGGGCTGAGGTCCGATTCAAGAAGAGGTCGGCAGAGCGAAGAGCTGAGCGGGAGGCTGAGATGCTGGCCAATATGTAATAGTTGTGTAAAAGACAAAGACACAACATGTACATTTACAACTGTAGTTTTAGCAGATATGACTGGGGTTTATGGATGGCTGAGCAAAAGCATGTTTCACTCAAGTGCTGTTCTCGGGCATCTTTTGGTGTGCAAAAAAGACTTGATAGCATGTTATCAAGTCTGTCTCGTATCTGGCATATCGGTTTGCCATATTCGTTTGGAGAGGCTGTGTGAACATTATGTCAGCGATTATGGGAGATATCATCCTGAGGCATGGTATCAGAACCAACGCCTTACTGCCTGGTGTATTTTTTTACCTCTTGGCAGGCAGAAAGAGAAGCTATTCTTGATGTAAATCCCGGTTCTTATTTTCGGTAAATTCGGAGCTTATTTCGACGTCACTTGAGGTCTCTTTCGTATTTCTGCAGTGGGCCATCAAGTCCCGGAAGTCATATTGTCAAAACTCCAAAGAACAGTAGGCTATGCTGAACTAATGCAACTGTGCTGTGCCCTCCTGACACCACCAAAATGTTCACATGGCACATGGATTTACAATGGCTGAATCTCTTTAGGTGTGTAATTCTATATTTGAGCATGTTGTGAATGGTGTTGATGCTGCACCGCCCGTTGATGCAAACCAGATCCCCTGCTCTGTCTATTATGTGATTCACCTGACAAAAGAAGCATGCTGTGCGGGGATCATGCTGATTTCTTTATTTTAAGCTTCTTCGATTGACTAATATTCTTGAGGTAGTGAAGCTGGGTACCTTACCCATGTCTTGTACTTGATGCCTCCCAAGTGCTGTATCAACAAGCATTGAGAGGTGGGTTAATTATAATTGCATATCGGATACCCTCACTTCCGACTAATGCTGAAGACACAACGGCATATGTATGGTGGGCTTCACCTAGTTGTTCTCTGACTAGTTCACTAGCTTCATGTTGGTTAATTTGAAGATGGTAGTTTATATGCAGCCACTTTCACGATGTGACAAAGAACAGAAATAGAAAATGCCATCTCCGCGCATGACGAAGAAATGGAGGTGGCTGTATGTGCAATAATACCTTGCTGTCTTCATATCGTATCCTTGACTGGGTGAGGTTCTTCTGATTGTGACTTATACGTTGATGAAAACCTTGTCTCATGCAATTGTATGCCGAGAAGCACTCTCATACCTTTTCGATCAATGTTCATTAATTTTTCGTGGCTTGGTCCTTGCTATGAAGAAATTCACGATACCTAACGTCCGTGCAGATTGGCGAATATCTCGCATTCGCCTAATTGATCAGCAAATGAGTCGTAAGAGGGTGGCCCCCAACTGTCGGTGTTAGAGTTTCAGCTACCGCCGCTTGATCAAGGGACCTTTTGTTTGGCATATTCTTTATGGACAGCCAAGAGCTAATTATGACGAATGAAAACGGTTTCGTAACCACCTCCGGGGCATTAAATTTCACAGGGAGATGTAACATTGCAGAGGCTGCCTAGAATTGGCTTTGTTTTTGCTAAGGTTGTTCTGGGCTCCAAGCATATGGCGTCGATCATCCGGTATGTATCGCGGATACAGTGTAGCCCTGACGAGCTGAGGCTTGTGATTGATGATCATGAAATTGAGGTTCCTGGAATTTCCTAGCGACGGCAGATCGACTTGGGCTTCAGAGATCACGCGCGCCCTTTGAGGGACAGATATGTACCTAGCGTGAGGGTTTTCTCGTAGCCACCTTGACCTCGTTACCATTATTTTGTGGTCTCAAGACAAGAGTAGCATAACTCTACTCATCTCATCCCTATTCTCACCGACTGCTTGGTTCGGCGATGCATGAATTGACCCTCCACGATCCCATTGAGGGATGTTGTGCGAGTGCGTGTTCATAGGGCTGATGGTTTAACATGATCGTGATGATATCAAAACGTGTCCTCATATCCCATGTATAGACATACGTACGTCTAAGGCAGGTCATGATGTGGAAGCCTTGAGGCAACGACTTTACTACGCAAGGCAGCCCTCTTTGGAAAAAAGATCCTGGTCATTAAGACGGGAGGGAACTTAAAACATACATAACGCTCAAGCATAACATACGGTGTGGTATGTGTCACTGAGATACTTGCTGTATGCACAGTGCAGTGCAGCGCAGTGCAGCAAAATGACCTCAGCTAAAACGTGTCCAAGTTCTCGGGCCCGTTCCTAATGAAATCTGGCTCCAGCTAAGATATCCGTAGTTGCACTGGCGATGACTCCTCTGAATCCCTGTCCATGATTGTCCGGCACGCAAGATCCGGGGATATCGGGTCGGAATCGCAGGGTGTATCTTGTGACTAGATTATCCGTGATGAGCCTTTTCTGTTCCCTAGAAAATCCGATTAAATGCCTATATCTTCCTATAGACTTGGTTAAAGACGTTGGATATTGCATCACAGGCATGATGTACGTACAATGGCCATGGATGAGTACGTATCTTGGTCAAAGAATACATCTGCCTTACAAGGCCCATCTAGCACGTCCCACTCTTTTCATTACCTCGTGGCCCCAAGACCCGACTCCCCGTCCGTCGTATATCTCGCATTCCCGTTTTTGCTCCCCTTCTCAGGTTCAGGGCGACGGGTGGCTTAGCAACGCGGATTTTCACATCAGTTAGTGTTCCATTGGCTTTCTCCAACTTACACTGTTTCGAACCATGACAGCAAATTAGCGTGACTTGTTGCGAATGCACGTTTGCAGGGGGCTTACAGAGGAGACGCGTGCAAGAGGTACATACGTGGTCTGGATTCCTTTAATCACACGAAACTCAACCATATCTTTAAAGAGAAGGTATTTCGATCTCAGCTGTGACGTCGTCACTGTACGTGGGCACATACGTGTTACTGTACAGTTCTCGACCTGAAGTGTAGTAGCCTAAGGTATTACTTTGAGATTAGCCCCATGGGGGGACGTTTGTAAGTCGGTGATTTACAAGGTTTCCAGAGTATGACTCCTTCGCCGTCATGGGTCCAAGATAGCTTGCATGTACCTTGCGTACAGTCTCTCCCTTGAATATCTGTGAGAATACGTATGTTGGTGCACCACGCGACCTGGAGAGGCCTCAGTCATGAACAAGAAATGATTTCGGATCTGATATCGCTTGAAAAGAGGCTGCCGTGTTGACGCACATCCTTGAACTTGGGCTCGTCTTACACGCCATTCCACGCATCTGGTGGTGTACCTTAACAAGGTTGTTTAGTGCATTTTTATCCAGTCTGTACCGTTTTAGTTCTTTGCCTGTTCTCTCCGCCCCCTGCAACTAAGGCATGGGCCACTTATGGATATCATGGCTGATGCGAATCCTTCTCAGTCGAAGCGAATGGCGAGCAACGCCTATCAGAATTCGGTTTTTGACTCGAATGTATCTGTAGCAAAGACTCACCTCCAATTGCTTAATTTCCCGAAAACCTCTTCCTGACGCATCCGCCTCGTGCCCTCCTCGTAATCTCCATACGTCAATTCTGCCCTACCCGGCTCCGCCGTTGAACCTCTACCCTCCATCTTTGATACAGTCACTCACTCACTGTCCAAGATACCCCCGGTCCTGGCCGATTCAATCATCCCGCTGTCGCATGGGTCCTAGTTAACTCACTTCCTGGGTCCTTCAGGTACTAGTGTACTACCTATCATGGCCCAGGGTTTAAAAGTCGTTGCCTTACATGTATGTGGCTTCGTCCCTCGTTTTCGAGTTTCGTTCATACCATATCCTAATACAATTAAACTCTAACCGACTTCAAGACATCCCTATTCTGTCTGCCTAGTTATCAATCTCAGACTTCTAGTACAAGGGTGTAGTTTGTTTCAGTTGTCATTGCTACACTACAACTTTGTCGTCTCAGTCTCAGCATAAAAGTCCTACAACTTAGATGGTTCCCCCCTATTGTGTCAACAAACTCAATACCATCTTTTCAAGGCCTCCAATTTGATGACTCTCTGAGAGTAGATGTCCTTGCCGAATCAGTCGCCATCGGAATTACAAACTCCAGAAATTCGCATTCAGAGTGCTTCCCCTGACCAAGAAACAGAGGAAAAGGAGAGATCAGGCGGCAAACGCTCCAAATCTCCTTCAAAACTTGCACCAACACGTCAAACAAGGTCGCAATCCTCAAGTCACAAAGACAAGAAGAAGGGATCTTCTTCCAAATCAGATTATCATTCTTCTGAAAAGAGCAAAATGGGTGGAAGTTCAAAACATAGCTCTCACAGCTCCCATAAGGGCAGCTCTTCTACACATTCCTCAAAAAAGTCAAAGTCAAGCTCAGTCGATGATGTCGACTGGTCAGATATCACAGATCCTGAAGAGAGACGAAGAATTCAGAACCGTATTGCTCAACGCAAGTTCAGTAAGTAGCAAGAATTCTGAAAAGCAATCATGTAACTAACAGAATTACCCAGGAGAAAAGGCTCGAGAAAACAAGGAGAGAGCCGAGAGAGATTCTCGAAATCAGGAGTACGCTGGCAACAGCTATCGCATTCCCTCTGTCAACGACTTCAATTCCTATTCAGACCCTTCAGGGCTTCCCTGGGGCAGCATGAACATCGGCCACTTTGCTGGTCGTAGTCAGGAGGCCGAAAGTCGGCACAGCAGCAGTAGAAGGGGAGCACACAGCGCAGACGATAGCTTTGCTACAGCGACATACAGTGCTTCACCCTCATACGGCACGCAATGGGCACAAGCAAGTTACGGTGAAAGCAGTGGAGCAGACGAGATGTATTACGATGATTCTTATCTGTACGACCCAAATGCTGGGCAATAAGTTGAGAACAAGCTATTGTAAGATCAACCCCTATTCTCTCGGTTCCCTCGACTAACATCGATACAGTTGTTTTCGTACTTGGGAATAGAAGGAATTGAACGGACTTACCACGATTAATGCCATTGTATAATTTATCACACACCCTCTTCTGGAGTTTTTGTTTTGGTATTACCCCGCTCGCTCACATGGAGTTGGTCTTCTTGGGCTGGATTGCTATTCTTGGATGCGGCTGAGACTTGGGACGGGATGATTCAAAGCGGTCAGGCAAGGCAAGGGGTGAAGGGCTAATTACGAGAGGAAAGGAGATCTCTCTTTCTATTCATAGATCATGTTTTACCATACCTGGGGCACTCCTCTACTCTGCTACTGGTTGGCGTTAAAGATGGCGGCAAGGGGGATGACTTTGCATAATAAGACAAGATTTGATCCAATTCGCTGCATGATAAATTGTCCTATGACTAGCTTTGAGGGTTTGATAAGCTGACAGTGGTATATGGGGGATATGAGTTGTGTTGACCAATGAATGGCTACTTCATATCGCATTTTGAGGTCTAATGGTATGTCTATGTACTAAAGTCCTATATACGAGAATGCGGCCTCCGACTTATATAGCGCTATACTAATGAAGGTATACAGCAGCCCCTGAGAACTGAAGTATGCCTTGTTCCAACCTTGCCCATTTCACAAGAAGTGGCCTGATATGGACATGATCTCCCCATGTTTATTACCAGTCTACACGATAACCTTAAAACATAGACTATCATTCTCTTGTATACTCCGAAGAGTTTTAATTGAGATTTGAACCACATAGCCTCGCCTCTTCTGTGAAATTAAGCAGTATTGAATGTTTCCGGCGTGTATCGTCTGGTAACCTCCAACCAGTTCATATATACCCCGTTCAATAGAATGTTCTCAAAACCTACAATATGCAATGGACATTTTGCAGTCAAGAATTATTTCGGCATTAACTGTGCGAGGGAGGAATATGTAAGCAGAGCTGTTCTCGCTCAGTAGTGGTATTCGATAAGAGAGTTGTAGACATGTGCCCACTTAATCTCAGAACGGAGGGTCAATAATAACCTCATGAGAGGCCGCAAACTCCCATTCATCTTAAGCAACGCATGTATCAGCCTCCTAGGTGTCAGTTACTTACATCTAGGTTTGGTCATTCCAGAGTGAGTTACTGAAGGACAATGTAATATGCATGCTATGAGTGTAATACGCCAGGGCACACAGAGCTTGGCCAACTTTTCCTCAACGCCAAAAGTTAACCCCATAAACACAACTTTCCGACTAACTCACTTTATCTCCTGGATTAAACCAATTCTGGGACTCTATCGAAGCTCTTGTTATCCAATGCTGAACGGCTTGCAATGAATGAGCTTAGGCGTGCAAGCTGGTGTGTAAACCGGCGATTGCCTGTTTAGGCAATTGTTGGCTCCACCCTGGTAAGTAGTGGAAAGGCTCGAAACACAATGCCCCTGCTTCCATGTCCACAAACAGTTCCTGCCCCACATCCAAGTTCAACGCTTGGTCCCCTGTCAACTTTTTCTCACCGCCCGGCAGAAAAAGTGGTGATTCTGCCCGGTGCTGCTGCGCATTTCATGAAGCTATCGTCGATTCTTCTTTGCGCCATTCACCACTCAACCTTGAACACTAAGAGATTGACTTTCTTACTGATTTTTGGCAAACGGCAACGAGCTTATCGAAACTTCTAATTGTCCTTCTACTTCCAACTCTATACCCAATTTGTTTTTTGTCATTCCAATACCGTCATCATGTCGTCGTCCACAACTGGCGGTGTTTCTCTCAACCCTGAGGTGAAGTCCAAGAAGGGTAAGTCATAGATAGCTGCTGCTTTCTTCAGCCCTTTATCCTAGTCTACGAAGCTTATCTAACGTTTGCGGCATGCAGACAAGAACCTGAAGCGCAAGCAAGACAAGTCAACCAAGCTTGAGCAGCGCAAGAAGAAGCGTTCCGCCAAAGCAGAGAAGCGAGCCGTCAAGGCTGCCGGTGCCGTCAGTACTGAGCCCAAGGAGGTCGTTGGTGGCAAGCCCCGAAAGTCAAAGACCGTGGCAAAGAAAACCGTCAATGCTTCCAAGCGCAAGGAAAAGCTAAAGGCTCGTGCCGAAAAGCTTCAGGAAAAGGCAAACTTGTTGTTGGCCGAGGCCAAGAAAGCCGCTGCCCAGTATCAAGCACTTCTTGACGCCGAGGTAAGTTCACCCGTCCCATGATTGTTTATTTACACACTGATCCCCCTCACCAGAAAACCGCCAACGAGTCCAAGTCTGAGCAGGACGACGATACCTCTTCTGATTCCGATAGTTCAGATTCTGGTTCCGATAGCTCATCTGAGGATGAGGGAGGTGCTCCAGTGGCCAAGCAGCCGACCGAAGTTCCTACAAACATCCCAGCCGACGAGGTCGTGATGAAGCACCGCCGACTGAGCAACGCCACTTCCGAACGAAGCCATGTTTCCGCCGCCGATATCTCCCCCGAGGCAAAGGAAGAGCCCAAGGAATCCAAGAAGGAGAAGAAAAGCAAGAAGGGGAAAAAAGTGAGACTCGTCGAGCCTGAGAAGGCAGAGGAAGAGGCTGTCGAATCTGAGGCTGAGGTTGAGGATCCCAAGGCATCTGACAAGAAGGCCAAGAAGGCCGAGAAGAAGAGGAAGCGAGCCGAGACCAAGGACAAGAAGGAAAAGGAGCCCGAGTCTGCAGCTCAGGCTGAACAATGGCAAGTCGACGATCTCGAGGGAGGCTCTGCTCGACAGGCCAAGTTTCTCCGACTTTTGGGTGGAAAGAAGGCTGGTGCTAGTGTTGCCGCTTCCCATAACACCAAGGGCGCATCCGACTCGACCAAGGCCGAGGCTGACATCCAGAAGCAGTTCGAGGCTGGTATGAAGATGAAGAACGATGGTGGCAGCAAGCGTCGTGGTCTTGGTGCATAGTTGTGTGACGCAAAGTATGTGTTTCGTGTTGGCATTCGCATTTGAAGCTCGTGGCTTCGCACAAGCTCTCCCTATATAAAGAAAGGGCTGTTATTTTAATTCACGGTTCACGGCATGGCGTCAGGTAGACAAAAAGCAAAGAAATAAACCCTCTTGTTTTGTTCTTCGAAAAGAAGTCGATTTATGTTGATTCCAGATTGCGCCTGTTCTCCCTAAGTCGAGTTCCTGTGAATTCAATACAGGTTCCCCCATGGCGAAATACAATTATATGTGCCCTTCCACCCTTTCAGCTTCTTTGAACGATGGACTGGTGCCCCATGCTTGTCCATAGCTTTTAGATGGCTCGCAGACCCTTACTCTCCCAGATATAAAAAAATGCAGTACCATCGCTAAGAGCGAGGTCTGGTAAGGGTATTCGTTTTGGTTGTTGTTTGTGTTTATGTTGTTATAGTATAGAAAGGTTCAATTGGTGGGAGCTTAACCGAAGAATCGGGAGATCCCCTCGAAGACGAGACCACCAAAGATGACGAACCCAAGGATAGCTGCAGTGGCAAATTGTTAGTAAAGCCCAGCTCTTTGAACCATGGAAGTTCACGTATACGTACAGATCCAGAACAGGGAGATAGGAGACTTCTGAACCTTCTCGACACGCTTCTTAATCTGATCCTCCGACTTGCCCATCCTGGCTTCATTGCCCTTGGCAAAGGCCTCGTTGCGTCGTCGCTGCTGGGGAGTTTGCGCCTGCAAGGAAGTATCATGTTAGCTCCATCATGAGATCGACACTGGTTCATGTCGGAGGGTCCAGGCTGTGGCGTACCATTGCGTCTAGCTGTGAGAGTTGGAGTAAAAAGGGTGGAAAGAAATATACAGAAGAATTGAGAGTTGAACGGTTTCAAATATTGTAAACGGTCCTTGTTGCATTAAAGTACTGAGATCGTATTAAGGGACAGATTTCAAGGGCCCGTGAGGGAAGGGAAGATTAAATGGGCTGCTAACAATTTTGGGGACATGTGTTCCTTTCCTTTCCCCTTAAAGACAGACAAGGGAAGGTGACAGGGGAGCCTAGAGTAAAGACCGTCTCTTTCCCCCACCGGCCCCGCCCCCACTTCACTGCCACATGTGGCTGGTGCACTTCAAGCTTTATCGATATGTTGCTTTGCGTTTATGAACTCTTTCAACGAGTACCAACACAATGATTTCAACAACTTTAACAAGGCTACGGCCTATGATTACGTCTAGAAGCCTAAATATGAGAGGGGTTGCTAGAAGAACATATGCGAATAAGCCACCAAGCCCAGTGGTATGTTTGCAAGAGTATTCGTAAGGCTTATGTTGACAATCTTGCAGTCCCAATTCTATCGTACCTTCACACGACCTATCGCAAAGACACTTCTCATTGCTGTCTTTACGTACCAGTTGGCTTACTGGACTTGGGCGAAACTTGAGACAGATGAGATCCGTGCGGAGCGAGAAGGTTGGTCACAAGACAGAATTTGAGAAGATATGGGGGCTAACGAATGAATGAATAGCAACGATTGAGAAGCTTGAGACAACTATCAAGGATTATGATGCTGCGACAAAGGCAAATAAGGCTTAAAGCGTATAAATGAGATTACGGGGGTTCAAAGCAACCCATTGTCTTTAGTTGTTCTGTGTAGGATACTGATACCAAATCGCTCATGTTATTCAAAATAACCTTACTTGTATAAATGTATGAGCATCTTAACCTTGACACGAAATTCAGACTGTCGCTGGAATTAATCTCAGATGCATCTCCGCTGAAGTCCCTCTAACAAAAAACGCCCAGCATACCCAAGAAACAAGATATACAACTCTTATATTATCAACCAGACCATCAATGACACAGCACCGAGCGCAACAGAGCTTGGCCGAACAACTAGACCTGCACTAACTCTCGTCCTTGGCTCGCCGGGGTAGTTACATGTTATACTCGAAACATCCGGATTCCGCCGTCCGTAGCTCACACTGAAACTTGGGAATCCAGGTTGTGGACAGGTGAAGCCTATCGCAGCGGGACATGCTTGAACAACTTCGTAGCAGACGTCCTCGCAGGGGAGCAACTCCTTGTACGGACCAGGCTTGACGGTTTCGTCGATCCAGGCGTTACGCGAGGAGTTATTTGCTGCGGCTTTGAGACCCTTGCGGAAATTATCAGGAAGCGTTGTTCCATTGGGAAAGGCTTGAAAAGCGTCGCGAACAACGCTATATCTGCTGCCGCCCATAACATCCTCGCAGCGAGGGATCGTGACGGTGCAGAGCCAACGCTTGTAAGCCTCACGGCACTCATCACAATCTCGTGCTAGCGAGTAGCGAGACTCAGGGGGTGCTTCGCAGGGTACTTGCATCATGACCTTTTCGAAATTGGCGTACATTTTTCTGGCGTAATCATCGTAATGCTTGGCCAGAGCAGTATTGTTGAATTTTTTGTCGTTGCCAGGAACGGCATATTGTGTCTCGTTGCAGAAGTCCAGATTCGTAACCATCTTACAGTTTGTGCCTGGTGATGGGTTAGCTAATGTCCGGGCAACTTGAAGCGCAATTGATCTTACTGGATGAAGTCTCAAACGTGGTGGCCTTGTAGACAGTGCCTCCACCGCCTATTGTGCGCCCAGACTTGGTATCTCGTTTGCTATCACTATCAGGCATCTTGACAAGGATTCCCGAGTAGGTGGTACTGTGGTTGAGCCCTGCAACCAGGAATTGCTGCTTGGGCAATCCTCCTTGTCCTCGTGTCGTAAGGCCAGTCGTAACGAGATCGTTGTGTCGTCCAGTCTTCTTATCGTTGGCCCAAATTTCCGCGTGGTCCGCTAAGCCACAGGTTGAATGTCGCAGACCATCGATGGATCTTAATTTCTCGTCCCCAATAAATATCTGATAAGGCGGCGGCCTCTTCATGATCTGCTGGGTCTCCTCCGAGTCCTGAGTCAAATCACTGGTGAAAAGGAGGGCTGATGTTGAGTCAAAGTCCATCAACAGTAGTTGAGCAGTGCCATTTTTTGCATCGTAGTTGTGGTAGTACTCGTCGAAAGAAATGGCGATCTGGTATTTGTATTCTCCATCGGCCTTTGTCAAATTCGGAGCCACAACGCTGATGTATATGTCATTGGTAGCATTCATAGTTAGCATAACTGCGCCCTCGTCGAACGGTATCCTGGCAGTATCGGGATTTGACTTGTTGTAATTCCCTGCCGTTGGACACTTGATCTTGTTTGTTGTTGAAGTATAAAGACTGAGTTGTGGTGCCAGTTCTGTTTTCCCGCTCTTGTCTTTCGTCTTTAGAGTTGGCCTGGAACAAGTATTGGCAGACACATAGACTGTCTTTGTCTCTGCTCGACGAGAATTCTGATGCCCGGTCTCCCCGTTCGTTTTATGATCATCATCCCTCTTGTCCTTCCCAAACAACGTCTTCTTATCCACAATATAACAAACAGTCCCTCCAGGAATTATCGATCTACTATCGGGGCCATTATTCGTTAATAACGGTTGTTCTAGGGGGGCACGGCCAATAATACTGCGATCAAATGCCGCAAACTCTGGCTCGTATATCAAGTCTGATGTATCGCTCCGTTCGATGAGTGTTTCAAAATCGAAGACAGAGTTGGGAGATGAAAGTGTAGCTTCGGTGTATCCAGGAGCGCAGAGCATCAAGCTCAATACCAGAATTGATAGATACGTAATTATCGACGTGGACGGTCTTAATATGGGCGAATTGGGTATCATGATTGTGGCCTTTCCCTCCAGGGGCTTTTGCCGTTTCGTTGAGTTCGAGCTTGATTTATCGACACGAAATCAGCAAATGAACGTGGGGTTTTCGTCGCATGTGGTTGTTATTGGCTGCGAGTTATCATCGTGAGCTCTCACAAGATCGAATCGTGGAGAGCATTAGTTGTCGTGGTGAAAAGATGGAAAATACGAAACAAATTGAATGGTTCAGCCCACGATAAGATGCCACTCGTTACGGCTGACAAGCATGTGCCGTCCAACTTTGTTGATGCGCCAAGGAGTCGAGGGTCGCAAGGGGAAGTGAGGCGCAGTCAGAGGTTAATTCGGGAACAGCACAGCCACAGGCACACTCAGCTCTAACAATCGGTTCGGGTCTTTTTGGGTCTGGGCAAACGGGTACAAAGCTCGGGCCACTAAAAAAAGGGTTCTGTGGCCACTGCTTACCACTACGTCAAGTGTATGTCAAGTCAGGCCAGATCGGCTAAGATCGTAGACCAACAAGCTTGGAGCTTGGCCACCAGTGAGAGGTTGACGATTAGTGACATAGCAATATATGTTAACATTTTGAGACAGCTGAGCAACTGAGCACGCGACAGTTGCAGTTGAATGTTTATAGAACAAAATCCCCGATACCATAGGTATTCAATTGCAAAACCAAAGATGTGGGGTAAGCAAACGGATTAGCGGCAATACGTGTTCTCATGAAGCTCCAAAAAGAGCATCTCTCAAAGCAAAGCAAGATATTTCCAGTGCATTCATTCATCACACAAAGTCATCCACACGACACGGGTCTTCCCGAACAACCCAGCAGTCCAATACAGCTTCTCTAGCTGGTATAAATCTTAATCCTGGCCGGTCCTCCTTCTCATCCCCTCCAATTTGCGTAGCGTGGTTTTGAAGCTGAGTAGTTCCTATAAATAACCATTTCCTGTTCCTCTAGTACCGAGATTGCTTGATCCGGGGCATGCGACAATTCGCAAGAGTTAGTTTGGCGATCAAGCTAAACCTTGGAGACCGTTTACTCGGTCTTGTCGAGGCCGTCAGCCTTGGCACGGAGGCCAGAGGCAGTCGAGCCGGTCTGCTGGAAGTATCGGCCGAGGGTAGGGGCCAGGAAAGATCGGAAGATGAGCTCAGCACCCCTATTCAGATTCAGTTTCTGTCAGTACTTGAAGCAAATCCTCCGAATAGCGGGGCAGCAAGACCCGCATGGCAACTTACCGGAAGGCAGGGAGAGAGAGCCAGAGGAGGAAGATAAACTTGAAGACGAAGTAGAAGGGGAACCAGTAGACGACCTGGACGAAGCTCTCAATCACAGTGAAAAGAGAGAAGACAACCCAATACTGTAAAACTAGTTAGCGACCGCTTGTGATCGTAGGAAGCCTCGGCAAAGCCCGGAATCAGCTCCGATGGTAGGGAAAAGGCCACGTACAGTCAACCACTGAGTATCATCCTCCTTGTTGTGGGTGAAGAGGGCACCAAGAGAGTAGTAGCCGGGGATGACGAAACCAGCCAAGTTGGTCAGAAGCTGGCCTCCGAGGTTGAAGATAATGAGGAAGAAGTAGAGAGCGCCGACACCGATGGCGGCATAGGCCTTGGGAACACCAGCCTGCTTCTCGAGGTTGTTGAGGGCGGGGTACTTGGAGAGCTATACGAATGGCATCACCGTCAGCATTTTGCAAGGTAACGTTGCGCAATTTGTGCTCGACTACAATGCGGCGGCTATAATCGCGGAGTGAGGGGACATGCGTACCTCACGGTCGAGCTGACCAAGGTATTGCTGGGCCTTATCTTGGGCGGACATTGTTGGTTATAGTTGATTCTGTGTATGTGTGATTTTGTCAGACAAGTTGTGATGCTGTGAGAGAGTTGAAAAAAAGGTGTTGGAGGGGTTGGTTGTGTGGTGTATTGAAATAGCTAACTTAGCGTCCAATACGTAAGAGGAGTTGAATGGGCTGGAAGAGGGCAGCTTTTATCGCGGCGCTAGCTGCAGCTGAGATGGGGGGGAAGATATGGATCCCAATCACTGAGGTACAGGGCCTAGCGAATCTTGGAAGCAGGAAGAAAATTGACGCGGAGTCAATCAGCGACAATGACCGAGAGTGACTGTGTGTCAGTGGCTTGTGACCCTGTAAGTTCGGGGGTTTTTGCGAGATGAAGTGCTAAGTTGATCAGCAAGACGTTTGGGGCTTGTGATGTTGTGCAGGTGATGAATATTTACTCGTTAGTATGAAAACTGTATCAGATTATATTATTATAAATACTGTATATTTTGCAGTTAACTACTTCAATTTTTGGTCACAAATACATATCTCCTGATAGATAGAGCAATCCATGAACACCTATACGTCAGATTTGACGATTACAGGTATGACGCAGTGTACTTTGTTCCCTAGCGCCATTGTGCACCATCACATGTACCTACAGCAAAAAAATGACAGCACATGAAAGGAATTACATCATTCAGGGAGCAAACACCAAGGGTTTGGAGGCTACATACAGCGGGACGGAGGAAACTTGCATAAGGCTCAGAGTATTGGATTCTGCAGTAGCAACATGTGGAAATATGGATATATGTATATATCCATCATAAGTGGTTCCAGGACGTCTAACATACATACTGTAATGCTATAGGGTCGAGGCACAATAAATTGTGGCAGATGCAAGCAAGCAAAGTACAATGTCGTGATATTTGTATGGATGGGCTGCTACCAGCTTGCAGAATTCGTGATAGAAGAAAGAATATGTATAGTAATCATCTGGACTCTTAATAACACCAAGATACTCACCGTCCTTGTGTCGTTTCGTTAGGCAGATGTCTCGACGGTTGTCCAGGGCCAGGCGTATTTATCTGTCTCGATTGTTTCCCTTGCGGATTGTGACTGTGATTGCGATCTCGTGCACATATTATACGCAGAGCATGTGCTTCACATCTCACATCTTTCCTGGACAACTGAACCTCTGCCAAGAACTTGGATCGAGGTTGAACCAGTCTCTGTCCACGACTATTCACGTTGCAATGGACGATCATGGGCTGTTAAGGGCAACGATGATCTCCTCCATAACTGAGAACACATCCGAGTTCTCACGGTGAGCACCTTTGGCCGGGGAGGGCATAGCAGTTTCAAGCCTCAAAACACAGATCGAGAGCATCGTAAAAGAAGCGATTCGCAGCCAGTCAAATCTCGTTTCTCATCATAACAGGAATTTCGGCTAATTTACCGTACCCTTCCAATGAGAGCCGAGTGAGACAAGCCAATAGAACAAGTGGATATCGTCCCCGCTCTGGCTGCGAGCAGGATTACCTAACTGAACTGAACCACCGACCATCCATTTCTCGTTGACCTCGCAACGACAAAACAAGGACAACAACAGCTCCAGGAACGACAAATTGTTACCCTCAGCGCCGCGCCAAAATTGCACCCGAGTAGCTCCTTCCGCGGCATCTTTGAAACGAGTTTCTTTCTATTCAGCTTCTGCTGGTCTTTTTTCTTTTCTCGCGACTCTTTTGAGGTCCCTTTTTCACCCTCGAGTTTCATTGTTATTGACGTCGGCGCATCCGAACACCCCAGCCCAGCCAATGTTTGTTGTTTAGCCCGCCCACAAATTCCTCTCTTCCGTCAACCAAATCAACACAAAGTCCCGGTCGGTTCAGCCCAGTCCAGCCCAGTCTCGTCTCGTACCTCAATTAAGTATGGAGCATAACAGTAAGTTTACTTTCTCCCTTGTTTTTCTTCCCCGACAACCCCATGCCCAAACAACCTCATCTCCTCCTGCTTGATGCTCCTAATACCGACGCGCCACTCACTCGGAAAGTCCAAACACAACACAACATAACAAGCTTTAACTTCGCTGCTAAAGCATAACCTCCCCTCATCTTATTCATGCAAAACCATAAAGCCTCCGTCTGTTGACAAATTTAATTCAGTGGATATAACAGACCAGAATCAAGCTCAAGGTCCAACCACCCGCGCCGCCATTAGATCGACACGACGACCGTTATCCCGTGCTTCAACAGCTTCACTCAACAGCTTAGAGCAGCCTGCCTTTGCCGACGCTTCAGACATGTACAGCGGGCAATGGATACCGGCCCAGCATGGACAGGTTCATCCAAATGGTCAAGTGCACCCAAATGCACACGTCCACGGCCATGCCCAGGTTAAGGACATGAACACGCCTCAAATGTCGGCAGAGGATATTATGATGGCTCAGCAGCTCCAAGCGAGCCAGGAGTACTCGATGGATGCTTCGATGAGTGCACCAATGGGTCACCAGATGCAATACCAACAACCAAAACACCCCATGCAACGGCACCCGTTACCCGCTGAGCAGTATAACAGCCATGCCAGTTTCACCGAGGGAGATAGCCAAATGATGGAGAGGGACGATAATGACGAGAATTCCTTTGCTGGAATGATTGGAGCCCCAAAGCCCGCGTCCAATAGATCGAGTGCAAACAACGAGATTGAAATGAGAGCTCTATTCAAAGCCAACGAGCATCGCAGCCTTCCTGACGTGGCCAGCGAGCTTCATGGAAATGAACGAGGTCCAAACTCAGAGCGAACCCGACAGGTGTTTGCAATGCTCTGGTATGTCGTGAAATGTTTTCCATATTTGCAACAGGCATGCTAATCGTCCTATAGGATCCATGGGGTTTGTGAAAGGGGCAAGGGTTCCGTTCCTCGAGGACGAGTATACGCCAACTACGCGTCGAGATGCGCTACCGAAAGAATCACCGTACTTAATCCCGCTAGCTTCGGGAAGCTTGTTAGGGTATTGTTTCCCGGTCTAAAGACACGGCGACTCGGTGTTCGCGGAGAGTCCAAATATCATTATGTGAACTTCACACTCAAGGAGGACCAGGCCGAGGTTAGGGAGCCTTCAGTGCAGCCAACCCGCGCTCTCCCAGAACCTCCTGCCTTCACTCAAAGCTTCAAGTTAGCTTTATCCCTGACCGTAATTTGTATGTGCTTGCTAACAGAAATAGCACTCTTCCTTCACAAACGACTATCAGTTTGAGCCAAGGGGCCCTTCCGTCCCCTCAAATTGGCAGCACTGAGGCCAACCCGGCCCCAGTATTGCAAAAGTCCGGCTTCCAGTCACGTAGCATCTACAACCAGCCACAGATTGCCAACATTGCCCACCTCAGCTCCAGCACAACAAAGACCCAGCTCGAACTCAGCTTTCGTCCCGAGTCTGAGGGGCCTGTTGACCCTGAGGAACCTCTTATTCTTCCTAACCTCGAGCCTTACCTCCCTCAAGGCACCGACCCCGACGCTGCCAAGTCTCTATTCGCATTGTATCGCGCTCACTGCACATCACTAGTCGATTGTATCCGTTTCTGTAAAGAGAAGACTTTCTTCCATCTTTATGGTGCTTTCCAAGGGACTCTCACCATGCCTGTGTTAAAACTATTTGGGAACCCGGCCTTGGCTCCTTGGATTGAGGAGTGTGATTTCATCCTCTACCAGCGTATGATGAGCATCGTATCTGGTTTGAAACTCCAGGTTGTTCCTAAGTATGTGTTGGATATTTTTAGGTCCATTTCGGACAGACTGGTGATGCACATTCGCGAGTCTTTCCAAGGCCAGCCACAGCATGTAATCCGTGCTAAGGAGGGACCCGCGGCACTTTTTGTTGGACTTATCGACCGCGCGTTGAGAGTCAACTTGACAGCTCACGCTGCTGCTAACTTTCTGTCGTCCCGTGAGCAGCGCAATCAGATGTATATCGACTGGATCACAACAATTCGGCCTCGAAAGATTGCCGAATGTGTTCCTACTCGGGGTATGGACGATGTTGTGAATCTTCTGCTTAACGAGATTCGAGATCTCGTTGATCCCGCAGACGTGCCTTGGGAGGTGGAATGCCTTACTATATATGGAGATGTTTTGTCGCGCAAAGGTCGGCCATCTGATAGTGATGTCGACGGTGGCGCAGAAGCTTCCGGTGAAAAGGGCGAGTCATATCAGCTTGATCGTTGGGTAACATTCCTCAACAGTCTACCGACCAGGTTTCCTTACGCCTCAGCGAGCGACATCATGCTATGCGTCGAGAGGATTGGTACTGCTGTGATGCGAGACCTCACCATGAACCAGGGTAAGAGCTTCAGTTCATGGTGGGTGACCAAAACATGGATAGATGAACTGGTCTGCTTTATGGTGGAGGAGGGAGGGTTCATGAAGCAAAAAAGGAGCCAGACAACGTGGTCGACAACGCCCACGCCACCCCAAGCAACAAAAGATACAAGCCGGCAACCCTCCCGATACAGCAGCGGCAGTGACGAATTCAACCTGAACAACTCATCACAAAACCAAGGGGAGCGTGCCCCTTTTCCCCCGGCCAACAAACCTAACCAGAATTCGATGGGTATGAGTGGGGGCGATGTCCACGACGATAGCGGAATCGGTATTAGGACGCCCGAGGAAGACTTCCCCATGGACAAGTTTGGCTTCACCGGCACAGACAACCAGGAGCATGCCCTGTTGGAAGGGGCAGAATTCACTGTTGATGAGCTTTGAAGGGTTTCAAGTAAGGCCGAAAGGCCCATGTGTGTGTCTACCTACCTGACACGGGGATTGGCGTTCCGGGATTGGGATATCGATTATACCCTTGGGTGATTTATATTAATACAGTTGTCAGTGTTTCCCAGAGGAGGGTCTCCTAATTGCCAGACATGATGGGACGATGGAACGACGACATGATGATGGCCTAGAGGCAGAAGCGGGAAGTGAAGGGCGCTGAGTTTGGCCAACTGAGCGAAGCAGGCCTGGAAGATAGAGGATTGGGGTTGTTTCTGTGTACACATTAGCTGAAAGGTTTGGTTCTGGAGTTTTTGAGTATAAATGGTGTCGGGTTTGGCAAAGGCGCACCATGAGAACCATTGGGAGGGGTTGATTTTACCACATCGTCCAATATACTGTTCGTAGGCTTTTGGCTCATTCCGTATTATCCCCTTGTTCCTTCGTAGGTAAGGTAACGGCAATAGAGGAATGAGCAAATGCGTGTTAGGAGTACCTAAATACCGTGCCATTCTCTCTCAGGCGAAAGGTTCTTGACTACCCTATGCGAGAGTTGTAAAGTCTGCGTTTAAGCTCTGATTGGCCAGCAGCGGAATTGTTTTGCGTTGTCTCGATTTCATTCGTCAGATTGAATAGATCAACCCCTTGGATAAAATCTATTGTGCTTTTGTTATAATGACAAGTCACTCGGAGCTCTATGTATAATGACTGTTGATGACCATGTAAGTGAGTTGTTAGTCGTCTCTGGTGGGGTAGCCTGAGTGGAGCTTAAGCATTAGCGCAGTGGGGGTCATGAATCTTTAGTGAGCTTAACCTAAACGTGTCTAATGAAGGACAAAGCCGAAGACGGAACTTGTAGCAAGGTCGAGTCATACCATACAGCGAATGTTATAGAGGGAGCACCCTTGTATGAGCTGTTATTTCGGAGGCAACTTCGGTCTTGTTCTCAAACACTGACTCTAGAGTCCATAGTATGATGCTACAGCATGAGCCATATATAAATAATATTTCTCGTCTTAATTTATAGTTCTTGGTTCTTGAAACTTCATATATACATACCTGTGACCATTCTTCTGAAGTGTTTGCTACGGAGGCGTTGTTCTTGGCCGCACTTAATCATCTTGAAACTCAAGCTCCGTTCCCGGACAACTGATTTCATATCCAGTCTTTAATATTGGATATTCGCATTCAGAGCCTCAAACCGTCTGTCACTGTATCAACACCAAATCTACTCTCATCTTTGTTTGGGGGATTGCAATTTGGTACTGGTTTCAGTATTCGATAATACGCCAATTGCACACAATCGCTGTCGATCTCTCATCCATCTACACTTCGCGCCTCTTTACGCTTCAATTCGATTCAATCTATCGACTGCACCGGCGCGTTCTACAAATCATATCATATTATACCACGATTCTCGTATCCCTTCACCTTGAGAGTACTGTTTCAGGAATTCCGGAGGTGATTCGGCGCTTGTCCGTGGGTACATTGCCTCAATAAAAGATCGGTCGGTACCTTATTAGTGCCTCAATCGAGCTCGATTTTTTTTTTTCCCTCGTTGTTACTCAGCCGGAAAAAAAAGGAACTCCACCACCATTAACTTTCTCTGAATCAGCCTTACCTTGGGGGAACAAAGTAGAAAACCGAGGTCCACGTTTTGGAGACTTGAATCTTTGACATCTGATTTTGAACATCGAAGAAAAGCAAACATGGGAGGTCTCTCGCATAGCAATTCGCCGTCTCTCGGCTGGGTCGTTCAAAAATTCGGCGGCACAAGCGTTGGCAAGTTTCCGGACAAGGTTTGTTGTTCCCCGTTGAGCTTCGGAGAGGCATTATTCTGTGGTTTTTATACACATTGCTAACCAGAATGTTCAGATTGCTACAGATATTGTCAGGTATGATATTTCCCCGAAGCGTTTGGATATGGAAAAGAAAGAAAGAAAGAAAGAAAGAGAGAAATGGCTTAAAATTGTCTTGTATGGCTGTAACTGACCCCGCCAATAGAGCCAGCTTGTCTCAAAACAGAGTCATCGTCGTTTGCTCTGCCAGAAGCACGGGCAAGAAAGCTGAAGGAACCACCAGTCGGTACGTCTATGCTCTGGTATTTTTATATACAGAGACTCTCTGTAACGTCAATTGGCATGATCTGAGTACTAATGGCGCAATAGACTACTCGCCGTCTACGGCAAGCTCAGAGGTGTCGGCGCCGCCATGTGCGTCGATGAGGAGCAGCAGAATGAACTGGTTGAGCAAGCTCGTGGATTGATGCTTGATATCTGCAACGATCACGTCTTTGCTGCTGAGGCTTACATCCAAGATCCTTCTCTACGTGGAAAACTCATTCAGACAATCAAGGATGAGTGTCAAGAGCTGGTCGAGTATATCGTCGCTGCAAAGCGATTTAACCTTGAGATCAACTCAAGAGCAAAGGATCGTGTTATCAGCTTCGGTGAGAAACTGAGCTGTCGTTTTATGGCGGCTCTTTTGCAGGATAAGGTGAGTAATACGCTGTTTACTTATATATATATGAGTTTCACTCTAACATTAACCAGGGCGTCGAGTCTGAATATGTCGATCTTTGCGATTCATTCCACTATGATGCTAACGAGAGACTCGACGGCAAGTTCTACCGCACTGCCTCAGAGGCTTTTACCCGCAAGATCGCCGCCTGTGAGAGCCGCGTCCCTGTCGTTACTGGTTTCTTTGGCAACGTTCCTGGCAGTCTCATCGACGGTGACATCGGTCGTGGTTACACTGATCTTTGTGCAGCCCTCTGCGCCGTGGGCGTCAAGGCTGAGGAACTTCAGGTCTGGAAGGAGGTTGATGGTATCTTTTCAGCCGATCCCTCCAAGGTGCCCACCGCACGCCTGCTCTCGTCCATCACGCCCTCCGAAGCAGCTGAGTTGACATTTTATGGCTCAGAGGTTATCCACCACCTCACTATGGACCAAGTCATCCGTGCTGAACCGCCTATCCCCATTCGTATCAAGAATGTTAAGAACCCTCGCGGCAATGGCACTATTGTCGTTCCTGACCGCATCCTCTCGGCCAGCCATCAACTTACACGGGACTCTCCCAAGCCTCAGGCAGAACACAAGAAGCCGAAGCGACCCACAGCCGTCACCATCAAGGACCACATCAGCGTTATCAATGTGCATTCGAATAAGAGATCGATTTCGCACGGGTTCTTCGCTCGCGTCTTTTCTATCCTGGACACTTACTCCATCTCGGTCGATCTTATCTCTACTTCTGAGGTTCACGTCTCTATGGCTATTCACTCGAGCAGTCAGCAGGTCGAGGCTTTTGGCAAAGCCACCAAGGAGCTTGCTGAGTGTGGTGATGTGAGCGTGCTCAACGACATGGCTATTCTGAGCTTGGTTGGTGCTGAGATGAAGAACATGGTCGGTATTGCAGGTCGCATGTTTTCTACTCTGGGAGAACACAATGTCAACCTCGAGATGATCTCACAAGGTATGTATGATCCTCATCTTGAATAAGGAGTCTACTAACGAAGTCGAACAGGTGCCAGTGAGATCAACATCTCTTGCGTGATAAGTGCACGAGATGCTACTCGGGCTATGAATGTGTTGCACACACATCTCTTCACATTCCTTGAGTGAACGACATATAGGAGCATGATATAGATGGTATTCGCATGCGATGGGAGTTGGTAGGGGTATCCTTACGGACTTGAGTTTTTGTATAGTCAATTCGTTCTGCAATGTGTTTGACTATGTCGTTCAAAGGTGTTTTTGGAGTTTCGCTGGTAAAAAAAAATTTGGGTTAGAGTTGGCATGATGGATGTATAGCATTGAAAGGGCGGTAGACTTATATCAACTATTGTTTCAGAAGGGAATTTCAACGATAACTCTCATGAATAGACTGTTAGGGGCGAAATTAAAAAGAGGCTTTCACTAAGCTTACGTACACAGTATGAACAAACTGGCAGTAATCATTTGGGCTGAAGACATCCCATGAAATAGCCATAACTTTAAGAAATGTCCATAACTCTGGAGGTACAGGGTAAGCTCAGATCCCACCTCCAACTTCATCGCTGATGCGGGGCACATGTGGGTGGACTGCAACTTCCCCCCTGTCAGAGCTAACCACGGTCCGACCAGCAGCTTCCATTCTCAAGATGTAACATGACCCAGCCCAACAATTCTTCTTCTTCTTACAACCAACTCATTGTGAGCTATAAACATCACGAAAATCATCGAGAAACGAAAAATACGACCGAGTTAGCAGCCCCGAAGCTTGAGTAATCTTCCAATGCCGGTGTCGCTATATATGAAGAGTCCCGCTGCCACATGCTAGACCAGATCATCTAAATGAACGGATTGAAAGACGGCCCATGGCATCGTAGAGGATACAATCGTTGAACAGCGACTACGAGGAGATAATCTACCTAGAGGGTACCTCCAAGCACGAAATAATACAGAAACGACCGAAATCGCGATAGATATACCTCTCCAATCATGTATAGGTCCAAAACGGGTGCTGCCAATCGTGGCAGCATCCTTAGCACCCTGAAGGCGACCGAGATGCTCGACACGAAAGCCAGTCTTCCAGCGGGTATGCAAGATACCATGTTCGCAATATCGAGCGCCTGCGACTAACATGACATTCAGAGATACTGGTGACGATTCTCGATTATTTGCCAGTCGCCGATCAACTGCGCTTTGCCCGCGCATCACACCGCATGCGAGATATGGTATACGATGACACTAGATGGGTCTCAAGATTAAAGAGCATGGATTGTTGGGATGAAGTCGAGGCTCGTCGTCGATTCGAGGAGGCAGTGCGACGAAGACGAGAAAGTGCAAATGCAGCTGCAAAACAAGCCAAAGGGCTTGCAAGCCCCACGCAATCTACAGGAACAACACTATTCGATGCCTCATTAGAGGAGGCCAAGAATCGCGCCGTTGCAGATATTCGTGATGGTTTCGAGACGATGGCGGTGGGGGCTTCAACAAACCCCGCCGAAGACCCGGCAGCATATCTGGATGTCTTCAAAAACGCACGGAGCATTCGGGGTGGCGCGAGGCACGAGTACGGAAAGATATACGGCGCTTTGGCTCCATTCTACTTTGATTTGGTGAAGGCAAGGTCTCATGCGGACCCTATCGTCTTCCAAGCGTTTCGCGACCCGGAGAAACAAGCGCAAATGCTCGCAAACCTTAAGAGATTCGCCCATAGCGATTGGTCAACTGGATGCCAGGAGCGAGAGGAGAAGCTCTCATCAATGATGGGGTTATTCGAGAGTGCTGTTCTACGGGAGTTTGAACAAGGATACGAATTCTGGGATGTTGACGGACGAATGCATCGCTACGCACATGTCCTGCACACACTTGATGGCGCCACTGGAGGGATAGATCTATTTGTGCATAAGCACCCCATATTCAACGATGATGAGTTATTGGTGGTGAACGCGATGGACTGTCTCAACCAAGCGACACAGGACGAAAGCATCATACTCGAACCTTCACGGCTGTTCTTCGAAAAGTTGCTGACCAAAGTCAATGAGCAGGCCTCAGTGATGCAACGCATCTTCCCTAATCCTGAACATGTATTCTGGATATTTGTGGAAAAGGTCAGGGAGGATATTATCATGGAGTATTCAACACCACTGTTCGACGAGGCGCATGAACGTAGTATGGAAGCTTATTTGAAAGCCGTGTCTGGCGTTTTTGAGCAGACGATGCTTTTCTTTCAGTCTCTTACACCCCCTGAAGGGTCTAAGCGAGATGTTAAAGAGATGGCAAAGGAGTTTTCACTGCGCGTCTTCGAGCCGCATCTCGACTTATACCTCCAAGCTGAGCTAGACTTCTTCACAAATCATGCTGACACAGAAGTGGCAAGCTGGGAGAAGAAGCTTTCTGAGCAAGACTCGTCCCTGGAGTCGTTCTATATGTCAAACATCAATCGCTCAGCCGACAAGAAGGACTTTTTGAGCTCTTTCAAGAAGGTCGTTATGATGCCTGTTACTGTGCTACCGAGCTTTCCGATGGGATCTCCTTTCGCAACTAGCAAACCCGCATCATCGAGGCCTACATCAACAGTACCAAAGGAGCTGAATGGCTCTGGGACACTGACACCTCAGCCCTCGCGACCTGAGACGCCCAGTCTGGCACTTGATGGCCAGAGGACGCCATTACCTGCCCAGGCACCAACGGATGAGCTGGCAGCCAAGGCTGCAATCATGGCGTCGAAGCTTGAAGGCATCAAGTCGCTTTTCAGCATTGAGGTGGCGCTTAACCTGGTGCACGCTGCCAAAACCAGCCTGGGACGTGCTTCAGTTTTTATTAGTCTTGGTGGACAAGCTGGCGGAGAAGCTCGAGAGCAGTGTGCGACCATATTCGTGGTGTTGCTGCGTATCTTGGGGCAGAAGCATGTCAAGACGGGCTTTGATATGGCTGTCGACCATCTTTCGCACTATAACCCGCGAGAGGTTAACGATCATAACAAAGCGGGCGTGGCACCGCTTGTCACTTTCATCGAGCTTGTCAACGTCGGTGACCTTATCTCACAGATGATTGACGTTTTCTATGAGCAGCAACTTGCCACCCCGAAAATTGCTGACCGCAACGATTTCTTGGACCCAGCAGGCCTGGCCAAGAAGAAGTTTGAGCAAATGCTCGACGAGAGTGTTGCGGCCGGCCTGAACAAGGGTATCGATGTCCTGATGGACGAAGTTGAGTATCTTCAGGGCACAACTCAACCACCCACAGACTACAACCCAATTGATCCCTCAGCGGCTACATCGTCCTCTGCTTTTGGCTCTGGATTTGGCGGCAGCTCTAGCACCGTCGAGAAGCCTGCAGTGCCTGCTGCAGAGCCTGATATTGGCCCCACAGCCACAGCAAAGCGTATTGTAGAGCTCGTCTCATCACACACAAAAATGCTTGTCGGTACAACAGATAAGTCGATGCTTGATGTATTCAACGGCGAGGTTGGTCTTC
Source organism: Fusarium odoratissimum NRRL 54006 (assembly GCF_000260195.1). Classification (NCBI taxonomy): domain Eukaryota; kingdom Fungi; phylum Ascomycota; class Sordariomycetes; order Hypocreales; family Nectriaceae; genus Fusarium; species Fusarium odoratissimum. The sequence goes on along the minus strand of NW_022158689.1, from coordinate 861,790 downwards.
GTCTTTTCACAGCGATCTGCAAGCACCTCAAGCGACAACGTATCAGTACCGAGGGCGCGATTACTCTCATTGCTGATATGAACATCTATTATGAGTACATTCGGACGTTGCGCAACCCTGATCTGCTCGCATACTTTGCTGCTCTTCGTGAGCTAAGCCAGATCTTCCTGATTGACCCTCGACATGCGCGTGAGATGGCCACAGTCATCGCAGATGGCGATCGTTTTGGCGGCATTTTCCGTGCTGAAGAAGTCTACGAGTATGCGCAGAGAAGGGCGGACTGGTATCAAGTCAGAAAAAGTGTCGAGAGAGCAATGTATGGGCTTGAGTGTGTGCTTATGTGAGTAAATAGAATAGAACTTGGTTGATTGGATATACTTACGAAATCGAAATGTCAATATCACGAAGATACGCTGAGAGCGAGCGTTTGGCTAGGAGACATATATGGATGGTTTCAAATTTATGATGATCAAGAGATCTGAGTATCTAATAAAATGTCCCATTTTGAGCAAGCCAGGTCCTTTGCGACTTGTCGCGTATTCCTCTCCTTATTCTGTATATGTCCAAACGCCCGAGAATGCTCACCCGAATTACATATCATATGTTCATTAAAATTCTTTTCTGCGCCTCGTCTCTCCATGTCTATTTCATGCCGCCAAAATCAAGCTTGCGTGCAACTTTGGAGCCCCTGTCATCATCAATCACGCCTGGCCTTCGCTTTAGATCAGCGCCCATCTTGTCATCAGCCCCTGCGCCACCCTTTCGAGGCAGATCTTGCTTGCGAGTAGGCTTAGGCTCAGAATGCCACCATGGATGCTCAAGCATACCGCGAGCAGTGATGCGCTTCTTGGGGTCGAGAATAAGTGTCTTCATTAGCAGGTCCACACCGTCAGAACCAACAGTACCGAAGCGCATCTCATACCAGTCCTTACCACGAACCGGGTGTTGCCCAGGAACAGCATAGCCTGGAAGTTTCGTGACACCAGGCCAGTTATCATCGGTGGGCGTACCGACAAGTTCACAGACAAGTCGAACTTGGTCAAGGTCTGTGTTACCGGGAAGATAGGGCGCGCGCATAATGAGCTCAGCGAACACAGTGCCAACAGACCAGACATCAACAGCACCGCTGTAATGCTTCGCGTCGAAAAGCAACTCAGGAGGTCGATACCAGCGGGTGATGACGCGCGAGGACATGAGTTGATGAGGATCAGCGAAGCTTCGCGCAAGACCAAAATCAGCAAGCTTGACTTCGCCGTCCTCAGCGATCAACAAGTTGTTTGGCTTGATATCACGATGGAGAACAAAGTTTTCGTGGCAGAACCAGACGGCACGGGTGAGCATGCCCATCCATGTCTTGATATCAGCGGCACCGTAGCGCACGGATTCGGTATCGCGAATAAGCATTTCTAGATCGCCACGGGGAAGGTACTCGAGGACGAGGTTGAGGTTCTGATCTTTTGAGGAGAATACGGAAAGGAGAGAGATGATGTTTGGGTGGGAGAGCTCCTGGAGGTGCTTCAACTCGCGGACGGCGTCGGGGGCCATGCCCTCATCGTATTCCTTCTGGACCTTGATCTTCTTGATGGCGACGAGAGTGGTGGGCTTCGAGCGCAAGTGACCTAGGAAGACAACGGCGTATGTACCCTCACCGAGCTTCTTGCCTAGACATTTTTAGAGCAACGCTTGAGATGTTCAACGCTGTAACATACCCTTGACGTATTTGCGCTTCTCCTCATCGTTCATCTGCTCTGCAAGATCGAGAGTCGTAGGAATACTCGTCGGCGCAGGCGCTGAAGTGACAGGAGGCATAGGCGTTCCATTGGAGGAAGATGTTTGCGAAGTGACGTTCTTTAGAGGCGAAGAGATTGCGCGCCCGAGGCTTTGCGGTTGCGTCGCTTCAACGGTGTGTGTTACGACTGGTGAGAGCGCCATGTTGATGGTGAACAAAGAATATTGTGGATAGTGATTGAGGAGCTGGAACGGCCAGCTGTATGGCGTTGGGAGGCCTCGTTGTGTGCTCGAGGGTTTTAGAGGCTAGATGCTTACCAATGAGTGACTGAATGTTGATATGACCAGTTGGTCTGACTCGAGCGTTGAAGTCTAGTGAAGTTGAATTAAGCTGAGCAGTCCGTGGAGAGGTTAGGAAGCTTATCGTTATCGCTAATTCGAGATCGGAGCATCGGGGTTTATCATGCCGATAAGCTCCACGCCCGTGCTTCTAATTCCGGAGATCTGAGCTGAGGTACGTACTCCATCTTTCGACTTCGACCATCCAAGAACATCATCACTTTCTCCTTATTATCAACTTGCGTGTTCTTGACACGAAAGACACGCGAATTAACAGACTTTTAACCGCGTAGATTGACTTTGAGTGATGCACACAGCAACCGGCGGTATTATTCTTACCTTGTGGCCTCCTTGAAAGCATAATAGTCGTATTGAGTGCCTTCTGCTGTAGCAAAGATGCTCGTCGCCTGTGGAAACGAGGAAACCACGGTGCCTTCAAGTGAAAGGGGCGCGACGGTGCTACAGTAACGGAGTTGTATCTCGGCGGTTTTGGCCTCCCTTTGACTGTCCGCGAATACGGTTATACGGACGCCTCGTGAGGGGCATCTTTCGAGGACCAGATCTCTAAAGCATCCTTTCAAAATGCCCGACAGTGATGAGTACGAGGCTTTGAGAATCGTAGGATGGTGGTAATATTGAGCTGATGGTATGGGACATCTTGCCTGCAATTGCTTGTATGTATCATAGAGTTAACTGTTCACCGGTTGCCAATATGGCTATCCATCTGATGGCTGAAGAGTTCACCATCGTGGCTTGGAATCATAAGTCGATGATTCTTCGAACTTACCAGAGTCTCTGGCATGAGACGACAAACACGAGCTATGATGGTTATTTAAGACTGCTCCGATTCTTGACCTATTCCGTCTTTCTCGGTGTCGTTCCTCACTTTCGTTACATCCCCTGAGCACTACTTCCACTCTTTTTAATCTGCTGCAGACTCCAACATGAGGCTGTCACTACCTTTCATTGCGCTCTGCGCAGTCCCGGCCGTTGTTGGTATTGCTCTCCCAGACGGCCCCTTCGAGATCAAGGAGCATGAGCACAAGGACCATGATCACCATGATCCTGACCTGGTCAAGCACCATCACAAGGACCACGATCATAAGCACAAGCATCTTCATCCCCATGAGCATATCCACATCACCAAGCACAAGCATCCCATCAAGCCTTGCGCTGTCCTCACTGAGGAGAAGACTTGCAAGCTCTTCCACTATGCCACCAAGGACGTCGAGGAGCTCATTCATGCTGTCCAGACCTATGACTGTGGCAGCGATGCGGAGTGTTGGCATGTTAGTTGCTCTCTTGAACCCACAACTCTGACATGATTAACACGAAATGAAAGAAAATTGTTCACAGGATCTACAGCCTTGAGCATGGGCTGGATGCCTTTGACAAGTACGTGGACAGCACCACTCTTAAGAAGTGCTTCAGCTGTGGAAACGACTCTCCTGTCGTTGGCTGCTTCCTTCACGTAAGTTCCACCAAAAGCCTCTTCAGGGGTTACTGTGCTGACACTGCTCTAGTATGCCGATGCTCTGATCCGCCTCCTGAAGCTCCTGCGGCACCAGACCAAGACTCTTGATGGGGAGGTTGAACGACCTGTCCTCACTGCCATCAACAGTCTTCGTGTTTCCAACTATGTGAGTTACCCTTGAGATGAGAGGAACCAAGACATACTGACACTGACTTTGAACAGGCCTTGGTCTATGAGATCAATCGCCGCGTTGAGTGCAAGAAGAGCCTCAAGATCATCATGTCCAAGCAGGGTGCCAACGATGGCTCCACCAAGGGCAGTGTCCAGGCCGCCTTTGAGAAGTTCCCCTACACTCCTCTGATCACAGGCGAGAACTTCAAGGATGGAGTGTCGCTGGACAAGACCGACGGCAAGGAGGATTCCGAGGGCGATGGAGAGCACAAGCACAAGAAGGTGCACAAGCACTACCACAACCATCACCACGGGCACAAGCATGGGCACAAGCACGGCCACGGACATGGCCATCTCCACGAACATGGCCACCACCACGGACATAAGCACGGCCACAAGCACGAGAATGAGCATCACTACGAGCACAAGCATGAGGACAAGCACGAGGATAAAGATCCCGAGCACGAGCATGAGTATGATCATCAACACAAGGGTCCCCACGATCATCGCGATGAGGTTCGTGTCAACGACCGGGGTTCTATCTCTTTTGATAAGGATCATTACTAACATTGAGTCTAGTAACTACGAGACGCATAACAAGCTCGAACGCCGCGGAAAACACTGTTGTGGTTATGAGGCATGGTGCTATGACAGATGTGGACGACAGTATCGATGCTGCGGGTGTTTAACAGAAGAAAAGAACATGTGCGGGAGAATGAAGAGTTGATTTGATTAATAATAAAACTGAATTTTGTGTATTGAAGTAGTTTTGGCTGTTGAGTGAGTTGAGTGAATGTTACTCGTTGAGAGTGATTGGATACTCGAGTAAGGTCCAAGGTTACAATGTAAGAGCCCTGCTTCAGCTCATGATTCATGCAAGGATTAGCTTAGACTCACTGCGAGGCCCCCCCTTAAATCTTTAGTGTCTCCACTGAACGACGTCGTTGGCTGAGGCTTGCTTTGGGCAGTGACAGACTAACGTTGGTAAGCGAAGATTGTGATGTAATCAATGTAAACAAATGGGATGATGTCATTCGATTATAAACTCCATTCATTCTATGATCCTCTCTGTCCCTCTCTCTAGCAGCTGAAGAATACCCAATTACCCCATTCGCATTAGTTAGTGATTCTTTTTCCCCTTCTACGCCACTGCAAGCACGTTTTGACTGCCGCGTAGCCCCCCCCCCCCCCTGTAAACGCCGCGTCAATGCCAAGTCATTAAAGAGTTACCACAGCCATTCTTGGCTCTTTTCCGCTGTAACAAGGCTGATGAGTGATGAGCACCGCCTTAAAAAAAAAGATGGTATGTCCGATGCCGTAAAATATCCCGGACTTTAGGAGCCGCGGACACGTCCGAGGGCCCGAAAGATCTTCGGCCGTGGAGTATTTAGTGGTGATCTTAAAGTACTACAGTTCCCGGCCGAGAAGGAGAAGAAAAAGCTTGGAACTATTAAGATCGAAACCCTGAAGTTGCAATACGTAACGCAGACCCATAATATAATCCCAAGCCCAAGCATACGGGAATATAATACCCTGCCCCCTGTTTCTTTTTCCTCTCTCTTCGTACCTGTTCCATCTATTTCATTTACTCTGTCCCTGCCAAGCAAGTTTTAGGTCAGGTGCTGCTGTCACTGCCTTTGCCCGTATCGCCAGTTTTGCAAAACACCAAGTTCACAGCAACATCATCACATCACATTATAGAGTCACCGCATAAAATCACACAATGGCTGTGAAAGGCATCTTTTCATACTGGGTACGTTTACATGAACTATTTGAGAGGATACCTGGATACTAACACGATCAGTGGTTTCCAGTCATCTCAGGGCTTGTCTGGCTCGGGATGCTTCTCGGTCTTCTCCTCGAGTGGCAAGTCAATCAACATGGGCGTCGATATCCCACTCAATCGATTCACTCCGACATCGCCTACATCTCCAATGTCGGCGCCGACCGTCTTCAGCCTCTCTTCATTGTCGGCTGTGTCTTGACCTCCATCTTTCTCGATGCTGCATTCTTGTCTGAGCGATGGCTGCGACATCGGGGCCGTCTTGTGCCCAACACGACACTCATGGAGAAGATCCTCAGCGGCCTCTCCATCGCCTTTGCGACTGTCGGAACCGTGGGACTTATCTGTCTTTCTATCTTCAAGACCGGCAAGTATAGCAGACTGCACAACACGTTTTTGGCGCTCTTTATTGGAGGCTATTTGATCTCGGCTGTCTTTATCTGCTGGGAGTATCAACGCCTTGGAATCAGTGAGTCCTCCCTTTTCAACAACCATGCAAACCCCACTAACAAACCTTCAGACTACCGCGAGCATCGTATTCTTCGCATGTCATTCTGGGTGAAGCTCACCTTCATCCTCGTCGAGCTCTTCCTCATCATCGCCTTTGGTGTGTGCAGCCGCGTTAAGAAGCGAAACGCCGCCGCGATCCTCGAATGGGTCATATCCTTCATCTTCACATTCTACGCCGTCTCCTTCGTCATCGACCTCTATCCTGCCGTTCGCACAAAGAGCCCTGACGCAAGGTACCAAAAGTCTCACTACATGCCTTCTGCCCTCTCTGATTCGACGAGTCCCAGTAACGGGTCGCGAAGTAACTTTGACGCAGCCCCAAACGGTCGTACCGATGTCGAGATGGCTCAGAACGGTAACCGTGTGCCTCCCAGAGACTTCTAGACAGGTCGCATATATCATATGCTTGACCCATCACAGTACAACAAACTAGACTCAACGTTTGTAATACTTTACACACGAAACTTTATGTTCTATGGAATAATGTCGGAATGATTCCCCTTTTCTTTCTTTGCATGGCGTTGGGACCGAGCGAGAATTGGCTCGTTTACAGGATTGTATTTCGTGGCTTACATCATGCGCTCGTACATGAACTATCTGGATAGATGAATTTGAAGAGGAATTGCCTCATGTATAATGATTATCAATTAATTAAACAATGTTGACATAATAAGTCACAATTTCATGTCACTCGTCGTCTTTCGTACTTTATGAGGTATATTACTCTGTATTGCCAACCACTATCCTGCTTTGTCTCATCATCGTAGCTGACCATGTTATAGTCGTAATGTTCATCCGAAAGTTCCGTACATGTACTGCGTCATAGCTCAAAAAAAGACATTGAGTTTACACCAATAGTGAGATAACCCTTTCAACTTCCCCAATTGCTATAGTCCTGCTGTTAAAAACGAATGACGCTTTACAGATACACAGCAATCCATTCTCTTGCGCCAGGCGTAATCCAAACCAATCCCATCATTATGCCTCCTTTCCAAACTCCTGTCCTGCAACAATACTGGTTTAGTTATCCATCATCTCTCTGAATCTCGAGTCCCGTGAAGGGCTTTGGCTCTTCCTTTCAGCAGGGTCTTTGATTGCTGGGGGGGGAGTAAGAGCCGGAACCGCCTCGTCTTCACTTAGACTGCTCACGGGGCTGATGCCGCGCGAATCATGCAGTACATCCCGGTCGTGGTCGCTTGACTCAGCGTTTGCGCTGCGACCGGCAAGGGCGACATCTCGCATGCTCGTAGCCCGGTTGTCCAGACTTGTTGAACTTTCATTTGCATCAGTATCCCGGAGAGCGGCTCCGCCAATGAAACTGCTTCTCTTGTCACCGTGGCTTTCGTGGTCTTTCTCTCCGAGAGATTTGCCTCGTGAAAACCGGTTCTTGATCCATCCCTTGACCTTGGAAGTTGGTGATGCAGCATCGCTGAGCTTTCTGCGGCCCCTTTCCGTTGTGCCAGCTTCTGTATCGATAGCTGCTGGGGCACTAGGCTCACTCGATTCATTTGGTGCAACAATAGGAGGTGAGACAGCCTCTTCGCTTCTTGTGCTCGCACCATCATCAATAGCTTCTTCGCCAGAGACAGCTGTGTTACCCCTGGACCGTTGCTTCTCTTCCTTGGCCTGGCGTCGCTCTTCAGCTCGTGCCGCCTTCTCCTCCGCCTTCTTGGCCTTGTACTCCTGCTTCTCTTGGTCTATGAAATGAATTAGTCAGGCTCATTGCAAATGAATATTTGCTGTGGACGTACCCTTAAGCTTCTTTGTGATTTCTTTAGTTTCGCGGTCGCGCGCCTTTTGCTTCTCCTGCTCAGCCTTTCTTGCTTCCTCTTCCATCTTGAGTGTAGCGAGTCGCTCGCGCTCAACTTCAGCCTTCTCGTTAATGTCATCCAAAAGGGGCTGCATTCTTTTGGCTGCGATGGCGTCTATATCGTGAGAATCCATGAATCTGCCACCTCCGATGTCGATCTTGCCCTTGTTTGCATTTCGGGTTTCGTGGCTAGCACTCGCCAACTGATGAGCCTTAAGCTCCCACTCACTCATCAGAGTTGGGTTGACCTGGCCAGTTTCATGATAAACCTTCTCATCCATACCTTGCAATCGAGCCTTGACGTTGCGTTGTGCCGCAGCAAGAAGCGCGTTGCGATCATCCTGTCGCTTCTTCTGATCAACCTCTGAAAGCTTGTTGGAGAAGAGTGACATCTGCTGTCGTATTCTTTCGGATTGTTGTCTATCGTCAAGGTCACCGTCGCTAGAAGAGCGACGACGCAGCTTGGATGTCAGTGTAAACCGCCGTCTAGGCGACGATTCGTTTCCATAGTAAGATTGGTAGTCTCTATTCTTCTGGTGTTCTTGTTCAAGCTTCGCCAGTCGTTCTTGTGCTTGTTTGTATGCAGCGTCTTGGAGATTAATGTATGGTTTTGGCTGTGGTGCATCAGAGCCTTGCCCATGGGTTTCCTTGGCTTCGTCGATAATCTTTTGTTGATGTGAATACATCTTTCGGGCCATCGCAACCGCTGAAGCATGAAGTTGCTCATTGTTTTGTCGTTCATCTACCTCCGGTTTGACTGGCGGATTAGACGTGAACATGTTGCGAGTCATGGTAGTGACTGGCACCGCACCGGCGTTTTCTGTTGCCGGCTTGGCCCTCAGGCTTGCTTTGTGAGCAAGTGCAGCTCCGCTGAGCGCATCGGGTCGAGTGTTAGTCTTAGGGGATGATGGAGCATGAGAGTCTGGTGCTGATGGCGTCGATTTAGCTCGTCGTCTAGTAGTTGACATAGCACCTTTGGCTGCGGCCAGAGACTTTTGTCCCTGCAGCGAAGTATCAGATGCTCTTGGGTCGGGCTGTCGCATTGAGTTGGCTCGATTCGTGTTGAATGCCTGAGTAGCAGCAGAATTTCCCCATCCCTCGTGTGACTTGCGCTGGCTTGGGGATTGGTTTAAGGCAGCATTAGCAGAGCCAACAGCTAGAAGTGCGGCTTTGTGGCCAGCAGAGTTGGATGTTGGTTCCCATGTTGGAGCCATCTTGTAATCCTTAGCTAAAGCGGCAGCAGCGGATGCGGATGAGGTTTTGTCAGGTTTCCAAAGTTCGATGGTTTTTTGATTAGACCATCCAAGTGAAGCAGCGGCACTTGCAGCGGCACCGTCAGGACGAAGACCAGCAGATGGATAGCTAGGAAGATCTCGAGGATCTGCGTATTTGAGACGACCAGAGTTATTGGCCACTATGTATATGTCAGAAAAGACCCGGGCCATGCGTGGGCGGATGACGAATATCGCTAGGATGCCGGTACATACCTGTGGCCGCTGCCGGCTGTGACTGGATCATGGTTGGTTGCTGGGATGTGCTGGTGGGCATCAGTATAAGGACGTCAGAAGGGTGCTGGCTCAGCCCTTCGTATTGGAGCCTCGGACGGGTGAGACTTCAATGGAATACGATGCGAGGGAATAGATTGGCCGCGATAGGCTCGGCGTGGTGATAAGCTCTCGACAGGGCCAAGGGCCTTGTTACAATATGTTTTTATGGATTCCCAAGGCGCTTGGCGGTTGTAATGCTGTATGCAGTTGATATTAATCGACAGTTTCTATGTCGAACATGGGTATGCCGGGTGCTCGTCTTGAGCCGGAATTGCTTCAATGGTGGAGACGAATGGGCTGTCTCTTTGCAGGGAATATAAAAACAGACGAGATAAATGCTGAGTGACGATACTGTATGGAGATAGGATTCGCGTAGGTATTAGTCGTGTATTTGGTGTTGTCTCTCAACCGTGAGGAAACAGAAGGGAAAGAATAGAGTGAAATATGGGTAAAAGCAAGATTTATTCACTGAGACGATGATGATGATGATGATGCTATCAAAGGAGACCGTCGTCTTCGTGGCGCCCTCACTCAAATGGCGTCGTTCTTTCGTTGGCCCCGAGACAAGTCGGACGGTGCGGTGCTTGCCTTCCTTACCTCTTTCCTTCACATGGGGATGCATACGTCAGGGTCGTTGCCGTAGCTCTTTCCCTTCCCAGACCTGTGATGCGCTACCCCAGATAGTGCTAGTTGTGACGTCACATAGTCCTTGGCGATGATCTCAGGTGCAGACGCTAGTGGCTAGTGTTAGCCGGAAGGAGCACAGTATCCAGGTTGTCTCATGATATTCAGCTTTGATTGTTGGTTCTTCGGTATGGGAACTCCGTCCCCTTGGGAGCTGAATACAGTGGAGATTCTCCAAACACAGCTCTCTCCAGGCATTCCCTGTCTTGTCACCGTTATCAATAGCGAATGGCTCATCTTCAGCTATCTCAGCTTCCTCCTGTCTCTCCACTACGTAGCGACTGTAACACTGCCACACCACATCACACCGCTATCAATTCGCACTGTATCTCTATCAGCTTAGCAATTTTTTAGCTTCCCGTCATGCATTGAAGATATCTCCCAATTGGCATTAGATGGTTCTTTTGCTCAACCTATCAAGCCAAGATCAAGCTGAGAACGACTAGACACGAAACCACAAGGTTGAGTCTCGACCAGGCAACAGACAGATCTCTACCTCAAGTTACTGGAAGAGAAACAGAGTCTGTACCTGAAACTTCGGACGGAATCTGTATCTTCACCTGAGAATCAACGGTGCATCTTGTCTTTTCTTAGCTCCGGAATGATCACTCGGCGTTTTCGGTATTGAAATTGAGATCGACGCTGCTCGTCGCCTTTTTGGTGTGTTTTAGCCCTCTCCTAGCGTCCGCTTTGAACCCTCCGATCTCTTGAGGCGCATTTGGCTTGATTGATCGATTTCTCGTAATGCTACAAACCCTGGTTTCAAGTCTATGTTGCACACCAACTTGATGTTGCTCCAGGTCTCTTCCTGTCCGCTCACTAGTTCATCGTCAATGCGCTGCAACTACCGTGCACAGCCAGCTGCAATCCTATCGGTGGCTTGAGGACCCTGGATTAGACTTGCTAACTTTATTCCCACGCATCAGGTTTCTTGGCAAACCATTATGACTTCCTCTGTTGGCCTTGAGAACGTTCTCAACTTTCGCGATGTTGGCAAAACGGTCAATGACTTTTTAGGCACAAGGTATCACGGCTTTTTGCGTGCGAGGAGACATTGTTAACTCATTCTCATTAGGCGAATTCGTGAGGGTTTGTTCTACCGCTCTGCCAGACCAGGTATGAATGTCACACATAGATGCACCTGACAATTGCTAAGACAACTCTAGATGATGCCACTCTTTCAGACAGACAGCTCATCAGAGATGAACTGGGTATCAAGATGGTCATAGACCTGAGGACCAAGTGAGACTGAAAGGTTCCTCAAAAGAACGACATACTGACAGGCACCAAGAACCGAGCACCTGAACCAAGCACAACGACGGAAGGAACAGTCCAATATTCCTGCTCTCGTTAAGTCCAATGAAGCTCTTGCTGAACCACTCCAAATATCTGGACTGGACTATCGACAAGTCAAGATCACAGGACGCCCCTTCGAACTGTTCCTCCTAAGTCAGCTCTCATGGTGGGACTTCTTGTGAGTAGTGAACACCTCCGTGTCGAAACTAGTCACTGACTTCTCCTTAGCCGTGTGGTGTTCCTGTTTGTTTGTGGCTACCGTACTGAAGCGATCAATATCCTCGGGCAGCAGGTCATGATTCCTCGCGGACTTGTAGGCTTAGGCCTTGATACGATCGATCAATCCACTCGGGAGATTCGTGAGGCTCTGTCACTTTATGCCAACCGGGCTGCTCTTCCTTCTATCGTTCACTGCACTCAGGGCAAAGACCGCACAGGTAATAAGACCCCATATTTCGACTCGTGTTGGAGCTGACTCCTGAATAGGTCTCATTTGCGCGCTGGTGCTTATGATCCTCGATGTTCCTGTCTCGGCTATTGAGTATGACTATGCTCTCAGTGACGAGGCCCTTATTCCCGAACGTGAACAGCGTCTAATTGAGATTCGTGAAATCGGATTGACAGACGAGTGGCTTCACACTGCGGATGATATGATTGTTGGTATCCAAAAACACCTCGATGACAAATATGGTGGACTAAATGCCTACCTGGACGGCATAGGGTTTGGTGCTGACGAGAGAGCCAAGATACGTGATCTTTTACTCTACTAGAGTACCAGGATTATAGTGTAGGAGCCTCATCACATCACACATATAAGGAAAGAATCATGTGTTCATCTTGAGATGTTATAGTCTATTTCTTTCTGAAGCGACCTTGTAGCCAGCATCTATACATCTTGAGTTTTGAGGCTCTGTTGACGAGCAATCGTCGATCAACACCAAGCTTCTCCACCTCGAACAGGGGTATCTTTGTCTTGATCTCCTCTATGTGTGAGTTTTGAGCAGCATCTGTACCATTCTCGGCCTCAGCTGTCGAGTCGGCAGTGGCAGGTTCTAGGGTAGCCCTAACATCCTCGTTGGTCATCTTGCCAGTCCAGATATCGGCGAGCTGATCCCTGTCAAAGAAATAAACACGTGTGCCGTCGCCTCGGATGTAAAAGTTTTCGTCCAGGTATCGACCCTTGCGGAACCGGACCTGGGCCAGATCTCCTCTTCCATAGTCTCGGAAGCAGACCAGGCCTCCCGGCTTGAGTACTCGGTGGACGTTGTGAACAGCCTTGGCCCATTGATCAGGCGACAAAGCAGAGAAGATGAAAATCAACACGGCTACATCTACGGAGCCTTCCTCGAGTCCAGGTGGCAAGTCATCACTGGTGACGTCCCATACGTCAGCCTGGATAAACTCAGGGTTGTACGCTTCATTCTTGCGAATGACCTCTACGGCTGTCTTTGAGTAGTCGCAGGCATGGATCTTCAGTTGCGGGTTCTTATTCTCGGCCAAGACAGGGAAGGCCGTATTACCGGCTCCAGCACCAATCTCCAAGATGACCTTAGGACCGGCATCTTCCTTGGTTACCTCGGCCAGAACAGGGAATTCCTGTTGGAGCCATTTGCGATTCTTGAAAAAGTTGGCGGCATTGTTCTTGTAGAACAAATTCCACCATCTAGCAGGGTCCTGACTGAATTTTCCTGGGTTGTCATGTTAGCAACTCTTCAATGTTTAGGATTGTGAGAAGAAATGTGTGGATATGATGTAAATCAGATGGGAGCGAAAGAATAAGAAGGTATAGTTTGTCTTCAGTAGATTCAGATGAACTATGCATTGGTTGTGTATCATCAGGACACCAGGAGGAAAAGGCACGCTGTGTGGAGTTTTGGGTGGTTGACTTACTCTTTTCAAAGTCCGAGACAGGATGTTGACGCTGCTTCGCGTACTGCTCCTCAGCATACTCCTTGTACGCATCGTCAGTCTCAACGTGGTCCCAGGCATTGAACTCGAAGACATCGTCTCCTTCATTCAAATACCGGCTACCGAACTGGAAGGGATCACTCCGCTTCAAGTTGTTGGTAGGGTCATGCGATCGATGAGGCGGCACCTCAGCAGCCTCAGTCTCGGGTACGGCAGCTTCGGTGACGGCCTCGGTGACCGGATCCTTGACGTCCAACGCGGCCATGTCCTGGACAGGAATCGACTCGAGTATCGGGCTCGCGACGGCCTCGCCACTTGGCGCTGAAGACGCCATCTTGGACTCGTGATGTCCTTGAAGCATGCACTCGCAGGCGCAAGCAGTGTGCTTTTTACGGCACAAGTAGTTGACACTGCGGAAGTGAGGAAGAAGGATGCTCGAGGTTCAAGAAAAATTTCTGTGGAGAGATTGATTTTGTCTTGGAATATTTGAGTGTGGGGCGGAGTTTATCCAATTAGAAGACCTAACGATTTCTATCGGACTATTAGATAACCCGTAGCCCAAAAGCTTCTGACAAGCAGCCAATCATATGCGAATTGTGGTCGATGGTGCACGTAGCATCAAGCCTCCTGTGTTCAATTGACCTGTATCATTGTGAGGTAGACGATAAACGCCATCCTTCCCTCCCACCGAATCTGTCACTATAAGACCCTTTATTCTGCCGAACATTCGATACTTACACCGAAGCGACTGTCACAAACTCATTGTAGCAATATGGTCCCCTCTCTCACCAGGCCACAAGGCCAGCTATCACCTGCTGAAGCTCTCCACCTTGCGCAACAAGCTCCCATCATCTTGAAGCGCAACCCCAAGGCCTTCTCGGCTTCTCCTCTTGTATCACTCTTTTCGGCAGCCGAAACACCTGAGCTATGGACGATCTACGAAAACCTCATTATCACATGTCTTCGAACAGGCGACGACGATTCAGCTCATCTGTGCCTGGAAAGGTTGTTATTGCGTTTCGGCGATGAGAACGAACGCGTCATGGCACTCAAGGGATTGATCAAGGAGGCGGAGGCGACAAACAACAGCGAGCTTCAGGAAGTGCTGAAGGAATACGAGGATCTTCTGCAGCAGGATGGAACAAACATTGTGAGCATGACGACGTCTTGTGGCCATCAACACGTCGTACTGACAAACATTAGTATATTGCGAAGCGACGAGTGGCTCTTTTGCGATCCATGGGAAAGACAACGGAGGCAATCGCGGCTCTAGTATGGTTGCTCGAGTTCAACCCTACAGATGCCGAGGCCTGGTCTGAGCTATCGGACCTCTACCTTTCTCAAGGCCTGTACTCCCAAGCTATCTACGCTATGGAAGAGGTTCTTGTGCTAGCACCAAATGCGTGGAACGTACGTTACTTTTCGGTTCTTAGGAACGACCCTATCTGACACTACTGAATAGTTGCACGCAAGGCTAGGCGAGGTGACGTTGATGGCAGCCAACGAAACAAGTGATGGATCTCCTCAGAAGTACCTGGCGAGCTCGGTAAAGCGATTTTGCCGAAGCATTGAGCTTTGCGAAGACTATCTCCGGGGCTATTATGGCCTGAAGAAGGTCACTGATAAGATTCTGGCTGAATATGCCAAGCTCAAGAAGCAATCAGAGAGTGATGAGTTCTCTCTGCCAGACCAGCAGACTCTTACAAAATTGAACCAGGCAGCCACAGCGAAGCTAGCGGAGATCGTTCGTCGATATGGGGCTCGGGAACCCCTGTGGCAAGGATACAATGCAGACGAGATTGCTGCGGCTCGCGAGCTTCTTGACA
The DNA here is from genome assembly GCF_000260195.1 of Fusarium odoratissimum NRRL 54006. NCBI lineage: Eukaryota > Fungi > Ascomycota > Sordariomycetes > Hypocreales > Nectriaceae > Fusarium > Fusarium odoratissimum. The sequence continues at coordinate 846,714 of NW_022158689.1, read as the reverse complement.
AGTCATCGGCAGAGGTCGTCCGGTGAGCGACGCATACAGCACATAAGAGTCTCGCCCGATGACAAGGCAAACTTGCTGCATTGCGATGCTGTGACTCAGAACAGCGAGTACAGGCGTGGTCGAGACACGTACCATATTTTTGACAGGAAGTTCTTCCCGTGGAGTCCGGTGCGTGAATGTGCCTGACTAGTTCACTTGCAACGGCCGACGGGTCTTGGGCTAGAAAATGTGGAATGGGAGAGGCAGAGCATAAGACAGACAAAAGCGGTCCTCTGAGGCTTTGACAGATAACTTAGAAGTGGAGGCAACAATGCCCAACTCGGCATTGCTGGGCATCTGCACGTGGCGCCATACAGGGACAGGTCGGTGGGGTATACCTGACTCTGAGGTGGGTGATAATCAAGTTTGACAGGGGCGATGTGTTGAATTTACAGAACTGGAGCTACCCAATACCAACTGCTGGCTTAGGCAGAAATTTACAACAAGCAACAGAGGGATCAGTTTCGGTTCCCTTCTGTAATACCACAGGAAGCATCTTTGAGTACCACCAAGATTGGTCTAAGGGTTAGAATACCCGATGTTTTGGGTCTCACAGTGATCAGGACACCATGGGCATTGAAACTCGAAACTCAGAGAGATTGACTTTCTCCACGTTGAATGCGGAACATCACGTTTATTCTCCATGGATTGCCAATGATGGCCCTGATTATGGATCACTTGTAAGCGAACCGCCATGGCACCAGCGGGACGATGGTTGATCACTAACTCAACTTACACCCAGGGTCTGGGTCTCGTGGTGACATGTTCTCAACCCATTCTTTGTAATATGGGATTTGTATTGAGTTAAACCGCTGATACCTCCTTGATGGGCTTATTCAGCGACATTCTTCACCCGGCTGTTTCCATCGCTGGGTTCATAGTGACAGGGGATGGACTGCTGAAAGGTGTCAGATGGAAGCCAATTCGTGGTGAAAATGGGTTGTAATTTCTTCGCCACTGTCCACTTGGCTACGCCTGGATGGCTGAGGCTCTGCGGGAAGGTGGAAATGCTAATGTTTGGTGTCTGCTATTCCTGGCTAGGTGGTATCAAGTTGAGATGAGTATGTGTGAATATGAGAGGCAGATGAGCAAGTTCAATTCAACATCTCTACACAACCGTTGAAGACTTTTGAGCTGGATGCAAATCTCAGCAGTTTTGATCACAACCATGATGGAAACCCTGTTGTTTATTGTTGCAGTTCACGGAGTTGTTGTGGGTGTCTCACGATGGATGAGCTGGCCTTGGGTTCCTACTTTCGGGCCTCAACGCTGGAAATGGGGCGCAAATCGTGCTTTTTAGCCAGTCGCGGAATGGGGTAGCGGGTTGAAGAGGATCATTGCGAGGCGATAGGCTTGCTTTGTTCTCGTTGACTGAAAGAAGAAGGGGAAAACAGAACTCAAAAATGACAGTGAATTAGGGATATAAGGGCCTCGTAGTTTGCCAATGCCTGAGGTTTCTTTCTACTTCTTTTCTCCTATAATTTTATCTGATACCGAATAATCAATTGCGAACTTCACCACTTCAATTATACAGTGATTTTTAGTTCGGATAGCGACACTGCGCCTCGGTCCGTTCCGATTACACGTTTCGCAAACGGTCGAATATGATATATCATTGGACAATGACGTTGCGCAGCCTTTGTCGGACAGGAACTCTCTGTTTGAGATGTGCTCAATTACCTGTTCCATGATGATATGAGAAACTCCAGTATATCTCCAGGTTGAAACGCGATATATCCCGTCTACAACACAGATGATGTCCACTTTTGAAGTTAGTAGTGTTGGGTTCGACAACAAGCGGTTGACCTCGGCGCTAAAAAAGAGACATCGATATCATTTTGGCGGTCAGCGATTCAAGCAGCGATTCACTGGAATTCTGTGTCTGCCTCCCCAGCAACTAAAAAATTTGTGTATCCAATCTTTGACTGGAGACTGCGTAACGTTGGGCTGCAGCACCGCCATGGTATCCCTGGATCCTTTTTCAGCCCAGCTGAAGAGAAAGAGTCAGAGCCAGAGTCAGAGAGAGTCTGGCCCTAGGCCTCCTTTTTTTCTTTCTTTTTTTTGCTGTCATTTTCCTTGTTTTTTTTTCTCTCTCTTCTTATTTGTTGTGCGTACAACTCGAAACGAAATCTCTTTTACTGAAAGAAGTCTTTCATTCCATCCATTCCATGGGTCCATCCATGCCCTATCTAACCGAATGAAACTGAATCTTGATTCCTTCACGCTCTAAACAGAAAGTCACTGTTTGACTTGCACTTACACTTCCACTTGCACGCTTCGGGCTACTACAAATACATTAATCTCACCCCACCACCCCCTCCATCGTCAAAGTCCCCGCTAAACAAGCTGGTTACCGTCCACTACCGATTCACACAAAAAAAATCCATCAAACAACAACGCTTTTGTTGATAGGATTTTGGTTTAGACTTGTCTTGCCGTTGCTATCGAATTTGTCTCGTCAATATCTTCAAACAGACATCAAACTATACCGTCACAAGGTATGTGTTGACTCCAATAATGTCTACCATTCCCTCTCTAGCATCATCTTCCTTCTCTTTCTCTCTTCTCCGCATGGACACCTTTCTTGTCTCGGATGTGTCTCTGGGGGTGGGCTCAACTCCAGAAAAGATGGTCCATGTGACCATCACTGGTCATGTCAAAACAGCTGAGCAAGCAAATATGCCCCGGCGGTAGCTTTTAGCTAGCATCAACGGGAAGCAGGTCAATAACTGCATGACATTCACTCATTCATTCATGGCCATGCCCACTCTGCGAACCAAAGAAACACCGCCGCACATAGTCCGCAGTACCTCCATCTGGACTACCTTGCTCAGGCACTCTTTCTCGTACCTCGTTGCGGTCTGCTCCTCCTACGGCGATGCTACAATACTTTGTCGTTACAGTAACATCACCACTGCCACTCTCCCTTCCCTGCCACAGCTCTAGGTCCTTTCCATGACCAGCAGGACCATTAGGCTTTGAGGCTCGCTCTTTACGGCCCCCACACAGGGTTGGGCAGCTGCTTTCACAGACCTTGACACCCTACCACCAGCCTACGAAGACCCAAAACGTAGATGCGCACAGGGGAGAGCCATTTGACAGACTGGAAATGGCAGTGGACGCCTGGGATAAACCGGGAGTTTGGGAGCCAAGTACTCCAAGGGCTTCAAGCACGGCCACTCAGATCGATGGACCGCCTAAACATCCCGCCAACTCCAGCCCAACGAGCGCTAGCAGCATGAATACTCTAACAGGGTCCCCACCGACTCCATCGACAGGGCGACGAACCAGGGTGCCCCAGTTCAGGGCGGCTGACAAGAACGATGTTTTGGTGCCCAGCAAGTCCTCCCAGTGAGCACTTGGAATGGCTTCACGATGCAGGAAACTTTGGTGATCGAGCGTTGTGCTGGTGCTCAATCGACGCTATTCTCCTAGTCTCAAGGCAATATCCAACCCATTGTCTTGTTCAGATCACCGTTTCGAGTCGAGGGACTGGGTTCGCAGGAAACTTTTCCGCGCCACTATGTTGCTCAGTCCTCATGCAAGGGATTAAGATCCTGACCAACCGGGATATTCACTCTTCAAGATTTTATCTAGATGATTTTTTTTTACCTTGTGTCTAACTTTACTAACTGATTGTCGTCTTCTTAGTTGAAATCATTGATCTCCTCTAACACACGAAGCTCGGACTGGCATCCTGTGACCACCAAGTTTGTCCGTTTTCAAAAAATTTAGACCGTACGGACACACCCGAATTTTAAAGTATACTTTACTTACACGCACACCCACAGCTCTGGTTCGACAAGCTTTCGCCGTTGCGATACAACGGTCGTTCGTCGTTTCCATTGATTCACTCTGGAGCGGTTGTTTGTCAATTTGTCTTTTGGTTAACAAGAGAGCTAATTCTCTGCAGGCAAAACATCAATTCGACCTCTGCAGACATTATTAACGCCGCTCCCAACTGTATTGGTCAGAATTCGACCAGTGGCCCATCAGTAAACGATCTGGAACCCCTCACCGCCGATCGATTTCTGCCGCTTTTCCATCCTCGCAACCGCCGCCTGAATCCACCCCGCCCACACTCTTTTGCGCCTGATCTTAACGTGCGCCGTACAGCAAGCAAGCACTCTGCTAGATACAACTTTGGTACCCTCCTCGGTCAGCAACCACAAGGCACCATCGTTCATTTCTTGTTCTGCGACTCCGCACCAGCTTCACAAGCAGGCATTTCCCCCGTCTCACTGCTTTCGTGACCAGCCGACCTTTCCCTTCCGCTGTCACGCCCTCATCATCTTTTGGTGGCGTACTCACTTAATTTTACGACCCCTCACTCTACGCCTGTCGCGCAAGTCCAATTCTTCCTCGCCACGACCCTCGTACCAAAACACTTGCCGTTGTGTTTTTTTTTCTTCTACTGCGGCTACCACCTCGTCCTCCGTTTCCCCCATCGTTGGCTCTGTTACTTTGGGGGTTGCTAGGCATTGTTTCTACCCTGTCAGCTGAGCATTACTTGTGCTTGTTGCCTATCTTCTTCCTTTCCAACCTACATTCAGCGCCTTTACTCCGGCTTTCTCCTGTGGATTGTCGTGGGTAGAGGGCATCCCACCAAGTATTTGCTATGTGAGTCCCCTCCCTCCATTACCATCCTACCCATATCTTTCAGCGCTTGCGTTCCTCCCCTCCCTCCCCTTCTTGTCTCTCTCATATCCACCGTACTAGTTGTCTCAACTGCGCCCCCTCTAGCTTTGTTTACTTGTCTCTCCTACACTTGCGCTTCATCTATTGCGCATTACTCTCTTGATCATACAGCTCACACTCTCATCTTACCAGGCTCAAACAACGCCCTTCTTCCAGAGCCCCTACCTCCGGCACTCGTCCTACTGAGACGTCCGCCTCTGGGACAGCATCTTACAGCGACGATTCTTCGCAGGAGACCGGCCAGGACTACACCGACTCTGAAGAGGACCTTTACGACGACGAATACGACGACGAAGACGACGGTCTTGGCCCGTCTGACTCTGCCTCAACTAGCGACCACGATCAACATTATCGTCATCACCTCTCTCAGCGTCAGCATCAGCTCCCTCTTCACCAGCTTCCGCCTCAACCTCAATATCCACCACCACACCACCAGCAGCTTGCTCATCACCAGCAATTACCTCCTCGCCAACCGCCACCTCATCAATTGCAATCCCGTCAACAAGGTCCTCCCCAGGATCTTTACCAACCTGAAGAGGAGCCTAGACAGTCTTACCGTCGACCGCGGCGCGATCGTGCAGCGCCACCCACCGCCAATCTGGAAGATCCTCGTGGGTATGGCGCCTATGGCCGTGGCGCTTATGGGCACCCCCAGCCCGGCGGGCGCCCTGGCCCCGGTCAAATGTACGGCAGAGGCCAGCAGCCAGGATATCAAAACCAAATGGGACCCTATATGGGATACCCTGCTAACAGCCAGATGGTGCCTTTCGGCTATGGCGAACCTGCCAGCCCTTACGGTGCTGGCTATGGAGGCGAAGGAAGAGGCATGTATGATCTGATGCCTTATCAACAACCTCCAAGTGGTTACTATGGCGCTGTACAGCCTCATCCTCTCTACGGGCCACCCCACATGGCTGGAATACCACCTGGGCAACTCACTACACCACCACCTCCTCCGCCTACTGAGGCTCCTGCCAAGCCAGCCACACCCGCTCCCCCCAAAGAAGATCCGGAGAAGATTCGATTGGAAGCTGAGATTGCTGCGTTTAAAGCTATGGAGGAGAAGGTCAAGGCTGCCGAAAAGCAAAAAGAAGCTGAGGCACAAATCCGAAAAGAAGCCGAGGAAGCCTTCACTCGAAGAATGGAGGACATGAGACTGGCCCAAGAGGAAGCCAAGAAAGAGATCGAAAGGGCCAGGCTTGAGGCAGAAAAAGCTGCCCGAGAGAGAATGGAAGCCGAACGAAAGGCTGAAGAGAAACGCGCTCAGGAGCACGCTCGTGCTATGGCAGAAGCCGAGGAGAAGGCTCGGCTCAGATTTGAAGCAGAGATGAAGGCCGCTGAGGACCGAAGAAAGGCCGAGGCAGAGGCTCGCATCCAAGCTGAAGAAGAAGCCAGAAAGAAGTTCGAGGCTGCAGCGAAGGCAGCTGAAGAACAACGGAAGGCTGAGGCTGCAGCGCGCGCACAAGCAGAAAGGGAGGCCCGAGAAAAGTATGAAGCAGAGATGAAGGCAGCCGCCGAACAGCGCAAAGCAGAGGCCGAAGCCAAGGCCAAGGCCGAAGAAGAGGCTCGTCTGAAGCTCGAGGCTGAATTGAGGGCAGCGGAGGAGCGTGGTAAGAGAGAAGCTGAAGAGAGGGTCAGGGCCGAAAGAGAAGCTCGACTGAAATTTGAGGCTGAACTAAGGGCTGCTGAGGAGAAGAGGCAGAAAGAGGAGGAAGAGCGAAAGCGTGCTGAAGAACTTGCTCGAGTTCGGTTTGAGAAAGCACTACAAGAGGAGGCTGATGCAAAGGCCGCAGCCGCGAAGAAGGCCCAGGAGGAAGCCGAGCGCCTCATGAGACTTGAGCAAGAGGCTAAGGAAGCTGCCGCAAAGAAAGCGGCCGAGGAAGCCGAAAAGCTCAAGAAGCTCGAAGAGGAAACTCGCGCGAAGGCAGAGGCTGAGACTCTTAAGAAAATCGAGGAGGAAAAAAAGAAGGCAGCAGAAGCTGCCGCAGCTGATGAAGCCGCTAAGAAAGCCGCCGCAGAACTTAAGGCGAAAATTGAAGAGGAGACAAAGGTCAAGCTCGAAGAGTCTAAGAAGAAGGCTGAGCAGGCCCCAATCCGATTCAAGGATGCGGTTGGTCGAAAGTTCAGCTTCCCTTTCCACTTGTGTGCCACTTGGCAGGTATGTACTTCAGTTCATGACGGGCGACGAGCAATGGCTAACGATATTGCAGGGAATGGAAGATCTCATCAAGCAAGCTTTCATGCAAGTTGATGTTTTGGGTCCTCATGTGATGGAAGGTCACTATGATCTTATCGGCCCCGACGGCGAGATCATCCTGCCATCCGTTTGGGAGAAGGTGGTTCAGCCTGATTGGGCTATCACCATGACGATGTGGCCAATGGACAAGATGCCTCCACTGGGACACCCCAAGATGCCTGGCGCGCCGGGCATGCATGGACACAAGCACGGGGGTCCTATTCCTATTCCACCCCGTCCCATGGGCCCAAGTATGCGACCTCCTATGCATCCTCCTGGCGGTATGGCCCCTGGAGGAATTCGACCGCCCGCGGGATGGCCTGTCGGAGGAGGTGTTCGACCTGATATGCCAATGCCGCCCAACGTTGTCACCGTCGGCCCCGCCCCTGGCAAGTCCAGCAAGCACAAGAAGGCATCCAAGGATCACTCAGGAATGGCAGGCTTTTTGTTTGGCAAACCTCAAAAGAAGAAGTGAGCTCTCGAGTCCTCCTAACTACTGAGACAACAAGCTAACGATCGTCCAGGCCTAGCAAGAAATGAGGTGCCATACTGACATGTCAGCATGAGAAAATGATCGTTTGAGCTTGATTTGATTTTACGGTTTTACTTGTTTATTTGCAGATACCTCGCCGGCATCGGCTGCCGGCCTGATTTCGAAAACATCTCCTTGGCAGTTTCTTTTGGGGTTTTCTACTGTTGTCTAAGATGGAAAAACGAGACAGTGGAATTTTGATCCTTTCCCAACTCATGGTTAGCGTATTCATATCGCAGAGGCGTCACGAATTGTCCTATATGCATGTGGATCGGAGTATGATGATATGGTTGAAACGACGATACGGAGGGAATGGGAACACGATCCAATGTTGAAGACTTGTATCGATCATCTTGGCTCTGTTTGTGCCAGAAGATGGCCAAGTCCAGGTATTGGCGCAAAGATGACGCTCTATTTTTTTTTTTCCTTTCTTTTTTTTATCTGTCCGTTTGGTTTGATTTTGGTTCTGATCTGGATATGGCGGACGAGCACGTTTGATAGACACGGCCGTCCTAGACACGCGTCATGTAGAATGAATGGAGTAGGAAGAAGAATGATTTGTTTAAAGTTAAGCTTATTTTTGATCAACGTGAGTGAGTTGGGTTTGGTCCCTTCTATTGTGTCATGCGTTTAAGTGAATAGTGGTATGCCCACCTGACTCTATGCAAGTAATCTAGACTACTTCAAGACTCCATCAAGGTATGTGAATTGGATTGGAAAGGGGGGAGGTACCCAAATAATACTTAATGTATGCAATATTAGAGTTTCCGTTAAGGTCCTAGCTTCTCAAAGGCCTTCTTCTCAAAGGCTTCTATCATCATGCTGGCGACCTTATCTGACACAGCAGCACTTACAGCACCATAGAGTGGGTTTGTAAACTGAAAGTCGATAGATAGATAGACCTCAGTGCGCGGTGAAGGTGGACCAGAAATTGGTCTCACCGACCAGCGTGTCACAAGGCTCCGGAAGACAGCCGATGCGTCAGGCCCTGTACCCCCAGGAGCAGTCTCCCCACTGATGGCTTCGACAGATTGGCCAGGAACACAGCGCAATCTACTTGTAAAGACCTCGTCGAAGCCTCCCCATCCGACATGTAGATCAGCGAGTGTGGGGTAGCGTCGCCCGGTATCGGGGTCGGGATCGGACCAGCGAGTTACTCGAGAGCGAGAGCAATAAGGGACGAACGATGAGTAAGAATCCACGTCGGCTATAAGATCGTAAAGAGGTTCATGGGGGTATGGTAGAGTGCGGTTGGCGGTTAATCTTTGAGGTTCGGAGGATGGGAGGGTGATGAATGAGCGGTGCAGGGGTGTTGAGGCACGAGTGAGGTTGGTGATGCTCGATGTAGAAGCCGATGAGCGGGCGACAACGGCTCTGGCAGGGAGAAAACGGAGGGCCATTGGAGGGTATTAAGAGAATTATTGGGGTTGTATTGATCTAGTGTCACCTTCGTGAGAGTTTCATGGTCTAGAAGAGAATAATGAATGTCTACACAGAGAGAATAAATAGCTGTGACAGAAAATCTATGATGGTGTTGAGGCTCTGCTAAACTGAGTCGAGAATAAGTTGGAGTGGAGGCTTTCCGCCCGCCCCCACCTCTGGCTTGGTGCAGTGTAATCCGCTAAACTCGTAACGTTAGGGGATTTGACCGCTGTAGACACTCTCCAGCTCGGGCCGTCCTGCTCGCCGAGCCAAGGGCGGTGGATGATTCCGTCATGCTCAGTAAAGTAAAGCCGCAGATGCTGTACGTACAGTACCTACAGTGCTCGTTAAGTTAGTGCACCTATACCTTACTCAACACCAACCAACCAACCATCCATCCCATCCACTCTCACCAGCACGCGACATCTCCATCCGCTGCTGAACGAAACATCCTCCTCCTCACGATATTATACGAGATGCGCCGGTCGAACATACCTTCACGAAGCCCCTGAGACCACGTCCTACCACCTAAATAAGCATCTCCTCCAACGGCCGGCCCCACGCCCGCGGGGCAGCTTCTCACCATGTAGGCCAGGGCATCAACACCGAATCGACCTCTGGGAGAGACATTGACAGTGTGCGCGCAGGTTTGAAAAGTCGCTCTACGACCTCATCCGGGGGCTACGGAACCACAAGGGCAATGAGAAGGAGTATATCCAGAAGAGCCTCAAGGAGTGCCGCGCCGAAGTTCGCAGCCAGGATATGGGTTAGTTCGACGTTGTGTTTGGGAGAAGCTAGCTGTACAGAGGGCCTGACTTGAGCTGTTTAGATCTTAAGGCGACGGCGCTGCTGAAGCTCATTTACCTGGAGATGGTCGGACATGATATGTCGTGGGCATCGTTCCATGTCCTTGAGGTCATGTCGTCGCCCAAGTACCACCAGAAGCGAGTTGGATATTTAGGAGCTGTCCAGAGCTTTAGACCCGACACTGAGGTTCTGATGCTGGCTACTAATCTGCTGAAGAAGGTCTGTTGGTCACATACTGGGCTTCTTGATGCCTCTAGCTAACATCATGATCAGGATCTTGGTTCGACGACTCCGACGGTTATATCTCTCCCTATAGCCACTCTTCCCCATGTCATCACCCCCTCGTTAGCGCTCTCGACATTGCAGGACTTGCTACCGCGATTAAGCCACAGCCATTCGAACATTCGAAAGAAGACATTGGTAACGCTATATCGACTTGCTTTGGTATACCCCGAGGCTCTTCGTGCAGCATGGCCCAAGATCAAGGAGCGCCTCATGGACCCTGATGAGGATCCCAGTGTAACAGCAGCCATTGTCAATGTGGTCTGCGAGCTTGGCTGGCGAAGACCGAATGACTTTCTTCCTTTAGCTCCTCGATTGTTCGAGCTCTTGGTTGATGGTGGTAATAACTGGATGGCCATCAAACTCATCAAACTCGTAAGCTATCGGCACTTAAGCTCTGGTGCTGTTGTATTAATCTCTGTTCAGTTTGCCACGTTGACACCGCTGGAACCTCGACTCGTGAGAAAGCTGCTACCTCCTCTGACCAATATCATTAGGACCACTCCTGCTATGTCATTGCTCTATGAGTGCATCAACGGAATCATTCAAGGCGGCATCTTAGGAAACTCTGATGACTCTGGTACTGATGAGATCGCAACGCTATGTGTTAACAAATTGCGAGGCATGGTCATGATAGATGGCGATCCTAACCGCAAGTTCTCAACTGTTGCTTTGTCACGGATGTAAACTGACCAGACCTTAGTCAAATATGTTGCCTTACTAGCGTTCAACAAGATCGTTACCACACACCCTTACTTAGTATCTCAGCAGGAGGATGTGATTCTGGAATGTATCGACAGCCCCGATATCACTATCCGAATACAAGCACTCGACTTGGTCCAGGGCATGGTGACGGGCGACAATCTTGTGTCTATCGTGAGCCGCCTCATGAAGCAGCTCAAGTCATCCATGCCGGCTCGCGACAAATCTCTTCCTGGAACTCCTCCGAATGATCCCAACGAATCTGAGGATGAATTTGCTGAGCCAGCCCCGAAGCCAAAGGCCGAATCCGCTCCTTTGCCCGACGACTATCGAATCGACGTCATTGGAAGGATTTTGGGAATGTGCTCCAAGGACAACTACTCGAGTGTCTTGGACTTTGACTGGTACATTGATGTCCTCACACAGCTTGTTCGCATGGCTCCCGCCTCTCGCAAGGTCGATGATGATCTGGGTCCAGTTGAAAAGGCCAGGGCCAATGTGTCAGAAAAGATTGGTGACGAGCTCCGCAATGTGGCTGTCAAGGTCCGGGTGATGCGATCAACGGCTGTCAGGGCAGCGGAGATCATTCTCAGCCAGCTCAATACAGATACACCGCCAGGATACAAAATCACTTCAGGGGCACTCAAGTCAGTTGCATGGATCATGGGCGAATACGCTTCGCAATTGGCCGTTCCAGATGAGGGTTTGAATGGCCTCTTACAGCTCATTCCCCGAACAAACAACCCTGAAGTTTTAACGACGACCCTACAAGCAGTCACAAAAGTTTTCGCCACTATAGTTGGGGATGAGAGTGAACCCTGGACAGCAGAGAGAAAGTCGAGGGTATCGCTACTTATGGCGCGCATTATCCACGTCTTTGAGCCTCTAGCACTACACCCTAGTCTTGAGGTCCAGGAACGAGCCGTTGAGTTCACGGAGTTGCTGAAGCTCACGGCTGAAGCTGCTTCATCTCAACCGGCGTCGACAGACGATGTTGAGCAAGATCCCCCGTTGCTTCTCACTCAGGCTATCCCCTCGCTTTTCAACGGCTGGGAACTCAACTCGGTATCCAAGGGTGCTCAGCTGAACGTCCCAGTACCCGTGGGCCTGGACTTGGATGAACCCATTCATGCAAACCTGGCCAAATTACTATCAGAAGCCGACTCTATCACATTAGCAACAGACGACTCGGATGAGTTTGAGACATATTACCACCAGAAGCCACCACCTACAAGCATTGATTCATCCGCACCAGCCATCAGCAGGATAGCTGAACCTATAGAGGAATACTCAACTTCTTATCAGCAAGCTGACGAAGATACCTATCTGGACGCTGATATTGTTGCTCGAAGAAAAGCCGAGCGTCTCGAACGCAACAAAGATGATCCCTTTTATATTCCCAGCAACGACACTCCTCGCACTTCGACCCCTATTCACAACATTCTCCAGAGCAGCAACGGACCCGACTTGGATATCGACTCCATACCTATCATGCAACTAGAGCTATCAAGAGCCGGAACGCCTGCTGCACAGCCCCCAAGACCACAGCCAAAGCCACGACAAAAAGTCGTTATTGCCGCAGATGAGACCCTCGAAGGCAGCGCAAGTGGCGGTCTTCGATCTTATGACTCGGAGAATAACTCTGACAGCTTCACAAAGTCCAAGGCTCGGAAGACCAAGACCAAGCAGGGCTTGCTTGGCGTAGACTCGAGCGGCATCGGCTCCTTCAGTCTCGAAGGCCAACCGTCAACTGGTTTCGACTATGAGCAGCAACAGCGTGAGGACATTGAGATGCAGCAAGCCATGAAAGAAGTTGAGCGTCTTCGCCTCGAGATGCAACGTGCGAATGAGCGCATTCAGGTGGCACAAGGCGTTGATGTTGAGGGCACAGTTGTCAAGAAGAAAAAGAAGAAGCCCAAGAAGGATGCTGGTGCCGAGGGAGCAGAGGGCGAAGAAGCAAAGCCCAAGAAAAAGAAGAAGAAGGCTCCGCGGGCTGCGGTCCTGGAGGAAGAAGGCGGTGATGATAGCAGTACTCGTGGCGTCGAGTCTCCTGCTTCTGGTGGTGAAGTGGCTGTTGCTAAGAAGAAAAAGAAGAAGAAGCGTGTTGCTGAGATTCAAGACGAGTAGACGGACACAAGTGGTTTAGGAGTGAGTGAGCATTCGATAGCATAACAGAGACACTCAGTCAGGAGGAGGATCAAGCAGATAATAATAAGTATCAAAAATCTTTGAATCATTTCTCATGTCCTGCCTTTCATGTGCTAGGCCGCTTTTCGCTCAATATTTACAGCGTCTCAAGAATATCATCAAGCCCGAGCTGGATCAATGTCCTGAAACAAGTCTCTTAACGAATAGGGAATCGCTGCCGTATCATGATGTTGATACAGCATAAATACAAAAATAGACTGGACCCAGTTCCAGTTCCAGTTCCACGTCCAGATCGAGAAAAACGACAAGAAAAAAAGTACACCGATAGTTCTTTTTTGCTCATGTTCCATTAACACATACACATGACAAGGTAGATTAGACGGCCGAGTCAACCCGAGCCGCTCCCCTCTATTCCTGCAGTCCCGCTGTTAACCAAATCCCAACTCCGTTCAAGATCAAGATGAAGGCGTGGCTCTATTTGGGTCTGTCATGGTTCAGAACCGAAACTCCGCCTCCAACCGCTGTCTAAAACTTGGCTCCGTGTCGTAAAACTAATCCTCCATCGGAGCATCTTCAAGTTGCACGCCGCGGTTGGATTCTGAAGGGGGAGTCGATGGCACCACAGGAACTCGTTTGCCACCAACGAACTTGGTTGGTGTACGTCCTGTGCTATCACGGCTGTCTCGCTTCTCCGAATCGGCGTCAGACTTATCCTTTTCAGCATCGCCATTTACAGGGGCAGCACCATCGGGCTCGGGAACTTCAAGACTCTGTCTCTTGATAACTCCGCCGAGACTGGTGCGGTGTCGATCAACAGCCGATGTTGGGCTGGCAATAGGGAATCGGGTCTCTGGTCCGCCGGTACTTCGGTCTCGGCGGTGACCACGGGGGCCTGGCGCAGGGCTCTTATCACGGCCGCGGCTTGCGTTGGCCTTTTCAAGCAGAGCTCTATTCCGCTCTTCCATAAGGGCCTTACGGTTGCTTTCGTCGGTGCTAATGGCTCGAGGGCGGTTGTTGCTGCCAACAGAGGTGGAGTGTGTAACCATAGACATGCGCTTCAGGGCACTAAAGATGGCGTCTTTATGGGCAAACAGATCTCGGACCAGTCGGTACGCATGCTTCTCTTCCATAGTGAGTGAGGTCTCAGTTCGTGGCCGCAGGATGCAAGGTGCAAGAGTGGTAGCAAGAGATGCAACATAAGCTTCATCGGCAGAAGTCAAGTCGATCAGGCGAGTGAAGTGGTTCATACAAGCATCGAGAGTGGCAATATTGGTGAGGCGGAGCTGTGATAGAGTAGATTGGAGAGCAGCAATGCGAGAGGACTCATCAGCGTCAGTAGATGGGGTAGAGTAAATAGTTCGGATAATCTCATAAACGTGAGAGGAGACCAGAGAATCTACATGATGTTAGTTTACGTTATAGAACTGGGGTTCATCGAGCTTTTGCACTTACCAGGAAGCTCCAAGAGATAGACCTTGAGCAAACTGGCAACCGTGGGGATATCAAATTCATCAAACACATCAGGAGAAACAGGCTTGCCGTCATTAACTTTGGCGCGTAGACGGTGTGATTGTGATAGCGGAACTTCCAGCAACCACACACCTCGCCGAGCCTCATCACCTTCAAGATCAGGGTAATGGTGGTCTAAATAGGTCAAGATAGTGGTAACAATCATGGGCACGCGCTTCTTGTCAGCCCTGGCACGCGCCTCAAGATCGATACCAAATGTCTGCTCGTCGACCTTATTGTAATAGTTCTCATAGACGACCACCTTGGGCACGAAACTTCCAGTGCGATAGGTCTCGAGAAGATAACGTAGATCGCTCTGGGGCTGGATGGTCTCCTGGAAGAGCATCATCTGGTCTACAGTAGACTGCAGGCTTGGGATGACGTTTCCAATGGTGCCCGAGAAGTCGAGGATGACAGTCTTGACAGCCTTTAGACGGTCAAGCTCGCAGCGCTCAAGGAACTTGAGATGAAGATGAATAGCCTCCTCAAGCTCGCATCGAAGCTGGTCAAGCTTGCGGACGCCCTCGCGGTACTTCTCATCGGCCTCGGAAGCCTCTCGCTTCAGACGCTGGCTAGGGGTCTCGTTAGGGTGAGAGTTGTTAAGAACATTCCAGTTGGCAAGATACTCGCTGACAGTTCCAACTGGAGAATCAGCGCCCTCAGAACCCGTAGAAGCCAGTGAGAAAGTGCGGTTGATAGACTTCTTTTCAGGAACACCAGCCATTTGGAAAGCCTTAGGTCGCCATTGGTAGAACATCTTGGAGCTGTTGGCAAATGTACTTCCCACATTACCGATGAGGCGAAGGAAACCGTTGTTAACAAGATCTTGACCAATTCGCTCAGCATAAGCTACGCCGATGTTGCCCATGCTACGCTGCAAATATTCAACGATGTCGGAACCGGAGGAAGTGTTGAGATATGTTCCTAGGATTGGCACCTTGGTCTCGCCCATCTTGATGCTGGAAAGCATCTGGGAAAGAATCTTCTTCACTTGCTCGGGCTGGTAAGTGTCGTCGCCAATTTCATATAGCTCTTCCTCCTCGGGCTCCTCTTCCTTATGAGGCTGAACCTTAATCTCAGGAATATTCTGATTGCCTTTGGGGCTGGTTTCAGGATCCTGGAAAGCAAGCTTATTTTCCTCTTCGAGGTCCTCTACCAGTCGGCATTTGTTGAAATACACGGATCGGAGCTTCTTGACTGCCTCAGCCTGACGGTCATGAGCCTTGATGCGCACTTGCAGCTCATCTTGAGAGTCCTGGATACGAGCTTCGTGGGCGTCGCACCAGCGGGAGAAGGGGTTGACAACGAGGTCGCGGATGCTCTGGGCGATGCGACGGTGGTTGCGCGCAGCATCTTGCATCTCATTTCGCATGCCATCGAAGGCCTAGATTTTGTCAGTTGGTAAGCTCGACCCGGACAGTGACGTTATCGCATAGTAAATCCCCACAAGTGACTGCGGCACAGACTATGGGCACTTAGGAGAGGATTCAGAAGCATAGTATCGTACCTTACGAACAGTAGCTCCGTCATCACGGCTGAAGCCACCAGTGATCTTGTCGGCCGATGGAGCAATATCGCCAAGTCGCTGACCATAGGTCTCCTCGGCTTCGGCGCGTAGGCGTGCGATGGTCAGAACCTGTCTGTTCTCATGAACACCTTGTTGAAGCTTGCTGAACAGGACACCAAGTCCCGCAGCGTAATCGCTCGACCAGAAGGAATCAGCGAACCCCGGCATGATGGTCTGCCTTGTCCAGCCCCTTCGATTGATGCGGTGATTATGTGGTCCCTTTTTTCGATTCTATCGGAGGGGAAGTAAGAGCCAAAAGCTCCTGTAGCGGTGGAAGGATTGTCGGAGGTCGACTCGCGATGCAATGGGTGACGTAGGCGTAGACGTACGCAGGAAGTCGTCGCGATCGTCGTGAATTAAGGGGGGAATTGGGCGAAAGGGTGTCGCCGTTTGCGTTGTGCAGGTTGATAATCTGTCGTCGTATCTGCTGCGTGTCTCTGTCTTGCGTAGACTAGTTCGGTGAGACGGCTACTGCCGATGCAGGGGGAGTAAAGCAGTTGATTTATTGTTGTGCGAATTCCAGGGATCGAATCGGGAGCGACAAGACACCTACGGAGTACGGAGTTGCAAGTAGAGACAGCTGTACAGAACTCTGTTTCTTGGTTCGTCAAACTTTCTCCCCTTGGGCTGACACTGTCTGGGCAGGACAAGGCTGAATGGGGGAAAAGATCGGGCGTGCGTGTTGACTGGATCGGAAGCTTGCGAACTGGGGTCCGTCCGTGTGGGAGAATTGGGACGAGATGATGGTTTGTTAGCTTGAAGGAGGCTGGCGCTGGCGCTTGGTTGGCATCCGCTGTCTGACTGGCGACGTGGAGGGGGGGACGTTTTTGGGCTAATTAACAGGGGACTTTGGATGTAGAATCACTCCTTTTGCGTCATAATATCACATCAAAAGATTTGTTACTTGTGGTGATGATATATCATAAAGAAAGAAGTTGGAAAGATCTAGTCTAGCTTCTTTGTCTACTAATAAAGTAGAAGTAATTTATGATAGCCCAGCAATGGTCGAAATGGCAGGAGGTGGATCATGTCTTTCTTTCCTTCCATCAATCATCAACAACCGAACCGAGCTTAGCGAATCCACCAAGATGAACCAGGAAGAAGGAACGATGGAACAGGCAACGTTGAACACGAGCGTCTTTGTGTTGCTTCAAAGCCGTTGATACTACGTTATCAAAGTTGCATTAATTCACTGATTAACCGTATAAAGGGAGTTGAGAACTCTAAAAGAGATTCAGCATGAAAGAGTTACGCATTCTAACTCTGGCTGATATTTTATTTTCCCCTGTCATCGCCAATCTGAAGTTCTGTTGCTATTGCTACGGGCTGTTGAGAGGAACTTCACAGCCACAACCAGAGACGCAATCAGCATTTGTGGCCGTTTCAGAGGCCTCTCACTGGACAACTCTTGGTTGTTAGTGGATTCGGGACCCCCAGCCACTTGCTCAGGGCTGAAGTTAACCCCTGAGGATAGTCTCCTCGTAAGTTGTGGGGACGGTACCTAATTTTAGAGGCACGTTTCAGAAAGACATTCCTGGGTAGTTCAGGGGTCCGTGTCAATCAAAGCAAGATTCTCTCCTATGACGACTGGGACAAATTCTGGGTTTGAAGATGCTGTTAATCTCACATCTTCGTGTATCAATTTTCCATAAAATTTAACCAATTTCATGCTCTCTTGATTCACAATTCTACGAGAATGAATGAATTAGCCGAGGGCTGAAGCTGGGTCTGATCTGACCTCAGCGCTTGTCGAGGTTCTTGGCTCCAACTACCTATTCTGGAAGTAGGCCACAAGCTACCATAGTAGGAAGCTAAGAACTTAAGATAGAGTTCTATAATTCCGAGATCTTAGACTACAACTATTAAACAGAGCCTCGGCATGCAGTGTTGCTTCTTTCTTAGTCCCGAGCTTTGCTATATGTATCTCAATCATCTTCACAGCCAAGCGGTAGGGAGGTCTTCATCATCTATGGATAGGCTACTGATGAACGGCGAAGCGACTAAACGTTCCCGATTATAAGCCCAGTCGGATCTTGGAAACTCTTTGTATCCAAGCCCAATACCAACTTGTGAGAGTAAATCTTTGGTATGACTTTCGTCGAATATCTTCTTGACGTCGCACGTCACTCGTTTCAGCCTGGGGAATCGACTCTGCTCTCTTCTGAGATTCGCAAGTCCTGACAACCCCTTCTGTAGACGTTCGGGGGGTGGAGGGAAATCTGGCTCCACAAGAGTGAGAGACGTGATGCTGGGCGGAAGAAAACTTGTGAGGGACTTCTCGTCAGGGATCTCCAAACTTTGAGTGCTGTACACTGCATCGCTGTTGAGGAATAGCTCTTGTAAGGCTGTGAAGGTCTCCAGGTGGGGCATTGGGTCTATCTTGGTATCTCGACTCATAAAAGCCCGGATGCGAAGGTCAAGATGAAGCGACTCTAGACTTTTGCGGTGCTTTTCGAGGTGTCTGACAACATCGCTTGCCTGGACTTGCCAGTTATAAAGCTGGTCAATGTGCAAGGAAGTAACACCTGTGGCTTCATATGTGAACGCCTTCAGACTCCCGGTACACGAGGGGAGGATCTTCGCGAGCTGGTCGGGACTCAACCTGAAACCTCTGAGGTGAAGTGCCTTCAAGCTCGATATTTCAGGCAGTGGTAGTGACTTGTATAGAGTCAGAGCTTCGAGACCTGGCGAAATAGGTATAAGTTGTGATGAAAGCCATTTCAAATCAAAGGCCCCACGAAGCTCGAGGCTTCTGAAGGGAAGACTGGATACCCCAAGGACCTTCAATGCCTGCATTTGGTCATATATCTGATGAGCTGAAATATCAAGAGCCAAATGTGAGCATTTGGGCAACAAGGCAAGCAGAATAAATAGCAGCTCAGCTGGTAGAGTGCTCGCATGCGATCCTATATTCTCTGTCGCGTCAGGAGACTGTGCTTTGCCGAGGATGAGCCCTCGAAGGAATGCCTCTCGATAAGGTGATGTATCCTTTCTTTGGTCCCATACATCCGAAAGTTTCAATCCTCTCACTTTTGCTACTTGTTCGAAGGACTCGTGGGCATGGTCAAAGTCAATTGGTGGAGCCACTTGTGAGCAATAGAAGATGGCAGCCTTGGTAGATGAGGCGAGATGCTGCTGTGAAGCGATGGTCCTTATGAAGAGGGGCAATGATTTCTCGACCAAAGACTTCTGTATGGACCAAAGAAATACATGATGAAGAATATCCTGGCTGATGTCGCGAAAACGTCTTGAGACGAGACACAGCGACACCAGTACCTGACGATCCTGGCAGTAGTTGCTGGCGAGTTGTTCGGTGTTATCGGTCAGATATTCTTGTTTGCCGCGACAGTGTAAGCAGAAGTAGCCAAAGATTTGACGTAGTAACTCTGGAGACAAGTTGGCAAGTTTAGGTACGTGTTGTTGGCTCTGGGTGTCTTGACTTTCTGTATGGCGCATTGTATCTACTATAGGTAACATGT
Source organism: Fusarium odoratissimum NRRL 54006 (assembly GCF_000260195.1). Lineage (NCBI taxonomy): Eukaryota > Fungi > Ascomycota > Sordariomycetes > Hypocreales > Nectriaceae > Fusarium > Fusarium odoratissimum. The sequence continues at coordinate 827,293 of NW_022158689.1, read as the reverse complement.
ACGATGAGAACAAAGATAACTTAATGACTGTTGAGAGGGCCAAGATAGGAACCATTCAATGGGCAATGAAGAGGGGGTTACAGGGATCCAATGAGTAGGAGGACTTTGACCGCCAACTCATGGAGCAAGTACAGGGCGGAATGGATTCGAGTGACCTTGCTATCTGAAACATCTTAAGAATTATCCCAAATAGGCCAAATAGGTCAGGCTTTATTGAGGATCTATTTAATTTTTGTATGGTTTCTGAATGTCGTTCTTAAGTTTTGTCACTCTTCTTCCCTTTTACCCAGGTGGGAAAGGACTGACCTGTTTTCAGGGCATCACAAAGACCAGCCAACGTCAAGGGGTCGATCAAAGACGAGAGAACTGGTCTGTTGACTTAGTGCGGCTATCACGTTGTGACTTGACAAAGACCAAAGAATTTTATGGCTATTGCCTTTTATAAGGTATCATTCAACTTGGCTCAACCCTGTCGTTACGTAGTATTTGATTGATTGCCTTGCACGGGTAAATCTACGATCTTCAGATGATCTACATCACGTGTATCGCTTCTTGCCGAGCCATCAACTCCATCTTCAACTCCATCTCAGCTTCAGCTTGACCGTAAACTTACCTAAAGCAAAAGCAACAAAAGAACCCTTGTTGATGCCGATGCAACAAGGACCATTATTTCCGGAGACCTCGGCCAAAAACTTACGATGCTTCCTCTAAACGAACCGCCCTTAATTGGCGTCTCCTCCCCCCTCCAAACCAATAATTGGTCACTCCCCTTCACTACTTAGCGCTCGGGGACCTGCGCCCCCCACTCATACTTCCTGCTTTGACCGTGCCCTGATGTAAGTGCTTCTCGTAGTTGAGGTCCAAATGGGGACATCATCTCTTTCGCCAAGGGACCGACCAACCTGAATTGGTACCTAAATGGGCCCTGATATTCAATTTTGAGGGTTGGTCGGTTCCCTTATAAAGGAGCCTGTATTCTAAAAAGGGTGAGGTCACTTCCTTTCTGGTGTAATTCATTGTTTGTCAGTTACCTTTGTTGTTACTATATAGAGAGCTTGCGGTTCACTCTTTTACTGCGACAAGACTCACTCCCACTCACTCATTCATTCATTCATTCTTCCATTCTATTATATTCTATTCTCCTATACTAGGTATTCATTACATTTCTTCTCTTACAATGCCTTCAGTCAACACTTTCATCACCGCCCTCGTGGCTGGTTTTGCTATTGGAGCTCAAGCTGGTCCTTGCAGACCTCATGCTCCTTCAAGCTCTGTCATTCAGTATCCCGTTTCTACCACTCAACAGACGGCAGCCGGAACTTCTGCTGCCTACACTGATGTTGTGAGCAAGTCTGAGACCAAGACTTCTCTTTCTACCACCGCTGTGCAGGTCACCAGTACTACCAAGGACGAGTCTAAGCCTACCACTGCTGAGGAGACAACTACTGGATACCCTGCCACCGAGACGACTTCTGCTTCTGCTGAATCCCTTACGAATGGGTCCGTTTATCCCAGTTCTGAAGCTGAGACTACTGCAACTGCCAAGGAGGACACAACCTCTGCTCCTTATACCACACAAGACTCTAGTGCTGCTCCTTACACTACAACTTCAGTCCCCGAAACCACTTCGAAGCCAAAGACCACTCTCGACACCACCACCGTCGCCCCTACAACCACCTCCAAGCCTACCACGACTACCTCAGAGGCTTACACAACCACCTCCGCTGCTGCTACCTCCGGCTGTCCTCCTCGCTCTGAGCTCACCTGCGCCAAGACTGGCTTCTTCAACAGCGCCGACCACAACCTGATCCAAGTCTACTACGATTACGACCTTAACCAGTGTCAGGTGGAGTGTGACAAGACTGACAACTGCAAAGCCATTGGTATCACCACTAGCAACCAGTGTGAGCTCTATGATGCTGCTGTTTCTGCCCTTGGGTTTGAGTTCAGGGACGGCTGGTACTACTCCGTCTACGATGCTTGTTGCTTCAAGGGGGCCAATAAGTAAAAAATAACAGTGTGCAAAGGCTCAAACCTCCTCATCGTTCGAATATAACTACATTAAAGCCAGCCTCTGCCTGGGTGACAAGGCGAAATAGGATAATTATTAATAAAGCATTTCTCTCCCTTTCCATGAATAAGAATTATTCTTCTTCTTGCAATTTTCATGAGTAGAAATGTTCTTCTTTGTATCCCTTTCCTTGCGGCTTCTTTCAGACTCCAATCTCTGTCCTCGATCCTCTACATGGGCTTGCAGTCCTTGTCGATCATTTCCTTCAAAGCAACGTCTTGTTCTCCAGCGCTTTCAAAGCCCGCTTCCTCTATCGTAGTCGAGACCTCAGTCCAAGTAGAAGACACGACCGATTCACCAGCGGTGCTCTCATCAGCACTGCTCTCTGTCGGGGCGGTTCGGGATTTCTAGCCCTTCTTAACCTTCTTTTCCTTCTTGACAGGTGGGGGGTAGGCCTTGAGAGCGGCTTCCTGCCATTCATTTGAGTCTTGGTACTCAGCCTGAATAGGACCGATCAACTCGAGGAGTCCTTGAATCACAGCAGCTTTCAACATCTGAGGTGTCAACTTGAACACATCATGTCAGCAAGCGTCTTCAGCAATCGGACATTCATCATCAGAACATACCACATCATTTGAGTAGTCCTCATGAACTGTTTCAATGTCGTTGTAGACACGAGGCTCGGCATCCTTTCTCTCAACCTTGAACTCTCGGACGCCAGTCTTCAAAGCAGAAGCAGGCAGCAGAACATACTCCACGAGAGCCAGGACACCATTCTCCTTAACCTGCTTGGGAACACACTCGGCTTTACGGATTTTCTTTGCGACAACATCGGGTGAGTCGAGAAGATCAATCTTGCTGTCTGAAAGCTGCCTGTTAGCGAGACATACATTGGAGAAACAAAGCACTCACTCTCATCGCTTGAGCTCATCTTGCTTCCCTTCAAACCAGGGACCATGGGATTCATGAGATGGGCTCGCTGGTAAAGTCAGTAATATTCAATTCAAGGAAGGCAAAAACATACCTTTCGGTAACCCAACTTTGGTAGCCATTCGATGGCTGCAGTGAAAAGCTTTCGTTGATCAACACCACCAAACTGAGCGTCGCTGTCCAGGTACTGCTCATCCAGAACCTGCAGAACGGGGTACATGACAGCACTGAGAGGCGCCTCCGAAGTCTGCTTGACGACCTCAGTTCCAGCCTTCTTGCATGCTTTCTCGGATACAAGTGTAGAGAGCTTGTAGAAGTCCATGATATAGTCGTCCCTCTGCTGGAAGGAGCTACCCCGGACGAATCGAAGCTTGGTGGTATCGACACCGCAGGCCTTGAGTGTGGAAGTGACGGTGAACTGGTAGTACTCGGCGCGATGATGAATGAGCTCAGGTGTGGTCTTGAGGTTGTCGAGCATGGCATGAATGTTCGCAATAAGGACGGTAACCTCACAGCCGGCGGCAAGGAACTGGGCAATCTTGATGGCGGGAACAAGATAACCACAGTGAGGTCGACCAGTTGGAGCAGTGCCCCAGTAGATCTTGGGGTTTCGCTCTTGGTCGAGGATGGACGTGATAATCTCGGGATTTAGAACCTCAGCGAGATTCTCCTTGATAAGGCGGAGCCTCTCCTCGCTCGACTTACTGGACATTTTGTGAGCGGAGATGTTTAGGGGAAGAAGTTTGGGAGAAGGAGAAGCAGATTTCTACACCCCGCCAAGCAGCCTGAATCTGGCAGGCAAGTGCCCCTCGCCCCACACCCCTATGAATCACAGTGGGAAAGAGTCACCCCGCCGGAAACGGTGCCTGATTCATCCGAGAAATCGAATCACCATGGACATGGGATTGGCTGGCTGGTTGATTGAGCTCGAGACAACCTACGGAAATGAAGCGCATGAAATCTTATTCTTATATTACTTTCATAACGACTCACTTATCAACTAACCTTAGCTGCTTAAGTTTAGGAATTTATATTACGACTTAAATATTTTATGCCGTGGGAATTTGATGTGCAGGAGCAGGAGAAGAAGTACTTATCCAGCGCAGGTGCTAGGGGTGCTGAGAAGGTGTTTAGTGAACCAGCCGTATTAAGCGACACAGAGAAAGAAACAAGACAGGAGGGATCCAAAGGTAAAGATACCAGCTGGTTTCCTCAGATCCTCCTTCAACCTGGCGACGCAACGCACTACAACGGGACCCTAAACAGCTACACAGAAAATCAAGGCAATAGCATGCTGTGTTCCAGTCACAGACGCCAGGTACACTTAGCCCATCTTTGGAGATCATCAGCGCCTCCTCGTGAGGGAGAATCTTCTGACAGTGGCTCACGCTTTGAAGTATCTCAGGCAGTTTGACAAGGCCGAGCTAAACGACAGGACGGATAGCTACTAAGTGTCATTTGCGTAAGAAACCCATTAACAGGGCTTGCAAGAATAACTTGTATAAAAAAGATTTAATAAAAAAAAAAGAACTTCCCCAAAACCTGGATAAACAGGTAACCTTTCACTCTACAGCCGAATGCTCCAGCCAATTGAGCCAAATGGGGCTAACCTCTTTTGGTTAGATTCAAAGAGAGTATTAATTCTACAATAGGCATAGCCATCTGCGAGATCTCAAGGTATCCAATATTATATTACATGTATACCTACTATCCAAGAAGATGGCAATTTAATAGAATGGCAATGGTAAGGATACAAGCGATCCTGTAATAATACCAGTCACCATCACCGGCTCTCTCATTAAGATAATTCCAGGGGGGCCAGGGTAAACGCCACCAAAGCGAGGAGATAGCTCCTAGAATTCGGTGATAAAACACATCAGATGCCTGAAACCCTACAGAAGCAAGGTGTTATAACAGATCACTTTCTCGTGGGGTTATTGACTTCTAGAACTGGCATCTTGTCAAAGCTTCTCAAGAAGGATAGTACGCAAAACTTGGCGGTATCGAGATGAGTATCATTTATACGGAGTAGGCTGCTGTATCCAACCACGTGCCTGGATCCAAAGGGCTAAGTTGACTGAGGTGTGAGTGGCGACGGTAAGAAGTGAGTAAAATCACATCGGGTTTTGCAGAGATCGAGTAGGGAGACATCTTATCTGATGAAATAGAATAAGACGTAACATACAGTTGTTTAGTCTTTTGAAGAAACTGAACAGGAGTTAATTTTCTAGGGTTAGGTGTGGCTTGTATTTGGTGTAAATCAACGCGCCATTCCGAATTGGCAGAGTGAAAGGTTAGCATTAGGGTCTAGCTTCTTCAGTGCTGATCTTCTTATCATGGCGTGGAGAAATCCAGCAAGTGTTATCGTTGTCCTCGGAAGGGTGCAGTTTGAGGCCGAATTGCTTCGAAGGATGTCTTTTGAGCAATCTACTCGTTCTCACGGAGCTGGCGTCCATCTCATCAGCCGCATTTGCCTTCAGCTATGCTCCTGTTGCATCGATAGCAACAGTCAGGGCCACATGTGGAAAGTCTAGTTAGTAACCAAAGAAGCGAGGCCCCTAGTTTAACCATGATCATACTATGCACAGGTGACCTTCGCGATCGATGGCATTCGAACAAAGATCTCAGTGTTGGGACCAGCGTAGATATGTCCATATCATCACTGGTTTGCCCCTTTCGCAATATGGATGTCGAGTTAGGGGGAATTGGGCTAGAGTGGTTATTCAAGCCTTACAGGAAGGTTGTGAGCTTCGCTCCAAAACCTCGGAGTCTAGGTGGGAAGGGTTCAAGGCGCCGCAGCCACCAAGGCAATTTATTTATGAATTTGATACAGTCTTGACACTATGTACTGCAGTGCCTCTTTTGCGTTTTTGTGGCAGACCCCAGGGATGCGCCTAGTCTGCAGGATTTGTTAATGAAGTCTCCTTGGTGTAGTTAGGTACTTAAATGCTGAGGATATCAGAACAGTCGTGCGTTCCCAACTTTTTGAAACGCCCGACTCGGATCACCCAGCTTCCCAGGAATCCCTCATTTATTTTGTAACAAGTTCTTCTTATTATTTATTAAACACGATTATCTGCTTTAAATAATAGGAGCAGGATGACTCATCACTCGTTAGTACTTAAATGACTACGCCGTTCCGAGATGGATGTCTATCGAGGTCTAAAGCTATTATGCACAAAATGGTTATGAAAGCGCTGTGCAACAGATGAACGGACTTAATAATGAACCTCTTATTCATGTTGAATGTGATCATTATTTTATCGAATAACTTGAATGTCAAGGCGATTGATGGATACCTTAGTACTTACCTTAGGAAGTTTAGCCCATTCTTAGACTGTAGTTGTCCATATAACTCATCATAATCTGAATAGATTATGATGAGTTTATGGATAACATAATCTAAATTTTATAGAACTCTCCAGAACTAATCATAAAGCTTCTTCATTTTAGTTAATTTTGAGAGAAAGAATTGATCAATTTGGCATAGGTACAGCAGACTCCTACCATCAAATTATGAAGAGAAAGACTCGGTTTCTGAGGCTGTTTGGCGACTTTTGAGTACCTTTCATGTCCAATACCTCCCTGCCTCAACTGTTCAAAACGGTGTCTCGGTTTTGGTTACGGTATCATAACGGACTGTAAGTGGAATTGCGCTTCTGTCTTTGGGGTTCTCCGTAGTAGTGTGTTCCCAGACTCCCAGTGCGTGCACAGCATTTGCATAACTATTCAATGCAAAATTACTGGAAATGCCACTACGGATATCTCGGAACGGTAGAACCATATAAGTATCGTATTCTCTTATGAAATTCATCACGGCTAGCTTAGGTTTTAGACAAGCTACTGCAAGCCTCACCCTTATATCAGAACACCATTCCTTACAGAGGTCAGATCTTTTTGAGATAAAAACAGAGAATACAGAGCTTCATTTACCCAGTCCAGTTAATTTGCTTAAGTTTAAACAGTCAGCTGAGTCACCTAACCCACAACAGCTGGCTTGCAAGCTAGCCGTGATGGATTTCACAAGATATTACGGGTACCTGTGAGCGCTGAGGCATCCTCCATCAAACATTCGAAGCAGAAAATTGTGTTCAAAACTCTCAAGGCTTTCAATTGAAACCTGAGTACTCTCACTATCTCTCATCTTTATGCGATCCCTCTCTTGCTAAGCATTATGCATCCCTGGATGATCGGGGGCCCGAGTGCATCATAATAGTAGAAATGTAAGGTAATGAGAGCGAATTGATAGTGTTTGACGATGTCTCGCTCGTGGTTGATCTGTCAAGCTATGCCTCTCATGGAATTAGTGTCCGCTATCAGTCTATCTAGCAATGGTTAGCCCTGCATAGCTTGACCAGAGGTCATTCACTTCACATCAAAAGGTTGCCTGTTCGAATCAGATTTCGGGGAGTTCTTTTTTCTTTCGTTTTCCTACATCTAACGTCAAAAATCTTCCTATATAAACTACCTAAAGTATCGTATAGATTTAATGACATGTCTTGTATTTATCGTGACTATCCTCTTTTTGTTCAAATTGAATCCCAGGACAACTGACAGATAGTCTGAGCGTCCCGTATTTGTCAGCCCATGAGTTCAGGGCGTTACATCTTTATCCCTGTGCCTTTTAACTTTGCCCAGCTCAACGACTTCAACTCATCTACAGCGTCATATCACTTTCTTATTCACATCAACCTCTCCTTACATTGATTCATTGTTCATTTCATTTTGTCATCACAATGGGGCGGCAGGAACCTCTCCTATCATACAACACCACCCGGTCATCGAGAACCAGGGGCGCAAATAGATCAGTCAAGGGAGGATTACTATCTCAGCTTCATACAGGTCCACATCATGAAGCTCCCTCTACACCAAAATTAACGCCTCGAAGGACCATTATAGCTATTTTCCTAGCACTTTTAGGACTCAGTTTGTTGCATCGGCCAGTCAGCAATCGTTACAATGGTGTTCCTCGTTATGGAAACGGATTGCGAACGCCTGAGGAGCGAGCACGACATGTTCTCAGCCATACACCATTGATAGGTATGGAGACCTGCACCTTTGTCATTATCAGATGTATATTGACATAATAACTTCAGACGGGCACGTCGACTTTCCAATCGTGCTCCGCTTCGCATACGGTAACCAGATTTATGATGATAACTTCACTCAGCCATTTGAGCAGGGTGAGCTTCCTGGACATGTTGACTTGCATCGTCTTCGCCAGGGCCAAAGCGGTGGTGCATTTTGGAGTCTTTTTGCTCCATGTCCGTCAAATGGCTCTGACTTCTCTGACAAGAACTACGCTTCCAGTAAGTTGTCATGGTCGTGGATCGATGTGTCTTTCTAATCACATACATAGGCGTGCAGTTCACATTGGACCAGATTGATGTTATGACCAGGCTGCAGGCGGCCTATCCTAGCCACTTCTCTGAAAAGGTCGACAGCTCCAATGCCTTTGAGGCCTTCAAGCAGGGCAAGCTCATCTCACCCTTTGGTATCGAGGGTCTACATCAAATCGGCAACAAGGTGTCTAACCTCCGTCGGTTCCATGAGCTTGGTGTGCGCTATGCTACCTTGACTCATAACTGTCACAACAAATTTGCCGATGCTGCGATCTTGTCAGACCCTGATCGAAAGGCTGAGCCATTGTGGGGAGGCGTGAGCCCCCTGGGTCGCAAGCTTATCGGCGAGATGAACCGAATCGGCATGATTGTTGATCTTTCTCATGTCAGGTATGTTGGACTCACTTCCCACCATGAACCCAATCCTAACCAAGACTGCCAGTGAGGATACTATGTTGGATGTACTAAGCGGCAAGGATGAATGGACTGGCTCTGAAGCCCCAATCATCTTCTCTCACAGCTCCGCCTGGAGCGTCTGCCCTCATCCCCGAAACGTCAAGGACAATGTTCTACAACTCGTCAAGAAGCGTAACTCCCTGGTCATGGTTAACATTGCCCCTGACTTCATCTCTTGTGTTGACACCGGAAAGGAGAATGGTCTTCCTGAGTTTTACCCCCAGAACTCGACTCTTGCACACGCAGCTCAACACATTATATATATCGGTAACCTTATCGGTTACGACTATGTTGGTATCGGTACCGACTTTGACGGTATTCCATCTGTTCCTGAAGGCCTTGAAGATGTCACCAAATATCCTGACCTGATCGCCGAACTCCTTCGACAGGGTGTCAGCAATGTTGATGCAGCCAAGGTTGTTGGAGGTAATCTGCTGCGCGTATGGAAAGATGTCGACACTGTTGCTGCTAAGTTGCAGGCCAAAGGACAGCTGCCGCTGGAGGATGATTTGCCAAAGATGAAGTTTGATGAAGCTCAGGAGGCTTCGTTGGAACATGCGTAAAGTTGATAGTACCGCGCTTGAACACGGCCATATAGAATTCATTTCCATTTGATCATACATTATATATACAAGTCTTGCATAACAAGGAGATAGCCTGGCTTGTCGTTTCTCCTCGGTGTAATCTCTCTAGCATTTAGGCATGCCATAACATCCTCTCTGGGGATATTTGCCGATATTCATACCCAAGCCCAGGTAACCCACTCTTCCAATGATGCGCTTAACCTCGTCGTTCCACCCTGTTGAGTCTGTTGGCCGTCGCCGTCTGTGTCCTTGTTCGTTGACCACGGACTGGCAGACCCATTGCGTGACGTCTACCCCGGTATGATCCCATATCCTTTAATCGTCGAATATTCTCTTGTAACAAGCGGCGGGCGTCCGTTTCGATGGTCATTTGTGATAATTCGGCCGTAATGTGAGTGACGGTTCTGGGAGCAAGGGATCCGACCTTGGCGAGCTTGTGAATCGAGTATTTTGCCATAATTCGGGCAGATACTGTGGGCCCAAGAGCGTAGAAGGACTCGAGGGCTTTCTATCGAAGGATGTGGTGTGAGAATGGATGAGAGCACTCGGTGGCTGCCAGACTTACCTTGACGAGCTTCTGGTCGCCGAAACTGACTCCTGCAAGGAACACCTATTTACTGTTAAACTCCAATTGCTTGAGGGACAAAAAAAGGGTGCAAGCGTACCATGGTGACGGATTATCGTGGGTATCACAGTCGCATGCCTAGATCTCCAAACCGAAGCCGACCAGACGTGCAGTTGGAAAAAGATGGACAATTCGGTAAAACTCGGGTTAATTACTGCACCGAAATGTACAAGACGGCCACCAGGGAGCTCCAGCACGGCGGGGTCCACTGGAGAGGTGAGCCGCGACAGGGGAATGAGGCTCTGACTTAAAAGTTAGTGTAACTCTACGTTCAAGCCCGTGTTCATCATGTCGAATCTTTTTTGTCGCTTCGCGGCCCTAGATCAGCAGGGCACCAATGAAAGAACTCGCTCCTCTGGTGGCTTTAGCCGCTGAAACGTGCTGGAACGCAGAGTGAGCTCTCCACTCCCAGTCCGGCAGCGGGGACCATCTGCAGGTAGTTTAGTGTTTAGGTCCCCCAATTGCGCACGCAGCGGGGACCAGCTCCCCCCGGTCAGTGGCTATCTCTACGGTATAAGTGTCCCTTCCCGTCCCTCCTCTCCAACCTTTCCCTTTCTCTGCCTCTGTATTCTTTGATCATCAGAGAAACAACAATCATGTTCAATCTTCGTCGCCTTTTCGTGTCGGCCCTGGTCCTTGGGCTCGGCCTCCTCTTCCTCGCCCAGACAGCTGAGGCTGCCAAGGGCCCTAAGATCACCCATAAGGTCTTCTTCGACATTGAGCAGGGTGACCAGAAGCTCGGCCGTGTCGTTATGGGCCTCTACGGCAAGACTGTCCCCGAGACAGCTGAGAACTTCCGCGCTCTGGCTACTGGCGAGAAGGGCTTTGGTTATGAGGGTTCTGCTTTCCACCGTGTCATCAAGAACTTTATGATCCAGGGCGGTGACTTCACCAAGGGTGACGGCACTGGTGGCAAGTCCAGTATGTTGCGATAGCTTCGTCTCGGCCCAATTCATCAATTGCTAACATTTATCTTCAGTCTACGGTGACCGCTTCAAGGATGAGAACTTCAAGCTCAAGCACACCAAGAAGGGTCTTCTCTCCATGGCCAACGCCGGTCGCGACACCAACGGCTCCCAGTTCTTTATCACCACCGTTGTCACCTCGTAAGCGCAACTCCATCTCCAACGAACCAATTACAATCGCAGTACTGACAATTATCTGCAGGTGGCTCGATGGCAAGCACGTCGTCTTCGGTGAGGTCCTCGAGGGCTACGACATCATCGAGAAGATCGAGAACACCAAGACTGGCAGTGCCGACCGACCCGTCGAGGCGGTCAAGATCGCCAAGAGCGGCGAGCTTGATGTCCCCCCTGAAGGTATTCACGTTGAGCTCTAAGAGGCAACACTCTTGTTTTGCACCAGTCCGTTGCCTCGCCCTCATTGATAATCCTAAAAGGCCGGATTTGCTGATGCGTAGCCTTCGCCTCAATTAGACCTTTACGGCACATCTGAATTCGCTGCGGAGGAGGTTCCCGCTGGTTGGTCTCCTCTCCAGAAGGCTGGCCTCTTTGCCGTTGTTGCTGGTCTTGTCTTTGTTGGACTTCGCCACGCCCGTCAGCGCTCTCGATTCTAAGCGACTCGAGACTCAGTATTCAATAAGAGACAATACAACACCGACCATATCAAGACCAAATGTGTGTTTCGATCTTGACCGACTACTACTCGTCCCTTTTAATTGTAGAATTATAGCCTAAATTTACGGTGAATTGGCATTATGTTCCGTCTGGTCATTATTGTAGCATTCGTAGCACGTAACTCTAGTAGAACATCCCTGTCACGTGGGGCTCACTTCACCACCAAGTTCCCCCCGCCGTAGAAGAAAAAAAAGTTGTGTAAGTACTAGACAACATCAATTTGACGATTCTCGATCTCTTACACGACTATTTAACGCATCTACTGTTCATTTTCCTCCGAAACCAAGATGAAGGTTCTCAGCCTCAACTTCCTCACTTGCGCCGTCAAGGCCTGCAAGTCCTCCAAAGACTCATACCCTCTTCACCCCAAGGACGCTGAACTCGTCCAGGACGATATTGAGTTGAACCCTGACATGATCCTCAACGTGCTGCCCCGTCTTGACTGGACAGCTCTTTGCACAACGGCCTCTGAGGTGAGTTGGCGAGAACAAGGCGATCATGAAACTCGCCCTGTGTTGTTGAAACAAGTTTCTGACACTTTCATGTTACAGTTGGGTTTCCCTCAGCTCCCTGAACAGCCTCCCACAGCAGTTGAGCTTCGGGCTGATGAGAAGACCCTCAAGGATCTTCACCATCTTCTTCTCGAGACTCAAATGTCTGAGGGAAAACTCGTTTGTGGTAACTGTGGGCACGAGTACGCCGTCAAGGAGGGTATTGCCAACTTTTTGCTGCCCAGCCACTTGGTGTAAAGATGACAATATGAGCCAAGATCAGTTACGTTTGCAAAATTCCATTGGAGATGCATCACCACTAGAGAGGTCGGTTGTTATGACTAGAGGTGTCATAACGGAGTTTGGCGTTGAATTCTTTCATAGCTTCGAATCGCATCTGGAAAAAGTACTCAATAAATTTGGGTCAAGACCCTTTATCTGGATCCCCGACCCTATGTCCTGTCTACAGCTGATGCTCGCAACATTACATGCCGATACTAATCCTCCCATCAAGTCGCACCAAAGGAACCCAAACTCCATAATCTGATATACAAGTATCATTCCACATGGAAGACCGATACATGAACAGCGCTCGTTTATTCAGTACAAGTGGTTTACTGCTGCTTCTTTTGAGCAGCGGGGCCCATGTCCTTCTCAAAAGCGCCGTAGGAGACCTCGAGGCTAGCCAGAGCCCGCAGACCAACGCCAAGCAGGGAGAACAGCACAATGGCAACGATGATTCCCATGAAGATACCTACGATTTATTAGTACGGAGTCAAGCATGCGTAGATTATACCGAGGAAGCTTACCAGGAGTAAAGAACTGGTACTTCTCAAATAGACCACGGGTATCGCGCGTGGCGTTGCCAGGCTTCTCCGCATTGCCCGAGACATCGCGCTTCAAGTCCATGTGCAGAGGCTCGATGAAATCGGGCTCGTAGATGGTCTTCTCGGTCTTAGATGCGGTGGTTTTGGCCTTGGTGGATGGCGTGCCAACGAAAAGGACAGTGTATGAATCGTTCAACCATTGCTCACTCTCCTCCCACTGCTTGATAACTTCTGTAATATGGTCAAAATTTGAACTCAAAGCGACTTTTATCATATAACTGACCTTCCTCATTCTTTGAAGCCTTGATTAGGGTGAAATGAGGCTGAACCTTCTTTGCCTGCTCATAACACGCCCTCTTAATGTAGTCCTGGATCGCAGCCGCATCGATCGACTCGCCAACAACCTCAGGAACAATAAACTTGCCCTGAATTTCCTTGCGGCCGATAACATGGTGAAGATTGGACATGGAGTTCGGTCGTCGAAGATCAGCGGCGTTGACACCCTCATGGGCGATCAGGACGTAATTTTCGGTCGGACATGAAGTCAAGAGGTCCTGAACCTGCTCGAGAGCTTGGGATCGCGTCTGGATGTGGTTGTTGCTGGGTGCATCGGAGAACCTTCATCGTCATCGTTAGTAGGGAGCTCCAAGTATAGATAGGACACGGAGGCGCGCGTCATACTTGGAGGTAGAAAACATAACCAATGGCCATGAGTCTGAGAACGCGGCGGCGGAACCGCTGAGCGCAAGAGCGCTGGCGAGAATCTGAAGACGCATCACGGATGATATTTGCTGGTTATTGGGCGTTGTGTCTGCCTATCGATTCCAGCTTGTGATGATAATGCTAGTATTGAGAGAGCTGATGCAGGAGCAGCCACCTTACGTAACTAATCCGATACGTGCAAAGCCCCGTTGCGTGCACACCTCGGTGAGAGCTGGGATCCATTCCGTTGTGGAGCTACCCTGGGAAAGTTTCGCGACAGTGGATTTTTCGATGTTCAAGATGCTACCTATTCTTGCTATTGTAGCCAACAAAATAGTTTACTCGATACATTCTCAAATCTTTATTTGCACGTCACGACTATCGTGCACATAAGCAATCATGTTCGCCAAACCAAGACCCAAAAAGAGCATCCTGCCTCCGCCATCCAAGAAGCGAAAGATGGCATCTGCAGTCGAGGAAGTTAACTTCGACTTCGAGGCGCGACAAGAATATTTGACTGGTTTCCATAAGCGCAAGCAGCAGCGTATCAAGAATGCTCAAGAAGAGGCTGCCAAGAGGGCTCGCCAGGAGAAGCTGGAGTTGCGAAAACAGGTACGCCAAATTCTCAAGCGAGATTACGACTTTCACTTTCGAATTGTACTAAATTATTCTACTTAGATACGAGAAGAACGAAAGCGCGATGTCGAAGAGCACGTCCAGACCGTAAACAGATTATTGCAGGAGTCGGAAGCTGCTGGAGCGGTTGAGCAGGAATCTGACGAGGAAGACGGGGAGTGGGACGGTTTTCCTGATCAGCCAGAGCTGGATATTGTCGATCACGAAGAAGAGTACATTGACGAAGATCGTTACACCACTGTCACGGTCGAGTCTGTGTCGGTGACAAGAGATGGATTACACAAACCCCAAGTCGACGACAAGGACAATGAGGAGGATAAAAAGGTTGAAGAACCCAAGGACGATCAAAAAGCAAAGTCACGACGGGAACCCAAGAAGAAGAAGAAGAAGTTCCGATACGAGACCAAGTTCGAGAGGCAGTTGACGGATAAGAAGCAGAGAATCAAGAAGGCAAAAAGGAGAGCATGATAAAGTACGTCGGAGCTCAATGGACTTGGACAACATAGAAGGATGTAAGAAGCGCACCATTTACAAAAGATACCCTTTGAGAAAAGCCAGCTTCAATCAGCTAGTAGTAGAAACGTAACATGACATGCGGCAACTGCTCCATTCGCTCATTTGGCCAACACCTGGAAATACCTGCAACCAAGGCATCATACAACTGGACGAGTATACTGATGTCTGAGGACATGCTAACGAACATGGATCCTGCATCCGGCGCGAGTGCTTTAAAGCTTGAGGATAAATTAGATGTTGCCAATCTCGGCCTGGAGCTCCTCCAGCTCCTTCTGGAGGGCGTTGTACTTCTGCGACATCTCCTCGTACTTGGACTCCCACTGATCACGCTCGTTCTCAAGGGCTTGCACCTTTCGCTCGAAGTGTCCGGCCTTGACGTCGGTCTGTCGGAGCCTAGAGAATCGCTTTGTTAGCCGTTGTATCATTTATGGTGTTTAAAATTGATGGTTGTGGAAATGGCGGTAAGGGGACTCGCTAAGGGGATTCAACGTACTTCTCGTTGGCCTCACGGAGTGTCTTGTCGGCATCCTCGGCCTCCTCCTCGAGGAGTTGCAGCCTTCGCTGAAGGGTTTCGTTCTGAGTGCCGTGCTGCTGGCCTTCGTCGGCGGCCTTCTTGAAGTCCTTTACGGCGTTCTCAAGCTTCTCGACCTCGCCCTCGAGGAGGTTGTTCTTGTGCTGGAGGGAAGTGATTTCCTGCTCCTTTGACAGGTTCTCTTGCTCGAGAACCTTAACCTTGCTCTGGAGCTCCTCAACCTTGCCGCTGGCCTCGTCGGCCTCCAGACGGAGCTGGTTCATTTTCTATCCACCATCGCCATATTAGCATGGGTCGACCAACGATAGTTTACCCCTCCACAACGGTTCCTTTTAGGTTGCCATGGCGGGGTAGCAAGGAACTTTTTGGACAACTAACCTCCTTGATGCGATCCATTTTGATAAGCGGCGAAAGGTTTGTTTATGTTGAAGAAAAGGCTGAAGGGAAACCGGCGATGAGGACAGAGGTCGTGTTGTTCGGATGTAAGATGAAGCGGTTAAGTACCTATCAAGAAAGGGGAGGAGTGATGCCCCTCCACAGCTGCCCCGGTGGAGGCCGCGTCTGAGTGTAGCCCCATTGGCTTGTGGCGGTCGTTGAGGTGTGGCGCTGACATGCCGGCACTTTCCACTGTAAACCCAGGGAACATGCACCCAAAGATAGCGGTTGCCCCGCCAGCCAGCACAGGCCGACCAAAACATCCCGGCCGCGAAGGTCCTGGCAGATGAGCAAATGACCCTTTCATCTTCCAACCGTAATTACCTCTTTGATTAATGAATTCAATGACGGGACCAACATCTGCCTAATTCTATCCCGGAGACAGACAAAGATATACTGAATCCTTGATTCGCTCGTAGTAGCCATCATGTTGGCGGCGCATCGCGACCAAGAGAACCTGGTCGTTAGCCAGCAAGTTCCGACCAAACAGCAACACAATACACGATTTCCAAAAACGCCATCTCGATTTCCTCAGCATGACGAGAATGCTCCCACTGCCTTTACTGGCAAGACCGGATTGGGTGGAGTGAAGACGCTCAACAAAGGCAATGGAACACGACAGGCCATGGTTACCCCAATGGGTACGCATGATTCTTTCCAGGACAAAGAACAATACGCTAATTGGAGATGTGTTATTAGGTACCCAGAATCGAGCTCCTTTGGGCAACAAGACCACCAATGCCAAGGCTAAGAACGGGCAACTTGGTGGTGTTAAGAACATCATCCAGGGTATTGAGCAAACGCAACTCAAGCCAACAGCACAGAAGCCCAAGCAACGACCAGTGGATCTTGCACATCTCGAAATCCGACTCAAGGAAGAACAGAAGCCCATCGAACCACAGGAAGAAGAACCTGAATATGCCCCGCCAAAGCCCAAGGATCTCCCGTACGAATCGGACTGCTTTCCCAAGGATATGCTGACCCTCGAGGGCTTGAAGAAGGAAAATATTCTGAAGGGATACTATCAGCATTTCTATAATCCAGTCGATGATGATGGCGTTTCTCGACAGGACAGGGAGTTTGCAGAGACAATGAAGAAGGTTGCTGCCAAGGCGGAGGAGAGAAATAAGCAAGAGAGAGCTGCTTTGACCTTCAACATTGACGATCTTTCGGACACCGAAGTGCAGATCAAGGCACCAGCACCAACGGCTACTATTGCGGACTCGGAGCGGAAGGTCAAAGGCATCCGAACCAAGCAGCCTTCAAGTCTGGCATCAAGGCGCGCTGCCTCTGCTTTGTCCATCCACTCAGACGCCAGTAGCAACAGCAAGACTTCGAGTGTGGCACGAACAACGAAGATTCGAAAACCTCTCACTTCTTTGTATCAGAGCAAGAAGCCTGTCGCCAGAAGTGTGGTGCCTGCCAAGACATCGCCTGCAAAGAGTGCTACTGGCGTTGCTGCATCACGAACCACTATCGGCTACAACCGGGGTAGATCAGCATCCTCAATGGTCAACGCTCAACGTCGCGGGACTACCGCACCTGTTGGAACACAGCGTGCTGTCAAGCCTGTCGAGACAGTCAACTCTCTTCAGTCTGATCTTACTATTACCCCAGCTCGTCTCCGTCAGGCGGTAAAGCAGCAGCAGGAAACCAAGCTGAGACCCCAGTTCATGTCTATCTTCGATGAGGATGGAGATGATGATGATCTCCCACCTCTGAGCCAACCGCTTGACATCTCCGACGATGAAGAGGATGAGTTTGAACTGAAGCTGAACTTCTAAGCCATCATCTTGTACTGTAAAAATATTTGGCGTTTGGGAAGAAGCTTGTCGTGATATTAACATGGGACGAGACGGAGTTTGGAAGGTTCTGAACTGAGAGGTCACAATGGCTGTGCTTTTTTTATATTTGTATGCCAGATGGTTCATGTCGAAATATTAGCTGCACCTAGCAAATATTGACATGAATAAATTTGTTAGTAATGACTTAACCTGACCTGTACTTTGATATGGTTTTAAGGTACGATTTCACAACTGTATAGAGTCTTGGCATGCATGTGAAATGGTACAGGTTAGGTCTAATCCAAACATCGTCTTCTATCTCACTAATTTGGTAAGCTGCATCTGAAAGATCACGGAATTGATGCTATTTGCAGTGTTTCTCTTTAATTGAATTCATAAAGATATATCGTCTTGCCTTTGTTTACTGAGAAGAGTGTCTTTCATTTTTATTTTTCGACCAGATGGAATCCTTGGACAAAGGCCTCGCTTTCATGCATGATGACATCTACCTTGTTTCCAAATAAGGCACCTTGTCAACCGAATGGTTCAAACAACGGTGAACAAGGTACGGATAAATAAGAGGAGGCACCGCATTGGTTATGACAAACGAACACTGAAGCCTACTACAAAACACGAGGGAGTTTGCAGCAAAATAACGGACAAACCGATTCATCCAATACCACGTCCACTGACGCGGTGCCAATCCAATACTTGAAGTCTTGTGGGACGCGTTAATTGGCAACCAAACACATCCCCACCAACCGTGTATCTACCCAAACAAAACATCCAATCAAAGCTACAAGAACCTTCCAAGCCACTCAAACTGTGGCTGGGCTATCCTCTCATTTGACCTGGACCTTACCGCTAAAAGTAACTCTACTCATCCCTGAACCAAAAGTCAAAGCAAAGCAGAGCAGGGCGAAGTGAACGTCAACTTCCTTGGTCGTCAGCCATTTTTTCTCATTCTCCCACCAATTTCCCCCTCGTTTCCCTCGACGCTTTGGACATTGCTATCCATCATCGCGCCCACCTTTGTCGCGCGCATCAACCGCTTGAGTCAGTCTGCTTGTTCATGCTCTGACGACTTTTTCTACTCCTTTACTGCTCGTAGAGTCGGTCGGTGACGCCGCTCCGCCACATTCAACCTCAGCATCTCTCTGTCGCGTGAAGCATTATCTCACCCCCAATCTCTTCAATTTCATCGCTACCTCGATCAAAACAACCCGTCTGGAATCGCCGCAAGACAGAGATTATCCCACCGTTAGGTGTACACTCAACGCTTCAGCTTAAGGATATCATGGTAAGAGCACGGGGGAAGAAGTAGGAAGAGCGCATCGTCACGATGACTCGCCCGCCAGGCGCGAGCTTCGCGCAATTCTTCCCCACAGC
Organism: Fusarium odoratissimum NRRL 54006; assembly: GCF_000260195.1. NCBI lineage: Eukaryota > Fungi > Ascomycota > Sordariomycetes > Hypocreales > Nectriaceae > Fusarium > Fusarium odoratissimum. The sequence continues at coordinate 808,396 of NW_022158689.1, read as the reverse complement.
TCCAAAGGTAAAAGCACAGTCTCAGACTCGCCCAGACCTCAATAGAGATCGCGAACAATCCAAACCTGGGTCAACACCGGTCACTATGACCGGCGCTTGCGACCCTACATCAACATCAGCTGCGTCAGACGCGGACGCGAACGCTGGCCAAAACGGCATTGTTTCAGCGTCGGATACTATGCCCGCGCAGCCCGACGACACAGAATCACCATTCACAGACATTCCCAGCACTGTCGATTCGGCCAGCTCATACAGTAGCACGGCCTCATCAATATTTAGCACAACCGCCCGCCACGGTGCCGCGGCAACTTCAGCTTCGTCCCGTCTTCCCACCTCGAGCCTTACTCCCATCGCTTCCAAAGATTCTCCCAACTCATTGGCTTCGGCCACCACAAAGCCAGATATGTCTACATGTCTGACCGCCGATCGGGCCGCGAGACAGTCCTCCCGAAACTCACCCGCCGTTGGTTTTAATGGCTCGATATCAAACGGACTCCCTTCCAATGAGCGCATTCCGGCTCGAGATCCCATGCCCTCCGTCAAGGGCCTTAAGTGCACCTATGATCCGCTCCTCGATCGAGTACACAATAAGAGCGTCAGCAAGAACGCGAAGCCGACATACAAGGAGTTCGGTCGAGTACGTATAACTATAAACATCCCTCCCAAGGGGGGGCGTCATCTTTGGTGAAAGACTCATGGCTAATGAAAATGATTAGGACGATGACGCCCCCCCTAAAGACCCTCGACTGGCCAAGTCGGACGGACGCCTCGGTTATATCAATACCGATTACTACCTCCCTAAATCGCGATTGCGAACAGCACCCGAGAACATTAAGCCGTATCCCTATGATCCCAAAACCTCCATTGGTCCTGGCCCACCCACGCAGATTGTAGTGACGAGGTACAATCCGCTTGTTCCTTTCAGCAAAGTAACGGCCATTTTTGCCACATTTGGTGAAATTGCCGAGAGCAGCAACAAGATGCACCCAGAAACAGGTAGCTATCTTGGATTTGCGACAATTCGATACCGAGACTCTAAGCGACCCGACCGACCTCCCGTTTCTGCTATCGACGCAGCTCGCCGAGCTGTACGGACTCGAGGCATCAAGGTTGACGCCGACATCGTTCGTGTAGAGTATGATGCGGAAGGGCGCAGAAGCCGACGTATGCTGGAAGAGCACCTCAAGAGGGAAAAGGAAAAGTTTGAGAAGAAGGAACAAGAGCGACTTGCTCTTGCAGCCAAAGCTCCCCCGACCGGTCCCAAATCTGGAACTGCTCCTGGATTCACTAGACCCCCCCCAACCGCTCCTAAGGGACCCTCAGCACAGCGACAACCTGTAGTTCCAGGCGCACCACAACTTTCTCTACCCCCCTCGCAACAAAAAGGCCTCAACCTCGAATCTTCGAACCTTACCCAAAAACTCGCGGATGATCCATATATTTACGTTACAGGCGATAGTGTCCCAGTACTACCAAGTATTCTTCCACACATGAAGAAACGACTCAAGAATTACGGATTTGAAGAAATCCGGGTCGACAAGTCGGGCTATTTCATCGTGTTCCGCAACTCGTTCACCGGGAAGTCAGAAGCTGAACGATGTTTTCGTGCTGTTAATCACACCGAATTTTTCAATTATGACATGACTATGCAATTATGCTTACCTCGTCCCCGTCGAGATGGCGCCTCGGGTCACCGACGATCCAGTGCAAGTCCAGAGCGAAAAACAAATACCGAGCCACGATATCGTGACGAGAAGGAAAGGCGGCGAAGAGAAGAGGAAGCGGATCTTGAAGAGGAGAAGAAGCAAAGAGCTAAGAACTTTGATCCAGTGATCGAGGCTGTGGAGGTTGTTAGACGTGAGATGACAGAACATCTGATTCGACACATTCGTACCAAGGTCGCCGCACCTGCTCTCTCGGATTTCCTGGATCCTGCCAACCATGCCGCTAAGCGCCGGAAGTTGAACATTGAGCATCCTGATGATTTGCAGGACATGGCCAGTATCGAAGATGGCAACGACAGCTCACGTGTAGGAACTCCCAACTCCCGAGCTGATCCAATTGAGCGACGAACTGGTCGAATTGAACCCAAAGCTCTACCGAGAATTCGCAAAACCAAGGTCAAGCAAAAGAACGCTTTTGTTGACCCCTTCGCACGAAAACGGCCACCTGTTGCTCGAAATGCTTTCCGTTCGCTGCATCACCGTCTCAGAAGCCTTGATAGTGATGTCGAGTCCGATGACGACATGGACACTCGTACGCTGTTGGCGCGTGAGACAGAAGAAGCCGAGTCGCGACCTCGCAGCCGGATGAGCACTGATGACGAGGCATCCAAGGATGACTTTGTGCCATGGGAGCAAGGCGAGGACGATTCTATGACCGAAGCCAGCTTCGCTATAGCAGATTCTGCTATTTCCAGAAAGCGGAAGTTGGCAGAATCAGTGGAATCGGCTTTCAAGCGTCAAAAGAAGTCTGATGAGGAATTGTTTGGCGTTAGGCTTAGAGCGCTTGGGTCGGGATTTGAGACGCGCGAAGATTCTGTGGACATAATCCCCGAACCAGAAACAGGTGACGACATTGATAGTCGAATATCCCGCTCTGAAACACCAGTTTCAGTCGTCGGTAAACCTCTGAAGAAACGACCATCCAGGGCAAAGAAGACGAAGATTTTTGAGGAGCTCGAGGCCCAGGACCTTCAGACAGAGACAGACTCTCAACGTGACGAGGAAGAAGCTGTGGAACCTCCAAAGGCTAAGAAGACTGGAGCGGACACCGAAAAGTCCACCACAAAGGAGGACGTTACGGAGAAGTATGACGAGAAGCTCCTGTCAACAGAACCCTTAACTCCTGCACTGGCGTTACCCGATGGCGCCAAGCCTGACTTACCACTCTTCCAAGGATTGGCAATTGGTCAGAGCGACATACCTGACCTCTCAAAACTTTCCAGGAGGTTCACTGCCAAGGACATCGGCAACCCAGAGTTGTGGCTATGGACCCGTAACCGCATCAGGGAGCTCAACTCTGCCAGCAGGACATTGGATTCTCCTGTCACTATCAGTGGCTACTATGTACCCAACCCTACTGGCTGCTCACGCACCGAGGGTGTCAAGAAGATTCTTAACTCCGAAAAGTCCAAGTACCTACCTCACCATATCAAGGTGCAAAAAGCAAGACAGGAGCGAGAAGCCCGCAACAAGTCGGGCAAGGATGCCGCAGCAGATGCAGCAAGAATCGCCATCGAGAAACAGGCTGCTAATGATAGTGAACGACAGAAACGCGCCACCAACCGTCGCTATGTGCAAGACCTCAACGACCAAAAGAAGACACTCGGCCAAGACTCTGATATCTTCAAATTCAACCAGCTCAAGAAGCGGAAGAAACCCGTCAAGTTTGCTCGCTCAGCCATTCACAACTGGGGCTTATATGCTATGGAGAACATTGCGAAGGATGACATGATTATTGAGTATGTAGGAGAGCAAGTTCGACAGCAGATTGCCGAGATCCGCGAGAACCGTTACCTCAAAAGTGGCATTGGAAGCAGTTACCTGTTCCGTATCGACGACAATACCGTCATCGACGCGACAAAGAAGGGTGGCATTGCGCGTTTCATCAACCACAGTTGCGAACCTAATTGCACTGCCAAGATCATCAAGGTCGAGGGAAGCAAGCGCATTGTCATCTACGCGTTGCAGGACATTGCCATGAGTACGTATTCCCCCTTGACCGTAGCCATCGACACAATGCTAACAAACATACAGGCGAGGAGTTGACGTACGATTACAAGTTTGAGCGTGAGATCGGCAGCTTAGACCGCATTCCTTGCCTCTGCGGCACAGCGGCCTGCAAGGGCTTCCTCAACTGACACTACTATAATACCTTTAAATTTTGTTTCTTCGCGAGTCTTTTTTCGTCATGTTTTCAGCTCATGCATTATCCTACTACTATTGACACCACACCGTCTTTGGGCACACTATCCCTGAAAGCACAAAGACGTAAAATGTACATTGGGTCGGGATCCATTTCCCATCATGGCGTTGGGAGAGAAATTGGGATGTGGTACTCATGGCTCAGAGAAAGCTCACTTGGTCAACCCATAAGGGTTTTGGGGATGAAGATACTCACGTATAGTGGGGGAATGCTTTGCGCTGCTTTCGCAGTTCCGTTCTATCTTATAAAGTCGACGGAGAATAGGGGCCTGGACTTTTGTTTTACTACCTGAAGATGAAAAGGAAAAGGGGGGTATTTGAGCTTTCGTGGGGCGTTCAACCGGCCAGTGCTGGGCTTTTCCACCTTGATCTTGGGTCGGTCAGGATCAGTGATTGCCGGGCTGATGCTACTGTATATACCGAACCAACTCAACACAGATAGATGCGGAGTTTATGTAACTCTGGCGCAAGGAATGAAAGATGACAGTGGACTTAAGAGGGTCAGCATGTGAGAAATGTCCAAAAAACAGTGAATTGACATCGCTATGCTAGCAAGGGTGGAAGTGCAGGTGCTGATTCCCTACCTTGCCCCTTAATCAAAGTAATTCAACTATCTACTTGCTTTCTTCCTTGAATGATGAGTTTCATTCCATATGCTGGTTTCAGCGTCGCATCAGGTCCGTCTATCGTATGCCCGGAGCGGCTGCCTTCTACCATGAGCCATTTGTAGGATATGTGCTTCTAAACACTCCTCATATGATCAGTCGCGTTCCTTCTTAACCGTGACAAAATGCTCGCTGAGATCCGGCGGAGCCCTCGGCCCAAGCATCCAGTCTTGCATTGCAAGCCATTCGCTCCAGTTGGATTCAGCGGCCTGTATCTCTTCCTCGGTAACGTTCTGTAGCGGTCTCAGAAATGGGACTGTTTGCCCATCATCCATATCATATTGAGTTTTGACTCTCAGCCAGTTATCGCTCTTGGCGGCAAACATGTAGTTTCTGCGCTCACTTTCGTGAACCCGTCCAATGCCAAGCACCCAATCGTCACCAAAGAATCCATGGAGAACTGCAGGCGTATCGAAACCTGTCACTATGAGACGGCGAATGTAAGGAATGAGAGTGATCGAGGTAGATCCCAGGGGTAGACTTCCAGAAACTGACGCTCTGGAGGAAGATGAAGATGAAGGGGGCCCATTGCGTGTCGGCGTTAGGGGATGTAGATTTCCTTTCTGGAAAGGGAGGAGAATGTTGACGCAGGCAGCGACAGTTTGAACTGCTGGGCTATACTGAGCATGGTCGATAAAGTACCGAAGGCAAGACAGGAACTTGGGATGCCATTCGAAAATGTCAAACTGGTCTTGTTGGAACTACTAATACATTAGTCTGGTACGAAGTTTTGGAGGCTTGGTAAGCAAACCACGTACGACTGGAAACTGTGTTGACATAGTGGCTGAATGTAGGAGTTGTTTTATGACTGGTATGAGAGTAAGGTACCCGTTTCGCTGCAGCCTTGAGAAGTGATAAAATTCAGGGGGGCTCAGATCCGTGATGGTTGCAGAAGATGAAGCGTCAAAGACGTAGCTTAAGAGCGACTGTCTCTCGTAGCCAAACTACCTCACACTGAAAAAGGTCGGTCCTCAGAAACACCAAATCCTAGCCCTCACAAGAACTTCAGGGTCCAGAAGAAGAAGATGACCCGATAGCGGGTACCTGAGTTCACTTGGCACCAATTCGTTGAATTGAATTGCGTTGAAACAGGAGGGCCCACGAGAGGATCGGCAGTATAAGTCTGGACTGGCAGAGACTAGAGAGAGTCCCACCAATGGAAGTAATGACGAGAAGGCGGATATGACTTTGATGGGGCGCGTAGTGTAATCTGAGATAGGTAGGATAGTCAAAGAATAGAGATGAGCTAGAAGTCCTGAGATGGTGATTGGCCGGTCGAAGCACCGGGGTTCAGCGTTGAGTGGGTTGTATGGGCCCGGTGTAAGTCGACAATTAATGAGGCCGAGGACGACGAGCTAGGCGGGTGTCGCACGGTGATATTTGGACTTGACTTGATTTGTACTGTGTTGTGCCTCCAATACGTCGATATATAAGGTAGGTAGGTATATTTGCTGGCTCAAGTCAGATGCTAAGGTAGTCAAAACACACCAACGATGTGTGAATCTGGACCTGATGTGCTTGTTGAGATGGTATGTAAAAAGTATGATAAGATTTCTGGGATAGAAGTAGTTCATGCAGTAAGAGACTTGCTGATCGGGCAAACAACCATTGTATGCAAGATGTTTGGTGGAGGTTGACAGAATGACAGTAGAGGGCAATCGCAAAGGCTAGGCCAGGGTAGATAGGTGGGTAGGTATATTGTTTGTATACAATGGCTGGGTAATTGAAGAGGGAGAAGAAATACAAAGTGCCAACGGAGGATGTGATAAAAATATGAATAAAAATAGAGTAGGCACGCGATGGGGCTTCGGTAGTTGGCCTGTCTTTCTTAGGTTGTGTTGATATCAATCACAAACAGATAGACACAAGGGGATGCAGTGAACAACAGGTAGAGAAAAATAGGTAGGATATGTTTGAAGCAGGAAGGGTCTGGGCAGGTATTATATTTCCGGGCAAAAGGCAGGAATACCGAGAGTATTAGTACCTACCTTCCCTCAAATTGTAACGCTCCAAAGAAGCAATAATAGATGGGAAGTCATGGGTCAAGGTTGAGGCGAAAAAGTGGTCAATCAGTAAGAAAGTAGGTAGAAGAAGGAGGTAACTGGAAGGACCAGAGGTAAGGTAAGGCAAAGGGTAAGGTGAGGTTGGTTCTCCTTCCTCCGTCCATCCATCTCAACCTAAACTTAATTTATAATAGTCGTACTCTCCTACGTAACCTCCGCACATCCAATGTACTTACTGTACCTTACAGGGCAGTTGGGTACCTCTCAGCTTGCCACACCCTCCATTACATCCATACCTCTACACACAATGGACACTTTGTTTCTCTGAAAATGCCCATCTTGACATTGGATCCAATGCCCAGTCAGGCCGAAACACAACTAAACTTTCCAGGGTGAGTGATGAGTTGAGGTTAAGTGACAAGTGATGAGTGCTAAGCGAGCCTCTAAGTTAGCACCTCATCCTTGTCTCGGTTGTCTCAACCCCCCCTGCCCCTGTACAACCCTCACTTTTCTTCTTCAGCGGGAGGGAGCAGCATCATTGAGTCTAGACACTGACTGCTACATGCATGCACTAGACTATACTGAATTGCCCGTCATTCACTCACCGACAGACTTCATTCGAGGGACTGTACGGGATCCCAGCGCCCTCCAAAACCACCGATTCGATACCCTCTGTCTGGCTCTGGGGCAGACCCCACGCCTGTCCGAGTCTAGCTGTGGTGCTACTGCACAGCTAAGCTGTAAAGAAACCTCATTTTCCGTGTCCGCATACAGAGAGTACCCAGTCCACTTGGTACAGAAGGCCAAACATATCCAAAATGAGGCTCTTGACAATTCGAGCATGATAACGAACCATTGAAGCCACTTGCTATCACAATCCGCAATTAGAACTATTTCGCGACAACCTCGTCATGCCAATGGTTGCACAAGCATGCATACACACACGCATTCAAGCACCTCAAGCACTCGTCATGCATCCAGTGGTACTCTCTCGGCTGCCGCAGCCCTCGCCAAGTTCCAGGTACTCACTCCCGGTCGATCGACTCCCGTGCACTGGAAACCAACGCCCACTCACGATAGCACAGGTGTGGTGCAGGTCCCTTGCAAACCTGTGTCTTGCTGTTCACGCCCCTGTTCGTGTTAGCTGCGTGTCATCGTCCGCGGTTTGCAGTATCCATCCATACCTGGTTGCTGTTCCTTGGACGGACCTGACGGCGTTCCCGTCAAACGCGCTTGGATATCTAACTAAATTCTTTAGTCCGTTCACTGGTCTGCCATCTTTCAGCTCGCCAACTGCGCTAAGTATCGTCGACTTGAGTTCAATCCCGAAGCTCATAAGAGTTTATTCTCTGCCGTATACGAATATCCTCGTGCCGTGCCTCTATCTGAAGCCCCGGTATCTCCCTCTATGCTGTCTCCACCCCCGGCGCAGATCAAGAGCGTGAACGATCTTCATGGGTATTTTTATATTACTCAACAAAGGTGATGGTTGGCCCACGAGACCACCTCAAGTCCAAGACATTTAACGGGGGCCTGGAAAGAGGCTTGTCCGCTAATGCATCGTTGCCTCTTGTTCCAGGATCAGAGCTGAGGCGCAACAAGGGTCTGGTTCTGATTCCAGCAATTTGGTTGGTCAATCCTCACATCTTTAATGTCTTTTCCAGATTGATAGGGGTGCGGACCTCACGACCCAATTCTACGGTTCTTAGCTGCCGGTTCTCTCATAAACTAATGACAGCTACAGCCACCAGGTTGCCTCAATCTGGGGACCACCCACCCGGTGTCAGTTGACTCGACGAGAACAATATCGATAGTCTCAATGAGGGTCCAGACGGCTCGGGCCAGCATCTCTGCCACCGTCCCCGGCACTATCGAACTGTCCTATTGGCCATCAGTTCTCATCTACAGCAAATATCTAGAGGAACAAGGCCCACCAATGTCACAGTTTGACAGTAACAACACAGAGATTTGAGTGACAGCAGGATGCGCTCCGCCAAAGGTCACGAAAAGCAAACAAGGCGATGGCACCGTTCAAAGAGGGCCAGGGCCCGGTCCATGGGACGACACAAAGAACCCCACAGATGGCATGCAATGGATGCCGACACTCTTACTCGGCATGACTCGTGCCGGGCCTGGCATTGTAGCGATGCAGATGAATAGTCGACCAACAAAGTGCAACGCTGTTATGGCTCCTAGGATCACGACATTGTTAGATGATATGCGGACAACAAAACTATCACATACTTTCCAATTACTACGGTCTGATAAAGGATTGTTTGTGGGTCTGGCTCAGCTCCCTCAACTCCAGCTTCAGAACCCACGAGGATCAGGCTACACACTTCGCTTGGCATTAGTCGAGTGTTTTTCTGCTGGCTGGACATGCGAAGTAACCACTAATGCTGACGATTCCAAGACAACTCCTTTTGATACAGCAGCTCTACTATGTGATTGCTCAACTTGCCCAAGCTCAGGTTCAGCGATGGACTGAGGACAGAGGGGTGCAGGTTCTGGGCCTCCCAGGAATTTGCAACCTAGCGGAATAGCAATGAGTGCAGAGCTTGGTTGCTTGGTTATAGCTGAAGAGTATGCAAGCGATGTGTGCCTCTAGCTGTTCTGATTGGTTATGAAACCCTGACAGTTCCAGGTATTCAAAGTGATTGAAATTGGCAACACCCAACAATCCCAGGGAGTTCAAGATTAGATCTGCAATTCTGCTCTGGCGGCTCGGTTACCATTCCTTCGAACAACCCCTATCAACAGAGTGGAGAATGGGTGACGCAGTTTTCAGCTGTGGCCTGTACAGTACTGTTTCGATCTTGGGTCAAAAAAAGCAATGTCAAGTCTGTCGTGGTCCAGGAACCCCAAGACAAGTATGTATGACTATCAGATCAAGTCGGTCCGGCGAGTGTAGCACGACTGCACTTGTGTAAGCGATATAACTTTAAAAACGCTGTTCATGGATCAAACGCTATCATATCATTCATATTGAGGCGGTTTGGGCCACGCATGGTGGTCCACAAAATCACTACAATTGTCCTGATAACGATTGATTGTACGGTTCGTGTTTGGAACCGGCTGAAAAGCTGCAGGGTCACAGCACATTGTAGCTCTTTGGCGAGCCATTGAGACTACATGCCTGATTCGGAGTGGCAATCGGATCTCTTTTGTCAAACTACCGACAAAAGGGTTTGACAGCCTCCCTTGCCTTGCCTTGCCTTGCCTTGCCTTGGAGGTCCGATGATTTGACGATTTGGAGCGAAGCTACTGAGGAAAAGTGAGGGACCCGTGATTTCAGTGTCTTGATGGACAACAACCCTCAAGGAAATCTAACCAAACGTCAAGCTATCACAGTGTAACGACTTCATGGTTGAATGTGCAGCTTTACGTCGAGGATAAAATATGCGCCACTCTCCTACACACATACTGCAGTTTCGAAGTGGAACCAATCATACACATGAAGAGGATACTTGGAGTCAGACGAATTCCCCTCTCAACGCAGCATGCTCCTGCACCTGGCATCATTGCAGATTACAGAGCAAATTGCCTTGTTAATCACATATGTTTTTCTCGGAGCGATCATGTAACAAGCCGAGAGCCTCAACTGTCAACTGTCTTCCACAAAGACTTGCCCTGCCTACGGATGGTGGGTGTCCCGAGCCTAAGTTGGTTAGCGAGACACGAAAGAGAGAAGAGAAAACATGAGGCGCGTGAGGTTCCAGTAGGTCGGGAACATGATGAAAGGGAGGAGCATGTTTGTGGCAGCCTTGGACGTGCGTGATCGAGGACACAGCGGATCTCTTGTGCTACCGGTCGAAAGCATAAGTCGAATTGATAGATCAAATGTCGTGTCACACGAGCCACGAAACGATGGTCAGAGGAGACAGATGCATAGTCGTAGGGCTGGCGGGTGACGGATAGCCACAGGGATCCTCCTATCGTGTCGTATCTGGGTGCGGTCCCTCGAAAGAAAAGAAACGAAACGAAACGATGAATCAAAGGTGGCTGGCTGGCAAACATGACGGCTCCTTGGCTTCCGTCGCAGCAACGCCACAACAGGGGTAGCTTCTGGGGTGACACAAACACCCGTTTCTTACCAAGATCTGCTGCCCCTGTTGAAATGATCTGCTGCCGTCGCAATGTCTCGGATCGGTAATGGGTCCCGGGGCCGAAATATCACGGACATGTCAAGTGCTAGGCTTGCATGGCTTGCATGCTCAGTCTCGTCACAACCCTGGCGATCCATACAACACAACACAATACTGGCTCTCCTTATCTGGTCGGACTTTGTGAGACAACATTTTAGGGTTTCTTAGTGTCATCGATTCGACTATCTTCGCTTTACAATACAATACAATACAATACATACATATACTCCGGAACCAATGTGAGGCTCGGCTCCCCCTTGAACCAATGCAATGCAAGGAGGGTGGGATATGATACTCTAGGAATTGTACGGATACTGTGCGTCGTGGATCTAGTGGATCTTGGCAAGTCTCTGCGCCGCTCGTGTGCTTGATCTCGTTCGTGCAGGATCGTGACATGAGTCACTGGGCTTCTCCCGGGGATGCAGTACTGCGGGTTCTCTTTAGATCCTTGGCAAGCCTGTCACATCTCGAACTGGATATACAGTACATACAGCCTGTCCCAAATATGCTAGTACGTAAGTCTTGTCTCGGCAAACTCGAGTGAGTAAACTGCCAAGGTGCATGTTCGAAGTGTATTGTAGTGTGTGTACTGTAGTGTACTTTACTGTTCTCTTTCAGCCAGCAAGTGCCTTTCCTATCAGCTCCTTGGCTCGATCGCTGTGGTTCATCTCGAGGGCTAGCTCCCGCCCCCTTTCTCCCATCTTGCCCCATGTCTTCTGAAGGATGCCTATCATCTTTGCCTCGTCCAGATCTGACTTCTTCTCAAAGTCATCGAATTGGTCGTCAAGAAAGACCAGGCATGCTGTGTCCTCAAGAACCTGTGTCTCTTCATCCGCCTTGAGGTTCTCCTTGCGGATCAGTGCAGCCACTCGAGCGCGGTCCTCCTCGGGGATGGGGGGTTGAATCTCTGGAGAAGCGAGGAGCTCAGCAACTTGAGCGGCGGCTTGAGCCTTGAGCTTTGCTCTCCAAGTCAAGTAGCCGGGACGAGTCATTGGGAAGCTGCTTCGAGGGATCTCCCATCTGTGCATGTTTGTAAGCTTTGGGACTTGGAACCAGCTTCAGGCTCTTACCTTCGGAAGTGTTGTGCTCGACAGGCGAGCTGGAGAACGGGGCTGGCGTCAGGGCATCGACGGGCGAGCCACTTGGTCATCTTTTGGGCGTAGTTGAGCTCGAATGGGATCGTAGTTCCATCAGGGGTTTTGACTGTCCTTGAGTCTTGGGCATGAGCAGCGTCGATGAGCTCAAGGCCTCGGGCGTACTCGGCAGGGAGGGGAGGGAGATGGTCGGTCATTGTGAGGTCGTTTTTGATGGTCTGACACTGTCTAATTGTCTACTCGGATGCTGTCCTGGCCACTATGAGCTATTAGCGGGCAGAAAAGAATGAGTGTTGAGAATGTCTGGATATCTTTGAACTGTGTGTGATGTACATGATAAGCCTCGAATGGTGTTGTGAGATGAGTCAGCAGCATTGGCAGGTGTCCCATTGGATCTAGTGTGCGTGGGTGCTGTGCTCCGTGGGACTATCTCCGAGGGCCATGGTCAAATCATGATATGGAAACAATAATAGACGATTTGACAATAAGATTTTGCTTTCCATTCGGATTTAGGCCGTTGTTCTAGGGCACTGCAACGTGTGTAGGTACCTTGGTTAGTTCTAGTTGTTCAGTGGTACAACTGCTGTAGGTTATTGTTCTATGCGCCAGTGACAATGTTCGTCCCCGGATGCAAAAGGCAGCACATCCAAGGAGATTCTGGCTATCCATTGTACACTCTGCACTGACACTGTCCAATAGAAACAAGTGCATAGAGGATATAGGCCATTGCTCGTTCTAATATCGCCCTATGGCCCCGTGCCTAGTGAAGGAAGCCCCCAGACGGGCAATAAACTGATCGAGCAGTGCAGCACTGACAGTGGCAAGCCAACCGTACATTGTTTCTGCACCTCGAGCACCGCCTAGAAAGTATTTCATCTTCCATTTCGAAAGCGACTGTGCTTGTTTTTCCCTTCTACGTTTACTCCTCATCACAGACCTTCAGTGTTTCTATCTTCCTCAACTTTCCCTTCGAAGCAATATTGCATCTACAAAGAACATATCTTGCAAAGGGAAGATAGAATCTTAACTTTCTTCCCTCCCGTCGCTTTTCCTTTCCTTGCTATCATCACCCAGCCCGGTGCTGGACCCTTTGCTATCACGCTCCTTTCTTGATTCTTCCTCGCGAGGCAACACCTCGCTCGCTACTCATATCGAGGCATGTACAGGCCTGCCAGAGACTGTTGAGCATCAGTATTGACTTACCGTAATAGTATCGATATCACACGGGCGCTGTGATAGGCCCTTTGCTTCTGCACCCTCGAAAACAGCTGAACACGCGCTTCCTGCCTCTTCTCCCTAAGTGAAAACACCACTCACTACTCACTCAAGGTATGCAGGGACTTGTTCAAGATTTGCGGAAATTGCATGTTGACTCGTGGTGACAGTATCGACATCAACACGCCATCGTCGTAGTAGATCCGTTGTTTCGTAACACTCAAGCACTACTTCTTGATTCTGCTCTGCAGCACGTATTAACTTCGCTTCTAGCCTCAACGTATGTTAAAGGTCAACCGAGACTGATAAGCACATGATACTGACTCGCCGTGATAGTACTAGCATTAACGCGCAGTCGTGGTTAGTCCTTTGCTCAACACACTTGAACCCTACCGCTTTATTCGGCTTCGACACTATACACCCATCGCTCCTCATCCTGAGGTATGTACAGACTTAACAAGACTGATCTGATGAGCACCAAATGCTAATTCGTGGTAGAGTCTCAGCATCGTCACCATCCGGGCATACTCTTACGCATAATCAGTCCTACCCCTGATATCAGGGCATCCGGCACATCATGCCGCAGTTTCCTTTCAAGACGCCCACTTTGGCCGAATACAAACAGAATCAAGAATACTATGATCGTTTATACGAAGGGCTCAGGGAGATCTGGTATAACCACAACTCTGCTGTCCCTGGCTTCGTTGAGTTGCCAGAAGATTGCGTGCCCCGACCCCCAACTGTCAATCAAGCATCGTCCTCTCGGGCGGGCCCGAACCCCAACAGCCCTACTATGCACTGCGACAAGCAGCTCGGCAAGGACTGCAACAAGGCCTGTTGTAAGCACACGCCCAAGGCTCAAGGCCGCCGTGTAACAATTGCCACAGCCAGTGATGAAGAGAATGGCGTGGTCACAGACACGGAAGGCAACATCACGGACAGCTCCAACCGTTTCGTCAAGGGTAAGATGACTGCCAAGGGAAATGGAAAGGACAAGGCGGTCCAGACCGAGTCAGAGAACGAACCGTCTGCTGCTCAGACTGATGATGATGCCTCGACTGACGCTGAGACGTCCGTCCTTTCATTCGTCGCCTGTCTAAAGGACCCCAACTGGTCCCTTTCTGAGGACTGCCGCCTTCGCAGCATGAAGGAGGCTGGGGAGACCTGGACTTTCATCTCCGACTCTCTCCGCAAGACCAAGGACGATGTCCGAGCTCGCTGGAAGATACTCCAGAGTCAGTTACGTGCCACAGACACTGACACTGACACCGACACTACCGCTGAGGAGGGGTCTGTCGACGACACCACTGACGAAGACGAGGAAGAAGACGATGAAGAGGCCAGTGACCAAGAGTCCGACGAGGACGACGAGGGCTCCGATGATGATACCAGCTCGGAAGATATGTCGGAGACGAAGACTCGCAAGTCGACTGTGGCCAACAAATGGCACAAGGGTGCTCGCAACCTCAAGGTTGCGAAAGAAAATCAGGAGGCAAAGGCTCGCGCAAAGGCCAAGACATCTGGTAAGGATGTCTCCTCCGCCGATGAAGCGAAGGACGAGAGCGATGACGATTCATCGCTCTTCCGATATGGCGACCGCGAGAAGCGCGAGCAAATGAAGTATCTCCAGGAACACGTCTACGGGGCCATGTACCCTCCTTACATCCACCCGCAGCCCGATGCCTACTTGGGCAAACGAGACTGCGCCCTCCTTGCTACCATTGACAGCAAGTATAAGCGATCTCGCTGGCTCGAAATGCAGGCCAATTTCTACAATGTCACCGGGCGAATGGTTCCTCTCGAATCCCTCAAGGCCAGATGCGAGCGCGCTGAGGCCGAGAAGACGGAGCGCTCAAAGACTCGCGAACTTGAGAGACGCATGAACAAGGTCGAGGACTGGATTGCGAAGCAGGAACGTGAGAAGTCGGCCGACTCTGAGGACTCTGAGGACTCCGATGACACTGATGAGTCAGACAACTCAGACGATTCCGATGACCCTGAAGATTCGGGCGACTCGGATGAGTGATTCGCTTCACTCAAATCAGTCAACATCATGTCACGATAGGTGCCTTGCGTGAGTCTTTCTGACGGAATTCATCACAGAGTGACTCTCGACTGTTGCGAGTCTCTACAAATAGAGACGAACATGCCCGGCCAAGACGATCGATGTCTTGTTTCGTTATTGTTGTGTTTTTCTTGGCGTTCGGGGAGTAAAACGAACAATTCGATAGATACCATCATGATGGCTCAAGTTACGTTTTGGTAACTTAGACGGGGACAGATCTGAGACTCGGTCAATCATAGAAAAGCTGCGAATTAGAGAAGAACAGGAAAATAAACAAGCTGGGGGCAAATGTCCTAGGTATTTGTTTTTAAAAAAAAGTAACATGCTTGCTACCTTGGTGATAAATCATCTATTAACTGTGCCCAGAAATGCAACCGACACCTTGGCTTAACATCAAACTCCTTTCTCTATTTTCCTAACCTCGGTTCAATGCAGAACTAAAGCATAACCGTAAAAGCCAAAATTTTTGTACAATATCTGATGATAAATAGATAGGGCAATAACCCAATGCAAATGCACACAAAGATACAAATAGTTGTGGGTATCAAATAACAGGACAGAAGTGAAATAAGACCAAATGCGCGCTGAGGATAGTGTAGGCTGGACTCCGACGGGTGAAAGTCAATTGTAAACCAGTCGATTGGTAGGTATAATACCAGAAGAACCCAACAGTGCCTGTCTCCAGGTGATGTGCGTTCCGATCCTCGTGCCAGAGTCACGATGAGAGGGTTTTGCTGTTTCATCAGCAAGCTAGTGCTGCCATGGCCTAATGCAAAAATGCGCTGTTCGTGTCGATGTCTAAGATGCCCACAGGAATGTGATTTGATGTGGTGTTGCGGAACGGGCCGTTCAGAGTGAATCAAATTTGGCCCCCCCTTAGCGTGAGGCGACTTAGACCCAAGCCGTACTTCTGCTCATCCCAGTTGGTGTCGCCCAAGTTGCTTCGGAGCCGCTCGTCAAGCTACCACAACTTTCTCGAGTCGTTACGAGTGTTGTGGTCTGTGTTGGGTACTGTGAGAAGCTGGTCGTGCCCTCTTCAAATGGGGTTCTCCATTCCTGGAGGGGGAGTGGCTCTTGGTATGGGATTTTGGTTCACTGCTGGAGCTTTACGTAGAGTACCACTGGTGCCGAGACCACGTTTCATCATCTTGCCCAGGACCGTAACCAGCTCGCAAGCATCGCCAAACATGTCGTCGTCCATTCCCTCCGTGGCCTCGTATACTTCCGCGATAGTGTCCTTGGCAACTTTCCGGCTTCCTTCAGCATCGTGAACACATTCGTATAAGAAGGCAGCATATTCAGTTTTGACGGAGAGGCGAAGAGAGTGAGAGCCCCAGAGCATCGAGTCGGCAAGCTGGATAGCCTCTTGAAAATGTTGTTTCGCCTCAGGAAGGTAGTCTTTGGCCGGGATGAGAAAGTTGGGCGATAATGTAAAGTTTTGATCTTCAAACCCTGGGGGAGGCAACACGGGTCCTCCTTCGAGGGGGTGAGTTGGTTGAACAGAGGAGGGCCTAGATTCAACTTCCATGTCGGCAGCGCGTCCCTTTCCCTTATCCAGGCGCGGCGTCAGTACAGCAGTGACATCTGGCGTTTGTCTTCCCAGGTTCGAGACCGAGGGTGTGTTGCCGAAGAGAGCAAAAATATGTGAGAAGGAGGCACGAAGTTTGTAGGCGAGGACCTTGAGTTCGACATAGTTGCCAACCATTGGTATGACATACTGTTCCAGCATTACCTTGCCCTCTCGGGAGAGCCATATGATACGCAAGACGCGCCGTATCGCGTTAGGTGATGGCTCATAGTCAGGCCGGCGCTGCTTCTTTGCAGCAACAAGCTGTTCGGCAAGGTTGAGCGACAAGCCTAGAATCTTGAAGAGCATGCTGGCCAAGAGAGGATTGTCATTCTCGACAGCTTTGGCAAGCTTGCCGAGAAACTTCTGGTCGACTTCAGAGGACGCCATGCAGCTCAGCCGGTACGTTCAAGGTGAAACTTGGGTGTAGGTGGGCTAGGCGTAGAAGGGTCCACGACTGAGACTAGGGACTTTGCTTTAGTTTAGGTATATCGACTAGGGCGACAAAGGGGAGGGGCGACGAGGGTGGAGGGAATAGCCTCGCATATGAATCAAAGCACGGGTGTCAAGCGTCATAGACGAGAACAGGACATGCGACGAAAGAGAACCAGGGAAATATAAGAATATGGAGGTAGGAGAAGGAGGTTGGCTGAACTAACCGTTAACGAGCTCCACAACTGCAGCAAAACGCACAGCAGGAACGACGCGAAGTGCGCGCAGGTCGTTGCAGCAGCTCGCACGATGCAGCCCGGATGAGAGGCAGCCAGAGCAAACTGGGACTCGCAAGGCAGAGCCTATTACTTGGTCTGTAGACGGGCGACTCTACGGGGACGGCGAGCCAAGTTGAAGGCGCGCAAGACAGCTGGCAAGCTGTGATTGGGTCCGATGCGTATTGGTGATTTGACTCGGATTGCAGTGATTAGATGAGATTTGAAGATGCAGAACGACAGCGTCAGGAGAAGAACGAGTGACAGATGACGCTTAAAAGGCGCAGTATCGACCAAGGAAGCTTCCTAAAACCAATTGGCCTAATCCGAGTTGAGAGTCGAACTGTACACGACGGCGCATACGCATGAACTGTCAAGAACCCCGGTGGTGATCAACTGCGGATGCTTCACTGTGCAATGACGACGAATAAGAAGCAGGCGAGCAAAACGCGAGATTGCGATTGAGGACCAAGGCCACGGGGACTACAATGAAAAGCTCGATAACAAACGAACGAGAGACTAGCAGCAGGAAACAAACGCAGAATTAGCGGCACCGATTAGCATGGCGGAAGAACGAACGACAGGATGGCAGGCTCGTTTGAAGGAAGTTATACGGCCAACCACTCGCGCGCGGTGTTGAAGACGGACGGGAGTGAGAGTGACCAGCAAGGACAAGCCGAGGCGCCTCCAGGTTCAGCGAATGACTGGGGCAGGCGGTGAGCAGAGCGGGTAGCAGGCAGTCCTAGTCCTAACAAGACGGTCAGTGGGTTGCTGACGGGGGTCTCTGTTCAAAGCCTGGTCTGTGAGATGGACGGACAGACTAGAACAGGGGACCCTGAACCCCAAAAGGCACCGCTATCAACAGTGCACCACTGAGCGTGGAGAGTGTCGACAAGGGTGGAAGGGCTCCAGAGCCTGTCTAGTCTGATCGGACGCTTGTTTGAAGATAATGATGAGAGATGACTGACAGGTTTAAGGACGATTTTTGATAGTCTCGAGGTTCCGGTCGAGTCTGATTTCGAGTTCCGTTAAGTTATATTGTTTAGTAGTGATATAAATGCAATTGTCTCGAACTCGATAGGTGGTCGAGTCTGTTGACAGGGTAAACAAAACTTGCTCTCGCCAAGTTGATCAAACAAATGATATAATGGGTGCTATTTTTGTCGTTCCAGATTGACGTCGTTTAAATGGATCTTTGCCTTCTGTACAAAGCTGCCAGATGCACCTCGATCGACTTTGATGTGACACAATTTGAGGAACTGAAGATTCGAATTGTAAGATGAGACTAGAGAGAAGAGTTCAGAAGTGGCACGCGCGCCACACAACACAGCACAAGACAGCGCAGCACACGGGGGTTAGGTAAAAATGGACGCGGCACGACGCGGTACGCTTCGCAAAGACCGAGTGAACCTTAGTCTTGGTAAAAGTGAAAAAACAAACACGGACCCAACGGGCAGGTGAGTTAGGTAACGTTAAGAATATTCGAAATAGGTAAAAGTGCGAAGAGGCGGGACCAATGTATAAGGAGGCTGGGGATATCGGTAATGTCAAGTCAAGTCAAGCAATGTAATGTAAGGAAGAATAAAAGGTTGAGAGAAAAAAGTAAATACAGAAACAACAGCGTCAGGTGGAAATGAGATTCATGTCCGACGCACGCATGCTCTTTCCTACCTGAACACGGCATGAACAGACAATTTTGGGCACAAAAAGGAAAGAGTCTTGGGTAATTGTTCTCCCTTCCTTTCTCGTGGCTTGATCTCGACATTGGTCTCGATTTTGAGTTTTATTCTCTGACTGGGGCGTTTCCATTGCAAGTCTATCTCTCATCTCTGTCTCATTGCAAAAGTTACAGCCATAAGGTAGCTACTGAGGCAATAAGGGTGGGTTACTTTCACATGAGAAGCTTTCAAAGTCAATCTTAACTTTTTGAGTACCTCCACCTGTGCAAATGTTACTCTGCTCCCCGTTGGACTGTGCAGTTATAGTCAGATCTCAACGGTCTGCCCGAGCTGGGAATATGCTTGATCGTTCAGTTGAAATCTATTGAAATGCACGAGTACAAGAAAACCAGAAAGTGTCGATTAATACCTGAAAAGACACTGACACACTGACGGGGATTATCCCGAGACCTGACCCGCCGACTAACAACCACCGTCCCAGACTAGAATGCAATGCGATACTCCAACATCAGAGTCTGTATGTGGCTCAAGCCTGGTGACCAGTAAATTCATGCATGACGATGGAGAGCCGCTGGCCGTTGACTTTACGCAGTATGAGGTAATATGACCCATATCTGTATGACTTGCTGCTTGACCTTGATATTATCTCTGTCAATCCTCTGTCAGGCTTCAATGCAGCACAAGTGTAGTAGATACCGCCCAAGTCACAACACAGCTCACAACCATAATCTATGCCTAACCACAACTGCTTCTACCCTCTTTCTTTTCTCATGGGCGTCAAGTTTGACGCTTGTCTTTAATCATACTCATCCAATTGTTCCCATTTCAGGATATACGCTGACTTGACCTTTAAATGTGATCCACGTCTCCTCAACCAATCATCATCTACCCTGCACTTCCCAGCCACCTGAATTATAACTCCCACCATCTCGTATCTTCCCTTCCACTCAATCATGATCCGTCCGACATCACGGGTGGCCTCTCTTTATGCGACCGCCCTCTCGAACACGTAGCATATGCAGAATCCAATTACTCGTCGCCTCGATCAGGCTAATTCTGTTCACTCACGGACCTTGCCCTGACGATTGACTTACACGTTATGAGCCCCATATTCAGCTGCGAGCAAGCATTGGATCCCAACCTCTCGGTTTTTGACGGCATCCCACTTCACGTCATGTTTTTGCCTTTGCTCCTCGCTCAGCTCCGAAATTTTACCAAGGCAGACATATGACTGCAGCGGTGAGTTTTCTAGTCGGGCTGCTGGGGCGCCATGTCCCATAGGTTCGAGGTGTTTGTTACCAATATACCATTTGACCTCGTTCACCTTAGAAAGAATACAAACAGGCATAGACAGTAATTGAATACTAAAAAATATGAACACATGTTGCCACAGTCTCTATTCCCCCTAGACATTGAAACCGTTTCCAATCATCTATGGTATCTGCGCCAGTCTGTTCGTGTGCCTTCTCCTGACTCCAATCGAATATTCCCAGCTATGGAAAACGACTCCGTTTGCGCCTTTCTACTCCAATCCAGACGTGTGCACCTAAAACCTATAGCAGTCCTTGCCTGCCAAACGCCCAATATTCCGAGACAAAAAACTACAATCCTCGCTGATAAGCCTAAGTCCAAGCTCTAGGTCGTACCAGTGCGCCTGGCTTTCGACGCCTGCTTCCGATGTTCAGATGTTCCAAGCTCTTATCTGTCATACTGTTCTCAAACCGCTCGTGCCCTCCAACTGTGACTAGTTTCACCACATTGCCGAAGCTAAATGCAACTGATCGCTGGCCGACTCGAACCATAGGGCCGATGTCTGTCACGATCAAGTGTCCAGCTCTTTCGTTATCTTGAAATAGCGGTCGTGTCTCGTCAGTTCTTAACTGGCCACTCTGTGGCGCGGTCCAAATCTCCCAACGACCAAACAAATCCCGTCCTGGTTCTTTGCGCGGAGATCGGTGTCGAAGCCCATCTGTTTTGCGCCGTCCGTTGGTTTCGACATCTAGAACTCGGTTCGACTTTTGCCGAATGCCCACAACACAACCGTCAGATAGAACACTCCATGAGCCAGGGTTCTCTATATGTCTTTTTGTTTCCTTGACCGATTCCCACGCACACCAGCCTCGAGTTTCGGGGACCACAGAGCTTTGGTAATAAATCATGTCATGCTCTCCAGGAGGGACGAAGGTTTGCACAATACAATCCCCTGACTCAGCTCCAGTATAGCATAAGGTAAACCATGCAAGGCCATTGAACCCTGATTGAGAGGAAGGCCGGCTGAAGAAAGCGCTTTGAAGGGAGCGCTGGGCCATGGGTTCCGTTGAAAACGTATGGACAAGATTGTAGTCTTCCATATCCATGAGATGAACGCGGCTGGCTCCTGCAATCAAGAAGAGGCCTAATGATGAAAGAGGCACCACTTGGTGAACTCCATCTTGTTCAATGCCCTCGAGATGAACACTTCGGGAATTCCATGAAAGCGTCTCTCTTGTCGCTGCGTGAACACAGCCTCTTCTAGATGCGGTGATAATGGCAATTAATGGCGCTGCCTGCTTGCTCCCTGTTCAACCATCGGATTAGTACATTAACCAACTCTCTACGAAGAATAGTACTTACGCTTCCCAATCAGAGGTCTAACGCATGTAAGTGGACTTCGACAGATGCCGTAGTCTGCCCCTTCACCTGCGTCCGGCATGAATTCGGTAAGTGTCCCGTTTCTGCGTACGAGAACCAGTCGAGGAATATCGCTGTTTGTGTCGGACGAGCCGAAAAAGAAGGCCTCGGATTTCTGGCCTTGAAGATTGACGGAGAGCGGAGGCCCCCAGACTTTGTCCTTTACGTTCCATAAAGCTATCTTGGAGGGTGATAATATGGCCAACCACTTGGAGTTGTCATCAATAGTCATGGCGAGCACAGGAAAAGGGGCATCGTCTGAGCGGTAGCCATCAACGATGGTATATGGGAATATGTCGTGCTGGGCGTCCCAAACTTGTATTGTGCGATCCAATCCGACCGATACAACATGGCCATCAGCCGCTGCAGCAAGCATTACAACATCAAGTCTGTGTCCTCCGGTAAAAGACTTGACGTCTAGTGTGGGATCCGTATCCGAGTGGCGATCATCATCGTCACTTTCGTCTTCCCACAGGAGGAACGTTGTAAGCAGCCGGACACTCGCAATAACGACCAGAAGTATCACAACAAATCGAGTGAGTTGATGGTTGATGAAGTCATAAAGTGCCGGTAGTAGAGTCGGTTCCTTAAGGTGAGGCATACGATCCGAACCTTTCATGACGAAGACAACCGGCTCAAATACTCTCGCAACGTAGCTATGTGCTGTGGGCTTGATGATACTGATGATTTCTTGAGCCGTTTCGTGATCCTGCAAACGAAGCCAGGACTTAGGACTGCGTGCCTGGTGTATGGAGTCCAGAGGATTCTGTGACGAGCCACTGTTTTCCAGGGCGCCATATCCTCGATACAGGCGTGAAAAGAAGTTCAAGACAGTGCCTTCCCCAAAAAAGTGCCATTGGGCGATGAGTACGAAACCAAGCATGATGATAGTGCCTGCTATGCGTGTCGACAAAGTCGCTTTGCCTTGAAGTACAAGTTCCCACGTTCCACGAGGCTTGAAATCAGAGCCTCTACGATTATGACGCATCGAAGCTTTGGCAAGCGCGTCACTAAGCTCGGTACGCCGGACATCAACGCTGAGAACAGACAAGAAGAAGGTTGAAAGGTAAAAAAGGTCGAACACAATCGCGACAGCGGCAAATAAGCAGAAAGCCGAAACACCAGGAGACACCCAACGTGAAAGCATCAACAGAAGAAACACGTTCTGCAGTGAACTGGTAATAGCTGTATGGGCAGTTTCTCCAAATGCATTGCCGATACGGCTGCTTGTTGAGTCTTCAGCAGGGGTAAGAATTACGGCATTGATAAGTCTAAAAATATTCTCAAGACTCATGGAGAGGACAACAAGCGGGTAGGCTGCTCTTGGGATGCGTGATAGGTCAAGTCTGAAAATGGCGCACACGGTGAAGCTTGACATGACAGAGAAAGCGATCTGGGACACGACCGTAACAATGAGGCCAAATTTGGACTTGAAAGCCCTGAGCTTTGATAAGCTCATGAGGAAGTAGATCGACGTCAAGGCATACGCGACTGCGAGCATGGCTGTATCTTGGCGAGATATAGGACGAAACTGGAACTCATAGAGCTGGCTCGAGGTTGACCGGCCGTCAGATGGGTAGATGTCCCATTTATTCGAAACCTTGTCTGGTAACAAGGTGGCCTTCCTTTCCCACTGCTGGCCGACGGGGGAGTCTCGTAGATAGATCAGGGTGATGACGAGAGCATCTGCAGCAACGAGACGACGTTCCTCGAATCGTTTTCCACTAAAAACGATGGAGTGTCTGAGCGTGACATTGACTGACGTAGACTGGGTCTTTTTGTCGTTGACGGTTGCCAGGATATCAGGGTCGACCAATATGTTCTCTTGAATACAATCCCAGTACTGAAGTGGTGAGTGAAAGAACCAAGACTGGTTATTCAAGCCATTGATAGCATGAAAGGCATCCCGTTGAGTTGTCGAGAGATCGGCTCCGGGTTCTGGTAAAGAACGGGCAACATGTCGAGCGCGGATTGGGCGAAAGTTCTCAGTGCTTCCAAGCAACTCATTTTGCAGTTCCAAGGCAGAAACGAGGAGGTCTTGTTCCAATGCCTGCATATAACTGCCATGGACCCAGATTGAGCGCATCATGACATCGGGACGAATGCTGGTACCATAGTGTAGTGGCTGAGCGACAGTCCAAGCATGATGAGGGAGATTAGAAGCGCCGTTGACGTAGTCACTTGTGAAGAGGTAAGGGATGGGATAAGTTAGCATGGTGGCCACGACGACCGAAACGAGGAGAGTTGCGACAACATGGCTAGCGGCGTATGATCCATATCGATGAAGGGCGCGGCGTATAGGATGAGTAGGCGCGAGAACCGGAGCTTCCGTTGTTCTGCAACAGGATGTGAGCTGAAGACGGAGGACGAAGCGGAGGACGGAGACGGAGAGCGGAACGGAAGCACGGTAGGGATCGGGGCAAATAAGACTGACCCTCGGAGTGGGTACAGGAAGTACCAAATCATGAGGACGGCAGGTGAGATTGGAGCCGCCTATTATCCCATGTGCGAATAACTGAGAGTGAGAGCGAGAGAAAAGAGGCAAGATGGTCAGGGGCTGAAATGAAGCAAGAGCTTAAGCTTAAGCTTCGAAATGTCGTCAAAGACGGCTGGCGTGACATTGACCAAAATGTCTGTTGATAAATTCGAGTCGAGTAATGGTGGTTCGATTCACCAAGGCGGGCAGGGCCGCCTGAGAGGACCAAAGGCCAGTCGTTGCTCGACAGAGCAAAGGTAAAGCCAGGACCCGCGGTAGCGACCAGGGCGCGTTGAGGCTCGTGTTAGTTAGCGATTTCCGAATTCCACAAGCGTCTTTATTGTCGGGTCATGCCAGGTTCAGGGCAGATCAGGTCACGAGACTTTGAAGATGCTTGGGAGCCGAACTTGGGAGGACAAGGACCAGGTGTGGCTTTTTAGGTAGATCGTGGCTCGTACAATGGTAGGGTAGTATCGAGATTCGACGGTCTGGGTGCTTGCGACAAGGTGTTGTAGGGGATGATTCTCAGGGGTGCTTCTTGTTCATAGGGTAGATCGAGCTTGTGATCGAGGAGGTGATGTTGATGAAGGACGCAAGAACAACTGACGTACGTAGCTGGAGGTAGGTAGCTACGCCATGAGAAGTGGGAAACCCGACGTAGTTAAAACTTAGGTTGAAACTAAGACGGGATAGATAGCGGCGATGACACCAAGGCGCGATGCTAGACCACCAAGCTACCGCCCTGGATCGATCTCCGAAGTCGACCTAAAAGCCATAAAGTCAAAATCGATGGGCGTGCCTTCCCGTATTCAGGTCAGGGTGAGATTGAGTTCCGAGTGGGGACTGGATGTGTTCCTGAGAAGGAGAAACCGAGAGAGGAACCTAAAAGACGAAGGAATGAAGAAATCGAGACCATGACCTCAATTGGAAATGGGATATCCCGACAAATTGGAGATCCTTTAGGTAGTCTAGAGGCTCAGAATTGAAGTAAACCGCGAATGGCAAGTGGGAGGGGAGATCGACAAGACGCTAAGGGTTGGCTTTCTTTCCATTGGCATCTGCAGTATCGAGGCGGCAGGAAGAGGCCCGTGTACTATCATGTACCTTCATTACAAGTAATTGTCTTTGGTTGATGCGTTTTAGAAGAAAGACCCTGTTTCATCGAGTCGAGTACCTTGGGTGTAGGCGAACAACGTGGGAGAAACACTACTGAAACAAATTGCTGATGGGTATGACGGGAACGCACCCAAGTATCAGCTGCGTCTCTCTATTCTGTGCCCAAGAAACCAACGCAACAAAAGGGAAAAAAACCAAGCCAAATAAACCCAGAAACCAAGGCCCTGGACCTGAACCTTGCAGTGAGTCCCCTGAAAGGCTTAGGTCAGATCCACCAAGTGTCCCATCCTGGATTCACTTCCCGCTCTAAAGCGCTCCTCCACTTGGACTTTGGCCTGTGATACTTGTGCTGGTTGCACAGGAGCATTTTAGGCGTCGAGGTGAAATGAGATGACATGGAAGATGCGGGTGAGCATTGATGAGCCATAAAATAATCAATCACATCTCAAGCCTCTAAAACTGTCAATGCTACCCCTTAGAGTAAGGAATTGCATTTGATACCACCCAATCGCCCTATTCTGGCAACCACTTCATACCCATGTCCTTGCTTCCCGCCTGAGCAATATCTTATTGGGAAATTCACAAAAGCAACTTCAACTTTTTCCGTGTCATTGACTCACTTTAGTTCGGCCCACCAACACCAACACCAACTCCACCTCTACCGTTGCCATGAGCTGCTAAGTCATTTCAACGCCTTCATACCTTTCTTGGAGCCATGCTATTGCCATGTGGTTTTCCCTCCAGATGTTTCACTCCATTCAGCCATGATTTGTGCAAGGGGGGCATGATATGAACTTCTATCAATCTGATTTGTCCCACACAAGACATGGCATCTATTCTTTCAGCTCAATGTCCCTCATTGAGGTTGGTATCATGTGAAGGAGAGACAGGAAGCACCAGTGGAAAACATCCTCCGACCCATCTCTGCCACGGGGAGGGGGGTTGACTCTGCTCTGCCCGATGGCCTCTCGAGACAATTGTGCTGGTCATCGTCACCGTCAAGTTGGTGAGTTTGAACCTTGATTTGAAGCTGCTGAGAAATGTGGTTGAGCCTTGTGGGGGAATACATACACTAGTTGTCTTATTGTTACACTCCGCTAAAGTCATTGAACACCAAATAGACACTACCCCCAACACAATGGAAATCGCGCGAGGTGTAGTCTAAATACTTTTGCTTGTATTGCAATTCTAAGTTCCTCAAATACAAACTCGCTCAAGCAGGGTATTAGAGGCCTGCCTTCAACAGCTTGGCCTGTTCATGTTCACGAATCTTTCTATACGCCTCCAAAACATCCGCCCTGGCCTCCTGCAACTCCTCTCTTCTCTTCAGACTGCCCGCAGTCTTGGGGATATTTCCAACATTCGCAGTAGTATCTTTAATCTTGATCTGTTTTGTCATGTTCTTGTTCAGCTCAGGTGGTGCTTGCGCCTGGTCGTGCACAGCAATCTTGGCTTCCGCCCTCTTCTTCTTCAACTCCTCCCAAGGATCGTCGACCTTTCCACCCTTCCGTCGTGCTCGCTTGCCTGTTGCTTCATTGAGTGTTGCCCGTGCAATTGCTGCAGCACCTGTAGGATCTTCGTCGAGTTCTCGGCCGATTTCTTCGTCTGCTTCTTCCTCTTTTTGCTCCTGGATCTTTCGCTCCTCTTCTCTCCATTGGGCGTAAAGTTTGTGCATGTTTCTCTCCTTTCGAGTGCGGTAGACCTTGAATCCCTGCTCATCCTTGCCATCCTTGATGGTGGTCTTCTTGGTAAGGCCTGCGACTGGCAGCGAAGCATCGACTCGTTGAGCAAACGCCCTTAGATCTTCGCCTGGACGGATCTTAAGATCCTCTGCCTTTTGTTTTGCGGTTTTCGTATCTTCGCCGTCGTCGAGTCCAGATCTCACTTTCTTGCCCTGTGCGACAGACATGAGTCGTCTGAAAGCTCGAGGTGCATCGTTATCCTTGCGAGCCTTCTTGCCCTTCTTCGTCTTTGGGGCAATATCTTTTGTGTCTTCTGTATCCTTTCTCCCCTTTCCTGTTGTCGCCTTCTTCTTTCCAACTTGTAAAGGTCGTGCTCTTTGGGTGGGAGGAAGGTTGAAGCTATGAAAAGTCAGTTGCGCCTATGCAATCGAGATTAGAGATTGACGTACTCTGCTTCGTCATCTCCCCTCTTTCTTTTGTGCTTGTGAGGCATGTTGAAGTTTTTGGATATATCTCTGGGCCCAGCGAAGACCGTTTCTGGTATTACGAATGGGGTTTCTGTAGTGATGTCGCTGAATCGTGGTACGGTCACAATTGCTGAAGATAAACTTGAAGATGCAAGTTGCGAAGGTTGAGCTGAACCAAAAATTCTCTTATCGATAAGCGTCTCGAACCGCCAAGCACCCCCGCGGTGCCCAGAATGTATTCTAACCTAGGCAAACTACAGCACAGATGCCGAAGAATAGCGTAACCTCAAAATTTAAGACTCAGAAGATCATGCAGCTTTTGCCTCGAATTGAGATCTAGTCGAAAACAAGTTGTCTCAATGTAGGAGTCTTGAAATGATCTTGGCAGGCCGAATTCTCTCATCATCCCCAACGTCTAAGTGGATCTACTCTAGGCTGGGTTATTAGACAATGGGTTTGAAGTTATGATGCCAATTGTCAAGTTGAACAATTGAACGATCTATATATTTAGGATATTCCTACTCTGTCTTTTTAAAACTATCTATCTTACATCATTGAGGATGTTTTCTTGAGAAACTGACTCTCGCCTTAAGTACAGTAGACAAGCGTCTAAGTGAGGTGGGTGTAAGTGAAGACTAGAATGAAGTGGCTTGGACGATTTATGGCATTCATATCACTTTCTTACAGCATAGAGGCGCCAAATTAATTCAAAGGCTTGTATTCAAGAAAGTAGTAAATCATCCCCATCCTCCTCCTTATAGGCGACCATGTTCCACCTCGCGACTGATGAAACCGGCCAGCCCAGTATAAAAATGGCGTCCAAATGTCGGCGTCCCGTCACTCAAAGCCAGGTAAACAAAAGATTAATCAAGCCAATTGAATCACCTCCTTGCCGAATCATCTCCATCTTCCTCCAATTTTCAATCCGAGAGCCAAATGCTCAGCCAAGTGTGGTATTTGCATTTGCCGAGTTGTCAAAGTCGCTCTCAAGAGCCCAGTGGAGTTGTGAAGTCGTGAGTTGAAAAGCCATTTACATGACAGTGCAGCTGAGGGGGTAGCCGGGGGTTTGACCGTTGGCAGCTGGCTTCTTCATGACGCTGCAGCTCAGGGGATAGCCGGGAGTCTGGTTGTCCTTGGTGGGCTTGGCCATGACGCTGCAGCTGAGAGGGTAGCCGGGGGTCTGGGCGGTGGTGTTCTTGGTGGAAGGCATTTTGAAAGTTGGGGTTGAAAGACTTAGAAAAGTCAGAGAGTGTTCTGTGTTGAGAATAGTGGAAGGAGTGTTTGTGTGTGTAAGTGAATGATTGTTGTGCGTTGATGAGAGTGAGATTTGAGGGAAGAAGGCCTGATCTTTATACTTGCTGACAGACTTGTCGTGGTAAATTCATGTAACATAATGGCCATAAAAGCGATGTTCTCGAGGAGTTGCAGTGTTGGCCGTGAAGCCTGTGATCCGTGCAAAAATGCTTCATATTGTTCTCGAGATGGTGTTACTGCCAGACAAAAGAGTATCCGCCGCTAGTCCAGCCACCAAACTGTCACCGGCCTTCGGACTTACCCCAGGTTCGAATTACATATGGTATAGGCTTTCAAAGTGTTTCTAATACCTGAAGTCTGATCCAATTGCGGTATCATGTGGTACAGCAATAGCGGACACACGGGTTTTGCCTGTTGGTATTCCTTTGTAAAGTGCTTAATATTGTTCTCTCGCTTCATATTGTTCCTTGCTATATCGCCACTTTTCCCCTATCAAATTACTGTAATAATATGGTATCATTGAGTTAGTGGGGCTTTGAATTTCTCCTGGTGACCCAATTACAGCAATTGATATCTGAGTGGTCATTCTTCTAAGTGGCACAATATGCATCACGGCCATGCCGCGACGTGCCAACCCAATTTTAAACAAGAACAATACTTAGAAACGACTGAAAGGAAGCCTGTACATCTTAGTTAGTATGATTTCAATGCTAAGAATAGCTTGTGGCTTACCATTTGCCCTTCAATGTGATAACGACCCATGGTGAGCCTGCCTCATCCACCTCCTTATCCACGGTAGTCGAGAAGCAAATAGCACTCATAATACCATCTCCGAACTTCTCATTAAGAATAGCCTTATAGGCATATCCATAGTTCTGAACAATCTCATACAGTCGGTAGATGAGAGGCTCGGTGGGAGGCATGGGTCCAGCCTGGCCACGGTTGGGGAAGCCCGTTAGTTGGGCAGCCAACGTCTCCTTTGGAAGGTCAAGGATCTCTGATAGTTTCTCAACATCCTCAGGCGAGGCGGTGGCCTGTCCGTAGAACAATGCTGCCACTGCAACTTCGCTACGGCCTAGATGCTTTGCAATTGCCTCAAAGCTCAGGTCCTTGGCGGCCTTTCCGTCAAAGAGAGTCTTGGAGTAGACAGGGAGCCTATCGGCGATGGTTGACTGTTGTTGAATAAGCATGATTTCGTTTTACATTTGCGTTACGGTTGAGTTATCTTACGTCCAGAGTGGCGATGCGTCCTTCGTTGGCCATTGTGACTGTAGAGATGAATGTGATATGGTTGATTGTTGTAAGGAGAGAGGTTCGGTCACAATATATCGAAGAAAGCTATCAGGTCAAGGTCAAGTCATGGCGGAGATGTTTCCATTCCTGATACAACTTGCGGGGTTATCGATCTCCATGACGTGTCTGTCAATGGATTGCACTAGGTAATATCAAGAGAGAATTCGGTGATATTCCGGAGACTCGGAAACCTGATTAATTTGTATGTTTTTGGGCGGATCACAAGAATGATTAGATACGGATGTTGATTGCCGTGATATCTTTTTAGTCTCAGAGTGTGGCAGACGACTTGGGGACAGACGGCGAAGGGCAGAATATCGTTGTAAAAGAAGATTACTTTCTCTTTCATAAATGGCGTACCAAAACGTCTATAGATTCATGTTAGCCTTTCATACATAACCTACTATACCTTAATCACTAGCCCTCCCGACTTCTGAGACTCGCTGACATCATCATAGCCTCAAACTATCTCGACGTCCCGAAACTATCTTCAGCCGTAACTTAAGTTACAATGCCCATCTCACAGCACACAGCCAATTGTATGGCTAAGACACAGTCACGACAACACAATAATAGTATGTTTAAAACAACATGCTTACACAGTAACCTTAATGTTGGGGCCTCAACGGATCACAAAACCATCCTTAAACCTTGCGAAGCAATATATTAAGCGGCTTCAATCCAAGGTAGGCAAAAGGGAAATCTTTCCTTGGTGCATAGCAGGCCTATAGTTCTGCCTCAATCGTCAAGCTCTGAACGGGATCATCATCTATGCAACACCCACAAGAAACCACTGCAACGGCAATATACTCATCATCCCAAGAGCAAAAGGCAACAAGAATGGTCTCCAAAAATGGAGTGCCTCGCCTGAGGGTCAGAACAAACCCCTATATCTTTGCCTTTGGTATGACAGTAGCCGCTATCAGGTGAGCCTTGAGTTCTACTATGCGTTCTCTGCTTCTGACTGCGAATAGTTCAATAGCCCTGATGTTCGCTGCTATTCTTGCCACCACATCCATGATTTGGCCTTATACTCCTGAAGTACAGGCAGGCAGTCTTCACATCAGAAGTGACTCGGTGCCTGACGACACAGTTCCTATACCATGCCACTCGCATAACGATTATTGGAAGGCTGAGCCTTTGACCTCAGCCATTACGACTGGCTGCATTGGCATCGAAGTAGATGTCTGGAAGGTCCGGGATGAACTCATGGTCGGCCATGCTGAGGACGAACTATCAACCGAAAAAACTTTGACGTCAATGTACATTCAACCTCTAGTGAACTTACTTAAGGCTCGGAATCAAGACAGAGATCCAGAACTTCTACCTCGAGGTGTATATGTCCACAAACCCAATCAGACTGTGGTGTTGCTGGTGGACTTGAAGTCGAACTCTGATAAATCATGGCCACTGTTACTGGAGATGCTAGAACCACTTCGTCAAAGGGGGTGGCTGAGCCATGTCAGCGATGGCGAGTTTGTGTCAAGACCCATCACAGTCGTGGCAACTGGTGAGACCAAGTTTCGCCTGGTGAAAGAAGCCAATCCTTCACACGACGTCTTCTTTGATGCGCCACTTAAAAGGTTAAGCAGAGGCCAATACGACAACACCAACTCATACTATGCCAGCACCTCGTTCAAGAAGTCGGTTGGCAAGGTTCCTAAGAAAGGTCTTAGGCCAACGCAGCTGGAGTTGATACGCGATCAAATCTCTCAAGCCCATATTCGAGGTCTCATGGTTCGATATTGGGGCATGCCACTTCTTCCACAGAACGCCCGAAGACAAGTTGAGAAGGTATTGCTTGATGAAGGCGTTGATGTCATCAATGTAGATGATTTGCAGGGAGCAAAACGCACTTTTGCTGAGAGGAGACACTCGAATGACTAACGCTTGTCCCCGAAGCAACTGAAGAGAGCTTTAGCCGATTTCCTATATATAGCTACTAGAAGAAAGGATGAATATGATTTTCATACAACTTTATATTAGTATTGCAACATCTCAAACCTGCCATTTCTTCCATTACCTCAAGCGTGTCTAGGAGTGGTCAGAAACGAAAAACTGCAGTACAATCCTAAGCAGATAAAAAGACTCGTTTCAGTACAAATAATAGCATCAACCTGGGACGCCCTCAAATAGGCAGTTGGCACATCTTTTTCAGACTTTGCCTTAAGTCAAATCTGAAGTTTTGGTTCTTGCCCCGGGTGAGTGAGTGAGTGGATAGCATTCATTGGCGAACCCCGAAAAGGAAGGTCTCCACTAAAAAAAAGTCAAGGCGGTGAAGTCAGTCCCGCGGCAGAATTTGGAGATTTTTCCTATTAGCACCCAGTAACATTTGCCTAGAAGCTTTGCGCCGACTACCAAACACGACAAAGTCGCATTCGACATTTACATACGCAAAAATGGTCACAAAAAGCAAACTAAAGATGGCCCTCGCCGCTGAGAAGGGCACAGATTTCAAGAAGCTCAAGCTCCTGAAAAAGCAGAAGGAGGCTGAGAAGCGCAACGCTGCTGCTCGTGGGGCAGACAAGGATGACGAGAAGAAGACCATTGAGATTGAGGCTGAGTTTGAAGACGATGATGAGGACGAGGAGGACGAGGATGAGGATGAGGATGATGAAGAGGAAGAGCCTCAGGTTTGTTATAAACCATCTCGCGCTCGAGAATTTGACTAACAGAGTGGTCAGTACGATTTGAACGGCATCAACGACAGCGACGACTCAGATTCTTCAATCGAACTCGAGGAAAAGATTGTTCGCAAGCCAAAGAGAGATACACTCAAGAAGAGCGAAATCGCAAAGCTGGCAGCTGAGAAGAAGGCTGCGGCCCAAGAGGACGACGATGAGGAGGAAGAGGAAGATGAAGAGGATATCCCCATGTCTGATCTCGAGGACCTCGACGATGAGGACAAGGAAGACATTATTCCCCACCAGCGCCTCACTATCAACAACACAACCGCTCTCCTCGCCGCGCTGAACCGCATCTCCATCCCTACAGACAAGTCCGTCCCATTCGCCACCCATCAATCCATCATCTCTACAGACTTGACCTCTGAGGCCATCCCCGACGTGTCAGACGATCTGCAGCGCGAGCTCGCCTTCTACAGCCAGAGTCTCGAGGCCGCTCGTTCTGCCCGCAAGCTTCTGCGAAAAGAAAACGTTCCCTTCTCTCGTCCCAAGGATTACTTCGCCGAGATGATCAAGGAGGATGCCCATATGGAGAAGGTCAAGGCTAAGCTTGTGGAGGAGGCGTCTAACAAGAAGGCTGCTCAGGAGGCTCGCAAGTTGCGCGACCTGAAGAAGTTCGGAAAGCAGGTCCAGGTTGCTAAGCTCCAGGAGCGACAAAAGGCCAAGCGTGAGACTCTTGAGAAGATCAAGAACCTCAAGCGAAGTAAGCATTCCCACCACTTACCACCTCGAAGTTGCTCTTCACTAACAACCATTCTTAGAGCGCTCAGAAACTGGCGGTGCTGGTCTCGACACCAAGGAAGCCGATATCTTTGACGTCGGTGTCGAGAAGGAAATGAAGGGCCACAACCCTCGCGCAGGCGCCGGTCGCGGCCAAGTTGGTGCTGGAGCCAACCACAAGCGAGCCAAGAAGAACGAGAAGTACGGCTTCGGAGGCAAGAAGCGCCACGCCAAGTCAGGCGATGCCATGAGCTCCGGCGATCTCAGCGGCTTCGACCCCAAGAAGATGAAGGCCGGCAGCAGAGTTTCCAAGTCTCGGCCTGGCAAGGCGAGACGGAAGGCCATGGGCTCTCGGTAAAGAGAGGGAGAGACATTGTGTTGATAATCGTTGGTGAGATCGAGGGCGAGATTGGCTTGCGTGATGCATTGCTGTTGAAAAGAAAGGCTAGAGATGAAGTACAAGGGCTGGCGTTTAGGGTCCTCTTGCATGTAAATCGAAACCATTTGGTCAATATTCATATTTTCTGTCACAATACTCTTCATACTTACACAATGTGATTGATCTGAAAGACTCGGACTTGATTACCTACAAAATATTTACGTGGCGTCTACAAAGTGTTCGAATTAATCCGTTTCATCATGGTCAATCACTCCAGGAGCCAGGTTTTTTTGAATTTTTGGTCATTTCATCTATACCCAAAGGAATATATAGCAGATTCTGATCTCGACTGCATATCAAGTCTGAGCAGTCCCGATAGCCTCCAAGATGATACCCTTTTATGGGCTCAATCACCAAGCAGGCTGCGCATCCAACCCTGTTGAACATGCAAATCAGTATCCACTGAATCAATTTTGCAGCCGACTCTGCCCGTGTCGTCTTTTTGCGAATCTCCATCGCCTCCTCCGTCATTCTCCGTCGTCAAGTCATATCCAGATGTCCATGCCCTCGAAAGTGGTGCCATCCGAGAGCCCCCAGCAGTCAAAAGGTATCTATATACATAAACGAGCACCATTGTCGTCTGCTTAATGCCCGCTCGCGGTCGAAAACGCCAGAGCTCAGAGACATATATCCCTGAGCGGTTGCAGCCACACCAATAAGAAATAATTAGAAAAAGGGAACCTCCAAGGTGAGAGAAGTGTTAGATAAGAGACAAAGAAACGTTGAATGTGCAATGACACGCGATGATGCACCCAAAGTCAACGACCGTTAATGATGCCCAACCCCGTACGCCCATGAAAAAGAAAGCAGAACCAGTGGTATCGAGAAGAAACGCCATGCGCTCATGACACGCTTTGCTGTGCAATGCATTTGCAACCCTTGAAAGAATAATGCGTATGAATCAAGCATTGATGCCGCAGGATGCGCCGAGAAGATGCTGTTACGAATTGATTGTCGTGTAAATCATTGTGCTGAGCCACCACCAAACGAACGACCTTACTGTGTGGCCGCTACACACCAGTGACGGTGGAAAGCCCATGCGCTCTTCTGGCACTCTTTGCTGCAGTATTTGGTGCGTCGGCATCGACGACACTTGGCAAACTGGC
This sequence comes from Fusarium odoratissimum NRRL 54006, assembly GCF_000260195.1. Taxonomy (NCBI): domain Eukaryota; kingdom Fungi; phylum Ascomycota; class Sordariomycetes; order Hypocreales; family Nectriaceae; genus Fusarium; species Fusarium odoratissimum. The sequence goes on along the minus strand of NW_022158689.1, from coordinate 773,423 downwards.
GAGTGTACTCTTCCCATTTGCCGCACTGGTAGTATGCACATTGGCGGATACCTCCACGTGTGTCATCCTTACGGCAGAGATTTCTCATAACAACGCCGGCCCAGTACTGCATATCAGTGCTGTGGTAGCGGACTGTGAACTTCTCGACCAGTGGGAAGAGGTTGAAGTCGTTGGGGAGCAGGTACTCCTCATCGTCGGCGTCTTCATCGTAGACCTCGGGCTCCTCCTCTTCTTCATCCATGGCAGACATGTCCTTATCAATGGCAGCGAGCTCCTTGCCAATCTTGAGGCGAGGAACGAGATGGCTCTTCTGGAAATAGGAGCGAAGACCGCAGTACTTCGAGACATAGGCAAGAAGCTGCAAAGACATGAGCACATCCTCCTCTCGCGGCATCGCAGCGACCATCTGAGGATTGGGAACAAAGTTGCGGTCGAGGAGATATCGAGGGACGGTAGTGGCGGCCAGAGGGGGCTGAGGAGGCGTGTTCAACGTAGGACGGTTAGGTGAGAGACCAATTGCAGGAACCGGAGCCGGGGTGTTGTTGTTGGCAATACTTCCGTCCATGGGGCTACGGTGATTAATGTTGAAGGTACTGGCCTCCTGATGGGTCTCGGAGACAGTGGGCGTGTTCAAGTCAAGAGCTGTACCACCCAGCATAGTGTCACCATCTTCCATGGTGATATCCTGGATACCAACAGCTGACTGCAGGTTATCAGTACCTGTCATCTCGGTCTCAGGTGACTCGTCTGATGGCATGCTGTCTCCATTAATGTCGTCGGCATCGGCAGTCGAGTTCTGGTGGCGGATCGATGGGCGCCTACGAGATCGTTGGGACCCAAGAGCAGATGCTGGGCGAACGGTGGGCGATCGCATCTGGGGCGGCGGCAATGGTGTAGTCGGTGATGTGGGTTGAGAGATCAGATCTGAGCCGAATGGTGCCATTGACGCAAGGCGGTCGATATCACGGACAGGTCTCACAAAGCCTTCAAGAGTCTCGGTGGCAGGGACTGCAGTTGCAAGGGGCTGCATGGCCTGACGGGGGGCCGAAGTCGTGGCGTGACGACTTTCAAGGCCTCTCAGGGGCTGGTGACGAGATGAACCCCAAGACGTAGATCGTTCTGAAGAAGACTGGGACCATTGAGAGTTGCCCATAGCAGTATCAGCGGGCTGTTGCTGAGTTTGCTGCTGAGGAGCAGCGGTGGATGGCCCAGCGTAAGAGGCTGAGACATCAATAGAGGGCGGTGGGGCGTGACGACGAGATCGCTGCTCGGGGGCATCGACACGAGAACTAGATCGATGACCGAACGCAGAGGCACCTACTGTTGTGGAAGATGAGGATGATGCAGAGGCAGAGGCCGATGCTGAGTTGGAGGACGAAGCTTTAGGGGTTGAACGGTGTTCATGGCTTCGGTGACGGTGATGGTCGTAGCTCTGCTTCTGTTTGGCCTCCTCTGCCTTCTCGCGGCATTTATCAACAGCTTTTGTATAGTTGTCGAGGATGGTAGCGATGACGGGAACCATGTCAGCCTCAACAACTCTGGTGCGGACGTTTTCCGTGCCTCGGACACCGATATTGACAACACACTGAAAAGCAAGGTTCCACTTCCACATTCCCATCATGTCCTTACTACGGCCTTGCTTCAGAATGCAGACGAGGCGCTCGATGCCTCCATCGACGGTGAGGATGTCCCGGATGCGAGCAGAGGATGTGGTGAGATAGGCGAGATGGTTGAGGGAGTTGATGAGGGGGAGGGTCGAGGTGCAGTCGAGAGCACGGCGGTCATATAGGGCGGTAGTGATACCGACGGACGCCTTATTGACATTGGGGATACTGAAATTGACTTCCCTCATGTTGGCGGTTGATGATGTTGAAGGATGGTCGAGGCGGGTTTCGGAGGTATGATATGGGAGGGATTATTAACGACCCCAATTTGTCGAGATAGTGTGGCGACCTGAAGCCTGACGACAATAAGGCGAGCCAGATTCGCAACGTTAAACAGACAACACAATAGGAAGCGAGGTCGATGATGCTATGGACAAGCCCCTCGATGGGGGAACTGGTCAAGGTAGATCGAGCCGGACAGGATTTTGAGGGTATCGTAACGGATCGTGACGCGGTGGAGCGAGTCTGGCGCAGGATTACTCGTGAGATTGCAGGGGAACGATTTCCGACGGCCAAAGGAGGAGATTCGAAGATAGACGTTATGAATGGGGGATACGTACAACACCAGTAAACGAGAAAAAGAGGAAGATGGAAATGAAAAGGGTATTTTGGGGAGATGGTGTTGGAACGGCTGCGAAGGTAAGTTGATGGGAGATGGGAGAAAAGACGGAGTGGAGAGTTGAGTGAGTGAGTTGAAGGGGATGGGGTGAAGAGTGAAGAGGCTGGTTTGATTTGGTTTTAGGCGGGTTTTGGAAGCCCAGGCATTCGGCCGATGAGTCTCCTCCACTGATGAGGTGCTGTAGGTGACCTATGGTAGGGGCCGTAGGGGAGGCCGAATTAGGCGGGCGCGCCAGGGGTGGTCTCTCTCTGGGCGGGTTTTGGGGGAGGGTCTGTGTGTCTGTGTGCGTGTGTGGCGGTGGAGAGATCCGATAGACAGACAGACACCTGATGAGCTGCAGCAAGGTACAGTACTAGGTATGTACTTGTCTTGAAGGCGATGAAGATATTGAATTGTCAGGTATTTCGATTTGCAGGATATATTTTAGAATTGAAGAGTTATCGATGAGGATGGCGAATCAGATATGGTGATGATGAGTTTAGAAGAGGAATCGATAGAATTTAGGGAGGACTTTGGAAGATATGGTCACCAAAAGGGAGGATCGAGTGGATGTGCTGTTACAGCGTACAGCTACAGCTACAGTACAGACCTCCCGTCTCTAGCGGCTCTAGCATTGGATGGAATAATATCTTCTTCACAGCGACAGTTTTGTCTCGCCAAAACATTTCTCCTTTTACTTGTTCATCACTCGCCTCTTCAGTCAACAAACCCCGAATCTACTGCATGAGAATGGATGAGATTGTGGATCTTGGCAGCAGGCAAATATGTAGGTAGGTGGCTGAATTGGATGGACGGGATGGCAAAAAAATCATTGAAACTCGGACACGGCGAGGCTACTGTAGGAACCCCAACTAAGCTGATGGGTGAGGTGAGCACAGCACTGAGTAAGGTGACTCAAAGCTCCAAGACAAGCTCATCAAAGAAGCTCGTGCATTCAATAGGCCCCAAACCTGGTTTTTTTTTGTTGACAGCTGAAATGAGAAAAATATGCAAATGCCTTGGATCTGTCGGTTCAAGTGAGGTTGGGACCCCTTCTGAGTGGTTTGATTTTGATTACATATGGCCACGGGTGGAATTGTTTCAGGCGTAGCTGGAGATTGACAAGGGCTTTGGTCTCCCTTCCATGTCTTGTGTCCCGCCTGTCACTTTGTCCTCTTTGCTTTTGTTATTATTACTCAGCTCGTAATTAATTTATCTAGTTAATACAATAGTCGGATCCGATTCTCGGGAACTCCTCAAACCTGGTCTTGTCCTTTGTTGAGGGGTTTCTCAGCTTCAGACACAAAGAAAAAGGTCGATGGCGCCAAGACAGTGTCATGACTGGTATCAAGATGGATCGTGGCTCCATTGACGTGAGTAAGGTAGTGAGTACGACACATGCATAATAAACAACCTTGACGAACACCTTTGTGGGTAAATAAATGAACAAATAAGCAAGTCACCCAAGTCCATGCAGTATTGACAACGAAATATGAAGCTTGACAGGCTCTCGCATGATGATTATGATCACTTCTGATGCAGTGGCTTGACTTGCTTTGTATACATATGAAACACAACGTTGTCACATCACGAGTTGGATCACGATAAGACAAAATCTCCGCACTTTCGATCAATAGTCGGTGACGGTTTCTTTAGTTAGATCCAAGATTCAAGATCTCTCGCTGTAGAAAATCATCACGAGACCTCAGAACTTACCCTCATGGCCATGTCCACGAGGTAAGCTTGTGTCGGGCCGCCAGCCAAGAAAAAGGGCGGAGGCTAATTATTCGGGCTTGGGTCACTTCGGCTCGGATTTGGTCCCCCCACGTCCCGGATGCGCTTTTGTTAGTTGGGGGTATGAGCACGGCATTGGCGGCTATTGTACGAATATCGATCAAGATATCTAATACTGTGGAATATTTATTAGGAGTATGCAGCATTGGCTGTTAGTACCATCTCATGAAATATTCCTGCTGCCAAGATTCTCGGCCTCATGGTGTTGATACTGGCCAAGAACAACAACATTGTCGGAGGCGTCGAGTTCTCGACCTCAACCCCAGTCGGTCTCGAGGCATGCTCTTGGGGATTATCTCGCCGATCCCTGCATGCGAATCGGCCGTTGGACAGTTGCTCGACCTCAATGGGGCAATGATTGATGTCCTCGGGGAATTTGGACACCATTAGGTTTGATAGTATCTCATTTCCGATAGCTACCCTAGATCTCCATATTTTAACAGCAACTGCATTCGATAATTTCTGCTTACGGTTATACGCATCAATACTGACCACTAATCATGCTGGAATATTCCGTTGTAAATGCACACATCATCTTGGCTGCCTTGGTGCAACAGAAAGACTCAATATCGCCACTCATCCCTTGGCTCCTCACGTGGGAACACAAACATTCAATGAATAACAGCCATTGGTTTTTTCGCGCCCAGTACGAGCCCTGCATACAAAGGGTCAATTTTCCTGCAAAGTTAAACTTTGTTGTGTTGGTTCCATCAAACTTCTTCGTCAAAGGCTTGCAAGGACCCCGCTGAGCATGCCACGATTCAATGTCTCTATTTGTTGGTCAGGATCAGCGGTGACCTGATTGGCTGCCCTGGCGTGTGTTACCGCTGTATCGGCGCTTAACTTTTAAAAACACCAATGAGATATTCCACAAGGAATTGATAATGTACAGCTGCCAACAATTGATCAACCAACAGCTGCAGTGACCAGCTGATTTGGAATTCTCAGCTAAATTAAGACTCAAATGCAGCTGAAAAGTAACCTGTCAAGTTCACTGCCGTAGCCACGATGTTGGAAGATATTAATATGTTGTCATTTATAATCATTAATAGCATCGAGCCAAGTCCATGTCAGAACTCAATTCGAGCCTAGATATTAAAGCCATAAATAGCCAAACGCTCGGATTAGTCGCCGCTAATTTTGGCATGCCGGAAATACTTCATACCAACCCAAGCTACTACAACCCATACCCAAGCCATAACGCCTGTCAGGATGATCAACGCTGGATAGTACCCCACGATTGGTAAAGTATCATCGTCCTCGAACTCTGGCGGCGCATATGGCGTCTTTCCCACGTCCCATGCCCAGCTCCAGAGATCAAGACATGATCCCATTCCTACAACGAACACAAACCATGTTACGCAGAGGACAACCCATCCCCACCATTCTGTCTCTGCGTAGTCCCAATCTTCATGAGCAGGGAGTGTATTGGACGAAAGACCACTGAATGACAACGGTGACTTTGCCCGGTTGACAGGACGTCTTCGCCCATGGGATGATGTCGAGCCTAGGCTATTAAAGTATGAGTCCTGTCCAGAAGACATAGACAGGCCCTGCCGAATTGTTGATGAGATCCCTGGTATCTGGAGCATATCCTCCTCGTCCGTTGATGTATAAGATGCCCCGTCTTGATCCGCAAGTGATATTGGGTGAGTCGTTGTCTGTAATGCTGTACCATTCTGAGGAAGTACGGGTGCTGTCCCAAGTCCTCCGGGAAGAGGGGTGAATCCATTGACCAAGTTACGTTGAGCATTGGCCGACGTCGCGTTCAAATCCAACGACTCTATTGATGACGGGCTTTCCGTCTTTACAGCATTAGGGTCGAGTCCGTATGCAGCAGCATGAGAAGTGTCAATGCTCAACGGTCGGCTTTCCCTACGCTCGCGTTGTGCTCCTCGACCAAGCAGCGCCGCTTTCCTAAGTGATCCTCTTCGTCTTCGAGTTCTTTGGTACTGTATTACACTCGCCGACGGTCGTGCGGCCGGGCGAGGAGAAGCTGGAATGGTATTGTCGTCAATCGCATGTTCGGTTTGCTCGTGTCGTTTTTCGGGGGATGTTCTTAAAAAGGGGAACTTGGATAGTATACTGGAATTCGAGGGGGCTCGTCGGTGGGATGAAGATGGCGTAGGTGACGTATCCCGTTTATGATGAGATGTGTTTTCCATCACGAGAGTCTAAATGGAGTCGTCAAGCGAAGTAATCGAGTTGAATCGCTATCGCAAGCTTCGAACGAGTGGAAATCGAGGTGTTGACTTGGTATTCAGAAGCGAGTGTGATTTATTCATGGCAACAGTCGAATGCCGCGAATTGGCATTATTGGAGTAAGAGAGTTTGCTGCATGACTCCTGTAACCTTTCCGTTGTTGATTATGTTAAGATTATGGACATTGACATAATTATTGAAGCCAGATAGAACCACATGAAGCTAATGACGACTGTTTTGAGGCTTGTGTCCATGTACGCCACACCAAACACAAGGGACTGATCAACCCGCTATACCGGACATGGATGGTGCTCTGTGGCTGTTGTATAACCCCTGCATCGTCCGGAGTACCCCTGAAAGATCCTAATTTACCCCCCATCGGTCCGCCTCCACAACCTAATGGCTAAGGTAATGGATATCGCGACGTCAACGCATTCCAACTCATCAGGCTTCTTTTTCACGACTCGCGCCGTCGACGAAACCAGTTTTTGTGCAACCCAAACTTTGGGAATAACCCCATGACATAATTCTCAAGCCTCTAGTTCAGAAATAGGGGGTTCTTCAGATCATCGTCAACCTAGACCGAATCAAGAGGCGCGATATCCGAAAACAGCAGCAGACACATGTCGGACTATCAAGGTGCTTCTTCTTTTCAGAACCTTCGTCCGCCGAGTTTGGTCATCCAGGGCGACAGCGACGACGATTTCGATATCACCAATCACGAAGCGTTTATTGATTTTGGTGGTGATCAAGATAACGACTCTATCGCGGTGAATCGACAACTCAATCGCGAGGCTATCGCTCAGAACTCGGCGACTTCGAATCTCCTCATTCCCTCTCCCGCGGCTGCGTCTTCGTCTTCCCTATCGCTTCCAACAATGGGTGGTGAAGATGAAAAGGGGGACTCTGCTGCGTCCCCTGGATTCAAGAACCCTTTCAACTTCCAGACGCAAGTTATTTCTACAGGCCCTGTCAAGTCGGTACGTTGATCATGCACATCTCGCAACTTTGGCACATGCTAACGTCTTGAAAGAATATTGGACAACGTCGCGGTCACAGATACAAGCACAGCAGTATCTCCTCACAACATCAAATCTTCAAAGAGCCACCTCAGAGACCGCCTCCCGTTCTCCCCGCTTCTCTACCGATCCCGACCGTTCGCGAAGCATGGAAAAGCATGACAAAAGACCAACGCATCCATTGTTACTGGAGCATGTGCCATCTTGCCGTGGCTACATATGTCTTCTTCCGTTCAGAGGGGTCTCTTGCTACAACAGCACTCTCGCATCTCGTCTTCTTTGACGCTGGTAGTGCTGCTGTTTGTGTCATGGTTGATGTCCTTGGCAACTTTGAAGTTTGGCGACGTAGCAGCATTCGGCACCCTTTTGGCCTCGAGAGGGCAGAGGTCCTTGCTGGGTTCGCTATGTCTGTTTTCCTCCTTTTTGGAGGCTTTGACTTGATCTCTCACACTCTCAAGCACTTCCTTGAGTCTCTTGGTAGCCACGAGGCTCATCATGAACATGGTCATGAAGGCCCAGATGGCTCTGTCGATCTCGTATCTGCTGCTGCCATGGTGAGCACGCTCGTCTCGGCATATGGTCTTCGAAACCATGCCCGCATTGCCAAACTCATGCGTGTCTCGTACCTTGCTTCTCTTCCAAGTGTACTCTCAAACCCTTTCCACTTTCTCACCCTGTCCTTCTCCGCTGTCATCGCTCTTCTTCCTCTGCTCTCTATCTCACTCTACACATGGCTTGACCGTCTCATCTGCGTCGTCATCGCCTTCGCCATGTTTGCTCTTGGAATGAGACTTGCTGTAGCTCAGGGTCTTATGCTGCTGATGTCTTACGGTGGCAGTGGAGGCAATAACGGCGTCAGTGCCGTTCTGAGAGAGATCGAGACCGAACCTAGCGTGGTGACTATTGATGATGCTCAGTTCTGGCAAGTTCACTATGGCCTCTGCATGGCTAATCTCAAGTTGAGTGTTGTCAAGGGCTACGATGAAATGTCGCTCAGCAAGCTACGGCAGCGCATCTCAGCCTTGATCCAGAACAGATTGGGCGAGGGATACGGCCACGGAGGCAGTATCCGATGGGAGGTAACACTACAAATGACTACTGAAGGTAGTACATAAGAGCAAGGAGTTTCCTGTCGTTGGGATAATAATGATAAATTCTGTACATGATGATTTACAACAGTCACATATATCTAGCGAACATAAATATAGCGTCATGTTAGTTATCGTTATTTGAGTAGATTGTACTATTCAATGTTATTGAGGAGGGTATCCTTGCGCGCAATCAAGCACTTCTATACACATCCTCATCCAACGTGCCCTCTGCATCCGCCTGCCATCAATCGGTTTTGCATACATATATATGTTGACAAGATACAGTAAGAGGGACCAATAAGTCCCGCTGAAGCATACCCAACGACCGCGTTTCTGAGGCAACTTTGTCTTGTCTTTCTGAGTGCGATGATATTCTAAAATCAACAACCAAGCATTCAACTCCTTACTCCCAGTATGACCTCATTTCTCATTTTTAAAGGGGAAGCCCATTTAGAACAGGCCCCATCGGCTCTGCTTGCGGTCCCGTCGCGAGCCGGAGTTTGACTTCTCGCGATCGCGGCCTTCAAGCTGTCGTAGACTTTCCATCTTCTCAAGGACCAACTCAAGCAGTTCCTTGCGGCGGATGACCTCCAAGTGTCTGCGAATCTTGGGATCCTCCTTGGCGAACTTCTCAATCTGATCCTCGGACAGGTGACGTCCTAGACGAAGATCAAGCTCTCGGGGAAAGTTGTAGTAGAACTCAGAAAGGAGCTCAACATTGAGGAAAAGGACGGCAGTGGATGCCAACTTGGTGGCAGCAGCATCGAGGAATACCTCGGGGCAGTAGTACTTATTCTTGGGGTCAGCACACTGCTTTGACTTGACTGCGAGCAGACGCATCTTGATGATATCAGCTCTATCGCGCAGGAAAACAGCCTCGCGTCCTGTGAATTCGTTAGTATCTAGGCTTTTGAGGTTTTGTGGTCAACTTACCCTTGCTCAGAAGAGCAGCGCTGAAGCCACCAGCGCCACTACGGTTGTCACCCTCGACAGCGACTTCACCCTTACGGGCCTTGTCGACAAAGGCCATAACTTCCTTGATCTTTCGTCGTCCACCGACGCTGTCTTCCAAGTTCTTCATGGCCTTCTCACAGTCCTGCAGCTCCTTCTTGAGTACACCTCCGACGTGATCACGACCCTTGGTCCACTCTCGATCCTCAAGCTCAATCTCAAACTTGTAAGGCTTGATGCAGTTTTCCACTTGGTCGCTGGTGCTATAAAATCTCTCGTTCAAAATAGTAGAGGCAGCCTCCATGATGGCCTGTCGGGCGAAGGGGTGGCTAGCGAAGCTGGAGTTGCTGATGAGGGAGTCGATGTGAGCCTGGATAGAAGACGCAACCGCTGTTGTGGCCAAACGTCCAACACCGAGCTTCGTAAGCGCGGATGTGGAAGCATCCAACTGTCGGTGCCAGTAAAGGGAGTCAGCAGGAGCCTTGGGGAGATCGGCGAGGTTGTCAAGATCGGGGTTGATGGGTGAAAGGTCATCGATAGGCTTGTTCCAATATCTGGCAGCCAACAAATCAAGAACCTTCTGGTCAAGCTCGTGTTTCAGGAGCTCATGCATCTGAGGGCGGCCGAACTCCTCTGCAAATTGCTTGAAAGAGTGCTTGAAAGCGTCAAGGCTCTCCGCAAGGTAAGACTCGGCTGAAAGAGGTCGGTCGTTGTACTGGACCTTGAACTCGTAAGTGGCCTCCTCAAGTTCTTGTCGAATAGCATCACTGGTGCTTTGCAGGCTGCTAGACATGGTCTGTTCTAAAACGTGCATAAGCTTCTTACGCAACGTGGGGGTTCCAACATTAACACCGGCCTCAGGACCGAACTCCATGGGGTGAGACGAGAAGAAAGCATTCTCGTGCTTGACAATTTGTGAGAGTAGGTTAGTGTTGCCCATCTTAAAGAGACCCTGGTTCTGAGGAGCCTTAGGAACAACGCCCACGTAACCCAATCTCAGGGGGTATTGCTGGTCATTCAAAATGCTTGCTCCACGGACAGGGTCAACCAAGTCCATCTTGGTAATAACACCGATCGTTCGCTCGCCTCGGGGATCAACTCGGCGAGATGCTCGCAGAGCGGTGGAATTTGCAAGATCGACATCGGCAGCTGAAATGGCGAGGATGACATTGGGAGGCTGAATGTACTTGTCGCAGAGTTCGGAAATCTTCTGCTTCAGTTCTAGAGGTTGATTCTGTCCCACAACTTGGATATAGCCAGGAAGATCGATAAGTGACAGGTCGGGAACGTTGGGGGAATAAATTGTAAGATGAATCGGGTCGTCGGAGACACACTGGCTATCAGGAACGGCAAGGTTAAGTTCGGTCAAAGTTCGCTGAATAGATCCGAAGTCGGAAATACGTCTCAATCCGAGATCAGGGAATTCACCATACTCTTCCCTGGAAGAAGGTGTGTTGACAAGTGTTAGCTCGATCGGCCTCCTTGTAACCATGTTGGATCCCTTGGGAAGAAATTCGTGGCCAACGATAGCTTCTAGGACAGAGCTCTTTCCTGAGGACTGGGAGCCAATAACGACGATAGAGGGCAGCGTGAGGGTGCTTGACTGGCCAACTCTCTGGAGAATGCTTCGGATCTCAATCATCTTCTTGGTTAGAACCATCATTTGGTCATCCTTGGCCGCCTGTTCGCCGTTTCGAGGGTCCTCTTCATCCGACTTGTCGTATCCGTAGGCGGCGGCTGAGGCACCAACAGCAGCTGCGGCGCCAAATTTGCTCTGCTTTGGCTCACCACCACCGCCCGAACCTCCCGGACCGCCAGTGCCAATATCTTCTTGAATTCGAAAAAGTTGTTTGGCCCAGTCGGGTAATTCTGCTTTTTCTTTCGTGCTTTCCCATCCTCGGTTGACCTGGTTGGCGATATCCTTGGCACCTCCGAATAAGCTCGAAGCCGTACTCGATATAGTATCCGTAGTTGTGTTGAATAAATTCACAGCGAATGTACCGGCCTCTGCGTTATATTAGTGAAACCGTTGGCAACTTTGATATTCGAGTTTGACGTACGGGCAGCTTGATATTGTACCCAAGCAAAAGCACCGATGGCCACACCGCCAAACATTGCCGGTACCCTTAGGAACTTGACCATCAGCTTAGGCAAAAACCTCGCGAAGGACGCATTCCTCGTAGTGACAGCATTGTGAAATGCATTTCCGCCCTGCCACATTCGCTTTCGGGTGGCTCGTATCGCAGCATCGGCTTGAAGGAGTCCGCCAGTAGATTGGCGATGCAGGTGTCTAACGGGAAGAACCGCAGCGCGGCGTGGGAGAGGCCGTAGCCCTGCAGCGAGGACTCGTCCGCTCATGGTTGTCGCTGGCCGTTTTGCAATATTCCAAGATCAAAGTCTTGATGGTGAGGGCCGACAACGCGCCCGAGTTGTTGTTGACAATGACCGAGGCAGGCGAGGAGCATTCAAGGTCGAGTGAGTTGAGCCGCTTTTTTATGTGGTCTGTTCTCCCGATAACTTCTGATATCATTCGTGCCGCCATTTGGAGAATGAGAAGCTAATGCGGGAGTTAGGTAATCAGCCCCACTATATTTGATAAGTTGACTGACAACCTGGTCAAATATTTCAGCAATAGATCAAGGCAAGCCCTCAAAAACACCATCTTTGTTGTTTTAATCACTGGTAGGGTACTACTCCTATGACTGGTAAGTTGACTTATTAATCGCCCAAGGAATCAATACCAATACTAATTAATCCATAGTCCCCTTCATTTCAGTGACAGAAACAAAGTGCCAGACTTTAGTCTTATCTGCACGTGACTGGCTTATCGGTCGCAAAAATTCTGGTGGGGCCAAACTTTTTCGAGTATCGAGAAGATCGTTCTCCGTCTTCCTCGCAACATCGTCAACACTACTTCCTCAATACCGCTTCCTTAAGACCACAACCTCGTCCCTACTGCCAATTCTCATAGAAAGGATAGGAAACCCAGAGGTTAGGGCGTAGAACTCGTCCCCGAGTCACCACAATGGCGATCCAAAAAAAGGTAACTATATCGTTCTACTCTCCAGTGATCAAACTAATAAGGAATAGCATGGCAAAGGGCGTCTCGACAAGTGGTACCGTCTTGCCAAGGAGAAGGGCCTAAGGGCTAGAGCAGCTTTCAAACTCATTCAACTCAATAAGAAGTTTGGCTTCCTTGAGCAGAGCAAGGTTGTCATTGACCTTTGCGCCGCGCCGGGTGTGAGTCTTAGGAGATGCCTTTCAGTCTTTATCCTAAACTAACGAGTTTATAGTCTTGGTTGCAAGTTTGCCGAGAGACTTGCCCGACCGGCGCGATTTTGATTGGGTGCGATCTCGACTATATCAAGCCGATTCCAGGAGTTTTGAGCTTCCAAAGCGACATAACGTCATCTGAATGTCGAAACACTCTAAGGCAGCACTTGAAGACATGGAAGGCTGATGCTGTGTTGCACGATGGAGCTCCTAATGTTGGAACAGCCTGGGTTCAGGATTCTTTTAACCAAGTTGAGGTTTGTACTTCTACTTTATACTTGAGTTCAACAACTCTCTTCCAATACCAGCTGACTGACGCTTTCTACTAGCTCGCTTTGCAATCATTGAAATTGGCGACGGAATTCCTTAGACCCGGTGGAGTGTTTGTATCGAAGGTGTTCCGTTCCAAAGAATATAACAGCTTTCTTTGGGTGCTAAACCAGCTCTTCACCAAGGTTGATGCAACTTCGCCACCAGCGAGTAGGCAGGTCAGCGCAGAAATCTTGCAAGTTTAGAATTCCCCACTGGCTACTTGCGTTGGTCTTGCTAACTATTGTAGCGTCGTGTGCCGAGGGTATAAATGTCCAAAGAAATTGGACCCGCGACTTCTCGACCCTAAATACGTATTTGCGGAATTCCAGGATCCAACCCCCAACAATGAGGCCAAGGTCTACAATCCTGAAGTCAAAAAGCGCAAGCGAGATGGTTACGAGGAGGGCGACTTCACACAGTTCAAGGAGATGGCGGCTTCAGAATTCATACAAACAACAGACCCAATCGCTGTACTAGGCTCCTACAACCGACTCTCCTTCAAGCAGCCACCCAATGGAGATGTTGCCCTGGCTGCTCTTGACAAACTTCCCGAGACTACAGACGAGATCCGAAACTGCTGTTCAGATCTACGAGTGCTGGGACGAAAAGACTTTAAAATTTTGCTCAAGTGGCGGTTAAAAATGAGGGACATCTTCCAACTCAAAACCCCACAGGCCGCAACGGTGGAGGAATCCGAGGAGGTGGCTGAAGTTGAGTCAATGGATGAAGAACTCAAGATCCAGGAAGAACTCCAAAACATGAAGGAACGAGAAAACACTAAACGAAAACGAGAGAAGCGAAGGGAAAATGAGCGGAAACAACGCGAGGTAGTGCGCATGCAACTCAACATGAGTACGCCTTTCGACATCGGTCTAGAAGAAAGCGGACCAATTGGCGAGGGGGCAATGTTTTCACTCAAGAAAGTCGACAAAACAGACGCCATGCGAAAATTGAATCGTGGCAAGATGATTGTTCCCACCCAAACGACCCAGAAGGAGGCCGACAGTGGCTTTGGTTCATCAGGAGAGACAGACGATGAGAGTGACCCCGAAGAGGACCGCCTGGAACGAGAGCTCGAGTCCATGTACGACCAGTATAAGGAGCGCAAGGCTGAGGTTGACGCGAAGTACCGAGCGAAAAAGGCTCGTAAGAATTTTGGTGATGATGAGTGGGATGGCCTGTCTGGCGAGGAAGCGGATGAGAAAGATGACTCTTCGGAGCTTGAGGAGGACGATTCCTCTTCTGACGAAGAAGACGAAGCTCCTACAGAGGGACTCATCCGCGATCTGGATTCTTCAAAGGGAGCGAACGGCTTATCGAAGCGAGCAACAGCTTTTTTCAACCAAGACGTCTTCTCAGGCATAAGCGGAATCTTACCTGAGCAGGAAGATGCTGCTGAGGACAGTGCGGACGAAGAAGTCAACCGAGATGCAGCAGCCATTGTGGCTCAACAAGCGAAGAATCGCAAAGCTGAGGCTCTCACCAAACGTACAAAGACAGAAGCGGCCGGCATTGACTCTGATTCCGAGATGGAAGACAACGAGGATGGTTTCGAGGTTGTCAAGCGAAATGAAGATGATGATTGGGACAAGGACACCCGAAGAGCCGATGGAAGACCCGGTAAGTGCAAGACTTCTCACACAATACCACGCAGTACTGACATTTACACAGATATCGATATCATCACGGCTGAGGCCATGTCCCTCGCACATCAACTAGCGACTGGCCAAAAGAGCACGTATGATGCTATTGATGACGGCTATAACAAGTACGCCTTCCGTGACCGCGATGGTCTACCAGATTGGTTCGTTGAAGATGAATCACGACATGACAAGCTTCAGAAACCTATCAGCAAAGCTGCTGCGCAGGCGATCAAGGAGAAGATGCGTGCTTTCAATGCTCGCCCCATCAAGAAGGTGCGCGAGGCCAAGGCTCGCAAGAAGTTCAAGGCCGCGCAGAAGCTGGAGAAGCTCAAGAAGAAGTCAGAGTTACTCAACAACGACGAAAACATGACAGAGAAGGAGAAGGCTGATAGCATCTCACGCCTTATCTCGAAAGCAGCAAAGAAACCCAAGAAGCAACAGGCCAAGCTCGTTGTTGCCCGCGGTCTCAACCGGGGCATCAAGGGCCGTCCTAAGGGAGTTAAGGGTAGATATCGTATCGTTGATCCGCGCATGAAGAAGGAATTGCGAGCGCAGAAGAGGATTTCCAAGAAGAAGAATTAATCATAGGTGGCAAGGGGTTGAGGCGTGGATATAGATCTGGTGTTTTGGTTTTATGCTGTGTGGGGCGGGTTTCTAGACTACTTTCTATTTCCCAGGCTTATATCACGAACAAAAGTCGATGTAGGATAAAGTGGACCTGTAAAGTCCAAGTCGTACCTAGTTTAGGGATTCTGATTAGCATTGCAGGGGTAATCAAAAGCATTTGGTTTGGTACCAGTAATTGACGGCGAGGACGAATCCTTCGTCTTCCTCGGCGCACGATTGAAGCACTTTGTGATACCTAATCGATGTTAACATATTTAATGAAACGCAGAGCTTGTAAAATGACGAACCACATAGCAGGAAGATAAAGCATATCTCCAGGATTCAATGTTACTCGTAAAGGCCGGGCAAGATGGGAAAACTTTGTAGCATTTTGCTCAGGCTTATCCGGATCCCAAGTTGCGAAAGGAACAGCATCATCATTAGTAGGATCCATCTTTAGCTCCATGCCATTTTCTCCGCGCATGTACGTTGCGGGCCTGAGAGGTTGCTCGTTGACACAGGGGTGGCATAGAGAAGGCAGCAGGACAAAGTGCTTTCTTCCCAGGATCTGTACGTAGATGTTTTCGTAGTTATCTTTGTGCATGGCTGTAACAGATTTGGAGTTACCGATCCATAGGTTTACGGCATCGGGGCTCTTATCAAGTGCTATTCTTGCAAAAGGAATATCCTTTTGAACATCTGAGAAAAGGGTGATGTACTCTTCGCGAAGGTTGTCATTTTCTACACTAATGTTCAGTCAAATCTCTGCGACAAGATAAGGTGGCTTACGAGTCTGGGCATAGCGCACTTCGGCATCAGGAGGAAAGTCAGGATCTGTATCTTGTCGTGCTACATACTTAAGTAGCTCTTCAAAGGGCTGGTCCTCATAGTGAGGCTTTGCAAAGACCAGTGATCCTTCGCCGGATGGCACGGTAGGCATATCAGCATTGCTGTCAGAGTCAGCGAACAACTCCTCATATCCAGCAGAGGGAACCAACCCATATGGCGTGACAGCAACATTCACATTCTGCCCCTTCATCACAGATAGTAGATACGCAGAATTCCAATCCTGACAGGCTTTCCATGACGAAGCCCCGCCCCTTATCACGAATGGTGTGTTGCGAGCAACATATCGCATGAATTCTAGGGGGCTTGGTTCGTTGTGGAGTTCATCGATACAATTGCTGTTGAGCTCGTTGAAAGTGGAAATGAGATTCTCAATGGCTTCGTCTGTAGACAAGACATTATTTTTTGACATATCTGCTGTTGGATCTGTCAAGGCACTTCTTGTGGCGTTGTTGGATCATTCGTCATGTAAGAATGTAGAGGTGAGGTTTGATAGATTCATGGTTGGGCAAAAAGAAAAACCCCTACATCGAACCTCAAATTTGGGGTTCAGCGGACCATCTACCTGTATGAGGTACAAGATGATAGAAAATACGTCTTTGACATAGTAGTTTATAATCCGAGATATTAGATTGCGGCATTTGAATTAAATTTGAGCTCTAGTGTAATTGATGTCTTTGCGCAATATCAGCTATGACTACCCAGAGCTTCCATTTAGCAGATATCCAATGCTGTTGCGATTATCATGCTAATGCATTAACCGGTTGACAATTTGGTAATTCTTGTTCAAGTAATCTTCTAAACCATCCTCTACCTGATCTAATAATTTGGGGAAAAGCAAGGAAGCTCAAGACCTGTACTCTATACGCCTGTTTCAGTTAATTTTTAAATGTGCAACTGTGTGACTTGACAATAGAGAATTTGGAGGGAAGGGTGCTTATGTCATCATTTCTTTTTCTTAGCTCATGCGGCTCTTTCAGCCCTCCACCTTTTCAGGTCCCGCATCCCCACTTCATCATTCTTTCGTGCAGCAACAATATCCTTCCGCTGGGGCTCATCAGTTCAATTCGCCCCAGACCAATTTCGTCAAGTTTTTTTTTTACGCGTCGCATTGACTTGAGAATGAACTATAGTATACATGGAATAAAATGGCATCCGAGCTCGAAGGCTTGATCGCGGGCCTTTTGGTTCATATCTCATGCCATGGCGAAGAAGGCAAGTTTATGGATTGATTACTTTATTTCCTGCCACTACCAAGAACCAATCACTAACTACTTCACTCTAGGCTGTCCTGTGGATGGTGTTTTGAAAGCTATCCATCATCCCTCAACCAAAACAGAATCATTATCTGAGGGTGATTCCGCTGTGCAAGCCCGCACTGCCGCGACCATTTGGAGCTGGCTCACTGCGAGACGGGATATTTCTGTCGGTGCTGATCGCGAGTACAATCACCTAACTCTAGACCAAGTACTGGCGCTTCCAACTGCTGGTGGCACCCCTGGACAAAATGCAGAACCTACAGAACCACTACCAGGAAATCCAACAGAACACCACCATGTTCGAGTCTACGCCTCTGAAGATATCATGTGGGAATCTCTTACCGGCCATGCAGTTGACTACAAGCGAGTACCCAAATCCGAATGGATGCTACTTTTGGGCATAGCCTCGACTACTACCCAAGGTATTCTTCAGGGAGATCTTGGGCGTCTAACGGATCAAGACAAGCGCAGTGTGCCAAAAAGAACTGATAGTCTCCTTAAGAAGGGATACATTGTCAAGAGAACAACACTTGTACGCGGCACAAAGACGAGTAAGATGTGGCTGAAGCTATTCGCTCCGCCTTTACCAAAAGACGGCGAGGGTGTTGACGACGCCCGGCCAGACATGACACTAACTCGGCAAGTCCTTGTCGAAGATCTCGAACCCGTCCCTTGGCGCGTACGATGGACTGGTGAATCTATTGACTATATTGCATTGGCAACGACCATTATGGCTATCGTCAAGGAGTGGGGAGTCCTCCAGATGAAAGACATGAAATCCAAGCTTGGTGTGCTGGGAATGCGTTGGCAAATGAAGGTCTTGGCTAAAGTGTGTCGCTTTCTCAACCAGCGAGGCGTTATACAGTATGTGGCAGCGAAGCTGGGAGAAAAGGTATTCAAGGACTGTGTCAAATATGTCCGAGATCTCAACGCAGAAGATTGGTCCCTTTATCTTTCAACAGGCAAGAGAAAGAGCAAGACTCCAAGGAACCCAGATCTGGATGGTTATGATGGGAACAAGCAACTCATAGGACAAGCCTCTAACGTTTCCGAAGTATCCAAATCACCGCCATGGTCTTTGGACAAGCCGATTCCTGTTATAATCGCCGAGATGGCAAAACGGCTAGGAGACGCCGGACTCACAAACCCGGATGTTTATGCCTTGACGTTAGGTCCTTCATACAGCCGACATCTTTCCTCAATGACCACAGCCTTGGCGGTTCCTGGCCTGCAACCACCTCACCTGGCCCATTTTCAGGTTTATAGCGAACATACAAGAACTGGAAAGGTCGCCTCTTATCGTTACTTTGCACCAAATGCCCCTCATACGCCATCACCGCCATCGACTGATGCCGCTGGTCAAGAATCAACACCGACTCCGGCGGATATCTATGGTTTCTCCTCGTTACCCTCATCATCGATATCTCATGAAAGCTCGCCAACATTGGCTGAGCTGTGCAGCATGGGAATGACCAACAGAAAGACAGTAGGCCGCCCTAAGGCCTCCAAAGCTAAGAATGGGAAGCCTGCATCAACCCCAAAGGCAAAAAGAGGCCGAAAACGACGTGCTCCAACACCAGAAATCTCACCACAAGAGGATGAAACTACCGAGGAAGTAGTGATCCCGCAGATTCCAGAAACAATTGTTCAAGAACCCGAATTACCTACAGAGACGCCAGCACCTGAATCGCTCGCGCCGCCTGAAATTAACGAAGACCAGCGGGATGATGCTGTCCCTGAACCTCAAAAGGCTGCTACCCTTGTGGTGACTCTCAAAGTATCCCCGGCAGCCCTCAAAGAACTTCTTGCAAAGGCACAGACAGATGTGGCAACCCCTGCACGGCCGACAAGAACTAGGCCAACAAGATCTTCCGCCAGGAAAGTCCAGACTAGGACCATCAATACTGATGCCGAAAACGAAGAAATTAGTAATCGGGTGGACGTTGATGATGAACTGGAACTCAATAACTCCACCGAGAGCCTACTCACTGGGAGGAAACGCGGCCGACCGAAAAAGGGCGAGGATAGGCCAAAAGGAAACGCGGAACAAGCCACAGAAAATGACAATTCCCCACGGCCTTGGGTTTGCGAAAAATGTGGCAGAGCATGGAAAAATGATAACGGCTTGCTTTACCATGTGACCAAGTCAAGGACGAATTGTAATCCATCGTTTGATGTGTCTACAGTAACGCCAACTCGGCGTGGAAAAAAAGAATCGGTCATAGAAGTTGGAGACCAAGACACTGCGACACCTGTTGTTGACAAACCACAAGAACAGGGCCGACGAGCCGTGGACGACGAAGAAAGAGAAGAGCCCCAGGATAAAGACAAAGACCACGATAATAACGAGAATACTGGAAGAGAGATTGACAACGATGAAGGCGAAAAGGATGGAAAAGCTCGCGGCGAAGGCAAAGAACCAAGTCCAGATGATGAGGATATACCAATGCCGAAGCCCGTATCGAGAACACGCGGCCCAATTGCAGCCCGGCCAACTTGGTCTTCACGGCCAACCCTAAGTTTTAAGGGAGAGGCATTTCAAGTCAACCCGGAATTGCAACGACCTCCAGTTGCTATGTTCGACTCTCCTAAACAGCCCTCACTTATTAACGGTACCAATGGTGCCCTTGTACAAGGCGAGAACAGCCAATTGCGCCCGGTTCTTAGTTCATTGGATCGGTTCAGCCTCGTAGGAGCATCTCCCAAGACGCCTCGGTCTAAACTCCAAAGAAACGGATCTCAGCCAGACGCAACCCCCCAGCCTGAACAATATCAACCCATACAACACTCCACCAATGGCACACCTAGCGGACCTGGCTCTGTTGTGAAACCGAAGACGCCTATGGTCACCGATACCCCTATTACCAAGGCTGTCATCAACAACCGTGTATCCCAGATCATTCAAAATATCTTGGCAGAGCACCAAGGGGTTTTCCCAGGAGGCAAATCTTTGTGGACGGCCATCAGTATCCGATGGGTCGAAGCCTTTCCTGAGGTAGTGCCACAAATCCGCTCGTACCAGGCTGCATTTCGAGAACTATTGAAGCATAAGATTGTGGCCGAACATTGGCTCACATTTCGCAGTAAGAAAGGTGTGACTGAGAAATGCCATTTGGTTGTCACGGCTGGGGTCGATCCTTTTTCTCCTGAAGCTTCTGATGTGGCTCAGAAGATTCAAGAAGCACACCCAGATCTGTATCTCCCCCCTCCATTCGATGCTCAACTTGATAGCGATCTCTTGAAGCGGGGTCGACGAGATCTCCCTGAAGAAGTCGAGATGTTAGATGCACCAGTATACGTGGCACGAGCTGCCCAGAAGCGGGCTTTGGATGAGTATGATGACGATGGAGATGACTTCCCGCCGCCTGCAAAGCGTGGTCGAAAACGCAAGAGTATGTTTGCAGATGGACGCCCTTCAAGATCCCGGGCGTGGCAAGGCGACATGGGAGAGCCAATGTGCTATGAACACTTTGAGTCCTCTCAAGGTGCTCCTGAAGCCCTTCAGTTTCTGGACCCTAACACATGTTTGGAGGAAGATGGTATCGAAGGATCAGAGCGCTATTTTACCGATGACTTCAGGACTATTTTGGAGCAACGGCTTTCCAACCCTTTCTCAGGAGAGATTGTTTTTGACAAGCCCATTATTGTTTCCGGCTACGATGGTGTCTGGCCACGTATTACACCCCAAGATTTCGAGATGCAAGATGCCAGCTACACGTTGACGGGATGGATGCCTGACCCGAATTGGTTTGCCTGGTCGTCAATGATAGACATGATTGACAGGAAAGCGCATTTACTCAACCGTGATAAGCTCCAGCGCCAAGATGTTCTTGACCCCTACCGGTGCTTTATTGAGAGGCTGTACTGCTGCATGGACCTGGAACGAGCGTGGTCCGAATCATTCATCAATGCACCGCCCGGAGCAGCAGGCCCTCACAACATCTTCATCTCATTCTCGAGTGAAAGGGACGATCAAGTACTTGAGACCCCAGCCTCTGAATTTTCTTGGCCCCTGGATTGGCAGCTTACCCCGAAGTCTTTCCCAGGAGACGTTCCTGACCGTGCTCTTCTGGTGGACGCTTCGTCTGATGAAGAAGATGATAGCACTGATTGGCCAGAGTTCCCGGCATACAGGCAACAAAAGCTTGCTCGAGGCGCTGGCCGCCAATCGAGGGGCCGAGGTGTCGGCAGAGGCTCAGTCAGTCGACCGCGAGCGTCCATCAGTCGCCAGCAACTAGCACAACAACCAAGGGTCAAACGAGTGCGCTTGGTCACACGAGCTCTTATGCCCATTCCTGAGGAAGTTGAGCAGAGACAGCAAGGCCAACATGGCCAGCAGGGCCCAAGCTCCGTTGACAGTGACTCAGAACGTCTTCTAGCTGCTTTGATCGCTGTTCGTGTTCTCCTTGGGGGTGCCGACAAGTCTGTTGATTGGGGATTACTCCTTAAGCTTTTCCCGAATCTGGCCCTCAAAGATATCCGCCGGTTCTGGATCGATGCCCGGAGAGAACAGGGTGCCTATGTCAGGAAGCTAACCAAGGATTTTCAAGATCGGTTCATAGTTGCCTACTCTAAGAATGAGCTCCCGGAATTCGACTTTGAGGATCCTATGGACTATGACTGGGACAGCTTGATTGAATGGACACTTGAACTGCCTCGCAGAAAGGGCGTTGACCTGCCATCGACCAGGCATTACTTTGAAGACAATTTTTCCACCTCTGCCGCCGCTGCTCACGAGGAAGAAGACCCACGGGAGAAATTCTACAACCCTCAGTCGTCTGTCTATGCCCGTTTCGAGGCTGTCACTTTCCCGGCATTTGTCACTGTTGACAAAATGCTCAGTGGTCTTAATCAGAAAGTCAAGATTACCAACGAGGTCATTGCGAGGTCTTGGGTGAGATCTCTCTGCTGTACAGATGAGAGTCGCTACACAGTTGACCAGATACAACAAAAGTTTGGAACACTCGCAGACGGTGACCAGGACCAAATCAATGCCATACTGAAGGAAGCTATTGATGTCTTGACGGCACAGCGCATTATCTGTAAGAGCAAGCGGCCCCCTCTCTCAGGGAGACCGTTCAGACTGAACGAAGCTTTTGGGCATGTACTCGGAAAACTTGCGCAAAGAACTAAGTACCAAGATGCAGCTGACTTCAAGTCAAAGCTGGATGCGACCTTCCGGCGCGGTGAAGCCTTCCGGGTTCCTTTTAACCTCCAAGACGGAGCTGTAATGGCGCTCACCAACCTGAATGCTGGTGAGAGGATTAAGCTCACCCCAGTCAATGTGCCTCATATCCCACTGGGTTTCCGACCGGGTTATTATGAGATGCGCAAGCTGAAGAAAGACTGCTACTTCTGGAACATCGAGGCAACCCCCACGGACTCGTACAAATACGACGAGGACGTGGGTGTCATCCGCAAGAGCATCAATGAAGGACCACCCACTGCGAAGCACTTGCTTCCACAATGGGTTGACTTCTTCGGGCGCAGAGATGCGGAGAGATGGATGGATGTATTGGGAGCTTTCTGTTTTGTATACGCCAACAGAGGACATCTAACTATCGAGGGTGTATGCAATGCGCTCAAGCCAATCCTGGAAGAGTTTGAAGCCGAGCTCATCATGGACTGGGGCATGAAAACAGGCGTGCTTGAGGAGGACGAGGATGGCCTTGGACTGAGAGTCGGAGAGTGGTGGTGGTTAGCTGTACCTTGGCAATGGGGACGACAGCTCAAAGCCAGGAGAGAAGTGGAAGACTAAGGATTGTTAAAATACCTTATTAATTAGGAATCTCTTACAGGAAACTGAGATGAAAGTCAAACCATGATAGTTTGCCATAGTAAATAATATCTCTGAAGATATAGTTGTCACAACTTCGCGTTTTAAGCGGAAGGGCGGGTACCCCTTTCTTACACAACTATTAGCAACGACGTGAATTGTAGGGTTTGGTGTTGCCCTTCCTCGCTTGGCTCACATTTGTCACGCTTTGGAGGTAGCCTGGCCTCATAAAAACAGGAAACATGGTAATCCAATCTGTGGTATTTGCTCTTTATGTTCAGGTTTCCCTTAAACAAGCATTTGACGTTAACTGAACTGACATCGGCATCGCAACTCAACTTCATCATGTCAGAAACACGAAAGACAAGACTTTATTTCTTAGCAAGGCAGGCTTTTCTATGCCTGTATATTACAGCATCCCACCAAATCTCGACAATTACGTGCTTCCTGTCAACAACTACAGAAACTGGATGTCCATGAAATTTGCCGTCAAAGGTCAACTTCAACGAAGCGGTATATCGCCTGACACTACTGTGCTTATATTGCACTCCCATCAGTTCGACCTTCAGCTTCTGGGAAGACTTTAGCCAGTAGATGCTACCAAAACAGTCGTTCAGAGGATGTGAATTGTGTTCCTCTGATTCAGAACTTGGGATCCAACTTCTCTTTACGGACTATAATATAAGTGTGCGAGCACCTCTGGAAAAAAGAACCCTGGCCATGTCAAAGACTGGTAGATAGGCCAGAGGAACATTGTGCCTATCCAAGGAGGATACTGTAGAAGACGACTGCACCTTTCCAAGACCAGCGAAGAGAGCCAGTCCTTCCAGGTCGAGAGTATTATCAATATCATTCAATAGACTTAAGCAGGACACATACAATTAAGTCAGCCACTACCGCAAACAGATCTACTTTGTCCCTGTTCAGCAGCGGAAACGAGTCCACTTCGTGGACACACCTCACACAGAAGTCATGGACCCAAACCCCTTTGGGATTCGGTATCGTCCATCGCCAGACGACAACATCAAATGCCAATGCCCTTTTCAAGGATGCAACAAAGAGATACCACCCAGTACAAGGTTGCGCAGAAATGTTCTCTGACATATCCAGCCTGAGGAACCAAGGCAAAGACCTTCTGCAGTCCAGATACCTGTTTTCATCTGACGTTGCTTTCTTTTTGTTTTGATAGTTGTGATTCGATACTGGCCTGAAGGTTGACAGATGAAGGACTCGAGGGTGATTCAGTAACTTAGACTAGAGATTCTAAACTTGGAATAATTTAGCATAAACTTAGGAAGAATCAACAATAAGCTTAGAATAAGATCATCGCGACCTCTTCTAAAGGTAGAATAGCATTTGCGTTGTGGTTCAAAAAGTGTAAAAGAAAAGTGATAGTTGCTGCAAATGGCAAAAACATACAACAGCGGGGATTCGCTGGTCGTCACCGACCCAACTACTAATCCGCCGGTTAGTGGCTTGACTATGGGAGAGCAGACGGGATCCCGTATTTTCCACTACCTATGGTCGTATGTACAAGGAGCAGTTGCAAACTGGTTTATGTCACCGGCCTCATGTTGAATTACAACAGCCCCTTGGGACTCCTATGTCAACCACAACTGCACCATCGATCAAATCAAATGCGATACTTATTCTCATACTTCATTTGTGCAGAGTCGTATAGGTTTGTTAATCAGTCTTGCTCTTTGGTAGTTTATTTATGTGCCGTCAAATACATCTCGATCTTCCATCTTATGCCAGCCCTACTTTTCCACCATCTCGTTAGACACTCCAGACAGGTTCATCTGGTAACGCCGAAGACTCTTGCAACACACATTCACTCCCTCCATATTTTCCTCTCCATGCCACCGCAGCCAGGCCATGAACACAGTGAGAAAAGAAATCCACAAGCGCGAACCAAGTCCCCTCAAATTCACGTATCATTCAAGCCCTCGGATGGAAACCAAGTCCTGTCAGTATCGGGTGTCAAGCAAGCCCCCAGATGCGAACATAAAAAGGACCACAGTTATGGAGACGGGACCGTTACGGTCCCTTCCGTCTCTCTGCCCTCCAGTCCAATGACTGTGGAGCAAAATAGTACCCATCGCCAAAGATACACCAACAGACCTGAACTCGTTGCAAACAGACTTGGCCAGAACTTTTGCGCGGCAGGCTGTAGCCCAACCCAGCCTGCCCCTTAGGCCATTACAGCCCTCGAGGAACGCCTCCCGTCACCCTCACCCGTGACGGTCGCACGATCTTTTATTTAGAATAAAACCACATCTCGATCTCAAGAGAGATAGCGGCGCCTAAAACTGCTTGGACCACGAACACGAGAAAGGACCACTAGTAAGCTCCGGAGAAGCGGACTATCAGTTGAGTCAGCCATGCCAAAAGGATAGGTAGATAGCAGGTGGCGATAGAGGGAAGAGAGTGTGAGACAACAGGAATATACTCACCAGTGACTTTCGTCCTCCCACCAAGGTGTCGAACCCCAAAGGCGATCAGAAATAGGCAGAATTGCATCAGCAGCGTACCTGCGATTTTGATTTGCTGAGTCCTAAATCCAAGCGACAAACCTCCTCAACCAAACACTGCATCACTAGGTACTCTGGGCTTTTTCTTCGGCCACAGTGCCCGCGGTGCATGATCCCTCGCTGTGGCCACGCTTGAAGTAATGGCCGATACATGTTACAATCCGCAAGCCCAAAATGAGTTCACAGTTTACCCCAAAGAAGAAGTAGACGAGAAACCACCTAAAGTATTCATACAGCCATGAATGAATAAGGGCCAGAGCTTCAATTGTGCCCATGAAAGATAAGTAAAACAACAGGGCGATGACTCCGTCGACATCGAATGCCTGGAGCGAAGGTGGGCCAGGAGAGAGGAAGCCGAATCGATCGGGGATGTGCAAAATCTTGGATTGGATGTAATACCCGCGATTGGCCATCTCCAGCTTCCAAGGGCTGAGGGCCTCTTCAGGGGTGGAGTTTTCAGGCTCAATCATGACGATATCCTTGATGATGTATACGGTAGGTAGATCCTCTGGGGAAGTGGTTATTGTCAGAGGTCAAACGCGGCGGGTATGATGGAGATTTACCGTAAAAAGAAAATTGTGTGTCTGTATAGGTAGTTTGACTTTAAGTCGGAGGGATCTGGTGCTTTTATATTTGTTGAAACAAGGTTCAATCAACCTGCGCTCATGAGCATCCAAAACACAATCATCCGTACTTGTGTCATTCGACCGCAGAAACATTAACCTTTAGGCGAGCCTAGCCTAGCCTATGGTAAATGTCAATTCTCCTCAGATGCACAGCTAAGGCCTATCTCAAAGTCCGAACCCCAATCTTGTGTTGTCTTCCCAATCGAGCGGACCAAAGACACATGTTCCATTGCTGGCTGATACGATGTGGGTGAGCACTTACACACTTCCGTCTCGTTGCGTAGTGGCAAACAGTCCCTTTCCTAATAACCTCTGGCACAGATGAACACCCACGATCGTCAATATTACCTCCACGATAATCCAGAGAGTTTGGGCAATTCACTGGTACCAGATTGCCGAGTGGTAGTCACATCAGACTCAAATTGACCGGATATCTAATTCGCCCCTACTGACTGATCCATGTGAAAACGCCATACGCCATGCCGACAATAAACATATGAAAACCCATAAAACGCAATCACACAGCAAAGATGATCTTGAGAACGAGAGCTACCAAAAGCACCACCAAAACAACGATAGTTCGATCAAGCCACAGAGGAACACCGTCATCCGTTGCCCTTCGAGCTTGCTGCGCTTGTGCCTGTGCCGCAGCCTGTGGTGCAAGTCCTTGAGCCGCCGGGACGGGGAGAGGTGTAGTTCGGGTCGGAGTGGGGTTTCGGTTCTCTGCTGGTGGTTGAGGGGCCGAAGAATCGTTGGCAGCTGTAACGGCATCTGGTGCGGTCTGGACGAATCCCTCTGCAAGTTGAGCTGTCTCGGCGTCGTCGTTTTTCTGTTCAGGCTGGCTCTCGCCCTCTTTCTTGGCTCCCATCTCATCGCGCCATCCCATGTTCAACTCTTTGGGGATTTCAACTTCCTGTGCACTTGACGATGCTTCCTTTGCTCGCTCTTCGCATTCCTTGATGATCTCGCCGTTTGTCTTTCCACACGTTGCGCATTTGAATGCCGGTGACTCGTTGGCAAGGCGTTGACGTACTGCGTCAGTTGTTTCAAGACCTCCCAGTTGGCCACGAGCATCAGTCTCCATAAAACTTCGGAGCCTACACAATAAGAAATTTCAGTTAACGTAATCCCTTCAGGAATAACAGGAAAACATACGCTACAAGAGCTGTCCGTACTCCCCATGCAGGCTGCCACGTCTCCTCATGATGACCACTGATACTCAAACAAATCTCACGGTTGGCTTCGAATCGACCACTTGGTGTCATGAAGCGGAAAGAAGGCGGTCGAAGAGGGTATGTGGGTGGAAGAACTATGCGACCATGGTAGATGCCATTACTGTAGACTGAATTGGGTGGCCCTTTGAGTGTGAAGTGCCACTCGAACAGGTCGGATTCGAGGGGCTCGGCTGTGTAATCGGCAGAGGGGGAGTTGGAGATTTCGGCTGCTTCACGAACTATTGCTCGAGTTAGTTATGGGGTCGATAATTCCAGGTGACACTGCTCTAGTCATATGTGTTGTATGTGCTGGAGCTGGCCACTTACGTATTCGTCTAATCGTGGGCGATTTCGAGCTGAACTTTGGGGTCGCCATGGCGAAGGTGTTTGCAACGTTCGCTTGCGAGTTTCGTGTCACAGAAATAGAGGCTCCCTTGAAAGATATGTATATGTGTATGTCGTTGGATGATTGCTCTAGACGGTCATTGCTTGGCGAACGTGGGGAGCTCGTTCAAGGAAGCTAGTTATCGAGCTTGCGAAGGACAACGTGGAAGTTAAAATAACACAGTTTTCAGCCTGAAAGTAAACGATGGAGATTTGAGTAACAACTGGTTCAGGCAGAGAAAATGCAAGTAAGCTTAGTCTAAGTACGAAGTCAACGAAGCTCTTGTTAAACGCAAGGTGGTATCTTATGGGCTGCGCTGCTTGTCTCGTCGCTATGATTGCCGGAACTAGAGTGGGCGGAACCCCACTCATGATGATGCACGCAAGACGGGCTCTTATACAGCGCTCTATCCACTATTAGCATGCGTATGCACCAAACCGTAAGACACCCCATAGCGGGCTCACCCAATCACAAGCTTTCCTTACCTAAGCAGAGCCATCACCGAATTGGCCCGGTTCAACGACTCCATCAAGACTGACCATTGCCGTATCATCACTATCCTCGTCGCCTCGTCCACGGCTGCTAATTCGGTCCCTACGTACGTCAATCGCGCTATATCACTCGTCTCGATATCTCGACCAAGCTCAATTGCCGCTAATCTCTCCAACTTTTGCAGCCCGAAACCCCGAAACGAGCGACTATCACATCCGATTTCATCATGGCTGGTCACGGTCACCACAGCTTCAACGGCCCTCCTAAGCCCCCGGTGGCTCACGTCCCCCGTATCTACCGATTCACCGCGACAGCTCTAGGCGCTGGCATGTGGTTCTTCGTGAGTCACTCTGGAACCTTGCGACTTTGAACCATGGATTGGAGCATCAAAGCGAGGGTTACAATGTTTTACAAGAATAACTTGCTAATGTGCTGAAACAGCTTATGTACCGGGCAAAGAAGGATGGTATGTATTAAACATTCACTATTTCACGAGGAATTGGTCCGATGATCCCGTGGCTAACATGCTCCAGGTGCCGTTCTCCTCGGCCTCAAGCACCCCTGGGACCACTAAACGATTACCATATATGATTACTTCCATTCCTGCGGCAATTACAACAGAGAAGGCATTGGGCGACGATATCAGAGGACAAGACGGTTCAATGCGGTGTATATAGGGCAGAAAAGGCTCTTGAATTGAAGAAAAACGACCAAATGACAGTTCCAAAGTGATGCGTATGATATCCCGAGTACCAACATATCATATGTCCCTATCACCAATTGCAATTCCACGTATATGGGAAAATAGAAACTACAGGTTACTCAAATTATACTGCTTTGGGGAACAATTGCTCCTGTTTTATGCGTAGCCGTTCAATTTACATTATTGATACCTATAAATCCTTACTACTCACAGCTCAGAATTGGTTCGGTAGACATGTTTATGAAAATTCAGGCATTGGTCTTTTATCCAACCAAGCCTCTTGTATTTTGATCTCTTTGATGAGACCAACAGCTTCACGCTTCCTTCGCAGTCTTTATACTCTATCAACGACTCCAAACAATACCCATTAACATAAACCCGCTTTCATCCAATGGCTATGCAACTTGCTGTTCTTACTTCAGCTTAAATCCGCGATGCTTCAGCAATCACCTTATACTCTTTGCGCTTCTTGGCCTTTCCGGTCACTGACTGCTTGACTGAGCCTATCAATCGAGCCAGTCTCAAGGCAAGGAAGTGCTCAAAAGCCCAGGCCACGATAAAGTACGCAGCACCCAATCCAATCAGGAACAGTTCATAGTCCCAGCTCATGTCCGTCAACTGCATCAGGTCAATGACCCATTGAGCAGGAGTCAGGATCATGTAGACGGTTATCAAGAGGGCGATAGAGATAGTTATAGCAAATGGCCCTATCACACACACGGTCAGCTCTAATTCTTTTTTGAAGTGGCGAATGAGTCAACTTACAGTTTTGTGTGGTCCGCTGTCGGAACGGACGTCCTGCATTGAGAATAACTCCTGAAAGGATATACTCAAAGCAAGAGAATAGGAAGAGTGCCGTGTTTTGCGAGTTCTCAATGCTCGGCTCATCCTTGTGCACCACAGGAGGGATATACCAGGGCTGCTCCTTGACAGTGATATACGTCACAGCCTGGAAGAAGATGCAGATAAGCATGAATCCCAACAAAGGCGTGAGCACCTTTCGTGAGACCAAGTCCGCAGTAGGTCGCTTCCGGCAAAGTCTTGGAGCAGGTCCTGCCCATCCCATGAAGATAGCGATCGGAAGAATAAGAGCAAGGTCGATGAAGAGGAACTGGAAGTCTCCCAAATTGGAAGCCCTGGCATAAAGAAATGTGACTGATGTGAACTGAATTGCTGAGTACAAACTCATGTACTTGAAGCAACTGAAGCTTGTAACCAGAGCGGCTCGACCCTCCCTATAAGATGGTTAGACTGCTTCAATTGACATGTTTCTCTCGACTTACTTGATAACTTCCAAGACACAGCGGATGTCAAACACACGAGAAGTGAAAGGAGCTGCCACGGAAGCTTCTGCCTCAGATAAAGAGATGCCAACATCTGCGGCCTTCAAAGCACCGCAGTCGTTTGCTCCGTCACCACAGAAGCCACATGTGTAATCAATGCT
This sequence comes from Fusarium odoratissimum NRRL 54006, assembly GCF_000260195.1. NCBI lineage: Eukaryota > Fungi > Ascomycota > Sordariomycetes > Hypocreales > Nectriaceae > Fusarium > Fusarium odoratissimum. The sequence continues at coordinate 742,991 of NW_022158689.1, read as the reverse complement.
CTGCAGCTTCTCGACCAACTCATGCTTCTCATCAGGGGACATTCTGGCAAATACTTTACCATTGATGAGCATCTACAGGGTGATTAGCGAGGGCGACAGTCGAAGAACAATGAGAAACTAACCCGTTGAAGTGCTTGTGGCGATGCAAAGTCAACCATCCATCGGAACACATCACCACTGACAGCCAAAGTATAGTTACGAAGGCTGGTGATATCAAAAGGCAGTGAAGCATCTGCCTCTGGAGGAGGGGGTAGGGGCTGTTTGTGTTAGTCGTGATCCACTATGGTCACAGGTGCAACAAGAACTTACAAGCAAGGTCTTTTCATTCAAGTGGAACAGGTTGTTGTCAATACTTTCCCATTGAATCTTGGCTTCCGCATCACGGAAATCACCTGGTCAGGTTAGAATACTTTCCACAAGCTCATGAATCTGAAACATACCCTCAATGAAGCGCGGCACGAAGCAATGAGCCTTTCGATCCATGAGACCGCACTCTCGGGCCACGCTAATGGCTGTCAAGATGTTGTCACCAGTCACCATGACTGCGCCAATGTTGGACGCCAGAAGCTCCTCGAGAACTGCAGCAGTCGTGGGCTTAAGCTTGTTCTCAAAAACAATGAAACCAACGAAGTCGAGATCACTCTCTACTTCAGTTCGAGTCATCTTCTGAGCCTTGACCCAGCTAAGCTTCTTGAGATGGCGGCTGGCGACACCAATAACACGGTAACCTTTGTGAGTATACCAAGACAGAAGCTCGTCGTAATCATCAGGGACTGCGGGAAATTAGCCAGTTCGAACCTCTCAATGCTATTAGGAAACCTACAGCTTTCAGGGCGACAGATCTCCTTCATTGCCTCAGGGGCTCCCTTCACAAAGATATCACCACTCTTCTGGCCGAATTGTCGAACAATGACACTGGCGCGTCGTAGATTAGAAACGAATTCAAAAGACTTCTGTACTCCAAGCTCGATGTTGCCCTATAAAAATGTCAGTGACCATCCTCTCACAGTCAGCACCAGGGGCATACGTTAGGGGGTCGTGCAATAGAGGGCGCCAGTCCACCCTGCTCTTCATCTTCCTCAGAAGCGCTCTGCTTTCCTTCTTTGTATGTCCAGCGTGTGAACTCAAACATCTTGAGATCCAGTGGATCTCCGACAAGCTCATCATCAACGGACCGTAGAGAGTGACAGGTGGCCATAGTGTGCAATGCGGCGCGGTAAGTATCCTGAGCGTTCTGTCGTGTGGCTTCAGCCAGGAGCATCTGGGGCTCGGTCACAATCTCACTGAATTTCTTTGAGTCGCGATCAACGACTCGAACTCCCAGAACATCTAATCCTTCTTCCGTCAAGGTTCCTGTCTTGTCAAAACACATGATATCGATTTTTCCACCAACATTCACTCGTTGAGGACTGATACAGAAGATTTGCTTCTTCTTCAGTCGGCTGAGAGCAAAGTTGGTACCAATAGTCAAAGTCGCAGGCAGGGCAGGAGGTACAACAATGGTGATGAGATCGAGCGCTCGCACAATAATGAGATGCCATGCAATTCCAAGTCTGATAAAGTTGACCAATGAAGCCAGGAATCCGATAGCAGCAACGATAGCCATGACACTGATGTACCGGAATGAATCGCGGTAGAACTTGAAACCTGAGGGCTTAGGGAACAACATTGATCGTACCAGGGCACCCTTTGTAGTGTTGAAACCAGTCCGGACAACGAGGGCGAGCGCAACGGCGTCGTCCCCTTGGTCTTCCTGGGGCCTTCTGGCGCGGATGATCTTGGTACCACAAAAGAGGAAGTGTCTGGCTGTCTCAGGGGTAACTGATGACGCTCCCAGATCCATTGTGCGCAAAGTCTCGTCGGTGGCTGGCAATTTTGAGACGGGAACAGATTCGCCAGTCAACATGCTTTCGTTGACGATACAGTCACCAGTGAGCAAAAGACTGTCACTGGGAAACTGTGTCAAACTGGGATCGCTCAATTCGTAGACATCTCCAGGTACCAGTTCACTTGAACTGATGAATCGCCAGAAACCGTTTCGCAGAACTCGCACATCACATTCGAATCGCGAAATCTCGCGGAGACGCTTCATGGTAGCTCGAGTCTCAATGAGGGTAGCAGCAATACTACCAACCGACATGAGGAAGATAGCGACTGCATAATAGTAGTAGCTGTCCATGGACCACAGGATGAGACTGGCGATCTGGAAGACGTAAAAAGGGTGCAAAACTTCATCCACCAGAAGCTGTCCAGTTGTCTTCTGCTCGATATCGATGAGATTGCTGCCAAAGACAACTTCACGGACTCCCCTCTCATCGGTATCCAGACCAGCACGGGTCAGTCGCACATCAGTCCAGTTGGGATCCTTCCAGCCATTGAAGAGCATGAACTTGTCTTTGAGAGGGTGGAAGCACAGTCGAATGTAACGGTAATCCAGTGTTCGGAGGTCGTCAACGATAGGGTCGACATCCTCGTCCAATGCCTCCGAGTAGAATTTCTCAGGTAGACCAAATATGGTTGATAGAGGTCGGCCGTAAATCTGAGATCGAACATCCATAGTGACAAGTTCACCCCACTGGTTCTCTATCACGACCCATTCGCACTCTCCAAGCGAGGTTGCCTGTCCAAGCAGACCAACGTACCACCGGGGCAGCCATCGGAAGAGCAGATAAGCGAGGCCGCAAGTAAAGATACACAGAGAGATATAGATCGCAGAGCCGATCTTGCTTGTCTTGAAACCGGCGATGACGATGGTGAGATCTTCGTTTTCTAGATAAACTTTTTGACTGACACGCCCATGGCGACGAAAGCTTCCAGCAGTAGCTGTACTATCTCGTCGCAAGAGATGGGCGTTTACCGAATGGCGAGAGTATGCGGATGAATGTCTGCGCAGGGCATAGTTGTCTTCAGAAAGGCGATAGTCTCGTTCTGGGGATTCGTCATATTCCTCGGTACCATCAACACCAAACTCCAAGTCTCCAATATCTGAAACGCTGCGCCGGATGTAATCTCCAGCAATGCTCTGCACAGCTACACTCTCAGCGTCGTCGTCATCGGGGAACCCTTCGTTATCGTCATCGTAATAGGCGAAGCTGGCAGTCGAATCGGCGCGAGGTCGTCGATGGGAAAAGGCCGATACACTGGTAGGAAGACTTTCGGCAACAGGACCAGAGAAAAGCTGATAAGGACAGATCGTTAGTATTTACGATCATACAATGATAATGTCTCAAGTATTTGCTAATTACCTCCTCATGCGCCATCTCAACATCTTCAAAGATGCTCGATCTGCTCTGATTAGAGCTCATTCGATAGAGCCCAGCGCGACCGTTGCCATTGGCATTGGCATTGGATGCGCGATGGCGGCGATGGCCATGATCTTGGCCCGGGTCCGGGCTAAGAGGAGCGTCTTCATCCATCAATTCGTTTAAGGTGAATTGGTTCGCATGATACACAAATAAATCCTCAAAGTTGAGATAAGAATTTTGCGTATAAGTTGTAGGTCGCGCGCCCGATTACGTCGTTGGCTCAGCGCTCGTGCCCTGACCAAGGCTGACCCGGAGAGTCATACCGATATGCCGAACTGGCCCCGCCATACATCATTGGTTTGTCTCTAGTACAAGACGCAAGGCTGAGGACAGAGATGATTAGGGCCATAACGTCAATAACTCTGGAATTTAGTGATGACATGCAGTTATCTACTTGTTTAGAGTGTTCATAAGAGAGCTACAGGATTGGCCAGCATGTTGACTCGAGGGCCACGTCAAATTGTTTCCTGATTGTGGTGCTTTATGAGCAAGGTTCCTCGGCAAAGAGTTTGGCTGGGTCTGGGGTTGCTGTCCACCTATAGCATCTAGTTGTCAATGCCATCCGCTTCTTTCTTTGACCACTTTGACGACCGCTTTTTTGATTTATCTATTGTCAACAGACAAAGGAGTGGTGGGCGAATAGTATGCTGCATAGACAACCCGCTCCTCCTTCACAATACAAGGGCGCGCGCGATTCGTGACGCATCCCTCGACTTGTTGGTATCGGAGATTCACCAAGCTGCAGCCAATCGTGCAGGGTCCATCACAGTGCGTGCGAGCCACGTTCTATCACGCGTATGTAGGCAGAGAGATACGATCAGTTGGGTTGGGTTGAGTTGTTGGATATGCTTGTGCTTCAACCCTTCTACCCGAACCAAAGGGGTATGTTCTTGGTCAGGACTCTTTCGGTTCCCGTCCGTGGCCCTTTGCTTTTTGATGGTTGGGTACCTACGTGTCTAACAAGCGAACTATTATCAGTAGATATTGTAGGGTTGGCCTCGCTTGATTCATGCTCTTCGATGTAACATGTAACTTTGAAGCGGTTCCCCGAGATTATGTACCTTGCTATAAATGTATGAGCCATGCCATGAGCTATCAGACCCGAGTGTTCCCTTTCGGGCGGGGCCGGGTGTATCTGGTCAACGAAAGAAGCCAAAGGCACAACAGTTATTCAGCCGTTCTTTCTCTCAGGGACAACATATCGTCGATATGTCGTCGTTGTTCCTGGTTTGAGCATTGGGGGCGCCACCATTCCAGAACCTTTGTGACTGTAAGAGAAGGGCCGGTGACTGAGGGGGAAGGGTTACTTTGATGGGCAATGGATCTGAGAGTGTTGTGTTCTGGAATCCGTCTAGATTGTGGCGAGTGCTTCCCTTGTACTGCGAATGGATGAGTCGGAGAGAATCACGCATCCAATCCTTGTGCGACGCCACAGAAAACCAAGTCTAAAGGTACATGCATATTGTATTTGTGTGGCCTCGTGTGAACAAGTCCGGAAATGCACTGTGTTACTGTGGCTGTAGGTCTCCTCCACTCCCCGGCTCCCTTGGGTTTCTGTTGTCTCACTTCTCCGCTCTCTCACAGCGCCTCCACACTCAAAACTATTAGGTAGAGCCCGCCCAGAGGAGAGAGGGGACCCATTGGATCCTCTCACACAGTTTGGCTGGCTGGGCAGGTAATTTTTTTTTTTAGTTAGGCGATCGACCAGTTGAGCTTGGTGCTTGGTGGGCGGCCCAACAAGTTCAAAAAGTGAGAGAGGAGACTGGACCGACCGAGGGGAACCTGAGCGACCTCCATACTACTAGTCTACCTTTACCTACCGCCCTCTCTCCTCCGTCTCTCTCACTCCCGTCTCGCTCGCTCTGTCTTTGTAGGTACAAGCCCAGTGCCCAAATTTTTTCAACTTATCGCCCCCCACCAGAATTTAGCAAACGTCAACGGCCGCTGCTTTCTCAACTTCCTTTCATCCCTCTCCTCTCAACCTCACCTCGTCCCCAAAAGACGTTTATCACAAGCGCCTATTCGGATCTCTCAATATCAGACAAAATGGCCGAGCCCATTCGTGGAAAGCGTGCTCAGGACGCCGTGGCTCCGTAAGTTATTTCTTTACCTTGCAATATCAATCTTTTGCCTTGGATTGTTTGTTTCTTTGCTTGCCCGCTGCTTCACGATCCACGATGCTAACTACCCCACCTTCGACCAGTACGCCTCAGAACACACCCGCAACTGCTGCTCCCATCTCTTCCCACGCTCAACAGCCGGGCGTTGCTAGTATCAAGGAGGGTGAGTATCTCTTTTTGGTTTTTCATGACTTATCATGAACCAATCCCTTCGACATCAATATCATGGTCTAACCCCGATGCAGAGGATCTGGACCGTGCCGCCGCGGCTTCAGTTTTCGCCCAAAACCCCAAGCTTATCCAGATGATTCAGGGTCGCCTCGGCTCCCTCGTGGGCCAATCTTCGGGCTACATCGAGTCCCTGCCCGCTCCCGTCCGCCGACGTGTCGCTGGTCTCAAGGGCATCCAGAAGGATCACTCCAAGCTCGAGGCTGAGTTCCAAGAAGAGGTTCTCCAGCTCGAGAAGAAGTACTTCGCCAAGTTCTCCCCTCTCTACGAGAAGCGTTCCGCCATTATCAACGGAAAGACTGAGCCTACTGAGGAGGAGATCAAGGCCGGTGAGGAGGACGATGAGCCCGAGACTGAGGATGCTGCCAAGTCTGAGCAGAAGTCCGATGTCCCCGACAACGTTTCCGGTATCCCCGAGTTCTGGCTCTCCGCCATGAAGAACCAGATCTCTCTCGCTGAGATGATCACTGACCGTGATGAGGCTGCCCTCAAGCACCTCACCGACATCCGCATGGAGTACCTTGACAAGCCTGGTTTCCGTCTCATCTTCGAGTTTGCCCCCAACGATTTCTTCAAGAACACCACCATTACCAAGACATACTACTACCAGAACGAGAGTGGCTACGGTGGTGACTTCATCTACGACCACGCCGAGGGTGACAAGATTGAGTGGTTGCCTGGCAAGGACTTGACTGTCCGAGTCGAGAGCAAGAAGCAGCGAAACAAGAGTAAGCGATAATTTTGGGGGATGCCCCCTTGGTTCTTTGAACTTGGCGACTAACCCAACTCTAGACACAAAGCAGACCCGAATTGTCAAGAAGACCGTTCCTACCGAGTCATTCTTCAACTTCTTCTCGCCACCCAAGGCTCCCACCGATGACGATGACGAGGATGCCGAGTCCGACATCGAGGAGCGCCTCGAGCTCGACTACCAGCTCGGTGAGGACATCAAGGAGAAGCTCATCCCCCGCGCCATCGACTGGTTTACCGGTGAGGCTCTGGCTTTCGAGGAGATCTCCGACGATGAGCTTGATGGTGCCGATTTCGACGACGATGATGATGAGGACGAGGATGACCTGAGCGAGGAGAACGATGACGAGGAGGAGTCTGACGACGACGTACGTTACCTCGCGGCAAACCCTTTGCTCACTTTTAGAACTAAACTAACTTTTATCTGCAGGATGAGTCTGGCAAGCCTAAGCAGGAGGCTGCTGAGTGCAAACAGAGCTGAGCGGCGCGATAGAGCGCGACGTAACGCATATTCTCACTCATGACATGATTGGCTTTTATCGGTTTTAAGGATTTCATCTAAGTCACCGACCTACTCGGGAAAAAAGGGCGGGCGGTGAACGACGGGAAGAAAAAGGCTACAGAAATGGGAAGCGGTTGAAACAGGTCGGCGATCCAGCCGGTGCCGTTTTTCAAAACAAAAAAGGTAGCATCGTCATTTGATAGGCATCGTTTGCAAGAAAAAAACCTACGGTTTTTGCGAGCAAACTCTGGGACTGGAAACCACGTTGATAGACAGACACACAGCCAGAGGGCACAAGTCAGCCCCGCGCGATTATTATGTTGCCCTCCTCTTTTTTGCAGCCTTTTTCTCTTGCTTCGTTTTCAGGGGTTCTCTGTCTTGTGTTTTACTTGTTTTTGCAAATAACGCTGATTTTCGTTCCTGGCATGGATGTAAGGTAGTGACAGGAGGGATGGTTCTTACAGGGAAGGGTGCAAGGGTTTACCAGGTGCATAATATATAGAGAATGATTCTGCCATAATGCAATAAGTTGTATGTTGTTGCAGTAATATATCGACTTTGTCTGTGTACTCTTGATTATTCCTCTTAGTCTCTGCTTTCTCTGTTTACTGTGTTTTGACGCGGTGGCTTCATACTCGTGTCTGTCGAAATGCGGTGAGATCGTTATTACCACCACAAAAATGCAAGACATGTTTGGAGCCGACGCCACGACGACAATGTCTCAGTTGTGCCCCGGGGGATATGCATGTACGTCACAGGACGGCGAGTCATGTTGTTTACATAGGCTGTGTTGACTATGATATATCCTACACTCATCGTTGGCGTCTCGTAATATTGCTTGTATCCCACAGACTTCCTCAAAGTTTCAGCTGTGTATCTTTCAAAGCACACGGCTTCTTGATCAGTAGAAGACTACCACTGATCTAACTCTCTAATCCTTATCTAGTTTCTGAAAGATATAAACTGGAATATCATAGAAATAATACTTTACTGTCAACCTATAGGGTAGGGTATGATTGGACAAAGGTGCTTTATCGGATAGCTGACTGACAAACCCTCAACTCAATCGCACCCGGGACCAATTATGATGAAACATATCAGTACGTTAACTGACTTTAAAATACACTGATAGAAGATGAAATGTCAACATGATTGAGTTGACGGATGAAATCAATAAACGGACGTCCGTCTGTCTATCCGCCGCTCAGCTCCGCTGCATCCCGCACCGGCCTGCATGTCCTCCGACTACGCCGCACACCGAATAGAATCACCTCCGCCAGCGGGACTGCTAGAAGCGGTAACGCACTGCTGTACCCATCCCTAAAAACCGGGCGCCGGGAGATGCAGAGATTGACGCCATTGCGTGACGGCATGGTGGCATTTCCGGTCTCGGTCAAGGGCCAAAGTGAACAAACAACCGCTCTCACAGCATAATTTTTTTTTAAGTGGTCCTGTCCAGGGCTGAGTGTATTGCTAGCGGCGTGGTAGTCCAAAACGCCGAAGGGTATATTCGGCTTGTACCTCGTTTTCTTTGTTATAAATGGACCAACGAACTGAGCGAGCTCTTTCGTGGCCGACAGCGGACTAACGTACGTAAAAAGTTTTCCTATGCCAAAGGTGTCACGTCCGCAATGTTCCACTCCCACGTTCATGTAGTGTAAATGCGACTAAGAGCCGCAAGGGCACCCCGAACGAATGCTCTATTTACTTGTAGATGCCCTCTGATTCGGCAGTGATGGCATCAAATGCCCAGGATGAGTCAGTTTGCGGAAGTCGGTAGACGTCTATTTGCCTGAATCCTGGTGCTGCATCCGGCCCGTCGCGACCTGAATTGTCAGCACTGGCTAGACTGGAGTCATCTCATCATAGCTCATAGGTAGATTTCGGTGGCATCATAAAACCAATTGACTCCCCTCATAATCGTCCGAGTTCCTTCCTAGTATTCTAATTTCTCAACACACCATAATCTCATCCTTTCTTAGATAGCGGGCAATACTTTGATACCTCCGCTGTTCACATTCAAACGACCTTAGCTCTCCAATTCCTCCCTCCGAATCTAAACCCCCCGCTGTTTTACGACCCCTCCACCCTTCTCCAACAACACCACACCGACCGCGACCGTCGACACATTTCATCATGACGCCTGCTCCCCAAAACATCGCCAGCAACCTCTCTGCTGCTGCCCAGCGCGGCGAGGTCTCTCACAGCTGGGATAAGAACGTGGCCACCTCGCCGCTTGCTTCTTTCCAGTCTCCTCCCAGCTGGAGCGCCAACCTCCCTAACCGCGGCGCGCCCAAGAACTTGAAGCCTTTCAACACCAAGGATATCAAGATTCTACTTCTCGAGAACGTCAATGTCACCGGCCAGGAGATCCTGAAGGCCCAGGGCTACCAGGTCGAGGCCCTCAAGACCTCTCTTCCTGAGGACCAGCTCATTGAGAAGATTCGGTGAGTTCGCAAAAATACCCCGCCATCCCTCAACTTTTTTATTGTGAAGTTGTGCTGTGCCCCTCCATCGACGGCTTCACAAATACCCCTCGTCCATGAGCTCCATACACCCCACCATGAATACTAACAAATGGTGATCACAGTGACGTCCAAGTCATCGGTATTCGCTCCAAGACAAAGCTCACCGAGAAGGTCCTCCGACAGGCCGAGAACCTCCTCGTCATCGGCTGCTTCTGTATCGGTACCAACCAGGTCGACCTTGAGTTCGCCGCCAAGAATGGTATTGCCGTCTTCAACTCCCCCTTCGCTAACTCGCGCAGTGTCGCTGAGCTGGTCATCGCCGAGATCATCGTTCTTGCCCGTCAGCTTGGCGATCGATCCAACGAGATGCACCGAGGCACCTGGAACAAGGTCAGCTCCAAGTGCTGGGAGATTCGAGGCAAGACTCTGGGTATCGTTGGCTACGGCCACATTGGTTCTCAGCTGTCCGTCCTCGCTGAGGCTATGGGTATGAACGTCATCTACTACGATGTTGTTACCCTGATGGCTCTGGGAACTGCCAACCAGGTTCCTACACTTGAGAAGCTCTTGGGTGAGGCTGACTTTGTCACCCTCCACGTCCCTGATCTCCCCGAGACACGCAACATGATCTCTACTCCCCAGTTCGAGCAGATGAAGACTGGTGCCTACCTGATCAACGCCAGCCGTGGTAGCGTTGTCGATATTCCCGCTCTCATCAAGGCTAGCCGTGCTGGCAAGGTTGCTGGTGCTGCTCTTGATGTCTTCCCCGCTGAGCCCGCTGCCAACGGTGACTACTTCACCAACGACCTCAACGCCTGGGGCGAGGATCTCCGAAGCTTGAGGAACCTTATCCTGACACCTCACATCGGTGGTAGCACTGAGGAGGCTCAGCGTGCCATTGGTATCGAGGGTAAGTGCACACTTAGAACATCACATTGAACTCATCACTGACACCCACATAGTCAGCGAGGCTCTGGTTCGCTACATCAACCAGGGTATCACTCTGGGCAGTGTCAACATCCCCGAGGTCCAGCTCCGTTCGCTGACTTCCGACGAGCCCGATACCGCTCGTGTAAGTCTATGCGGAAACCCGAATTTGACATGCTCAATATTAACCCAAAATCATAGGTCATCTTCATTCACCGAAACGTTCCTGGTGTGCTCCGAAAGGTCAACGAGATTCTCGGCGACCACAACGTCGACAAGCAGATTTCCGACAGCAGAGGCGACAACGCCTACCTCATGGCCGATATTAGCAGTATCAAATATGAGCAGATCAAGGACATCTACGACAGCCTTGAGGCTCTTAGCGGTAAGTCGAGTCAAGTGAGACAAGCTCAATGCCATAAACTGACAGTTCGCGCACAGCTCGCATCATGACCCGTATCCTGTACTAAGAAAAGAGGCATGGACCACTCGGTGGTTGTGAGGTTCAACCCTTACCCTTGAACTACGATAACTTAGTAAAAAGAAACGCGATGCGACCAACAAACGCACGGGACTTTGAATGCATGGAGAAGGGGGAAATAAAGGGGGCGGCCCGTTCGTTTTGATCCGGTCCTTGATTCCCGGACGCGGTTGACGCATTGATGCATTGGCTAAGGTCAATGAAGGCATGAGCAATTCAAAACCCCATGTCGCGCGACTGGACGATCGTGGCTGGAGGAGGTTTTGCTATGGATGATGCAAAAAGAGTCGGAATCGCCAGATACGGGTACGTACTCCATTCTTGAGCGTGGATCAAGTCAAAAGGGGGCTGGTTTTTGCGGCTGGTGCTTGATTAAGTTAAGGTAAAAGCTCGCAACCGACTGGTTGGGCTAGTCGGTGGCACTGTATGGAGTAATATGGCATGGATGAATTCAACGAACAGAAACATTTGAGCTTCAACGCAACTTAGAATACCAAAATAGGACCAATCCGGTGCGAATCGAGAGGGGATCCCGAAGGACCATCACTTTGTTGACCTTTATGTACCTCTGTAGACTAACTTCAGTTCCGCGTAAGAGCTGAGATAAGCATGCATACAGTTCGTCAACTGTTGGCGTAAGCTGCAGAGTCGTTTGACGTCAAACTATGGCTTGTCGATAATAAAATGTTGGGGATATGAGGTGCATTTGCATAGCCGTGCGGTTGCCGAGAAGTTCGGACCTGAAGAAGATAATGTACCTTCGGAATTCGAGGTTGAATCTGTGATACTCTCGGCGAACAGGCTCCTCCGAGCTGCCTGGCTATTACGATTGTACCTTGCTGATCCTTCAAATATGCCCTTGATGGACTCAGTCCCTAGTCTTGGGGTTATGGTGGGGATATATTAATCGGTTACTAGGGTTCAAGAGTTCCCCAGTATTTTTTGGAATTGGCATCTCCTTTTTGGAGGATCGGGCCTTGTTCATCAATGTAACCGGCGGGTTTCATCTTTGGGCTTGTTGATTGACTATTGAAGTCTGAGAGAATTGGTTCATGATGATTGGTATATCAACTCTGGCGAACCATGGCATTGCGATCTTTGTCTTTCAGAACACCAAGTCAAACTTCAAATATTCTAGGAGTACATACGAATTGTGTCCAGTAACTACACAGTCCCTATATGCACAGCTTTTGTGATCGTTACTGCAAATACAGTCGGTGAAGTTGTATCAAGACAGTGCGATTTCGATCTCGGAGCGTTTGATCGTCAAATGTCAATTAAGGGGCCTGCGGCGTAACATTTTTTGAGCATTAGCTCCAACAAACCCCAATAATTCCTTTGTATCTGTCCTCAGTGACAGTCACAGTCTCACCACGGACTGATGTTCATGTCCAATTCCGTGACATGGTAAAGCATGACAGACACAGTGTCGACTCAATTCCAAGAGCTATCTCTAAGAAAATGCATGCATTTGTCCTTCGCTTGTTTCTCACCCCAGATCCAAGGAAGACAAGACAAGGTCGAAGACGCGGACGGGTCGGCCCCTCATTGGCTCGCGGGAGTGTCCAGGCAGAGAGAGCCCCTAATTCTTCTGAAGACAGGAGCTTCCAGGAACTGAAAGGCTGGGTGGGCGTCGTAGAGTTGTAGGTATTTAAATCGATCGTGGTTGGTATCTCGATGCTAGTGATGCACTGTAGAAATACCAATGGCTGAGCCCCTAGGTACTGCATTCCTCTAACGGCGAATGCCCCGCCCCCCTGTTCCTCGACCTCCAACGTGCCCCGTGCGGCTGCAGTGTCCATCCGGCCCTTTCAATCAGGAGCAAAACGCGTGCTGGCATCACCGACCGCATCCATAACTTTTGACCTACTCTTCAAGGTCTTTCCTTTTGCCTTGCCTTTGCCTTGTGCGGATTCTCTAATCTTGCTCGACCTCTTTTTTGTCGGCGAGTTAGTTCTTTGTGTCCTTGTGTGGGAAGTGAGAAAAAGAGTGTACAAAGCTCGTTTCTCCCGCCCTTTTCAGGTTCAGGGTCCTTTTCTACCACCCACCTTCACCCACCGTACTTTGGATTACGGGGCACCGGTGTACCCAAAAGTTGGACGATTTGCGCAAAGCATCCAACAACCGTTCGACCGCACACTTTAAACGATTCAAGATCGCATAACGCCTCTTTGCATTTGTCATCAGCGGCGTTTTGACGACCACAATCTTTCCCCGGCAGGCCCCGTTGCTTCATCTACGAACAGCTGCTGGCGAATGTCTGCCTCCTACCGCCATTCAGCCCCTTAGCACAATAATCGCCGATACCGCTTCGACATAGTCGCATTCACCTCCTGTTCCTTCACATACCGGCCTTGCGCCCGGTCATATCGCCATCATGGCATCGGCCTACGAGGTTGGCACAAGAGCCTGGCAGCCAGACACTGCTGAGGGTTGGGTTGCTTCAGAGCTCATCAACAAGACCGTTGATGGGTCCAAAGTCAAACTGACCTTCCAGCTTGAGAATGGCGACGTGAGTTTTCTCTCTAACTGCGTTCAATGATGCTATTGGCGCTCACTGTTTGGGATCACGAAACTGACAGGATGTTTCTCATCTAGACCAAAGATATCGAGGTCACTGCGGAGGCCCTACAGAGCGGTAACGATCCGTCTCTCCCTCCTTTGATGAACCCGACAATGCTCGAAGCAAGCGACGATCTTACAAATTTGTCCCATCTTAACGAACCTGCTGGTATGTCCAAACACAAGATTACTTTCCGTGGTATTTGGACAATGGTGCTGATACCTTGTAGTTCTACAGGCGATTCGATTACGATACTTGCAAAAGGAGATCTACACCTACAGTGGTATCGTCCTCATTGCCACCAACCCCTTCGCACGAGTCGATTCGCTCTACGTTCCGGGCATGGTACAGGTTTATGCTGGAAGACAGCGAGCGACACAAGCTCCCCACTTGTTCGCTATTGCTGAGGAAGCCTTCATGTAAGCCCGCATCTTCACATGCCTTCCCCACTCCATACTGACCTGTGGTTCAGGGACATGGTTCGCGACAAGAAGAACCAGACAGTAGTTGTCTCTGGAGAGTCTGGTGCTGGTAAGACTGTCAGCGCCAAGTATATCATGCGATACTTCGCTACCAGAGAATCGCCCGACAACCCCGGTGGACGCTCCAAACGAGGAGCCGAGTCCATGAGCGAGACGGAAGAGCAGATCCTTGCGACTAACCCTATCATGGAAGCGTTCGGTAACGCCAAGACGACTCGAAACGATAACTCGTCGCGATTCGGAAAGTACATTGAGATTATGTTTGACGAGCACACAAATATTATCGGTGCCAAGATCAGGACATACCTTCTTGAGCGTTCTCGATTGGTTTTCCAGCCCCTCAAGGAGCGAAACTACCACATTTTCTACCAGCTCGTCGCTGGTGCGTCAGACCAACAGCGCGAGGAGCTTAACCTGCTACCTATCGAGGAGTTCGAGTACCTGAACCAAGGAAACTGCCCAACAATTGATGGCGTGGACGACAAGGCCGAGTTCGAGGCTACCAAGAAATCCCTGTCGACAATTGGTGTCACAGATGCCCAGCAAGCTGACATCTTCAAGCTGTTGGCTGGTCTTCTGCATCTCGGAAATGTGAAGATCACTGCATCGCGCAACGACAGTGTTTTGGCACCCAACGAACCTTCATTGGAGCGTGCTTGTGCCATTCTCGGTGTCAAGGCCGAGGAGTTCGCCCGATGGATCGTCAAGAAGCAGCTCGTTACCCGTGGCGAGAAGATCACCTCCAACCTCAGCCAAGCGCAAGCCATTGTTGTTCGAGATTCCGTTGCCAAGTTCATCTACTCAAGCTTGTTCGACTGGCTTGTGGATATCATCAACCATAGTCTGGCTGCTGAGGAAGTGTTGAATAGAGTTGTCTCATTTATTGGTGTTTTGGATATTTATGGTTTCGAGCATTTCGCCAAGAACTCTTTCGAACAGTTCTGTATTAACTATGCCAACGAAAAGCTCCAGCAGGAATTCAACCAGCACGTCTTCAAGCTGGAGCAGGAGGAGTACCTCAGGGAAGAGATCGATTGGACCTTCATCGACTTCTCCGACAACCAGCCTTGTATCGACCTGATTGAGGGTCGCATGGGTATTCTGTCTCTGCTTGATGAAGAGTCTCGTCTCCCCATGGGTTCTGATGAGCAGTTCGTTACTAAGCTTCATCACAACTTTACTCCCGACAAGCACAAGTTCTACAAGAAGCCTCGGTTCGGCAAGTCTGCTTTCACCGTTTGCCATTATGCCATCGACGTCACCTACGAATCTGAGGGCTTCATTGAGAAGAACCGAGATACCGTCCCTGACGAGCACATGGCTGTCCTGCGTGCCACAAGCAACGAGTTCTTGAAGACTGTTCTTGATGCCGCCTCAGCTGTACGAGAAAAGGATGCCGCCTCATCAAGCTCCAGCTCCGTTAAGCCCGCCGCTGGTAGGAAGATCGGCGTGGCTGTCAACAGGAAGCCCACTTTGGGAGGTATTTTCCGATCTTCGCTTATCGAGCTTATGAGCACCATCAACAATACTGATGTCCACTACATCCGATGTATCAAGCCTAATGAAGCCAAAGAGGCATGGAAGTTCGAGGGACCCATGGTTCTTAGCCAGCTTCGTGCTTGTGGTGTCCTCGAGACGGTTCGCATTAGTTGTGCTGGTTACCCTACTCGTTGGACATATGAGGAATTTGCCCTTCGTTACTACATGCTTGTGAAGTCTGATCAGTGGACTTCGGAGATCCGCGAGATGGCCGATGCTATCCTTAAGAAGGCTCTCGGAACAAGTAGCAGCAAGGGTATGGATAAGTATCAGCTTGGTCTCACCAAGATTTTCTTCCGTGCTGGTATGCTTGCTTTCCTGGAGAACCTCCGCACAACTCGACTCAACGACTGTGCTATCATGATCCAGAAGAACTTGAGAGCCAAATACTACCGACGACGCTACCTTGAGGCCCGTGAGGCCATCGTTATGACCCAGGCTGCTATCAGGTCATGGAAGGCCAGGAAACAGGTCCAGGAGCTTCGCACTATCAGGGCTGCTACTACCATTCAGCGAGTCTGGAAGGGATCTAAGCAACGCAAGGCCTATCAACAAATCAGGAAAGACATGGTTCTCTTCGAGTCTGCTGCCAAGGGATATCTTCGACGAAAGAACATTATGGAGGAACGTCTCGGCAATGCTGCTCTCAAGATCCAGCGTTCTTGGAGATCGAGAAGACAATTGCGAGCCTGGAGACAATACCGCAACAAGGTTGTCCTCATCCAGAGCTTGTGGCGCGGAAGAAGTGCTCGAAAGGACTATAAGAAGATTCGTGAGGAGGCTCGTGACTTGAAGCAGATTTCTTACAAGCTTGAAAACAAGGTCGTCGAGTTGACACAGTCTTTGGGCTCAATGAAGGAGAAGAACAAGGGTCTGGCTTCGCAAGTGGAGAATTACGAAGGACAGATCAAGTCTTGGAAGAAGCGACACAACGACCTCGAGGCCCGAACCAAGGAGCTTCAGACAGAAGCCAACCAAGCAGGTATCGCGGTCGCCCGCCTACAAGCTATGGAAGACGAGATGAAGAAGCTCCAGATTGCCTTCGACGAGTCAACCGCCAACATCAAGAGGATGCAAGAGGAGGAGAGAGAACTCAGGGAATCTCTGCGAGCCACAAATTCAGAGCTGGAGACAGCCAGAAGGTCAAGCACACAACACGAGAAGGACAACATGAGTCTCAGACAGGAGCTGGAGTCTCTGCGGGATGCCCTCGAGCTGGCTCGAAGGAATGCCCCCATCAACGGAGAGCTTGCCAACGGTACCACCCCTGCAGCTTCGGCGCCTTCTGGTCTCATCAACCTCGTCTCGTCCAAAAAGCCTAAGCGTCGGAGTGCCGGTGCGGAACCGCGGGAGCTTGATCGCTTTAGCGGTACTTATAACCCTCGGCCGGTTTCCATGGCTGTTACTGGCACGGCGCATCGTCAGAACCTTTCTGGCTCGACCTTCTTACCTGGCGTTGATAATATCGAGATGGAACTTGAGACGCTTCTCGCGGACGAGGATGGCCTCAATGAGGAGGTAACAATGGGATTGATCCGAAACCTCAAGATCCCCTCACCCAGCAGCACTCCTCCTCCTTCGGACAAGGAGGTGCTCTTCCCTTCATATCTCATCAACTTGGTTACATCAGAGATGTGGAACAACGGCTTTGTGAAGGAGTCTGAACGTTTCTTGGCCAACGTGATGCAGTCCATCCAACAGGAGGTGATGCAGCACGATGGCGACGAGGCTGTCAACCCCGGCGCCTTCTGGCTATCCAACGTCCACGAGATGTTGTCATTTGTATTCCTCGCCGAGGACTGGTATGAGGCTCAGAAGTCGGACAATTATGAGTACGATCGTCTTCTCGAGATCGTCAAGCATGATCTTGAGAGCTTGGAGTTTAACATCTACCACACTTGGATGAAGGTGTTGAAGAAGAAGTTGCATAAGATGATTATTCCCGCCATCATCGAGTCCCAGTCTCTCCCTGGTTTTGTTACCAACGAAAGCAGTCGATTCTTGGGCAAGCTCCTGCAATCGAACTCAACCCCCGCTTATAGCATGGACAACCTGCTTAGCTTGTTGAACAGCGTCTTCCGTGCCATGAAGGCTTACTACTTAGAGGACTCCATCATTACACAGACCATCACTGAGCTTCTGAGATTGGTGGGTGTGACAGCGTTCAATGACCTGCTCATGCGACGAAACTTCCTCTCATGGAAGCGTGGTCTCCAGATCAACTACAACATCACCCGTATCGAGGAGTGGTGCAAGAGCCACGATATGCCCGAGGGTACGCTCCAGCTGGAGCATCTGATGGTAAAGTTCAACCTACTCACTACTTCAAGGACAAGGCTAACAACTGTACAGCAAGCAACCAAGCTTCTTCAACTCAAGAAGGCCACCCTGAATGACATAGAAATCATTCAGGACATCTGCTGGATGTAAGTACTGATGCCCATCTGGCCTAACTCGCATACTAATGACTATAGGCTATCACCAAACCAGATCCAGAAGCTGCTCAACCAATACTTGGTTGCCGATTACGAGCAGCCTATCAATGGCGAGATCATGAAGGCTGTTGCCTCGCGCGTGACGGAGAAGAGCGATGTTCTTCTCCTACAAGCCGTCGATATGGACGACAGTGGTCCTTATGAGATTGCTGAGCCTCGAGTCATCACAGCACTCGAGACTTATACTCCTTCTTGTAAGTAACACGAACCCTTTGGCACAGACATTCCAAAGCTAACATATTTCAGGGCTCCAAACTCCTCGTCTCAAGAGGCTAGCCGAGATCGTGTCGGCACAAGCCATTGCGCAGCAAGAGAAGTTCGACTATACTGATGGCGAAGATTACGAAGACGGGCAGCCACAACATCATGAGCTCGCCGGCGTTGATGAGGTGGAAGTAGAGCAGTAGGGGATAATGATTAGGCATTTCGAACGCACATAAGGGATAGAAGCCGCATTTTCAGGGTGTTTGATGTCGAATTTTCTAATGGCGGCGTGTAACTGAAAACAGATCTGAGGGTATTCTCCTTGAATCTGGACGGCATCATGTATACTGAGCGAGAACATATTTCACCTCTCCGCAAGCCGGTGAGGATATTTATACTCGACTCTATTTTGTAAGATGAGATACGGCTGTATTGGAGAGTCCGAGAGATGAGAGTACGAAGCGATATCGTGGTTATTTATTCACTACTCATGTGCCATTGATGATAATCTGTGATTGTAGATTGTTGAAGTGGTTATGCAACTATCGAATCTATCGCCTCTTTAGTTGCATGGAATTTCTCTGCATAGCAACATTTTGAAGGTTACCCAAACTGAAGAGCCCATCAATCTCTGCAACCATATCCAGACGACAAAGCAGCCAAAATGACCACACGAAAACTGCCTAATATCATTATTACGGGCACGCCCGGTGTCGGAAAGACGACTCACTGTGAGGCTCTCGCGGAGCGAACTGGACTGCGCCATCTCTCAGTGAACCAAGTTGTGAAGGACAAGGAGTGCCATGAGGGCTGGAGCGATGAGTTTCATAGCTTTATTGTGGATGAGGACAAGGTGAGAGACTATTATATCATTCAGAACTGAGATTTGGAATGAAATCAAGTTCTGGAGGGTATGCTGAGAATTTGTGCTGATATTATTACAGTTGCTAGATGCTATTGAGGACGATGTCAAGGCTGGTGGATGCATTATTGACTGGCACGCCTGTGATCTCTTCCCCAAGAGCTGGATAGATCTGGTTGTTGTGCTTCGAGTTGACTCGTCAACACACTACGATCGTCTTATCACAAGGTATGTTGCTCATTACACAGCTCTTATCATTTCGTTCTGGTTTTGAGCAGAGAACCATACATTTACTGACTATGTGTTACAGAAACTACCCCGAGTCCAAGCTCCAAGAAAACATCGACTCTGAGATCATGGAGGTTCTCCTCCAAGAAGCCCATGAGGCTTTCGATGAGGAGATTGTTATTGAGTTGACTAGCAACACATCTGATGAGATGGACACAAACGTTGATCGCATAGTAGCTTGGCTTGATCAGTGGAAGAAGGACAACAGCGAGGAATGACCAAACTTCACAGACAACCAAAAGGGACGGATATTTGCTACAGGGGGTTACTACAAAAGTCTTTGGCTGGGATATTTTGAAGCGTGGACTCGGTTGGTGAAAATAGATTTTTGGATGCAAGCCTAGGGCAGGCTATGAATTGACATGAATCGTTCTACTGGTGGTTCCGTGCCGAATAAGTGCATATTTTCATGTACAAACAATCACAGTCATAGTGGGGAGCCTATTGTTCAGCTCGATTGTCTCCAGCTGCTATCTCTCCTTCAAAGTCATATCCAGTCGGTGAATTTTCTGCTTTGCTTTGTTTCCAAGCTCTAGACTTTTACAAATTTCAACGACGTCAAAATGGCTGCGCACAAAGTCAACTTCATCACCGGCAACGCCAACAAGTTGCGCGAGGTCAAGGCCATTCTTGAGCCTGAAATCGAGGTTCTGAGTAAATCTATCGATCTCGAGGAGGTCCAGGGCACACTTGAGGAGGTTACAGAGTCAAAGTGCCGTAGAGCTGCTGATCTGGTACGTAACTATCTTATCTATCCTACAAATGCTGTAAAGAAAATGAATGTGCTTAACAATAAAATACAGGTGAAAGGCCCCGTCCTGGTTGAAGATACAGCTCTGTGCTATAATGCTCTGAGCGGTCTTCCTGGAGCGTACATGTGAGAGTTGATGCTAGAACGCTGAGAAATACGAATGCTGATGGCTGTAAAGCAAGTGGTTTATGACTTCGATCGGCCATCAGGGCTTGAACAACCTGTTGGCTGCTTACACTGATAAGTCCGCTGAGGCTGTCTGCACTTTTGGGTACTGTGCTGGACCTGGCGAGAAGGTCATCCTCTTCCAAGGCCGATGCCCAGTAAGAAACTCTCGAGTTCTTTCACCGTGACTGTGCTGATATATGATGCAGGGCAAGATTGTGCCTCCCCGAGGACCTCCCGATTTCGGTATGTGTTGAGAAAAGAATACATAGAATACATGCTGACATGTGAAAAGGATGGGATGCCGTCTTTGAGCACGAGGGCCAAACGTATGTAAAGTTTGAACCCAAATGATGATCTCTGCTAACTCTCATAGTTTTGCTGAGATGGACAAGGCGGAAAAGAACAAGATCTCCCACCGTGGTCGAGCTCTGGCCAAACTTCAAGCTTGGTTCAAAGACCAGCAGTAGATTGTAGAGGATTACGATACAGCAGCGTACTTGGTGAGACTAGAGTCTTATAAGTATAAAGGTTAGATGCAGTCAAGGACCGGATTACTTACTAGAGCACCTCATATTGGTTGTACTTGCGAAAGTAGTGAGAGCCACGACGATATGGCTGCAAGAAACTATCGATTGAAGAGGGCTTCTGACGAACTGTTCTGCCGATGAGGTTTCGGATCTTTGTAGAATCACGAAAACTAGGGTCGAATACCAATAGATTCGCCTGCCCGTCCATTTGCCTCTCGAAGCCGACGATTGTCAAAGAGTGTCCTGTCTACATTTAGTGCCTGGTAAGCATGCTGGTGGTTTGAGATGTTCTTACCTGGGTGTTGTAGGTAGATTGGTGGCAGTTCCGTATGATGAATTCGATCTTCGACGCTTGTGATACCTCCATGAAAATATCCTTCGATAGCTTCAAAGAGACGTTGTTTCGACTTGCCGCGTTCCTGATCCTTAAATGCTTGAACGGAGCAACTGTTACTGTTAGCTGCCTGTTGACTTTCTCATAATGGGTAAACTCACGGAATCTCCAAGCTGAGAAACACAGCCTGTGCCTGGTTCCTGTCAGTCACCTGACTCCATACAAGTAGAGAGGATTATGTACCTCTGGTGTGCCAATGTATTTTCTCGTCCCCTTTACGCCCCCGGTTTCCGCCCTTCCCTGGGCATTGATACCCATGTCCCAGGCATTCTCAATGAGATCTTGGATCTGGAAGATGGAGGGAAATGTGCGTCCAAAGTGATTCGAGCCTTCTCTCTGGGCTGAGATGATGTTTGAAGTGAGCATCTGGATATTTCGATAACCGCAGAAACCGCCTGCAACTGTCAGACACCTCAGATTACACAGCATTTGTAGACTTGCCTTCTCGTCTCAATTTGGAAACATGTTGTACCGCAGGGTGACACAGGTAGGCATACTGTGTTGAAGGACTTTGTTCCAAAAGCTGACTTAGAACAGGCAGAACACCTGAAGTCGTTAGCTACTGCTGGGGAACATTACTAGATGGGACTCACCATCGTTGACAACCTGGCCTTCATCTTTCAGAAGGTCTACAAGCCAAGGGGGCATCTTTCTCTCATGCGCAAACCTGCCAAGATCAGATTTCTACTCTCGTGTTAGTCACCACATAGTCAGTATCAAGAATAATGCAATATCTCACCCCCAGACGAACGTTGGATTTAGCTCGTTCGCCATTCTTATCGCGACTTGAAGAGCCTCTGCTGGTAGTCTTGATGATACCAGCATCCTCTCTCTTGGTCTTGTGCCGTGTCCTGCTACTGTTACTGCTACTGCTACTCTCCTTCCCATGAGAGCTACGCCCAGAAAAGAGGTCCTTCCACGCCTGGATAGCGCTGACTTTCTTGTGCTTCCGCTCTCTCTCTCTAGTCGACGGCTCCGGCTTCCGAGCCACAGTGGGAGTCTGTTCCGGCTCTGGCTCGGGGGTGGCGTCCTGCGCCTCGAGCTCGTGAAGCTCAAGATGATAAGCTAGCTCGTCCAGCTGAAGGATCTCACCGCAACCTTCTGGACATGAAATGGGATCTCCGGAGGTGGTGAGTGGTGAGCCGTCAGCGTCTGGGTGTTGCTGCTCTATGTGCTAGTCAAGGGGATCAAAGTCTTAGTCTCAGCTAAACTCAACGCAAGCGGTAAGAAAGATCGGTGAGAGACACACTAGAATGAGTTCATATTCGCCTTGGCCCGGCTTGAAGCCGCAGAAGGGGCAAGGATCCGAGTTGGACATAGTGGTTGATTATTTCATGAATTAAGACGAGGGATGAGAAGGTTGAGTTTAGGAGCGAAGAGAGAGTGTTTAAAATGCAAGACAGAGAGGAAGTTCTATATGTCTATGAGTTATCAAGTGCAGCAATTGTTTTGGCGTTGTCTTTTTGGCTGTGACAAAGAGTGATTAAGGTCAAGAACAAAGAAAGAGTTCGGCGCGGTGTGAGTGAGTGATTCAGTCTGAGCCTGTGAGTGAGGCTGTGATGGTGGTACACGTACCACGTCCCTCCTTCTCTCCAGGGTCTCACAGCGTATTCAAAGTCAAATCACGGGAAGGGCACAGCCTGAGAAATGCTACCATCAACTAAAGCTTGAACAACACCAGCCACTATATTTAAGTACTATTATTTACGGATACTTGAAAATGTAAACACAGCAAACACATACAGCAATGCCAAGTCAGTCACAACCACATGGCGCAACGTCAGTACCACAACAAAGACCGCGGATCTCTTGATAGCGTCCGGATGATACTCTATTGCATTGTATAGCGGGACCATCCGGATAGAGTCAAGTTCCCGTCTAAACTGGATCTCGCAGTACAGTACAAGAGGCAGTACAAGAACAGACCGCTCATGGAGGGAGGGACTAAAGAACTAGCCAAACTAACAAGGCATCACGAATTGTTGGGAACCAATTATCAACGACACCGAGAACCTGGTGCCTTGGATTTGTTCTAGAAACTCGCTCCAAACAAGGTACGTATCGGTAGTTGCAGCTCTCTACATCCTTGCAAGTGTCATTCAATCTCCTCTATCAGTCAGTCATTCAAGCGGTCATGAATCAGGACATTCACCAAGTCAGTCAGTCAGAGTCAGATAGCGCAGTACAACAGAAATTTTCTAATAGTAAGTAAGCAACCAATCCCAAAAACCTCCTGACCTGACCCGGCCTGACCTGGACCCCTCCATTGATTTGAACCATGTACTCTAGTTGTTAAGGCAGGCAAAACAAGAAAGAAAATAACACACCAAAGTTTGGTAGAAATCGACATGGTACGACTTGATACCCTTTCTGATAGACAGCAACGGAGAATTTAACCAAAAGAGGGCACCCTATTCAAGGCCCTTGTTGTCTCAGCCCCGAATCACCTTGTGACCCCTGTGACTGTCACCCGTCGTGGGACGGCCTGGTCTGGCCTGGCCTGGTCAGAACTTGTGGACCGCCCCGCGGCCTGAGAAGACTGGATCGTCATCATCGTGATCGTGATTGTCTGGCAAAATGATATGCCTCTTTGAACACCATTCACAATTGTCTTTTACATGAGAATGCAATTGCTCTTGGCCGGAGCCTCGCCTGGGTTCTGCGACTTCTCAATCTGCCCGATCAAGAGCTCGAAAGCCTTGCCCACGTTCTCGTTGTATCGCGCGCTCGCCTCGGTCCAGCCGCATTGTATCTTCTCCGAGAGCTTCTGTCCGTCTTCGGGTGTGACCTGTCGTTGCTCGGGGCGCAAGTCGCTCTTGTTGCCGACGATGCAGATGGGGACCGACTCGGTGCCCTGGTATTTTTCTGGTCAGCTCACGAGTTGCTTGTCTGGTCGGGTTCTGAGAGTACTTACGAGGTGGTTGAGAATCTTCTCGCGGATGACCTGCACCATCTCAAAGGACGGCAGTGATGATACTGAGTAGACAAGCATGTAGCCATGGATGCCGATAAAGTGCTTCGAGTTGAGAATGCTGTACTCGTCCTGACCCGCTGTGTCGACGATTTCGGTTGAGTAATCCTGGCCCTTGTACTTAATCATCTTGCTGAAGGTATTCTCAATCGTGGGATAGTAGCTGTCGACGAAGTGGCCATCGACGAACCGTACCGCTAGAGACGACTTGCCTGTGATCCATCGTCAGCAAACGTAATTGAGCATTCGGAATTAAATCGCCATCTGTTGAACAACTGATCAAGAGATTGAGAAATACTGACCGACTGAGCGGCTGCCGACAATAGCGACCTTTCTTTGCTTGGGAGAAGGCATCGTGCAACAATGCTGAGTGGCAATGAATCAAAAGTGAAACAGCGTCTGGACTGCGTATTCTCGTTGTTAAACCTCAAGTTGAGTATTCACGCTCGAAAGGAGTAAAAATTGGGCGTACAGAAACTGAGACCAACAGCGGGAAAAATAGATGAAGAAGAAAAAGAGAGAGAAAAAAGAGTCTCGTTGATGACGATGGTGAATGTATGATGTGTAACTTTAGTGGTAGGTATGGTACCTCAGCTGGTATAAGATAAGAGGGCCTGGAACTTTAGGTGCACGTACTCATGTCAGTCGAATCAAATCAAATCAAATCAGATGCTACAGGTCTTGAATGCAGTAAAAAGGAGCCCATCTTTTCCAAACTAAGGTCATTCCTGATGGGCAGGAACTGTAACTCTACTGCAAGCCCCCCACCGGATCTTCTCTGCTCAGTGCGTGCTCTCCTCCAACAGGAACGGGAGCCCCTCCCCCTCCCTTTGCATCATACAGATAAAGATACGTAACTGTGCTGCCTCTCCCCTGTAAGTGACGCGTGAACTTGCAGGGTTAGTCTTCTTCACTTGATGCATAACCCAACAAGTATGCACTAAATCACACCGGGAATAAATTTCAACAAGAGCCTCAGATCATGCATGTGTCGCAGAATTATGAGAGAGTGTCAGTATCAGCCAATATGATCGTTCAAGTGACCTGGTATCAATTCTTCTTCTCATCTATACACTCTCTCGCTAGCAAATATGCCAGAAGTGGCTGTAATCCATCCGTCATACAAAGTAAAAAGGGAGAGTCATACTCAGAACATTGTCCCAAAAACGTTCCCTAGCTCAAGTCATGCCCATGCGTATATAATCAACTATTGTCGTCGCAGTCGTTGTAATTCGTTGACGAGCCCTTCCAGCTCCGTCACCTTGTTGTCCACTGATCTGTACATTCCGATGAACTCCTTGATCGATCCAATAAGACCTGGAAGTCCCTCGCTTCCCGCTTGCTCCTTAAGTCGTTGCCGGGCTGCGTCTTCCAGAGACAAGTAACCCAGCAAGACGGAAAGGTAGCCAAATGCCACGCTCAGCTTCGATTTCTCTACAGAGTCGGCCTATAACATGATTGTTAGTTTCAGATCTGTCGACATTGACGAGCAACCTCACCTCTAGCATCAAGGCCTGGTTCTGTAAGTATACTGTCACCAGACCATCCAGTTGCGCCCCGGTGATGTTCTCACGTGCGGGAGCGCAGTGTTCTAGTATATTGATCGTCATACCGAGAACTAGAAGAAGCCCATCATAAGTCTCCTCCTTCAGACGTCGGTTGCTCATAGCGTCCAGGGCCGATTTGAAGCCAGAGAGAATGCATTTCGATAGACTCGACAACAGGATCGCATCACTGAAGGCAGCCGCACCGTGTGTCGTGTTGGACATGTTGATTGAGAGCTTGAGAATAGCTACTTCGATGTTTCCAAGCTTGTCTGGCCATTGCTGGAGGCTGTTCTCGAGAATACGCGCCACCTGGTGCGATTGCTGCGCAATCCATGTGACTTCATTCGCATCGTTCATCGCCAGTCCTGACTGAGACTCCAGTATTGATATGACAAGGGCAGTCGCTGCGTCGGTTCTGGGGTTTGTACTCGTACAATGGGATAGGACGGTCTCAAGATCGTTCTCCACGTCCTTGACAACTACCGATGAGTGCATCGCATCGATGCGTTGACACAGAACGTTCAGCAGCTGAAGTGCAAGAGTTTGAGGCGAGAGCTTCTCAGGGCGACGACCATGCCAGATATTCATCTTCTTGAGCGTAGTCTTGACCTCGCTCAGAGAGGCTCTCGTCGTCTTGGCGAGCCTCAGTCTCCCCGAAGCGAGTTCATCAATGTCTTCGGGCATCCGTAAAAGGACAGAGAGCATTTGTCCCAGTCCATCATCAACAAGCTGTTGCAAGAGGTGGGCTGCAGGGCTGAAATGGAGAAACGTGACGAGAACAGCCGACAAGGCGAATCCGCAAATAATATCCTGTTCTTGACCGATGTTTGCCGCGACTTTATCGCGAGTTGCGTGATCCCGAAATTGACTGATGAATTCCTTGTTCTGTAGCTTCTGGGAAAGCTCTAGGAGCGCCCCTCTCCTCAATGAAGATGGAGAGCTTCCAGGGGTTCCTATCCGAGCAAGCAGGTCCTCCATTTCATCGGCAAAGCGATTGTTGGCTCCGGCTCTTCGGAGTTCGTGCACGCTCTTGATAGCAGGTCGAGCACCTCCGTCTCCGTCAATATTGTCATCGTCGTCCATGGCAAATGGGTCGGCATTGGCGGGTTCTGGCGGCGTAGCGAGAAGCGCATCCAGCTCTTCTTCCACCGTCATGGGCTTTTCCTGGCTGGGCTCACTGAGCTTCGAGGAAGACTCGGTCAGGATGGATCGAGATTGGCCGTACGTGTACTTGACTCTTCGGCTTTTGAGCGCGACCGTGGTGCGATTTCTGGGTCGTATCGTAGAGTCTTGAGAATGATTCTGGGAGTTGTTTTGTGATTGCTGAGAAGGGGTCGCGCGTCCACTGTCTGTACCGCTGTTCGGGGGCAATTGCTGCATGGGCTTCTCTTCTTCAGAAGCCGAGTCTTCCGACTCTGAACTTTCTGCCCGCTGAGCCGCCAACCTATCAATCAATCGCAGTCGTCGTTTCTTCGGTCTCGGAGATTCGTCATCGCGGGCCTTGGCCGTTGATTGCGCAGCACTTGAGCTGAGTTTCGAGGTTGGGATATCGGATTTGCTTCGGGGGAGGAGTCTAGATCGAACGTTCGACCTTTTTGGACTCTTCTTTGAAACTGGTAGTTGTGGAGGAGGGGCGCTGGCTTTGTTCTCATTTTCAGAGGCTCCAGCTACAGGTCGCTTTGGCAGTGTAGTCGTAGACTTCAGTTGTTTTGGAGCAGTAGGTTTTGTTTCTTCTTCAATTGGTTCGGAAGGCGCAGCTTCTAGGCGCTTTCTTTTTCTCGTGTCTGTCGCATCGCGCGATTTTGGTTTCTGATCATCTCCGGCTTTCGCGCGAGCGGGTTCATCGGGTCGCTTCTCAACGTGTTTTGGCGTTGGTTCGGATGTTGATCTCGGTAGCGACGGTTTTGATGGCTTCGCGACAGGTGCGGCAGAGTCAGGGCGGCTGCTCGGTGCAGTGAACGATTCGGTGGGTTTGAATGGCATCGCGTCGCGCATGAAGCGCTTGCGCACAGGTTTGCCATACGTCACCACCTTGCGCGGGACTGACGCTGTTGAGCTGTTCCGTGACGCCATAGTGTGCTCAAGTTCTATGAGCAGAACGCGACGGTTGGAGTGGTGGGTTTATATCATATAATGAGGTCTGTGGAAGTTGAAGGGATAAGATATGATGACGATACAGACGGTTGTGGAGGTAAGTCGCACCCGTTAGTGGCAAGTTGGTTTAACACGCTGGTAAATCAAGGGAGAAGGCATGCGGCGCGTTGCTACGGGTTCAGTTGCAAAAAGAAGGATGATAAGAGGAAATCTGATTCAAGGAGGCGAGCGCAATAGATGAATAATAGAATTGAAGATCTTTCACATTGAATCACAGTCAGGGCAGGTTGATCAATGAAACGTTGAAAGGCTACGGCAGCAGTGCCGTGTTTAGCATAAAGTCACATTTCGGCTGTCAATAGAGAGAGCTAAAAACAGAAACACGTTCAAATAGAATAATATTAGTAACAAAGAACAATTAAATAAATTAATTGCATAGAGTGCTATTTTGTTGAATGACTTCCAATGCGCCACTTCCATTGTTCTCATCCCATCTCCGTTCTCTATACCATTGGATATCCATTCTCATCTCCACTGTTTATTATCATGAATCCACGCCCATGCCACTGCCATGCAGTGCGGTCTCCTCCGATTTTGTGAGTATCGTAGGGTAAGGGTCCAGGCGCCGCCGGCCGATTTGCATCCCCGTTTTAAGCATATGCGAGACCAATACGATTGAGCATAGCAAAGCGGGCAATGCAATGCAATGCAGGGCTACCGACTTGTCTTATCCTCGAGAGCTCTAATTGATGCCGAGCTCTTCTCTCCGCCTTTCAATTCATTCAATCCTATACTGAACCTTTCTTATTTTGTTCTTCAACCTCTTTCTAGGTTATACCTACGATTGTACTCCGCTCGCCCACTTGGAAATATCTGAACTTTACTTCAACCCCGCCATCACCGCTGACTTCTTACACCACCTCGAACACTAACAACAGCTAACATGGCGGACAAGACTCAAGATACTCACACGACACCCGTCGGTCCCTCATACCGCACTCACCAGCAGAAGCCCAGTGCCACCGTCTCTGTCGACGTCAAGCTAGACAATGTCCATGTTCTGTCGCAGACCCCTCAGCTCATTGCCCTACTGTCGTATGTTCACTTCCCTAATTGGGCGTCCTAAGCCTCGGAGCTGAGAATCGTCCAGGAAAATTCGTAGCAAGGAGACCGAGAGAGCAGACTTCATCTTTTACTCCAACCGAATCATTCGATTGCTAGTTGAGGAGGGTCTCAACCACTTGCCTGTCATTGAGCACACTGTCACTACACCCATTGGCCGAAATTACAATGGTCTCATGTTCCAGGGCAAGATCTGCGGAGTGTCCATCATGAGAGCTGGTGAGGCTATGGAACAGGGTCTCCGCGACTGCTGCCGCTCTGTTCGTATTGGAAAGATCTTGATCCAGCGTGATGAGGAGACGGCCCAGCCCAAGCTGTTCTACGATAAGCTGCCCGAGGATATTGCTGACCGATGGGTGCTTCTTCTGGATCCCATGTTTGCTACTGGTACGACGATATCCCATTTCACATGTCATTCATGTCGCAATCCGTCTAACGCAGATATACAGGTGGCTCTGCTACCATGGCGGTTCAAGTCCTCAAGGCCAGGGGCGTTCCCGAAGAACACATCCTCTTCCTCAACTTGATTGCAAGCCCTGAGGGTGTCAAGAACTTCTCTGCCAAGTTCCCCCGCTTGAGGGTCGTGACGGCTTTCATCGATGAGGTTTGCCACACCGCCTGCACACACTGTCGCAACGTATTGGCTAACCAGGCATTTCTAGGGTCTCGACGAGAAGAAGTATGGATGCTCAACCCGAATGACACATGATGTGCTGACCAACCAACAGTTATATCGTTCCTGGCCTGGGAGACTTTGGAGACAGATTTTACACCATCTGAGGAAGGAATCATCGCAAAGGTTATATATCCTGAGTCGAAGGCGCATAGAAAGGGGTTGTCGAGTCATGGGTGTAACAAGTCTTGGTATTGATACAAGGCGCATAAAAGAAACGATTAATAGTCATCCTCTCCGTAGTGCTCGTCGTCGTCTTCATCGACCGCCGTTCGGTTACCTCGTCCAGCTCCTGCTCGAGATGTGCCAGTGTAGCCAGGCTCCGCGTTGTCCTCCTTGGCGACGGCATCTACAAGTTGTTAGAGATTGTCGATAGAGTCGTAGAAGGGATATTGGAGACTGACCTGCTGCGTCAACCCATTCACCGTAAACGTCAACCGCCGCAGACAGATCTGTCGCAAAGTTAGCACCCGATGCGCCGGAGGCAAAGGAGAGTCCGTGGAAGCCGTACAGTTGACCGCGCATTGGAACTTTTGTCCGCAGACACGGCAGTCGAGTTGTCCGACACCAGCCTTCTTGTCGAGCTTGACCGAAACCGAGTTTTCGTGGTTGCAGAAGAGGCATGCGAAAGTGGTAGGAAGGGGATCTTTCTGGATTAGTGTGAGCGCAAAAGCCCCAGGGCCCCCTAAGACAGAGAATACGAAAATGAAATGACAAGGGCTCGGCTTGGAAGACGGACCTTCTTGGGCCCCATGGGCTTGCTTGAGGACTTGCGCTTGCCCATGATGTCTGTAAGTTCCGCGATTCGTGCGCGACCGGAACGAGAAGAAACGCGAAACGGGGAAAAAAGATGATAGTGAATTTGCTGATGTCAAGCTTTGGGCTCGGACTAGGACTAGGACTAGGCAGCCCAGGGCAGTCCCAGGAAACAAGGCGCCAGCCAGGGATGTTTCGTTTGGTTCGTTATCTTATCAGCAGAGAAACTCTGTTTGTCGCATTGCACGTGCTCACTCTCTAACAAGCGGCTTTGGGTTCTGTTAGTGCGGCAGTTGGACGGTAGGCGTGTTTCTAGTGCATGCATCAAGCGGGGAGAGAAGCCCGATTGCCCCGCCCCCGCCTCCCGGCGACCTCCGTGATTCTATACGTGAACGCCGGATTCCGTGAAGGCGATCCTTATCAGACTAGAAGAATGAGGATAAGAGGATAAGCTTGAAGAACATTGGTATCAGGATTGCATGGGTGACTTTAGAGGGTCGTTTGTTCGTTGATGCCGTATCAATGCGTGTTGGGTGTGACCATTGACAGACAAAGAGATGTGAGTAAACGAGAAAACAGTTAGAGACATGAGCAAACAACCAAACCAAACTAACCAATGACTTCAGAGGCAACCTCACTAACAACGGAAGCGTCTTCCTTGCATATTCTCCTGACCATCAACTTCTACACCGTCACCTTCACCTTCACCTTGAGTTTGGGCGCCGACGACTAAACGCAGGGGGATTCCCTTCCGATTTGGCGGGGTAGCTCCCCTGGCCTGGCCTGGTTTGGGCTATGACTTAGGTCGGTGGAGATTGAGGCTTGAGACTTTTGAACGTGCCGCCTTATCATGTGGTCTCTTATCAGCGAATCGTGAACTGTCAATTCCATGCTGATAGACGCAGGTCAGTCACTGGCTATCATGACTGCTCCTTGTTGGGAGAGCTCCCCTCTCTTCTCTCATTTACTCAACTTGGTAGCTAGCCCGATTACGGCGGCCCGATACATGAAAGTTATGTTTGTATAGGGGCCTCTCCCGTTGATCTGCTGACCTTGGAAGGTGACATATAAGGTTAGAGTAGCACAGTTAGGGTGATACGGATCTTGATATCTACAATTTATGTACTATCTGAAGTCCTTGGAGGTTGGGGATGTGCTACAGCTCCCCCTGTTCATGACGACCCCGTTGTAAGGCATGTGTCACCATGGATGACTTTCTCCGACCGCTCTTCCTGTTGTTCCGGTCACTCTCCATGTTTTTCTTTTCCTTTCTTTCTGAAAAAGTAAACTCTCTTTCTCTTTCTTTTCTTGAACTGTGTCATATCGACTTCTCTGCGACATATATCGCAACCTCACACTCGCAATACAGTCTACCCTAGAGATCCGCACTCAACCCCACGTTTACGTCTACTGCCATCATCATGGCATCTGACGACCAGCAATCCAGCATGCTGGAAGCTCTACAGGAGATTCAGCGCACGCAGGCTCTTCTAGTGAACGCGGTCGAATCGCTTTCTGGTAGATCGATCGAAGAATCAGGTGGAGATGTTGGCAAGAACACCATCCTTGAGCCAGGTTCTCGTGAAGATGACAATGAGGGTGGAACGCCTTCAGTAGAAGTTCCTGCTGCCTCTGGAGACAAATTGAAAGCTCCTGCGCTTCCCTCATCCGAACAGCGCCAGCAGCAAGGATTCACATCGCGTATTATTCTGACGTGAGGATTCCTGTATACAAGCTCCACTAACACCGTTCGCTCACACAAGGTAACTAGGACTTACCCCAAGCAGATTGGAATTAATCCTTTGCCCATGGACTGGGGAAATCAAGACCCTGTTAAGCGTGGCCCTATCGTAGTTTCAAGGGCTGCTTCTACTATTCGACGTCGTAATGGTTCGTCCGTCCGTCTGTGTCTGTGATGCATGTGTGTTAGTTAGTGTTACTGACTTTCGTAACTTGCGTTTAGCTGTTGGAGGTTTGTTATGTCCCCTTTTACTGATGTGTCCATTCGTTAACCGTGTTATTTAGCCCAGTGAGTTATCAATCACCGTTCATTTCGAGGGAAACCATGCTAAACAAGTTGTTAGTGGTGGTTCGTACTCGATCTACTATGCCCTCGCCGTGGCCAGCAACGAATTGAACGCCGACCACCGGTATGTCCTTTGTCTCCAATCCAAAAATCCATAACTAACGGCGTATTCACAGTCCCGACTTCACCAACACCGAGCCGGCCGCGAACATTGGCCCTTTCCCTCAATGGGGAGACCCCAAGAAGATTGTTGCCATGGACCCCTGGGGACATCTCGCTCCTTGGCTGTTCAAGGACACCATCGAGAAGGACAACGGTATGGATTGTGATACCAATTGATAAAACGGCGTTACTGATGGTTTCATTAGTCGATATTCGACCGACCATTGCCATCACCAAGGCTCATATGAAGGTCGGTGTCTGGATCGACTGGGAGATGGAACGGCTGTCGCTAACCTTCTTATCAGCTTCCTGAACTTGCCGAGAGTGTCAAGGCCGGCCGACTGTGAGTTCGCTCTTCCGTTATTTTCGTAATACAAGCTGACCTTAGTAGGGTACCCGATGGCAAGGTTTGCCTGAATGATCAGGGTGAACTGGCTGTCACCAAGTTTGCCGTTGAACCAGTACGTCCCCAACACAAGCAGTCAAAGCAAGTTTAACCTCACACTCTAGGTCTGGTACCTCCCCGGTGTGGCAGAGCGATTCGGTATTGGTAAGTATACAGCCATTGCTTGATGGTGTATAACCACTAACACGACAAAGACGAGGCCACCCTACGACGTTCCCTGTTTGAGCACACAGGAGGAAGTTACCCAGAGGTAAGTAAGCTTCGTGCTGGAAGATCTCACTGCTAACACGTTCAAGCTTATCACCCGCGGAGACATCAAAGTATTCCTTCCTCCGATTGGTGGTCTCACTGTGTACTGCTTCGGAGATCCAGCCAAGATGTCGGATGAATCGGTTCGACTGTCTCTGCGAATCCACGACGAGGTATGATTCCCCGACTTTCTGTAAGACCCCGAACTCACCGTGTTCTGCAGTGCAACGGCAGCGACGTGTTCGGATCTGATATCTGCACTTGCCGTCCTTACTTGATCTTTGGTATCGAGGAAGCCGTCAAAGAGGCTCAGAATGGTGGCAGTGGTGTTGTCATCTACTTCAGAAAGGAAGGCCGTGCGTTGGGAGAGGTCACCAAGGTAAGTGCTGCTTGATCACAACTCACAGAAGCAAATCTAACTATTTTTCCAGTATTGTAAGGATGAAATCCCTCAAGATTCGGAGAAGCAGCCGTCGTGTAGATCTGGGGTACTAATTCTGGGGTAGTGGTCTACAACGCGCGTAAACGCGGAGCCGATCGCGCATCAGACTATTTCAAGAGGACCGAGAACATTGCAGGTGTCAAAGACATGCGATTCCAGGCTCTCATGCCGGATATCCTGCATTGGCTGGGCATCAAGAAGATTGACAGGATGCTTAGCATGAGCAAGTGAGCGCCTGAGAGTCGAACACGTCGAGGAATTGACAGCTGACATATCTCTAGCATGAAGCATGATGCGATTGTCGGACAAGGGTAAGCTGATAATGAGTCGGTCTTGTTAATTTTTGATGCGAGATTAACATGGTCCTAGGATCCCCATTCATGAGAGGGTCGAGCTTCCAGAAGAACTGATACCCGCTGACTCGCGAGTCGAAATTGACGCCAAGATTACAGCTGGTAAGTGAAATGAGAGCCGGCAGACGAGATGAGGCCCCAGCTCTATAAACAAGGCGGAAACTAACGGAGATGAAGGCTACTTTACCACTGGTAAACGTATGACTACCGAAGAGCTCCAGGCGGTCCAGGGAAGAATATGGGAAGAGTGAGTACTATCCAATCCAATTGTGCTGTTCGGAGCAAAGACTGATGACTGTGGCAGCTTCGATCATTAGACGAAACCGGATAGATACGGGCTCAAGCTGTATGTACAGTAGGGACGTGGCGCTGAGCGTCGCGGGGTGCGTCAGCAGCTTCCCAAGTTTGCAGGTTACTGCAGGTCGGTCTGAGCCGTTTTGCGTGGGGGAAGGATGATGATTGCTCAGAATCCATACGATGGCGACGATGCCACGGTACCATTCATCCGTGGTGTTGGGGCTGAGTGTCCCGAACGAGGTACCCGGTCAAGGTGGCAGGTCATACAGGGCAGTTGATGGGTTGGAGACAGTGAGAGAAGGCCGTTGGGAGCATCCGTTTTCGAGTTTAAGCGCGTCCGGGAGGGAGTTGCTAGCAAGGTTGTGCATGCTGTAGAGGTTGCGAGATTTGAAGATGTAGAGTGACTGACACTGGATAGTGAGTGGAACTCGGAATGGAAGCCTACCCTACTAGTAAGGGGATGGCCAGGATAGTACCGAATGGATTAAATCCACCTTTCGAGGCCCATCCGTAGATTGTTCCGAATGGAATCGGTGAGGCGGTCACAAGTCACAAGGACCGTTTTTAATGAGTTGTAATTGCATATTTTCTGACTCCGACACCGTATCCGACTAAAGGAGCATTTACCGAACACCGATACAACCTTAACCTTGTACGGTACGGCATGATAAGGCACCCATGTATGATTGTATGTGTGAGGATGGAGTCGCTTCTGTCTATGTCTGTACACGTGTAGAGCACGTCTTGTGGTCATGAGCATGAGCATGAGCATGAGCCAAGGGCAAGGGCAAGGGCAAGGGGTCAGTCAAATGTGATGCGATGCACGAGGCGGAAGAGATTAATGATAACTACCTAGGT
Source organism: Fusarium odoratissimum NRRL 54006 (assembly GCF_000260195.1). NCBI lineage: Eukaryota > Fungi > Ascomycota > Sordariomycetes > Hypocreales > Nectriaceae > Fusarium > Fusarium odoratissimum. Next base: position 707,981 of record NW_022158689.1, on the reverse strand, counting down.
AAGGTACCTAAGGTAGATAACTCAGTCGCCTTGAATTGACTCTGTTGCTATCAAAAGAAAACCTCCGAAGGTTGCTTACCCCGGCCCGAGAAGACGATCAACGATCCATCACCATGCTATGCTATGCTCTGCTGCCGTGCCATGCAGTTCCATGTTGTGCCATGTTTATTGCCGAACTGGGTGGATTAATTGCCCCGGGTGATTAACGTGTACATCAATGATCTTGGCCATGGTTCATTCATGTTCATCAGGTACAAGGCCATCCATAGGTGATGGCCAAGGTAATGATTGTCTAACAGAATGCTCATCATGGTGAATGATTTTCCGTTCTTAAATGGCATCGCATCACACATCCATCATTCTGCTTGCTTGTAACCCAACCCACATTCAAAGATCCAGCCCCCATCCAAAAACGCTCTCGACTATACACCATCAAAAAGGAGACCGATACGCTAGAGAGCCTTGGCCTAACGGATGGCTTTTCGTTCTAGTTAGTATCCAAGCGAGGGTTGGTAGTGTCATGGACGCGTCTTTCGATCGATGCAGTACATAACATATAGAGTTCACTCAGATGCAATGCCAATCCTCAAGTTTGATCCCATTCCAAGGAAAACAAACAATAGAGCGTTTCGTCTTCCTAAGCGGTATGCATCTTGACGACCTGTTGGGTAGCAATGCGACAGTAGCTCCGACAGGTATTCCCATAATTTTGCCTTACCGCCAGAAGTGCCCTAGGTCAACCCATTCCACCATCCACGTTCCGCTGGGCCCGAATAAACGAGTGCCTCGTCAGGGCGAGTCATCACTGGCTTTACAGGCTTGGAGACCCCCGCATATGCCTGCACGGGAAACCCGCCTGCAGTCCCCGGGGCCCGCGTCCCTAGCCAAAAAGGCCCAGGGGGACAAAGACCAGGATTCTGGGCCATACACCAGGAGACACGCACCAAGACCAGCGAGTGGAAGATGGGTTGGTGTTGGCAACCAGATGCAGCGATGAGCCGACAAGTGGCAAGCAGAAAAAAAAAGACTCTCTTACTATTCTGAGAATATGAGTCTGGTCTGGTACCTGGACTGCGGCCTTTTTCGAACACGAATAGAGGACCCATCGTTGCGTGATGCCAAAGACTCTAACCTCTGAACGGCCGAATACAAGGGTCAAGTCTACTCACCGATGGAGGTTATAAAAGATCGTGATGGTACCTGTACAGAGGCTCGGAGAGGGAACGGTACCCATGTCGGCCAACTCCAAAGCTTGTTGTTACTGTAATGATGACTTGCTGTGCAGCGCACACGCACGCACACGTCCCCAATGCAATGGCACCCTTGTTCATTACCTTACTTAGCTTACCCGCTTGGTCTAACCGCAGCCGTGGTAGCTCTACCACATGTACACAAGGAGGTGGTTGATGTGTGTGGATGTGGATGTGGATGCCTTGATATTTGTCTCTATGTACATACATATTCGAGCTACTGCCAGCTCTTCCCGTCCATCCAAAGTCTCTTTCACTTTCTTGTTATTCTTCTCAAATGTGAAACCATCTTTCCAACTTACCTATTTTAATGCACATACAACTTGCAACCTTCAACAATCAACACATCTGATATACACAATGGCCTCTTACATACGAGACAGTCGAAGCGCGGTGAGAGCTCATAGGCGAGACTCGTCGTCATCATCATCCTCAAACACAAACTCCAACCGCACAAGACCACGACTTCTTCGCTCTAGTGCAACGGAACCTTCAATCACTGCTTCAAATGCCATCAGAGGCTCATTCGCTGGCCCGGGCTCACCACAAAGAGCGACTGATCTTCTCAACCGTGTTGCCGTCTACTCGCCATCTCCAGAAGCCTCGACTCCAGGCCCAGTCTCACGCCACGCCGAGCCCATCTCAATCTGCCGTGATGACCGAGAGCATTCGCCCTCCAGCAGCCCAGGAACTCAGTCCGTCGTGATGGTCGACTCACCATCTGGTATGTCTCACACCAACATATTTATACCAGTCGATACTAACATCAGTCAAGGCTATTACTTTAGCTTTCCTAGCTTTGAGGAATGGAACAGGGACAACCAAGAGGATATGAATAAGGACTCTGATGACTGAGATGTGACGGGAAAGAGGGTGAGAGGAACCAAATGGCCTCAAACCGAAAAAGGAAAACAACATGACTACGACAGGGCGACAACAACAGTCGCTCATCCAGCACGGCCACACTGTCGACGAGACAGAAAAGGCCTTCGCTGACGGCTCAAAGAGGAGCAAGTGACAGCGAGGCCATTGGAACCAAGGGATCAGAAACGCATCGTCAACCAACAACCACACCGGCCTTTTACCAATATGAGACTGGAATAAACGAGGTTGTGGCTGGCTGATTGCGCCCTAGGACTAGGCTGGGTGGATAGAGGTGAAAGGCTTCTTGGTAGAAGAGAAGCGGACGCTGAAATCGAGCTGTACACGATGCATGAATGAGGAATAGCTGCACCTCTGAAAAGGTGGAGTGAAGGGGGTCCAACAACAGAACAGAACGGTCTGGGTGAATCTCAGGACCCATTGACAGAAAGCAAGACGCTTAGATCCAGTTGGACGAGGTCTGCTAAAACACAAAGAAAACAGATAAAAACTATATACATCTCCCTGAAACATACCATAATTCATAAGTTGTAATAAATCTTGGTTGTCAAATGTGATGAAACAGCATAAACTATGACATACGTTGCCTGTCGGTTCCTTGAATAGAGACTCAAATGACAGCATCCATCGTAAGCAGAAAGTCTTGGTAGGACGAGTCGTCCACGCGGGCTAAGGTAGCTCAGACTTGAGAAGAGATCATTGTGGCTGTGGCTGGCTGGCTACTTAGGCTGTGGCTAGCCCCGAGTACGTACCCTAAAGAGTGAAATTTCAAGGAAGGCACGTGATGTGGACGCTCTTGCCCTGCGATCCATTATTTTTCGATCCCACAAAGCTTTAGCGCCGGAAGAACAATTGGACCGCGATTTTTCGATCAATTCGTCGCTTAGACCTAAGCTGCTGCACACAAAGATTGAAATTATTTCGCCCCTCCAACCACTCTCTTACCAGTACCATCTCTCCAACGGTTCACACACAAGCCAGCAAACATGGCGGTTGGAAAGTGAGCATCACCCACGACGACCAGCTTGCGATGAATACAATGGGCTTACGCGTTATTTCAGGAACAAGAGACTCTCCAAGGGCAAGAAGGGCCTCAAGAAGAAGACAGTCGACCCCTTCTCCCGAAAGGACTGGTACTCAATCAAGGTTGGTTATCTCGAAACGCGCACAACATCAACTCCTGGCTAACTCGATTTTTAAAGGCCCCTAACCCCTTCAACGTTCGAGAGTGAGTGACGACCGCGAGACGAATCTGCAAAAAAAAAAGTTTGTGGGAAATGGGAGATTAACAAATTTGCAGTGTCGGCAAGACCCTCGTGAACCGAACCACCGGTCTCAAGAACGCCAACGACGCTCTCAAGGGCCGTATCCTCGAGGTCTCTCTCGCCGATCTCCAGAAGGATGAGGACCACTCTTTCCGCAAGGTCCGCCTCCGTGTCGACGAGGTCCAGGGCAAGAACTGCTTGACTGCTTTCCACGGCCTCGACTTCACCTCCGACAAGCTCCGATCCCTGGTGCGAAAGTGGCAGACCCTCATTGAGGCCAACGTCACTGTCAAGACTACCGACGACTACCTCATCCGCCTCTTCGCCATCGCTTTCACCAAGCGACGACCCAACCAGGTCAAGAAGACCACCTACGCTGCCTCTTCTCAGATTCGGGCCATCCGACGCAAGATGACCGACATCATCCAGCGTGAGGCCTCAAGCTGCACCCTCACCCAGCTTACCTCCAAGCTCATTCCCGAGGTCATTGGCCGCGAGATTGAGAAGTCCACCCAGGGCATCTACCCTCTCCAGAACGTGAGTAGAATCTTTGTCCTCGGTCACAGATGAATTTGTAGGTCTAACACTTCCCAGGTCCACATCCGAAAGGTTAAGCTGCTCAAGGCCCCCAAGTTCGACCTTGGTGCCTTGATGGCTCTGCACGGCGAGTCTGGCACTGATGACCAGGGCCAGAAGGTTGAGCGGGAGTTCAAGGAGCGTGTCCTGGAGGAGGTTTAAAAGGATTATTTTGGCAGGTTGGCGCGGGGTAGGCAATAGGGGCCTCGCGGCTAATAAACTCATCCCTACCAAATTGTTTCGGTCATCGCAAATGGCGTAGCATCACAAGAGGAGCTCCGGGGATTGGGTTCATGTTCCTTTGAATGAATGGTAAAAAAAAACGTTCGGTCAACACGGCGAATGATTTATGACGTGTGACTTGCCTGTTACGACATTGGATGCTGTGGTGACTTGACGCTGGTCGTGAGGGACGTTTTGAGATGAGGGCCGTAGAAGAATTCAGAGCTGATACCCTATCTACCCAACATTACAGTGCCACTCTAAGGTGCCCAATATTGTGTGCATGAATTCTGATATTCAGTGTATCTCTATCTATTGAACGTAGGGTAATATTACAGAGGCGACGAAAATATTGTCCAACATTCGCCCCAATTAGTGGGACAAGACCCATGATACTCAATTCACCTGCGTCACTCGGACTTTTGAAGAAACTCGACGACAGCTATAGACTGTTAGTGCCTATCCGAAAACTCTCACTGCATCCATCGGGCACTCACCTTGTCTGAACGCTTCAGGTTGTTCTGAAATGAGCCAGTGACCAGCATCAATATCAACAAGTCGAAACTTGGGGAAGAACTGGCCAATCAGAGGTAGCACGTCGTCGGGAACATACTTGCTCTGGGTACCTCGAACGAACAGAGCCGGTTTCACAAACCGGACCTCATTGGGGTTCTTGTAGGGAAAATCTCCGAGGTTGTCCAGTGCCTTACCAAGAGTGTCGAGAGGGATGCGGAACTTGCGCACCTTTTCGCCATCAGGGAGGTACATGTTGCCGAGAAGGAACTGTCGAATGGGCAGCGACTCCTCATACTCGCTGAGGATCTTGTCGGCTTCGGCTTGGCGCGTAACACCGGCTTCCTGGATCTTCTTCATGGCACGGACGTACTTGGGGAAGTCTCTGCTGAGTGAGACGTCCACGGGGGCATTGTCGACCGCCACAATATCAGCTACGAGTTCGGGAGAGCGGAGTGCAAGAGCCATTGAAGTTTTGGCTCCCCTAGGTTTGTCAGTTTGTTCGTGTTGGCTACTGTGAAGCAACGGCTACTCACATTGAGTGTCCAATGAGAGTTGTTTCCTTCAGACCATGACCCTCGATGAACTCAGCTACATCCTGGGCCATGGCACTGTAATCATGTTTGTTGCTGTGAGGTGACTCGCCATGGTTTCTGAGATCCTGTGAACTGATATTGAGTTTCTATCAACCCTTCAGAACCGTTGACCGTTTACTTACCAAAGCATAAACATATCTTCCCAGATCTCGGGCCAAAGCTCTATCCTCATATTAGTTCTAGTTCTCATGGATCAACGAATGGCCAACTGACTTGCTTATAGCCCGGTTATTCTTCTTTGATCCGAAAAGTCCGTGGAGGAACAAAATTGGAGAGTTTCTCTTGTCATATTTTGGTTGTGAGGGTTCATGCAAATCGTAAACCAATGGCCCAACAGCCTGGGAGTAAAATCTCGTGCTTGAAACTGCAGCCCGTAGACCCTGGTGCCCAACCACCGGGACTGCAGTCGTAGCTATCCTTCGCAAAGACAACATGGTTCCTCACACGGCAAATCTTGAAGTTGTTGAGCAAAGAGCCAATTACGTAGATCTTAAAATTGCCATTTTGGGTAAAGCTAGGTCGATTCGCACCGTTTTACTGCATACTTGCATATCTAATCTTCAAGCACCATGATGTCACCCTTCCTCCTTCAACTTTTGAGCTTGCCAATAACTTAGGACAGTGAGAAAAAAACACAATATCGCATACAACTTGGACCAAGAAAGAGATTGAAAGAAACAACAACTCCAAAAACAATGGACCGAAATTCAGTATATGGTCTAGTCAGTCGCTCAAAAAAAGATCAACAGGAAAGACAAGGTATGAGAGTGTACAAAATTGGAGAAACATGTTCAAGGAAATATGTTGGTGAAAAGAGAATGTATGGTTGGACGGCTTAGCTGTCCCAGATGGCACCATAAGCTGGCACGCCGCGCGTCTCCAGGCCGTACACGACCTTCTTAGTGATCTTCTCGTTGGCTATTATTATCACAGCTTCGGCATCGAAACTTTTGGCTAGGTTATAGCCCATTCGCACAAGGTCTGGTCGGCCTTGAGTCTTCGTATTCCAGATAACCGCGTCCGGAATAGCGTCTCGAACCTGGCCAACAAGCTCTTTGCCGAACGACTCTTCTGGTCGTGATGTAGACCAAATCAGCTGTGTAGGGCATGACTGATGGACAATGTGGCCTAGTAGCGGTCCAATCCCGGATCCTGTGGCGACAACGACGATTCGGTTGAAGAGAGTTGCGATACGCATCACACCACATGTCGGCACACCACGTACCCAGATGGAACTGGGAGGGTTTTGTATGCAAGAACGAGTCCAGTCGCCGGCATTGGAGACAACCAACGAGTAACCCTTAGCATGTTGATTAGCCTGCGGATTGGGGATGGTTGCAAAAGAGTGCCATTCGATCAAGGGTCGTCGTGATAAGCGGGTGAAACTACCATTCACGGGGACAGTATAGTCGAAATGCAGGCGGACTGCATGGTCAGAAAGCACTTCGGCCTCAACGGGAACCTTGCGCAGGAAAAACCATGAAGAGGCAATGCTGAGTGTGGCCACCACCAAGAGCCAGAAGTCTGGAGTTTTAACGGCGGCAATCCCTAGTTCTTGGTGTTGAGGCCGGGAGTCGTTGATCGCCAGAATTGTCCGAGCCCAAAATAGACCCAATGATGTCCAACCGGCAAAACGATGGAAACGCTCAAAGAAGTTGTGGTATTGCTTCCGGAAAGAGGGCCATGCAGTAGCCACCATGGAACATAACAGCCCGCATAGAAACCACGATACGACCTGTGTCGCCAAGGACCCAATCGCGTGACCCTCGCAGAAACCTGCATTGCAGATTGTTCCACGTACCGTCGAGATAACCAGCCATGCCGTGGCACAGACTCCCGCACCGGAGTGCACACCACCCAGGTGATATATCTTGGCACAGCGTTTTCTGATTCCGAGCGGCAAATGCTTTGGTACTGAGCAGAAGATGGTATACAGGATGTTGATCACCGTATCTTGTCGTACAAGTACTGCGATTACAAGGTTAATGGCAGTGATGATACCAAGCCATTCTGACTTGAGCTGCAGAGCGATCATGCAGATCAATGCTGCCAAGTTTAGTAATCCTATGAGACTGAACAGGGTGCGGTAGACGATGAAGATCCTATGTCTTAGACCTCTGAGGGGTCGTGCCATCGTCTTATCAGGCAGACCGCGCTCGAGATCAATCTTCTCGGTCAGAGTCGACAGAGAGGATATCGACGATTGGGACTTGAGTTCGACGTGGCTGTCCTGAACCCCTTCTTTCTCGTATGGTTGCGTTGCAACACTCTGCTTCGCCAAGGCCAGTGCCTTGAGCTTTCCCTTGTCGACTTTTCCATTTGGTGTTGAGGGTAACTCATCGAGGAGGTGGAGGTGTGTAGGAATGGCATAGTAGGGCTGGTGTTGCTGTACATGCTTAATGGTGGTGGTTGCATCGCATCGGCGTGGGGTGGTAAACCCATGTATCTCTCCGTCGATCAGCAGCGCTGCCGCCCGAGACACGCCTGGGGCCGAAGCTAGGGATGCTGAGATGCCGTCTAGCTCCACGCGGAAACCCTGAATTGAGGTCAGATCATGGCGAATGCATGAAGGGACTTTTGATGTACCTTTACTTTGACTTGATCGTCAACTCGGCCGAGAATATCGACTGAACCATCAGGTCTCCAGCGGCAAAGGTCGCCAGTGTTGTATATCGTTGATCTGGACTGTCAGCTCTGGCACAGTCTAACCAAGCGAGATATCTTACCCGTCATTAGCAAATGGATCTGGCTTGTATCTCTCCGCCGTCTTTTCATCAAGGCCGATATAGCCTCTAGAAACTCCGCGGCCGCCTGCCCACATCACTCCCGTGGCACCCATAGGTACGGGTTCACCTAGGCCGTTGAGGATATATACTCTGTTATTAGGAGTCGGTCGACCGATTGATAATTCTTGTCCAACGACATGTTGATGCATAGTATTTACGATCGTTGTTTCGGTAGGGCCGCAGCAGTTCCAATATGTGCCGTGATTTGCCCACAAATCCGCAAGACTACGCCAGTCAGTAACTGTTGGAAGCTATGCTCAGCTGAGTACTCACCCTCTTGTAGTTGGTTCGCCGGCTGTGGCCACTGTTTTTATCCTGGGATATTGTGTAGGATGGTATTTGGAGAGGATTGTTGGTGTGCAGATGAGGACATCAATCTATTTCCGTGTAAGTTGGAGCCTAGGAATAGAGTGATAAAGTCGTCGCAAACCTGTTGGAGAGTTGGCTCCCAATTGGAACCGCGGAGAACGAGTGTTCCTCCATTGCATAGACAAACAAAGACCTCCCATGCCGCTGAGTTGGGTCAGAATTGGAAACATCTTGGATACGAGAAACTCACCCATGTCGAAACTTATGTTGAGGACTGAGCCAACGCAAGTGCCAGCTGTTACCCCCAGATTCCCCGGGGCCAGGCACACAAGATTGGCGACATTTCTGTGAGTGATGTCGACGCCCTTGGGCTCTCCCGTTGTTCCTATCTCCTTGTGAGAAGTGCACTCCGAGGCATTGAGCTCTGTGTTGACTTACCTGATGTATATATCACGTAACAGCCAGACTCTGGAGTTGCAAGGTCGATATGGACGTCTTTCTCGACAGGGCTCGTTCTTATTTCGTCAATAACAACCACAGTCTGGTTGGGATGTTGGGAGATGATGCGGTGCTTTGTTGAAGACAGACAAAGGACGACGCCACCGCCAGCCTGCTCAAGGACTCGACGAATGGTTTCATCGGGAACGACACCTCCATCGAGAGGAACATATTGAGCTCCGCATGAAAGGATTGCCCAGATACCAATGATCATGTCCAGTCCCCTTTTAGCAACAAGGGGGACCCGCGAGTCAGGACAGACACCTTGAGCAATGAGCTGTGCAGCCAACTCTTGAGCTCGTCTTGAAAGCTGTCCATACGTCAGCTCCTTTGGTGATCCTGGGAGATCACGAAGAGCTATGGTGTCTGGGGAAGTTCTTGCATGGTGGTAGAATGCCGAAGTGACTGTTGGGAATGGAGGCTCGACACAGTCCCCTTGGCCAAGTTGAAGAGCAGACTCGTGCAGGGAATGTCCCTGCAGCGGGCTGACGACGGCCATTGTGAAGAAGGCTCCTTAAAGAGTGAATTAAGGTGAGGAAGAGACAATGGGGATTGTTGATGTCTGTTGACCGTTGAGTTGACCCTGAGATAACAACGGACGGGCTTATATATTTTCAACGGCGTGGCAAAGGTGGCACCCGCCCTGGAAAGAATGTTTCATCTTTGTCTTCTGAGATGTCCATACTCATCATTATCGGTCTTTGATCAATCAATCGTCCCTTGACATGTCCCCATTGGGGGTTGACGTCGTCGCGAGATATGGAGGTTGCCCTGATTTCCACAGCAACTTGGGTTCGAACTCACGCCCCGGAGGGGACGGCGGACCCAGATTGTCATAATTGCTTCTGCATTCCTCTCACACCCGCCCGGGGGTCTTAGTTATACGGAGCCGGCCCCGGGGTACGGAAGAATGTGGGACGGGGCAGCCCGGTCAAGAGAGGAATGTGACGGGCGATGAGACATGTGCACGCCAAGGGGGATCCGGACAAGGGTCCGCAATTCAGGTACCGATAAACCGCTTTCCACATTGAGGAACCGGCTTCTGGGGTATTCCTTCAATACTACCTTGCCTGAATCCGATGGGCTGGATCTTAGTCGGGTACTCGATCACACCCTGGAAACCGGAACCTGTCAGTCAATCTTAAGTGGCAGTGGACCCTTGTCCAGGGCTATCGATTATGACGGACATGTCTTGGAGATCCATTCCCGCCCTGCAATTCGGGGTGTGTGAAGATGCCGTGAAGATGTACATAGCCTGTGGCTTTTTGGTGGTGCCAAGAGTGTCTTTGATGATTGTGCTGTCAACTCGACTCAACTTGGTGAGTTGATGGCGCGTCCTTTTGGCATCAAAGATACTCAACTAATCAGGGTTGAAGACCTGCCTGTCACTTCCTGACACCATCAACCAGTTCACAGCTCTACTCTTCGTTTAATCATCTCTTCTTCCAACGTCATTATTCATCATGTCAGATGCCAGTCTCATCATTGTTGACTCTCCCACGCACGCACCTGGGGTGTCAGTGATCACACTCAACCGCTCAGAGAAGCGCAATGCACTCTCAAAAGCCATGATCACCGAGTTACTTGGAGCTCTATCTCGAGTCTCGGCTGACTCAAACACCAAAGTCATTGTCGTAACTGGACGCGGTTCTTGCTTCTCGGGTGAGTTAAGTTCCGAACCACGTTTTCTTGGCAGTTTGTTGATCTGCTTGACAGCTGGTGCCGATATCAAGGAGATATCAACGATGGATGCAGAAGCAGCAAGATCTTGTCGTTACCTGGAAGATCTGTGCCATGGCATGGCTGCTGTGAGAAAGCCTATTCTAGCAGCAGTAGATGGGCCCGCAGTATGATCTCTTCCAGACTTTGCGGTAAAGCTGGTAACTAACAACTCGTGATAGCTTGGAGGTGGTTTTGAGCTTGCCATGATGGTGAGACTACCACACAACGGCCAATAGCCAGTAACTAACATGCACCAGTGTGACTTGATCTATGCATCGCCACGTGCAAAGTTTGTGCTCCCCGAGGTGAATCTCGGTCTCATCCCCGGAGCGGGAGGCACTCAACGGCTCACGTCTGCCTTGGGCAAGTTCAGAGTAAGCTTCATGATACACGTGCTCGAGATGAGGCGCCGAGACTGACTTTGTTCACTAACTTAAACCAGGCCATGAAAGCCATCTTGCTTGGAACGCCGATCTCGAGTGAAGAAGCTTTGTCTTGTGGGCTGGTCTGCGACATGTTTAAGGATGGGCAAGTATTGGACAAGACTATCGATGCTGCCGCGCAGGTTGGAGCTCGTGGTGGTGTTGCCGTTCAATTGGCTAAGGAAGCTATATGCCGAGGTTTGTTGACATCCTTTGTCTCATATCGTGGACTGAAGCTAATGGTCTGCAGCTGATGATTCATGTCGCGATGACGCATTTGAGAGGAGCTTGTATTACTTTGCTTTTGGGACGGAGGAAAAAGCAACAAGGGTTGAAGCCTTTCTACGACGGTAACTTGTTGACCCGAAGTCTAGTTTCAGTAGATGCTTTTTGTCTGGCATCACTAGCTAAGTCTTCGTCATCATGGTTCTGGCGGAGCAATATCGGGTTGCTTGAGCTCCTGCATACCAACGAATAGCTGTCACTTGTTCCCTTCTGTAGCAATGGTGGTGGAATTATATGACCTATATATTACTTGCATCCCTTTCCCTTGTCGCTCACTGGCTCGCCCTATCGGAAGCTCCCCCAGGTCGTCAGTGGTCAGTGGAGTGAGACAAGAGCTTGATGTTCGGCGACGGACCTTGATCCCGCCAGAATAACTGCATCTACTGTGCTCATGCCAAGCTTACAGTTTGAGAAGAAACTATGTGAAAGTGATTATCGGGCAATACTGTGCTGAGATTGTCAGTAAAGGGGATCTGAAGACAGTTGGGGAGGCATTCCGAGACCCGTCGCTTTTCGGCCTCTGTTTGCCACGCGCCAGAGCTTGATGAACTGGCGTTTAGGAATGGGAAGATCTTGTCTCTGTTTCAATGCTGTCTTTCTGGAAACATGAGAGGAGCGAGGGATGGGACGCTGTTCTTCCGTGGAGAGAACTTGCATGTGTCTGCCAGCAACTTGAGCGATGTAGGAGTCTACAAGGCTCATGACTATCCCTGCAGTGACTATGTCAGTGACCAAGTTTCACAGGAATCTTCAAGTTGTCATGGGTTAATCGTCATTTGATCGTCGATCAGAGAACTATCTCATCCCGTGATGAGGACGATATGTGATAGCTGATCGTTGGGATGCCTCTTTGCTTTTGGATGTCGTGAGTATCGGCATGTCAACTTGTCATCAGCGTCAAAAGATCCCTAGTCTTGGGGATAGTCTTCAACTTCAGCTTGACATGGGCATGAGCATGCCTGAGAGGGTATTAGCAAGGCTTAGCAGTGGATGGACCCGCGCCAAAAGGGTTGAGTGGCTTCTTTTCTCAAACCTCGCCTCAACTCTTTCCAAGCCTTTACTTTTATCTTGGCCCGAAACAGTCGTACTCTCACGCCTGTATGTGGTTTCTTTTTCACTCAGAGTAGAAGAAACATGAGGCTAGATAGTCCTCGTCGGCAAAAGGGAGGGATCCACAGAGAAGTCTCAGTTGACGACCTGAATGTCGGGATATACCCCCTTGATCACTTGTCATTATGATACTTAGCCCGTGTCTCAGCTATCACTCAGCCAGTACCGTGGATACGGATTTCATGATATGCTCGTACTAGGCAGATGAGGAGGTGAACAAGGGCGAGAGATCTGCACACAGACAGAGAGAGGTGAGTTGACGAGACAGACCGAGTGTTCGGCCGAGGACAACCCCTGTAGAATGCCTGTAGAAGCAAAAAAGTGAGATGTATCGTGTCAGTTGAAGTGAGTAATTGATTCAACGAGTGCAGGATCTGAGACTCGTGCGAGATTTACCACAAGGATGTGTTGTTGACCTTGATCGATGCTGTCTGTAGGAAAAAGTAAATATGGGTCAAGGGGGTTTGATCCTGGTCGATCAGTCAAAGAAACTCGAGACATTGCTCACTTTCTCAGCTCAACCAGAGACTGACTCAGTCTTGATTCGTCATTCATAACCCTTTTATGCATTTGATGGCATTTGCCTTGTTTTTTGTCAAGTATCGAGTTTGTCACACTCATCTCTCACACATGCTGAACTACCCTGCAGTGGCCTGGTGTAAATATCGATGAGATAGGTGTCAGGCATAGCAATTGATAAGAGCAAATTGATGCACATAATGTTGCTTCTTTCTGTTTTGGTTCAATTCTGTGCTGAATTACACAAGCGACTCTCCAATGCTCTTCTCCAAAAGCATCACGACTCCAGTGTAAACATCATGAGACAGGTTGGTGTCCCCTAGCCCAACTTCGCTGCTGTGAAACTCGCCATCAATACATCGTGAGACTGCACTCCCATGACTTGGCCCAACAAAACTAGTGACTTGGTCTACCAATCGCTTTGCAGTTCTATAGTCTGTAAAGAATTGAGAGCCGATACTTGACTTGTCTCGCTCGCTTCGAAGGAGTTCAATTGGTTTCCCGAAAGCAAGCTTTATCAGAAGAACACCCCAATAAGATAACGTTTGGCTCCTCATCGAAGTTAACTCTTGATGCTCTTCTTTCACGATTTCCTTCACCTGCGGCAAGCTCTGCAAGACAAAGAAACGATCGCAGATGGGGTCATCTGGTCCTTGGATCAAGTAAATGTCTTGGCTGCGAATGACTTTCGGCATCCATGAACTCCCATAAAGCTGAAGAAGACTAGAAGTAACAAGGACGGCCAGCTTCAGTCTGTCTTGTTCTGATAAGATCATGTGTCGTTGATTTTGTCCAAGGACTTCATTCAAAGACGTCATGATTCTGTCGGACCGTTCTCTGTATTTGCTCGCAACGATCGGGTACACATCATATGCGTGTTTTTTTTGGGAAGTGACGTGCTGAATATAAGCCCAAAGCAATTTTCTGATGCTCGTACAAAGGGCTGTCTTATATTTTCGCAAAGGTCTAAGATCTTGGTCGCTTGCACATGTTCCTCGCGTGCTGCCATCTCGATTTCTTGTGAGGTGTCTGGAGGCTGAGTTGAGTCAGTGGGTGTTGAAAAAGGGCCTCCCTTGAGTGGCGAATGCCTAATCGATCCTGATGGTTGCAAGCGCTTTTCGAATTTCGAACGTAAGGTTTGTGCCGTGGCGTACGAGCGCGCTGCAGGCGTTGGTTTGACCAATACATCCGACCATTTTGTATCATGGCTGGATGGAGCGGCAGGGCTCGCACCGGGTTCTTTATACGAGAGAGAGAGACGAAATTCGGCGCCTCTGATGAGACTGTCATGCTTTATATCATCTGGAACAATATCTGATGTCCGTTTCTCCAACTGTAAACCAAGGTGATGCTCGCATGGACGGCCAAATCCTGCTTGTAAGGCTGCAAAGAGCTCAGATGCTATGCCTCGCATGTAGCACAGGAATTTGCCTTGGAAGCGTATCTTCCTGGCTGGCTCGAGCTGTATGCTCCTATTCACAAGCTGTTCGAGGACCGAAACTCCCTCATTGATCCGAGATAGTAAGCCGTCGAGGAACGAGTGCCTGAGTGATCGTCTAACGTTCGATTCATCTCGGATCTGGATACTTATACTGTTTATAGCCTCGTCCATGGTAGCATTGATCTCTCTCAATGTTTGATCGAAGAGATCATAGCCTTTCCACAAACGTCTTCGAAGTTTGGCTTTGAGTTCTGGGTCATCATCGAAGAGGCGACCGGGGTGTTGGATCAAGTCCTCTATTCGCGAGTGAGGCACAAGATCGACGAGAACTTTCTCACACACATCTTCAAGCCTCATCCGTTCATTTTCGAGCTTGTTGATCAACCTCTCCAGTTCATAATCGTATCTGCGGCTTCGTCGGAGTACCGCTATCCCTTGGCTCCCTATTTTGAGTGTTTCAATCGCGACTAGTATCGCCCCCAGAATAAGGCCTGCAATTTCAAGACCAGACATTGCTCTAAAGGCACCAAAAGACCTTGATCCAGGCGTTGAGAGTATATCTTGACGAAACTTTGATATTCAGCCGAGAGGTCATATATGGTTGCTTGGGTATGAATGAGTTGGGTATAAATGAGGGGTTGAAAGTGCAAGAACAATATTGGTGCATGCATATTGCGAGGTGGTATGTTTGTACATTGGCAGTGCAGGAGCACCGAAGCTTAAGTCCCTTCACTTCTCAGCATGGACTCATGTCTCTACAACACGAATGTTTCCATGGTGATACTTCCCTAAAATGTCCAACAGTATCGATCAACTCGCAAAAGACTGCACTAGAGGGTTTGAAGTCCTGAATCTACAACTGAAAAACCCGGCTGTCGCTAATATTGTAAAATCTGATGAACTTGCCCGATTAAAGAACGGACAGAGCCGATTCACTCGATGGAAGAGAAATGCTGGAGCGCACACACTTGATCAGAAATTACAGAACAACACACGTGTCAAGATCCAAGCCATCCGGCTTCTGAGCCACATTCAGAGATTACTTGAAGATGCTCACGCAATCACAGTTGGGGATCAGGTACCCTGGGATCAGATAAACGACGAGGAGGATTCACAATCAGAAGATGAGAGGGAATCACTAGACAGTTCTCCAGAAACAGAGATGGAGCAGGTTCTGGCTCATATAGCCAATGCTATTGGCAATCTCTCGTATCTTGGTGCGGCATTGAGAGAACCATTGGCTGATGGCAGAATCACGGATGAAACATCACCTTATGAGCCCTTCGATGTTCAGCACGTTCGCTCGAAGTACCCTGGGGTCGACGAGGTTATAGCAGAGCGTCTTGGGAAGGACATCTCGGCTAGGCGAAAGCTATTCCAGGGCCAAGATTCGACAGAGCTGAGCTCCTACCCCTCAAGAGGCCCACCAGCAGATGAGCCAACACTGGAGACCCTCTTCAACGAGCTTGATCTCGAAGACTTGAACTACCAGGGAAGCGAACAAGAGGAGATCTATGACGAGAACTCCTCCCAAACCTCGTATATAGCCTCGGAAGATTTGCGAGCTCACCAAATTCCCCCCTTGCCACAGAAAGCCGCGGATGGGGGTCCATTTCGATGCCCTTTCTGCAACAAGATGATGAGGGGATTGTCTACCAAAACCTGGAAGTAAGCGACATTTGATAAATCGCATAGATATGAGCTGACTGTTTCAAGAGAGCATGTGTATAGGGACCTGCAGCCATACCTTTGCTTGGAACACAATTGTTCCATGCCTCATCATCGCTATGCTCGCCGGAGGGATTGGATGAACCACGTTCTCCAGGAACATTGGACAGTCTTTGTTTGTCCTTTTGGATGTAGCCTGAAGACCACTTCAATATCTAAATGCAGAGAACATTGCCAAACACACGGGGGCGAGAAGGAGCCTTCTGAAATCGAGGATCTCGTCCAGTTTAGTACCGTCAACAAGACTGAGATCCCTGAAAAGACAGCATGCCCACTGTGTAAGTAACGCCTAAGGAGCATGGAATTATACCAAAGCCACATCAGCAAGCATCAGAAGCAGCTTGCACTCTTTGCTATTCCCCCGGCCTCACCATGACAGAAGAAACGCTGTTGCAGCCCAGCAGAGAAACCGGAATGGATGGGTTGGACCCTACAACACAAGAAGTTGGAACCCTCAATAATGAGGACCTCGCTTCACTGAATGAAGACCAGAAAGAGAGCGTAGCAAGTTCCACTTCGGGGCCCGACGAACAATCTGGTACATCCATAAGAACATCCGACTACTTTTCAATAGGAAAGAGGGCTCGCTCGGGAGGGCACACTCAATCGGAATGGGAAAGCTTTGCAGGCAGCAGCAGTAACCCAGGACGACAAAGAGGCGGAGTAAGCCAGTGGCAGTGCTGTAATTGTGGATGTGAATGGCACAACGTTACTCTCAATGCGAGTTGCTCTGTATGCCAGGTACGGCAATTCAGTGGGAGCATATATTGCTAGTCTCTCGTACCAATTACAAGAAAGGAAGCTGAACCTAAGGATAATATCTGTCCATCAACTCAGAGTCTCAGGGGCCAATACGGAAATGACAAGTCTTAACAAATATCATCTAATATCTTACTTAAGTTCTGGAATGTCAGATAGGTCCACACAACATCATTATACTTTCAATTTCTTCATCGCGGTAACCAGGGTATCTGCCGACCTCCTCGCCATATCAGATTTCTTGCCTAATATCCACAAGCCCTTTACACAATCTTGTGCACGACGCATACTCTCCTGAAAATCATGACCAGTGTTGGCTGGTGTAGTCAGCCCGAACTCCAAGAAATCATTCGCTTCGTGTATTAATATCATAGCCGCCTTGGCAAATGCCCTGATGAGGATGATAGTCCATGGCTCTGTAAGAATAGTTGCTTCGTTTACTGCATGATGGAAATGTGTCATCTGAGGTGCCGTCATGTTTGTTAGGTTGTGACTTGGCGTTGATACTTTTGCTAGATCGGATAGTTCTCTTGCGCTCGCTTCACGTATTCTTGTGACCATCTTGCTGGCTAATCTGCTTTGAGACGCTGTTGCTTCTCCTAGCTCGTTCTCATCGACATACTCGATAAGATCGGCGAGCATGAGAGCACCGAGGTTCCAATGAGCAGAAATACAGACAAACCAGCTCTGAAGACGGGCTGGCACTGATTCATAGTCGTGAAGTAACTCTTTGAAGAACGCACCATGTGTCATATTCCAATATCGATAGAGCGAGGTTGTGTTTTTGATTGTTTCTTCAACCTTCTCACCACGACCACCTCTTCTTAGAATGTTTTGCAGATAAGAGACATGCCGGAATAGAAGGACCTTGACTGGTGCTGATTTGGTGACGGCTTCAGCCGCAGACTCATAAGAGCAAGGCCAGTGCACTGCATGATACATGTGAGGCTGCTCCAAACTGTCTTGAATGAACAAAGGTACATTCCACCGTCCGTTTGTCGTTGAGTCAAGATCTTCATCTGCATCGTCATGCTGACTATCTGCATCAGCAACAACAACCGGACGCTCGCTCATGGAGGATGAGACAGTATCGAGCATAACGGCAAGCCAGTATAGCAGCCCAACAGTGCCACGATCTTCAGGGTTCATCATGGACAACAAGTCGTTGTTCTTCGGACTAGTGAGAGGTCCAGTGACACCACGGCGGCCTGAATCGAAGCGGAACTTGAGAGCATGCATCTTTCGTGCGGCTCTCTCCATAAAGACGGGAAGGCCATCTCGCGATATGATTTCTCCCAGCTCAGCGTTCAAAGCCTTCAAGTCAACTTTTGGAGAAGCACTGATCAACGTGTTTGGGTTCTTTGGAGCCGTCGACTCGTCATCACGAGTCCACGGCTTTTGCGTGAGACCAAATATCAACTCCGCCGTCGCCACACGATATGATTCAACGTCTGAAACTTCCTGCAGGGCTCTTTTTGCTTGCTCCCAGATATTTCGTTGAATGTTTCGATCAAACTCCTCATTGATGTCGTTGAGAATATCCTCTGGCTTTTCATCCTCATCAGAATAGCGCTGTTGTTGACGGCGACTACCTTGAGCCCATTGCGTCGCAAATGCCATTATAGCAAGATGGAATGCCTTAGCAGCACCTTGGTCTTCGGCCCGCGTTAGCCGAGTGAGCTTGGCTGTCTGAATTGCGTGGTCGAGGTTGATGGTGCGGCGATATATACGGTTTGACCACGAGGATCCCCATTCCGTAGGGGCATAGCTCCCCGATGTGATATAACCTGGAGCTCTGTAGGGGCATGTGACTTCCGTGAGCCAACATGAAAGATTGTGTTCCAGAACGTCATGGTAGATTTGTAGGAGATTTGTGGAAATGAATTGGTTGTTGGTTCTCGTCATCATCGTCTGGTCAACTGAGAATGGCGATAATGAGTTCATGCGACGGTCAGTCCAGATTGGCGATGTGCGCCGACGCTTGAACCTCATTGTATCATCTTCACTGGCTGTGTCCTCTCCAACCGACGGCGTAGACAGATGACTGTAAGATCTTGATGAGTTTGATGGGGGAGTAGATGGCCAAGCATTGAGCTGTGACTGGATTGAGAGACGTGAGTCATTCGGTTGTGAGTAGGTAGATTGCGGATAACCAGAAGAGAACTGGCCAGTTATGTAATTGTAATTATTGAGAGCTGGCGTATTATTATGAGTGAGAGGTGTCTGAAATGCTGTGCCACTGATTGAGCTTGGCGTGGGCGGTTGAGCTGCTCTCTGGAGGTTGGGTAAACGCGGGCCTTGAGTGAGTCGATCTGGATCATGAGACAGTGGCCGTGATGAGCCATTGACGCGTAAAGCCGCAGATATCGGATCTTGTTTCTCAAAAGCTGGTGTTGCTTGGTGTGGTGCATGAGTCGCTTCACTTCTTTGTCTCTTGACCGGAACATTCGGTCCCTGGCCTGAAGCATCTAATGAAGTCGCTGCTTGTATTTGCGACCAAGCCCAATTCATAGTACACGTTTTCCTCGTCTTTGTGCAATAGGAACAAGGCTCATGGCCAGTTCCAGAGGCTACCTCAATTAACTACCATTAGCCTTGGTCATCAGAGGGTCAAGGGAGCGGCTCAGTCGCGCCGGTTGACTTACCGAGCCGCTCTCCAACTGTTATGGAACTGCTGCATCTTGAAGATCCAGGGCCAAGAAGAGGTGGTGCATCGCAAGCTCGTTTTGACCTTCGGCATTGGTCACAGGCGTAATGACTTCGCTTCATATTCCCATCTGACTCCACTGTGAGCGATAACTAGTACCTTGGAGTGAGCCTTGTTTGGCGGCGATGATTGTGAGTTTATTATGAGATGGCGATTCATATCATCCACTGGAATAGTGGAGTGACAAAAAGCTGGACGACAGATCTTGGCAGGGAATTCGCCGGACAGGAGGAGCTCTCTGAAAATGAAAGCTTGGACGCTGGTACTCCACTAACATCTGACATCCGCATCCCCGGTTAACGGCTATAAACAAGGAAGCGATTAAAAAACAGAGACTTCTATGTAAAAAGTATACCTAATATACCCCTGTAAGATAGCCTAATACTTAGCTTTTTAGCTTATAAGGTAATAACTATATAATATATTAATTATTAATTTATTTAAAAGTTAAAATACTTAGTTAATAATATATATTTATAATAATAACCTAGCTATTATATAAGATTAATATTATAATAATTAAGAAGCTAGGTAAATATATTAAAAATATATTATTTAAAAGTATTATAATAATTTTAAAATAGGAAAGCTAGGTAGGTTTAATAATATTATATTAATTAAAGCTTAGGGAGGAAAAAACATTATTATAAGATAATTTTAAAAAATAATAATAATTTATTTAAAAGTTAAAATACTTATTTAATAATATATAAAGTAAAGCTAAAGATATTAAAATAAAATAATAAAATAAAATAATAAAATAAGATAATAAAATAAGATAAGAAATAAGGCTAATATAATAATTATTTTTCCTTTTTTAAATAATAATTTATAGCTATTAACTTATAAATAATAATACTTTTAAAAGTATTTAAAAGTAAGTTTTTTAACCTTTTAATTTTAAAAGCTTTATTACTTAATATACTAGCCTTAATTTAATTAAAATAAGAAATATCTTTTTTTTTTAATTTCTTTATTATAATAATTCTATAATAAGAAAGCTAGGTAGCCTTAATAATATTATATTAATTAAAGCTTAGGGAAAAGAAAATTCCTTTATAAGGTAATTTTAAGAAAAAAAAGTAATATATAATTAATTTATTATTATTACCTAACTAATAATTAACTAATTATCTTTTTTTCTTTTTTTCCTCTTATTATTAGCCTTATATAAGGCCATTAAGCTTTTTAACTTTTTTATAAAGGCTTAAATAGTAAGACCCCTATAGTAGGCTATTATTATAGAATTCAAAATTATATAAGGTTTATCTGCCTTAATGGCATAATTACTGCCTTAACTAGGCAGTATTAATACTAGCTGCAGGTCTCTTAGCAGCTAGGTTACCCTTCTTCCTTTATCCTACCTAAAGGACTAAGATAATACCACGCCTAGTCTATTTATTATACTTCCACTTAAAGGTCAGTTAGGCCCTAACTAAGTAAATAATTAAGTACAAACTTATAAGTAAGTTTTCTAACCTGGCTTTTAACCCTTTTTACTAATAATATAATAGCTATACTGCCTTAATACCTATTATATAAAATAGCCTATAGTTATATAATTATACCTATTATATAACTAGCTATAACCTTAATCTAGCTATTAGGCTTGCCCTAGATATAGCTAGTAAAGAAGAACTTAAAGAGATTTATATAATAATAGCTGCTATTAGGAAGAACTTCTTATTAAGATATAGATTTAACCTTATTAAAATAGCTATTTTTAATTATAGCCTAATCTAGCTAATTAATTATATAAATTAGAGGTATTATATTAGTTTAATTAATCTAAACTAGGTTAATTTTAAGCTATTAGGTCTTAAGGACCTAAAAAGGGGCCTAAGGGAAGGTTATTATCTTTAGTTAGATTAGGTAGTTTTTCTTACTGCCTTTATAGGTTTAATTATATATAAAGAGTAGCTCTTTAATATATCTAAAAGGGTTATTATTATTAAGGGGGAGCTACTCCTAAATTAATAAAGGGAATTTATATATAAAGTTTTAAGATAAATATAAGGTAAAGGCAGGGTTTTGCAGAAAGTTAAAGGAATTAGGTTAACTTTTATATAAGTTAGTTAATAAAGGTTAAATTAACCTGAAGTTATAACTAGCCTCTATTAATTAAATATATATAGTAGAGTATATAACTAATTAACCTTATATATAAGAATAAATAAAGTAAAGTCAGTGAAAAGGCATTGGTTTAAACTAGGAACTAATTATTTTATCTTAATTAAATAAAATAAGAAGTAAAATAGATATAATAATAATCCTTTTTTCCTTAAATAGTTATTTATAACTATTAACTTATAAATAGTAGTATTTTTAAGGGCATTTAAAAGTAAATCTTTAGCCTTTTAATTTAAAGGCTTTATTACTTACTGCCTTAATTTTAATTTAGCTAAGATAAAAATATCTCTTTTTTTCCTTTTAATTTCTTTTCTTTTTCCTTTTTTATTACTTTAATTTTTTTTTCTTATACCTCTTAGTCTTTATTATAATCTTACCTTTATACCTATAATCCCTTAGCTTATATATTTTTTACTTTTTAAGCTTTTAATTATTTTATTTCAAAGTTAAAATGCCTATTTAATAATATATAAAATAAAGCTAAAGGTATTAAAGTAAGATAATAAAATAAGGTATTTATTTTTAATATAATATAATA
The DNA here is from genome assembly GCF_000260195.1 of Fusarium odoratissimum NRRL 54006. Taxonomy (NCBI): domain Eukaryota; kingdom Fungi; phylum Ascomycota; class Sordariomycetes; order Hypocreales; family Nectriaceae; genus Fusarium; species Fusarium odoratissimum. The sequence continues at coordinate 685,723 of NW_022158689.1, read as the reverse complement.
TAAGGTATTATATATTATATTAAAAAATATAATAACCTTAATATTAAATCTTAGTAAATTATATAATTACTACCTTAAATCTTAAAATCTAATTAAAGAAGTAGCCTTAATTTATAAGTATAAAAAAGATATTTCTCTTATCCTTAATAAGCTAAATGCCCTCTTTATTATTACCCTCTTAAGGTAATTACTACTAAGGCTTTAACCCTAAAAGGCTATATTAAAATAAGCTAAGAACCCTTACTTCTATTATAAGATATATTATTATATAATTAATATTAATAATAATTAATTTAACTTTAATTATTTAATTAATATAAAATTATAAGTAAAGACTTATTATATATTAATAAATTATAATTAATATAATAAGTTAATTTTATAATCTTTAATTATTAAATATAACTTTATAATATTATATAAAATATATTTATTATTAGATATATTATAGGCTAAATAAAAATATTAAAAGACCTAGCTAATTACTTAGAATAAGGTTAAAATATATTAAGATAGTAATAGGGCTTTATTAATAGAATTATATTATATAGTAATAATAGTTTATATTAGATATAATTTATAAAGTTAAAATATATAGTTTAGTTAATTAAATTAATAATATAAATATTATATTATAGGAATTAAGGGCTATTATAAGATAAAAAAGAGGAAATAAGAAGGAAAAAAAAAGAAAAAAGGTAAATTAAGAAAAAAAGGTTTTAATATTTAGTAAAAAACTATAAATATTAATAAATTAAGGCTAGCTTAGTAGGTTAGTAATAAATTAAATTAGGTTATAAAATAATATAATAAGAGAAATATAAGTTAAGGATAAATATAATTAAATAATACTTAGGTTAATTATTTTATATTTATATTATATTAATATTACTTATATTATCTTATTATTATAATTTTACTTTTATAATAATTATTATAGGTAATATAGTTAATAAGTAAGTAGGTTATCTAAGTAAGTAGGTTAAAAATCCCTTACCTTATAATATTTCTATTTAATTAGATAATTATTAATAACTTAATATATTATAGTCTTTAAATAAAGCTAGAATACTTCTTGCCCTTTAGGCCCTTTAAAATAACCTAAAACTAAATCTATAATAGGCTGCAATTAACTATTAGATGCCCTTAAAGACCTTATATTACCGCCATTATAGTATTTAGTTATAATATAATTCTATCCTAAAATTATAAAGATTATTTAATCTAGAGGAGTAAATAATAATCTAATTTATCCTTAACCTAGATTCGCAAGGATTTCCCTTATAACTGCATTTTATAAAAGAAATAGCTAATTCTCTACTTATTAACTATAATATATTACCTATTAATAAGTATTAAGCTTATAACTTTATAAAGTAATAACTAGAGCTAAATATATATTTATTTTAGAGATATAATTATTAGAGAGCTAAATATAAAAATCTAATTATTATTTATAGCTAGTTTTAGCTTATATAAAATATAATTATAAAATATAATAATTAATTAGATAATATCTAGAATTTTAATAAGACTAGCTTTATAATAGGCCTTATTATAACTAGAATAGCTATTATAGGTTTAAAAATATAAAAAAGGCTAAAATTAATATAGCCTAGAAACTAAGAATAAATTACTATAATCTAGGTAATTAATATAAAAGGTTAATTAATTATATTATTTATTATTAATATAAGCTAATATTACCTTATTAATTAGTATTAAGAATATAACCTCCTAGGTAATTAGGTTATTATAATAAGCTAAAATAAGTAAATAAATAATAAGCTAGGTCTTAAGTAGCTAAAATACTTTAATTAATCTATAACTAATTAATTAACTAATCCCTATTATCTCCTAATCCTTAATAATTATAAAAGCTATTACTTAGCTAATTTTAAGAGATATTATAAAGAGAATAAGATTATTATACTTTATATACCTACTTATATATCTTATTTACTTTAGCCTCTTAATATTAGGTATTTTAGGCTATTAAAATATACTTATAATTAAGAAATAAAATATCTGATTAGATACTTTATAACTTATATTTTTAAAACTAAGTTTTTTTTTACCTTTTATATTATATTTAAAGCTATTTTTATAAAAAGTAATATCTAAGGGGATTTTAAAAGAGTTAGGCTTACTCCTCTTAACCTAAAAATTATAATCTTAAAGCTTAATATATAACTATAGACCTTAATGCCTCCTAGAGAGGCTATTTAATTATTAATACTATAGGCTTTAAAGACCCTAAAGATAATAATTAAGGCCTAATCTTAGTTTAAATACCTTAAAAGGTAAATTAGAAGGTATTATAATAGCTCCTTAAAATCTATTATTAAAGCTTTAAAGTTAACTACTAAGGTAATAAAGGCAGTTATATATAAGGTTATCTTATTAAGGGCTAAGCTTTATAATCTTTAAGATATAAATAAGATTACTAAATTAATACTATAAGATAAAAAGGATTAAACTATAAAAAAAAGGGATTATAATTATATAAGAAGTATTATAAATAATTAATTAAATAGATATTAATATATAGGTAATAGCTAAATTATTAAGAAGTAGTAGTTAAGGAAGATTAAAGTAATTAGATAGTTAGTACTATAATATATATAATAAGGGTAAGTATAATATAAGGACTTGCTAGGTAGTTCTTAAGTTATCTAAGGAGGAATTTAATAAGTAAAAGCTAGCCTTTTTAAACTATAGCTTAGGCTTTTTAAGCTATAGGTTAAAAAGGTTAAAAAAAGTAATCTACTTACTTAAATAACCTACTTACTTATTAACTATATTATTTTATTTTTATTTTTATCTTATATTACTTTTTTCTTTTTTTTTTTTTTTTTTTTTTTTCCTTACTATTAGCCTTTTATAAGGCAATTAAGCTTTTTAACTTTTCTATAAAGGCTTAAATAGTAAAACCCCTATAGTAAGCTATTATTATAGAATTTAAAACTATATAAGGTTTATCTACCTTAATAATGCAATTACTGCCTTAACTAGGTAGTATTAATACTAATTACCTCTTAGCAGTTAGGTTATCTTTCTTTCTTTATCTTACCTAAAGGACTGGTCTTTAAATAACCTTTAAAGTATACTACGCCTAGTCTATTTATTATACTTCCTAAGTATATTCTCTAAATTAATTTCCTCTCTTCTAGTTATACTTACTAATATTAATTATAGCCATTAATATAATATTATATAATAGCCTGCAGCCTAATTAGGGCTATTATATAACTAACTATAATCTTATTAATATAATTAGACTAATACTAAAGTAAGCTAAGGGCAAAGATTACTATATATTATATAAGATAGTTAAAGCTATTAGGATAAACTTCTCTTTAAGGGGTAAATTAAGCCTAGTTAAGATAGCTATCTTTAAATATAGCCTAATTAGCTTAATTAGTTATATAAATCTAGATTACCTAGGTAATATAATATCTCTAACTTATCTAGCCAGAGAGCTATCTAGATTAAAGAAGCTAGAAGAAGCCTTATAGTAAGGCTAGTCTCTTAAGGCAGAAGAGGCAGCTTTCCTTACTGTATTTATAGGCCTAAACTCAGCCTAATATAAAGAGTAGCTTAAGAATGTAATTATTAAGGCCAAATAGGTACTCTTTATCCTCCCTCTTATATAGAAGTAAAGATAAACGCGGGGTAAAGGCGAGGTTCTATAGAAATTCTATTAAAGTCAGAATTTAAGGAATTAGGTTAACTTTTATATAAGTTAATTAGCAAAAGTCAAATTAACCTCTATTAATTAAATATATATAGTATAATATATAACTAATTAACCTTATATATAAGAACAGATCTAGTGAAATTAGTAGAAAAGCAGTGGTTTAAACTAGGGTTATATTACTTTTAACTTTATTATATTTCTTAATCCTCTTAATCTCTTTTTATATTATTATATTTCTTATTTCAATATTTTTATCTTTAAGTTAAAATTATATCTTAATAATCCTAATATTAATAATAATTTTTATTCTCTTAGAAATACCTTTTATATCTTTTTTAACCTTAACTTAAGTTAATAATATTATTATAATAAGTTAAAGTAAAGTTATAAGCTATAAATAATATCTTATTTTAAAATTATTTAATCTTAATTAGGTTATTAATAATTTTATTTTAATAAGTATTTTAAAATAATAAATAGTAATTAGGCTAACCTTTATATTTAATATATCTTTATTAATTAAAGTATTTATTAATTATTAATAATTTTATTTTAATAAGTATTTTAAAATAATAAATAGTAATTAGGCTAACCTTTATATTTAATATATCTTTATTAATTAAAGTATTTATTAAATTAATAATAATAATAATTTAATTCTCAATATAAAAGATTATTTTATTTTATTTAAGGCTATTTAAAGGCTATATACGATATATTTAATTATAATTATAACTTATATTAATAAGTATAAAATCTTAGGTATTAAGAAGATAATTAATTAGGCCTTACTTACCTATAAGTATTATATTAATTAAAAATATTAAATTATTACCTAAAATTATTTTACTTTTATACCTTATATTATAAGTTTTTACCTTAATTAGCTTATTTAATTAGTTATTAATTTATATTATAGCCTAATTAAATTTATATTACTTAATAAGCCTCTTAGAAGTTATATTTATTTAATAATAAGATTATTAAATTTACTTAGGTAATAACTTATAATAATTTTACTTTTAGGATATTAAAGGTCTTAAATTATTTTAAGTATTATTATTATTATTAAGCCTAATCTTAATTTTTTAAGGCTATAAATAGCTTTTATAAGTTTATTAAATATAATTTATATTAATTTTAATTTCTTTTTTATATTAGGTTAATAATACCTAAGGAAATAATTAATATTTAAAAGAAAGTCTTAGGTAGGATTAATAAGTCTAAGAGTAATAAGAAGTCTATAAGAGAAGATATTAAAAAGGCTAAAAAGTCTATAAAAGAGGATATCAAAAAGGCTAAGAAGTTTAATTTTAATAAGTTTATTAATTTTAATTAAAAATTTATAATATCTCTAAGATAAGTTAATTTTATATTTATAATAATCCTTATAAAGGTAATCTTAGTTATTTTTCTTAATAAAAATTAGTTTTATAGCCTTTAGACCTAAATCTTATATATTATATTTCTTTATTAAATACTTTTCTTTTCTTTATAAAACTAAGTTTTAGGTTTTTAATTTTTTTTCTTTAGTTTTAAATTTTTTTTTTTTAATTATTAATAATTCAAGATATATTTATTATATTTTTACTTTTCTTTTCTTTTTTTCCTTCTTATTATTAGCCTTATATAAGGCTATTAAACTTTTTAACTTTCTTATAATAACTTAAACAATAAGACCCCTATAGCAGGCTATTATTATAGAATTTAAAATTATATAAGGTTTATCTGCCTTAATAGTATAATTACTGCCTTAACTAGGCAGTATTAATACTAGCTATAGGTCTACTTTTAGCAGTTAGGTTACCCTTCTTTCTTTATCCTACTTAAAGGAATATTATACCTAGTTTATCTATTATAAAGTAAGTTTCTTAACCTAGCTTCTAACCCTTTTTAATAATAATATAATAATTATACTACCTTAATACCTATTATATAAAATAACCTATAACTATATAATTATACCTATTATATAACTAGCTATAACCTTAATCTAACTATTAAGCCTACCTTAGATATAACTAATAAAGAAGAACTTAAAGAGATTTATATAATAGTAATTACTATTAGAAAGAACTTCTTATTAAGGTATAGATTTAACCTTATTAAAATAGCTATTTTTAATTATAGCCTAATTTAGCTAATTAGTTATATAAATTAGAGGTATTATATTTATTTAATTAATTTAAATTAGGTTAATTCTAAGCTATTAGGTCTTAAAGACCTAGAAAGAGGCCTAAGGGAAGGTTATTACCTTTAGTTAGACTAGGTAGCCTTCCTTATTGCCTTTATAGGTTTAGTTATATATAAAGAGTAGCTCTTTAATATATCTAAAAGGGTTATTACTGTTAAGGGGGAGTAGAAAGTTAAAGGAATTAGGTTAACTCTATTTATATAAGTTAGTTGGCGAAAGTTAAATTGACCTGAAGTTATAACTAGCCTCTATTAATTGAATGCACGTGGAGGGGCATGTGACCAATTGACTTAATATATAAGAACAGATAAAGTGAAGTTAGTGAAAAGGCAGTGGTTTAAACTAGGGATATTTTTACTTAATACTTATTAATTATATTTATTTAATTAATCTTTTTACTTTATAAGATAATATTACTTCTTATTAATATATTTTTTATTTTTAATATAATTAACCTTTTAATTACCTTTATTTTCTTTAAGTTTAAGTATTAATAAAGGCTTTAAAGCTAATTAGTTTCTTATTTAATAAGGTTTTAAGAAATTAATATAAAAGATATTAAAAAGTTTTAACCTAAGTATTATTTAATTATATTTATTCTTAATTTATATTTCTCTTATTATATTATCTTATAACCTAATTTAATTTAGTATTAACCTACTAAGCTAGCCTTAATTTACTACTATTTATAGGTTTTCCTTAAATATTAAAACCTTTTTTTCTTAATTTGCCTTTTTCTTCCTTTTTTCCCTCTTATTTTCTCTCTTTTACCTTATAATAGCCCTTAATTCTTATACTAAAATATTTATACTATTAATTTAATTAACTTAATTATATATTTTAACTTTATAAATTATACCTAATATAAGCTATTACTACTACCTAATATAATATTATTAATAAAGGCCTGCTATTACTTTAATATACCTTAATCTTATTTTAAATAATCTATTAAGTTTTTTGACACCTCTATCTAGCTTATAATATATTTAATAAAATATATATTTTCCTTAATACTAAGATATTATACTTAGTAACTAAAGATTATTAAATTAATTTATTATATTAGTAGTAATTTATTAATATATAATAGGTATTTTCTTATAATCTTATAATATTATAAAAAGAAATATAAAATAAAAACATATTTAAACTTAAGCCTATTAATATTTATTAAGGAATTAATTATATAATTATTAATTACTAAGATTAAATACCTATAGCTAAATTAACTATTATTAATAACTATTATATAGTAATATATCTTATAATAGAAGTTAAGGTTCTTAGCTTATTTTAATATAGCCTTTTAGTATTAAAGCCTTAGTAGTAATTACCTTAATAAGGTAATAATAAAGAAGGTATTTAGCCTTCTAAGAATAAGGAAAATGTCTTCTTTATACTTATAAATTAAGGCTACTTATTTAATTAAATCTTAAGGTTTAAGGTAATAGCTATATAATCTCCCAAGACTTAATATTAAGGTTATTATATTTTTTTAATATAATATATAATACCCTATATTATAGTATATTAAAAATAAATATCTTATTTTATTATCTTTTTTTAATACCTTTAGCTATATTTTATATATTATTAGATAGGTATTTTAACTTTAAAAAAAAACAAAAGAAGTTTTAAGTATTAATTTAAAAGTATTAGCCTATAAGCTTAATAGCTTATTTTCTTTATTATCTTAAATAAATTAATAAATCTAAATAATAGTTTTTCTTTTCTTTCTTAAATTTAAGGTTTTTTATAAATAATATAATAAATTATTTTTATTAATAAGTTATAAGAATATACTTTATATTATAATATTTTACTTATCTCTTAGTTATATTTACTTAATATTAAGATAAATTCTTTTAAAGCTTATATATTTATTATATTCTTATTTATATTTCTAAGACTTTCTGTTAAGTATTATTATCCTTAGTAATATAATAAAATTTAGGTATAAATCCTATTAGGGCTTAATTTAAGGTAATCCTAATTATTATATTTATTACTAACTTATATATAAATTATATAATTTTTAATAGTTTTAATTAAGTAAGTTAATTCTTATTAATAAAGCTATATAAGTAATATCTAAGAGTTTAATTTATTTTTTTGAACTTAATTATTTATTTATTAATAAAAAATTATAAATAACTTTTATTTTACTTTTAAATAAGAATAAACCTTAAATTAATATTAATTAATAAAAATTAATTCTTAGTTAAATATTATATCTAAGAGTACCTTGAAAATAAGCTTTATTTTATTATAAAAAAGCTTAATAAGTTTGAATATATTAATTATAATTAAAATAATCCCTAGTTTAAACTACTACCTTTTGACTAACTTTACTTTATTTATTCTTATATATAAGGTTAATTAATTATATGCCCTACTATATATATTTAATTAATAGAGGCTAGTTATAACTTTAGGTTAATTTAACTTTTACTAACTAATTTATATAAAAGTTAACCTAATTCCTTTAACTTTCTATAAAACCCTGCCTTTATCTTATATTTATCTTAGAACTTTATATATAAACTCCCTGTCTATAAGCCCCTATGCTTTTATAGTTTAAGATTATAATTAGGCTAGTTTATATAATACTAATTTAAGAGTAGCTCCCCCTTAATAGTAATAACCCTTTTAGATATATTAAAAAGCTACTTTTTATATATAATTAAACCTATAAAGGTAATAAGAAAGGCTACCTAATTTAACTAAAGGTAATAACCTTCCCTTAGGCCCCTTTCTAGATCCTTAAGACCTAATAGCTTAGAAATAACCTAATTTAAATTAATTTAATTAATATAATACCTCTAATTTATATAATTAATTAGCTAAATTAGGCTATAATTTAAAATAGCTATTTAATAAGGTTAAATTTATATCTTAATAAGAAGTTCTTCCTAATAGTAGCTATTATTATATAAATCTCTTTAAGTTCTTCTTTATTAGCTATATCTAGGGCAAGCCTAATAGCTAGATTAAGGTTATAGCTAGTTATATAATAAGTATAATTATATAGCTATAGGCTATTTTATATAATAGGTATTAAGGTAATATAGCTATTATACTATTAGTAAGAAGGGTTAAAAGCTAGATTAGGAAACTTACTTTTAAATAGATAGATTAGGTGTATCCTTTAGGTAGGATAAAGGAAGAAGGGTAACCTAGCTGCTAAGAGGTAAACCTGCAGCTGGTATTAATACTGCCTAGTTAAGGCAGTAATTATACTACTAAGGCAGATAACCCTTATATAGTTTTAAATTCTATAATAGTAGCCTGCTATAGGGGTCTTACTATTTAAGCCTTTATAGAAAAGTTAAAAAGCTTAATAGCCTTATATAAGGCTAATAGTAAAAGGAAAAAAAAAAGAAAAGAAAATAACTAAAATAATAAAGATTTTAATAGTTTTTATAAGCTTATTTATAATAACTAAGATTATATTAATTTCTTTACTTTTAAAATAAATTAAAGGTAATCTTATAATAAAATCTATAATTACCTCTTAAGAAGATCTTAAAGAAATTAATAGGTTTTTAAGCTTTTTATATAGCTTATATATCCTAAAGACTATTTCTTAGTAAATAAAATAAGTTTATATATATTCTTTTATATCTTATTTAAGATCTTTTTAATATAGCTTTTATTATAATAATTTAAATGTCTTTTTTAACCTAAAGTATTTTATAAGCTTATTATTATAATATATCTCTAATAGTTTACCTTATAATATAAGGTCTTTTAATATATTTAACTTATTATTAAAGTAAAAAAGGTTATCTTTAATCTTTTATTTACTTAATATTTATCCCTTATTAGCCTTTATAATATTTTACTTTTAGGCTTAGATTAAGGTATTATATAATAAAGTTAAGGTAATTATTTCTATTAATAGCTTAAATAATATTTCTTTAAAAGGCTTTTCTTATTATAAGGAATTTTATATTATTTCTCTTAGTATTATTATAAATAATCCTAATTATTTTAAAGATTATAATTTAAATATATTTTATTTCTTAGTAGTACTTTTTAATATTAGAATTATATTATT